>NC_080435.1:13005961-13606153 GCF_028018845.1 Melospiza georgiana
AACCCAGGCTCGTAAACACAGTTCTGCAGTTGGAGAGAAGTGCTCTTTTCCCTTCCTTTCCCCACGTCCCTTTTGTTTTCCGCAGCCCGACAGAAGAGGCTTCCAGTGAGCGGCAGGGGTGGGGGCAGAGCCCACTCGCACAAAGGCAGCTCCCCACGGGCTCTGTGACCGCTGTCACGCTTTTTCGCTCAAATCAACGCCAGCAGTGGATGACGTGGGGCTGGTGCTCCCCAGCCCCGGGGCTGATTGGTCCCAGCTCAGGTTTGAACGCCAAGGTGTCCTGGCAACGAGAAGCAGAGGAGCCAGACTTTCCCGTCCCCGCTCGGCTCCGGGAGCACGGCGGGCGCTGGGCAGCGACGGGCATCGCGGCGAGGAGCAGCGCGCAGGGCCCGGCCCTCCTGCAGGTACCCTGGGCGCCCTCGGGCCGTGCCCCAGCCCCGAGCCCCGAGCCGGGAGCAGTTCCACGCCGGGGGTGTCGGGGGCCGCCGGCAGGGACTCGGCACGGTCAGCGAGCGGCACCTGCGCTCCGCACAGACACGGCAGCGGAGCTGGTGCACCGGGGAGAAGGGATGGGGAAATCACCGGGGTTTGGGGCATTGAAAGTGACCGTGCAGTGGGGTTTGGGAGAGGGATGCCTGGGGAAAAGCTGCGCAGGGACCGGGGAATCAAAGCGCCTTCCCACAGTTGTGTGGTCAGCTCTCCTGCCCCAAGAGGAACGAGTAATTTGGGCTAGTTTTGGGTTCTCCTGATTAGTCAAACTCACAAAGCCCTGCAGGGCACTCGGGGCTCTGAGATGTGCTAGAAGAAGATGGCTTTACATTGAAATGAAGCAGCTTTTCCCGCTGATAGAGAGCTGCTCTGCTCTTGCCTCAGCGTAACCCTCCTGCAGCCCGTCCCTCTGGAGCTTGGGGGTGAGGAGGGAAGGGCGCCTCAGGGCTCAGCCGTGTGCAGGGGCATGCTGTAAAGAAAAGGCTTTTCCCTGAGCCTGGAAGATGCGAGCAGAGATGTGAGGAGCTGGCTGGGGTAAGAGGTTTGCCGGCACGGGGAGGCAGCACTCAGCACAGCCCATTTTGCACCTGTCAAAACCAGCAAAGACATATCTGTGAAAAGATGTGCCAGCCTTTAATGACAGGGCACATCCAAGCTGTCCCAGTTGAGAAACCTCCTCCACAGGGTAACAGCCATCCCAGAGGAGCTTCCTGGCTCCGTGGCAGGGGGTGAGCTTGTGGAAGGGCTGGTGTCCTGCATGGATTCAGTGGCACACGTTGAAAAGCAGCGCCACGACTCAGGTCTTGCTGCTGCAAATGGGGCATGAAGAGGGATACCAACACCAAGGCCTTCTGGAGCACAGCTTGTGTTATTTGTTAGAGCATAGGGCTGAGACCTGCCTGAACAATTCTTTCCCACAGACCCAAAGGCATGATGAGACTTGGAGGTCCCTCCTAGTATCATGCTCATAGTAGGAGAGCAGTCCCTCAGCATGCCAGTGGCAGGGAAAGGCAGAGGGACATCACAAAATGAGCAGGGAGTGTTGTGCTGGCAGCATGTTATTGCTGACCTGGATTCGCACTGATGACCTGGAGGGGTGAGATTAGCACAGTCAGCTTGTCCCAGGGCTGTGGGGGGACTAGAGAGAGGGAAAGGGTCATGCCTGTTACATACATCATTTTTCTCTCTTTAAATGGGAATATGAAGCACAAGTTGTCAGTTTTTTAAAAAAATTATCCTGCATACTGAAATGTTGCCAAAGTTTACAATCTTGGAGTGGTGGGCTTACAGCAGTAGAGGCTCTGCCTAGAAAACTCAGTTACTAGATCTGTGAGAATCAGTGATGCTTTTTGTATCTAAATGAAAGCTAAGAAAAAACGCCTGTCTCATGTTGTAAGAAGAGGTTTGACCTAGATGAACCTGAAAACAAATAAACATGAAAATTCACTAAAGGTGAATTAAACAGGGTATTTTAATTTTTGTTTTTGACAATCATGTTTTTAAATTGAGCAGCTTGGGACTGGATGATGTTCCTACTTGAACCAACAGCTCTCCCTGCTCCAATTAGTTCAAATAAGACTTGTTTCTCTGAAGGGTTAAGGCCAGTACATTCTTCAGGCTTTATTAAACCCATGAACAGTAATGTCAGTCTGAAACCCAAGAGAGGGGAAAACATACCCACACCTTGCAGGCCATAAACAGGAACAAATTCAGCTCACTTTGTATCTCCCCACCAATTGAGCTGAGGCAGTTTATGAGCTGGGAACATTAGCTCCAGTGAGGCAGGACTTTCCCTGATTAAATAACATGTCAGTCATTAAATAACTCATCTTTCCTGGTATTTTATGGAATAAATAGTGCCTGTTGCTTGCTAATAGCGTCTACTTTTATTTGAGTGGGATTGTATTTTATAACAATCCTTCTGTTCAGTTTGCATGTTTGCAGTGACCCCAGCAAGCAATCACTCCATGACTGATAGTAAATTCACTCCCAGAGGTTTAATGATGGTATTTACTGTAGGAGCTATGAGTTTTAGGGCTGTAGTGATTAGGGTGGCTTGATGGGACACAGGGCAGTTGGATAATTGCTAGTGATGAGCCAGTGAACTCCCAGGTAATTGCACCTTACCTGGAGAGGTGTGCTGGCATGAGCGGTGTTTTAAAGACAAAGCTGTGAGGAGGATGAAGGACTGTCATTGTCTCCACATGACAGCGATGAATCATGAACAGGAAATTATCCCTTCTCCTCACCAAGAAAAATAATGCTTGGTCTGTTTTCTTTCCTGTTGCCATCTTAAAGAAAAGACAGGACTTGTGTGCCTGTCAAGTCTGTTCCCCTTCCTTCTCTTCATACCATTTAAACACTGTTGAGAAGTAGAGATGCTCTGCCTGAGGACACCATCAAGTGTTGTGAAAATGGGTTTTGAAGGAAGGAAAGACAGACATACTCACTGACTGACCCTGGGAAGGCCTGGCATAGACCAAACCTCAGTTAAACACCAGAGAGGCCTGGTGACAGAGGGACCCTGGCAAAGCTCACTCACCAGAAGGCTTCAGCATAAGCTCAGATTTCCTCCATAGATGTGAGGTCCAAGCAATTCTGGTTCCTAGGACAGCAGACATCATTAATAATGTTATTAAAGGGAGACAGTAATTTTACTTTTAATGAATGTGGGATCTACATAAGTTGGTGTGGTCACTCGCTAGAGCCCCGTTGGCCCTTGGGCAAGATTTCTCAAGTCCCAGCCATTTCCATGTACGTTTGGGCTCCTCAGGACATTACTCAGCCTGCATGTATGTGGATTTGGTAGTCCTCACCTGGCCCCACAGTTTGAGGCTGTCTGCAGTGCTGCTTCAGGCTCCCCAACCGCTGCAGTCTCCAGCCTTGGCACTTTGTTTGTTTGTCCTGCATACCCAGCAGTGGAGAAGCCAAAATTGCTTTGCCCTCCCTTCTCATGAAACAGAGGGCTGGAGATTTGATCCCTGTAATTGCCAGCCTCTCCTACCCCAGAAAGGAGTAATCCCCAAAGCAATGGTGACACTGGAGTCCTCTAATGCTTCTTGAGTCTTCATCAGCAGGTCCTGGAGGGCTTTGGGAAAGATGCTGTATGCCTCACGTCTATTTTAGATCTGGGAGGGTTGAAGCAAAGCAAGGGGCAGAGCCTTGACACACAATGACAAGAATAGAGCAAATGACAGGTTCAGGCAGAGGCAAAGGGATTGATAAAGCAAAGGGTCTGAGAGTGGTGCTCTCACCTCACCCCAGAGAGGTGCTTCTTGGTGGGTCTGGGACCAAGAAAACTCTGGTTAGGTAGCTCTTTATCTGCTAGAACCTTTTGATTTTGCCTCATGATTAAAAGACAAAGATGGGGAGTGTGTCTCTTCTCTCTGTGTTAATGAGCTTTCCTCTCCCTCTGTAGCAAGAATGAAAGATTGCAGCAAAAGCAGCAAAACAAACTCCATTACAAGACTGTTCCACTGATTGGGAGAAAATAAGTAGTTTGTGGACCCAGAATCTCCCAGGAGAGGGGCTGCTCTTGGTCCAGCAATGATTTAAGGGACTAAGTGAGTCAGAAGTGCCTTCAATAAAGCTGTGGCAGGGTTGTCAATATATCAAGAATTTTGGGCAATTGGACCAGATATATCCAGGTACAGGATGATAGAAATGATAGTGCTGCTCCAGACTGCTGAAGCTCCATTGACATTCCTGGAGCTACTCCACTGTTATGGCTAGCAATGGGAAAAGGAGTTTAAGCTGTTTTCATTCAGCAGCCTGATCCAAGCACTCGCTGCTCCACCTTCTTCTTTGTTGGCCCACACATTTCTCCAGCTGCTTGATGCAGAGGCATTGGTCTGGCAGGAAAAAAAAATCAAACATTTTCTCTCCTGGGGATTTTCTAGAGCTGGACAGTCCTTGATCAAGTCCTACTCTCTGCACCAAGAGCAGTGCAGGCACAAAGAAGAGGGGAGTGCAGGCTGTCAGTCCACCACTGCCTGCTTTAACCAGCCCAATACACAGCTGGGGTGAATGGTGGAATCCTTTCCTTCTCTTACATGTGGTGCTCTTAAGGGAAACATGAGCTGATCATGAGTTTACAAACCACTGCCAGATGTTTGAAATTACATTGTTTAATTGCTGGTGCAGGACCACTCAGTCCAGTGGGTGTGACCTAAAGGAAACTTGCTCTCTGGTACCAAGAGGAGCACAAGGCTCCACAATACCAGCTTTGAACATGAAGGTAGTGAGGTACCAGCAAAGATTAGAGCATGAGATTCAGAGGCAGGAACTGTTGAGTGTTGATCCTGGATCTACTCCCAGCTCTTATTGCTCTGGGGCAAATTGTTTAGCTTTCCTTTTCCCTGATCTCCTTCCAACCCCTGTCCAAATCCTTTGTCATATGGGAGTTGGGAAGAAGCTTGCAAAACACCTGCTGAAGTGCTCTGAAGACAGAAAGCAGAATGCACAAATGCTAAGTTGTATGGGCAATATAAACAAACCCAGCTTTATGCTTCCCAGGCTAAATGAGGAAGGAGGAGGGGTTAACTGGTGGGTGGCACCCATGTCCTAATTACAAGGCTTGTCTCGGGATCCCTTTGGTGTGAAGCATCCTCTTGGCTGAAAAACAGCTGATAAAGTCGCACCTGAGCAGAGGTAGGGGAGGAAAAACTTGTCACACGAGTGAACCAGGGTGGGTGGAAATTTCCTTTGGCAGGAAGGGGATAAGTGGTGGTACCAGCAGTGGGTTGGACATGGCCTTCAGGACCACCTCTGACCTACTGGTCCTGCTGTACCTCCTCTTTCTTGCCTGGTGCATTTTTCCCGGTGGTTGCTATATGGCCTTGAGGGTCCTATGGGATCCAGGAAAGTCCTTCCTGTAGCTGCCATTGTCCTCTCTGACACCTGATTCAGGGGGATAACCTCTGGCATTTTAGTAGCCTCTTTGTCCCACACGCTTTGCCAACTCAAGAAGCAGCACAGCCCCAACGTTTAAGATTTAATAAGTAAATTGTGAGTGCATTTTGCTTTCTGAACCTTTCCAGCATTTCAGGGTCACATCTCTAGCATGTCTTTGCAACAGTGGGAGTTCAAACCTGATGGTGCATATATATGTGCTAAGAAAAGTGAGATGTCTCCTCAACAGTAGCTGTTTGTGTGGATAAGACACAGCAGATGCCATGAGGGCTGATAGACCTTCCAGGCTTGGCCCCAGACAGGTGTCTTGGGCCTCTTCCACAAGAGGCCCTGTGGTTCCCTCCTTACTGCTGCTTTTTGCATTTCACTTGTGCTTATGATCTTTCCCTAAATCTAGGTTAGTCTTGCAGGTGTAGCATGCTCTGAAGAGCACCTGGAATAGCTTTGCAGGTCTGACCTCTTGTTTTGGCCAAGTGATTTCTTCATGATCAGGGAAGTGCAGGTTTAACAGCCTGGGAACAGGAAAAGTGATTGCAACTCAAGCCCATGCCTTTGATGCTTTGTAGCTTGGGCAAAAACTCCAGCTGGGATCAGTTGCATGAGGACATATAAGTGCCTGAAGATGCAGGTTGATATCTGCATGCTGTTTATTTTACATTTAAGTTGCATCTGGGAGTTTTGTTTCCTGACTGGGAAGTAGGAAAAGGTATTTTTTGTCTCTCCTTTTATTACTGCTCTCCAGCCTGAAAGCTGCTGGGGTTGAGATGTCCCTGTATGTGTGTGAGTGTGTGCTGCAAGCCCTGATTTCAGCAGGAGACTCGTGTTGAACCCCACCAAGCCAGCCCTGGAGCTGAGTCACCAAGATGCTCTCTAAGCCCTGCAGAGCTGCATGTAGGGGAGGGTATTTTTTTTCCCCAAAGAGCATTTGATTCCTGCAGTGCTATGGGAAAGGGGACATATCTGCACCACCTGGGTGCTCCTCCATGGCTTGCTGGGGCTGAGCAGCACCTGCTTACCGCCAGTGCTTTGCCTTGGAAGCCTCTGAGGGCTGCTGAATGTATCTGCTGCCTGGCCTCTCCCTTAGTTAGTCTGCATGTAACAGCCTGGGAGATCATTGCCCCCACCCATGCAGCTTGCCAGACAGATGTTAGAGATGGTGATGGATATATCTGCTCTCAGATTAAAAAGCAGTTTAAAATGCATCTTCTGCCAGCTGTGGCCCCCTGGCCTGTTAGTTTGCAAGTGCTCTCTGGAAGAAATCCTTTCAGATTTAACTCAGCCCTAGCCTTTCCTGCAGTCTCCTTGTGCTGTTCTCTGCCTGGCAAAGCCCCAGCAGCAGCCCCCGGGCAACGTGGCACGTGTAGTGGGAACGATTTTGGCTGACTGGGGTGGTTTTGCAGGGAGTCCAGGTGCTGTACACAGTACAGTGGGGAGGAGAAGATGCCTCCGGATGGAAGTTAGCGATCTCTTCCTCCTCCCTTCTCTCCTGAACCCAGCAATTCAGTGGTTGTGTCAGCATAACTCGATAGCATGGGGATAGAGAGAAGCTGGAGCCTCCACAGCACAAAGCAAAACCCTCAATTTGCTCTCAGTTGCCTGTTGCAGGAAACTCTGTCTCCTGGTGATAAAGGGAGAAAAAGAGCTGCATGGGGAAGGCACCACAGGACAACTCCTTCAGGGGGAGAGTGAATGCTTTCTTCTCTGCTTTGGACATTTGTATACCAACTTGTCCTGCCCTGATGTCTCTGCATGGGCAATCTTACCCTTAGCATGGGTTTTCCCAGCTTGTCCCAGGGACCTCGAGAGCTGGTCATCCCCATGCTGCCTTTCCAGGGCTTCTCATCCTGCCAGAGCCTGTAACAGCATGGGCTGTGCTGCAGGTGTCATTCCTTTCCTCAGTTTACCCTGCAACAGTGGCAGGATGTGGTAGTCACTGCAGTCAGATCAAAGGCTGGTAAGCTGCCCTTTTGCCGAGCTGGATGTAAAGGTCTAAGGGCAGCAATGCTTAAAAAAAAACCTACTCTCTTGGTAGGAGATGTGAGTGAGAAATTCTATCTTGATGCTGTTGGGACAGGGATTCTGGGATGGCAGCCTTAGTGGGGGATGGCTCTGCCTGTATTAGTCATGGCGGTGGAGGGGAAACCTGTAACATAAAATTATAAACTATATGTGTTCAACGGATACATAAACATTACTTCTACCAGCACTGTAAATCAGGCCCATCTCCCCACCTCCTCCCAGATTTTACCAGCCTAATCTGGAATTTTCAGTGCAATATTTTTTTTTCATTACTCAGTCTTGAAGGAATTGCATTTTCAAGCAGACAGTGACTTCTTTTTGTCTAAAAACTTTGTTTTCCCCTGAAGTCAGCTCAGAGCACCTGTCTCTTGGAAAACCAGGCCCCTTTAAGATGTCTCAGGCTGCTTTGAATCACTAATTGCTTCTGAATAGGCAGGCCAAATGTTTTATCACTTCAAACTCCCATAGCAATGCAAATCTATACAGCTGAGAAGCCTCTTTCCATGCATGGGGGTGATGGGTAAAGATAAGGATTAAAAATAGAAACAAATTCAGCCCGGGGGTCCTCTTTGTTCCTCCCTGCCCTCGGTGGGGTTGCCAGGGCTACATTTGTTCCCGTGCATCGTTTTTGGATGAGATCCAGTGCCCCTTGAATGCAAAGCTGAGAGGTGCAGTGGCGGGAGAGGGCTGGATGAGGTCCTAGGTACATACATATTTCATTGCCCATGCCAGGCTCTGTGTTGTTTTCTCTCTCTGGTTTCACAAAGGTGGTGTTTTCTAAAACTCCCACTTGTTGAGGGCGACACAATCCAGGCTTCATCCCGTCTAAAGTTTCTGGCTTTTCAGTTGTTTCCCACTCTGAATGGCAGCCAGGCATATTTCCCATGCCTGGGGGGGAAAGGGGGATGCTTGGTAGGAAAACAGGACTTGCCAGAGTGCTGTTTGGAGGCAACTACATGTGCTGTGACATGTCCCCCTCGGGGCTGCTGCGTGTGTTTTGGGCAGTGCTGGCTCACAGACGCTGCAGGAGATGAGCAGCCCTTTGCAAAGCCTCGCTGGTACAGGGCTGGCCTGGCTTCTTTAAGTAACCCACAGCCTGAAGGCAAATATTGACTATTAAGAGGTGGAAGATCTCAGGGAGCAAGGGCAGTCTAAATCCTCCTTTTTGCTTAGGTCGCCTGTTATTAGAGCTGCCTGCTGTGTGCTGAGTACGGCTATGCTCAAAAATTGCCAAGAGCTCAGCATTATGGAAGCAAAAGCCAATTTACTGACTTTCCAATAGAAAGGAAGATACATGCTGAATGTGCATCGGTTGGATGATATTTCTGTTTCAGGCATGCCACTAACATACAAATGGAAAAGCGACTTTGCATGATTTATGTAGTTACTAGGAAAACCTGAGTCAAGTGATACTTTGTAGAGTATTGGGCACTATTTATTCTTAGCAGAGTAGGTTATAAAATCTATTTTCAATTTATCTCCCCAAACGAATTCCAGTTGACGTTGCCTATCCTACTCTGGACATGGAGAGCAGATAAATATCCTGACAAATACCATATTCATGTAAAATCAATAGCTAATAAGAAATCAGTCCCTTGAAGATGATAGCAATTTATCTTTAAAATTAAAATAAAGACTGCAAAATTTTGTCAAAGATAAAAACAAACAAACAAATCTCTGTTCTTCTTTGTTTAGGTACTATTTGTATGTTTCAGGTGCATATAGAACCCAGTTAGGGCTTGGTCAACTAAGGATAACTATTGTTAACTTTATTGTACTTTTAAAAGAGACAGCTGCTTTCCCACCAGACTGGGATTTCCAGGGAGGCACCAAGGCACTGGAATAATTTTAGGCCTTCAATCCTGTTCTCCAAAGACCTCTGACTCAACAGAGCTGAAACTCAGGCTTAAATCCGGTAGGGGGTTAAATCTTCAGTGTTAGGTTCCAGCTCAGGGGTAATTGTCTTACTAAACTGGGGTTTTCATATATAACACTGGTCTTCCTGGCAGGGAAAAAAAAAATTTAAAGAAAGGTTTTGAGTCTAAAAGGACAATTAGAAACGAGAAAGCTTGCTTGTACTTTACGAGCTTATGTGTAGATATGGTCTTGGATGTTCAAGTCCGTACCAAAAGCAATCCAGGCTTGGGACTCTCCTTATTTCTGCCCAAGATCTCCACTTGGGTACCAGCAAAGCACAGAGCTGGTGCAAGATTGTGCTCTACTCTGACACCTGGCACCAGCAAAGCGAGGCGTGGGAGAGAACCTACAGTGCTGCTGCTGCGAGGGGGCTGTGAGGCTGAAATGTGGGGCTGGCTGTGTAATGGGGGATTCTGAGAGCACAACCTGGCAGGTGGCTTCTGAGGCATGGTGCTGGGAAAGCAATTAGGGGCAATGGGAATGGCACAGGTAGAGAGCAGGAAAAGGTGTCCTAAAGGGTGGAAGCTGTGCCAGGCTCAGGTGCCCTCCCAGCTCGAAACTGGGAGCCCAGGCAGGGAAGGAGGGGGAATAGCTGGAGCAAGAACCAGAAAAACCTGCTCACACCAGCCCGGGATTCACATTACTCACACTGCTTTAAAACAGGTCAGGTTTGCTTTGGTTTCCAGGCAAAGATGGCCAAAGTGCCTAAGGACTGTTTGCAGCTCAGCTTAGAGCAGTTCCGAGCTCCTGTGTGCCTGCCCACCATGTCACTGTGCCCCCTACCCATCGCCAGTGCAAGGCCCTTCCCGGGATTGCAGCCTTTCTAAGCAAAGGCTGGGCTGGAGGCATGCACAAGGACACTTCCAGCTCACCTGAGGGGTGGTAACTGTGAGTGGTGGGATCACATCACCCTCACCTCCTCACCTGCCACAAGCTTTGGAGCTCACACAGCAAGTTTGCTGCTTGAAGCTGGATGGGAGACTGGTCTGGGGATGCTTCCCATTGCAAAGGAAGAGTGGTCTGCCTCCCCCAGATGCTATCAGAGGTGAGAAACTCATGGCAGTGGTGAGAGTTGTCCTGCTTCAGGTCTCATCCACAAGCACCAGGGTCAGCCTCACATGGTTTATCAGGTTATTATAGTCAACTTGAACTGGGTGGGACTAGCAAAGATGAAAACACTTTTTTTATTGGGAAGAAGGAGGGGAAAAGGAGCTAACAGAGTTAGAAATCAGATTGTCAGAGGCTAATGGCTGTGTCTGGTTATTAGGCAGCAATAACAGTAATTTACCTTTGAATCGCAATAATTCATCGTAACGCTTCCCACCTACCTCATGAACCCTTTCTGCTTATCTCACTCCTCTTGTTCAGGGATCTGAAAGCATTTCATAAACATTAATTAATTATTCCTCCACACCCCTGGAAGCAAAGTAAACATTATCTCAATTTTGCAGCTCAAGAAGCTGAGCTCACCCAAAGAGATAATAACTGAGCAGGGGTGCAGGAGCCCAGAGCACAAGCCCTTATGCCAGTTTTGACCAGAAGCACCTTTCAGCAGAGTGCTCTGACACGTGGGCACTGGGGGCATGATCCAGGGTAGTTCAGTCCTTCATCCATGCACGTTCCGTGCCTGCCACCATTTTCAGATGGCAGGAGAGGTGTAAAAAGGGTGAGTGTTGCTCTTGCCTTGGAGATGTCTCACACTCATCACTATCTCATCACCTTCAAGCCTCCACCACAGGGACCCGGCACCTGCCAGTGTGTGAAGCACCTGCCATTATTCACAGTAGGACTCTCCCTTTTTTTAATGACTACGTTAATGACCCTAATCTGTCGGTGTGAATGTGGTTAATCCCACAGCTCCAGGGACTAGAAGTTCAGAGACGTTTCTTCTCCTGCCTCCTCTCACCACATTTTGCATCCTAACCTAATGCTTCAGCACTGAGGTGAGCTGGTGAGACCTGTGCTAAAGCAGAAGCCACCCTGTCCTGGTGTCCAGGGCTGCTGTGAGTAAATATCCAGGACACAACAGTTACAAATCCAGGCCATCTCTCTCCAACGTCTCAGCTGAGGGAAGTGAGCAATGTCCTGAAACAAGATGCTTGACGTTAAACCTGTGCTCAAATGCCTTGATGGATCTTGGCCCTTGAGGAGCCTGTCACCCTAGACGTGGTGACAAAGATGTAAATTAAGGGGAGGATGTCCCCTGCAAATAATGAGCCTTGGCAGTGGAGAGAAGGAAGAGACACCAAAGGTCCATGCCAGGCAAGCCTGTTGGGAAGGGGGATTTTTTTCTTCCCCTGAAAGCAGCAGTTGACTTTTGGAAGCCAAATGGGTTCCAGCATCAGAGCAGGAGGAGGGTTGTGTTTCATGGACAAGTCATGGTGGATTAAATGTAAATGAATCTGCAATGTGATGGACAAATGGGATCAGTGCCGGGAACCCCAGCTCCTGGTGGGGGATGGATTAGTAATGGGCACTGGTGGGTTTGCAGCAGAGAGGGAGTGAATGGCAAGGCAGGGAGGTTTCCAGCATTGCCCTGCCTGTGGCACTGAACGAAAGAGACATCTCCGGGCTCAAAGAAGAGAGGTCAAGCCTAGATAAACACCAGCTTGGTCCCCCATCAGAGAATCACTGAGGCATGAAGAAAAACTTTAACAGCTGCAATGCTGCTTTTGAACCTCCTAGTAAAAGGGAGGGTCAGGAGGTCAAAACTTTCAATGCCTCTGGGAAGAAGAGGACTTTTCCCCACAAGCCTTTGAAAAACCGAACTAAATTAGCATGACCACACTGCTAAATGCTTGGGAAACCTGAACGGCTCGGGTCACAGGCTACCCGAGCAGCAGAATGGCAAAGAGCTGCTGCATTCCCATACTCAACAGCCATAATTAATGAGGCTATTTCCTAGGTGAAAAGCAGGTCTTCTGCCCGGCACCTGGACGGGAAACAAAACCTTGCAGGATGTGCCCTGGGCGTCTTTTCTTCTCCTGATACTGTTGCCTTTTCCCCTTTCTGTTTCTCCCATCCATTTTCTCTCTCACTTCCATCCACCATTGTTTCAGCTGTTTTTTCCTCCCTTGCTCCCAATGCCACACAGCTCAACTCACTGTTTGAAGTGGGGAATGGCAATGAAGCTGTAATGATCTAGCCGTGCTCTCCTCTGGGGTTGCTGAATGGGAATGCAGGAGCTCCAACCTAAATAGGAGGTCACTTTTTTCCCTACTTTTTATTGCAAAAGGGATATGTAAGAGCCCTCCTCCTCACCGTGAGTTATTCGCTTCCACTTTGAAGGTAGATTTTGCATTTCTGGACCTTTTGCAAGAGCCATTCTAGCAAAGACCAGGCAATGCAGACTTCTGGAGGATGTAGAGACCTGGAATTTTTGGCTCTGACTCTATCCTGGGTTTTATATTCATCTTGTACTGTGAGTGTGCTGGGCACCACTTGTCATGAGACCCTTTGCAGGTCTCCCTTCACAGCTCCCACCACCAGAGGTGTGGAAAGCAGAGAGGCATGTGCAGACCTTGCAGTGGCTGTCAGGGCTTTTGGGAAAGGGCTGTGTGCCTACACAGGGCAATCCAAAGAGCCCAGACCAGTGTAGCCAAAAGGTTTATTGATCTGGACTGCAATCCTGCAGGCTGCTCCTGAGCATCCTCATTCCTTGCAGCCATAGGAGACCAAGTGCCCAGCAGCTTTTCCTTTTGCTGCAGAAGCAGAAGGAATACTGAATAAAGCAGGAGGGCAGGACATAAATCCCCTTTCAGAGGCCAGAAGGTCTGCCCTTGAAAGACAACAGCTCATCTACCCACCAGACCAAGGTCTCTCCTCTGTGCAAGCCCAGGCCCAGGCAGGGTTGTGGGTGGAAACGAGGGGATACAGTCTGTAGTACCCTGGCAGTCAGCTGCAGGGCTCTGCAGTGCCAAGCCCCAATTTGGCTTTCCTGTGATGCTGCAGGATCTTTTCTTTCTTATGTCTCTTGTTGTCCTAGAAACAGAGGAAAATATTCTTCCAGAGAAGCCCTTTTGTTACACTTGAGGCAGCATCTTCTGTCTCTCACTAAAACTGTGTATGGTTACAAAAAAAAAAACCCTTGCCAGAAAATATATGGTGAGTTCAAAATCTTCCAAAGAAACCTGGAAAAATTTAATACCCTCCAAACATTCCAAAAGCCCTAAAAGTACTGCAAGGGTCAATGGGCACTTTGTAACACTGCTACAATGTAGGTTGAGCAACAGAAGGCAGCACTCTTGTGTGTATATATATACATATATATATAAATATTTTTATAGATGTAATTATATGTGTTATTTATGCATATTGTTGAGAGAGAGAGAGAGAGGTCCTCATTTCTAGCCTTGGATTACAGCTTTTGAAGTGGGGGGTGTCTGCTGGAAGAGAAAGTCAACATGCCCTCTGGTATTGGCCACTTTTCTCTTCTGGTGCCAGGGCTTTCCTGGAAATGCTGGGATTTTGGGGGCAATTGTCTTTATTTGAGAGGGAAGCTTATGTTCTGGGGAAAATGTGCCCTTCTGTGTGCTCAGCCAGGCAATAGCTGCACTGGGTAATTTCTCTGAGGCACATGAAATGTTGTAGCTGTGTCAGGAAAGGATAGTGACTGATAAATTTCCTGAGGCTTGCAGGATCTGGAGGCACACTCCCAAGGTGTGCCTCAAGGAGTCCATGGCAAGGGGAGAAGGAGAGGAAAGCAGGCAGGAAGGTTTGATAGCCATGATGCTTACTACCTCCAGATCCTGGGGGAAGCAGGGGATGTGGGGCACCTCTGAAAATCTGGTTTCCCACTCTTTCCTTTTAGAAATAGGCCTGGAAAAGAAACTTTCCTCTTCTTTTCCCTCCCAACCACAGCTCAGAGGGTTTTGGGTTTGTGCCAAAAGCCAAAACCCAACAGCTCTGCAGATTCAGGTGCCTCAAATACCCACTTTTCCCTCATGCCCCACACTGACTGTAGCACACTAGACTGTAGCACAGACTAACACAGCTGGGCTCGGGGGGCTGTCCCAGGGAAGATGTGCTCTGCTAGGAGAGGCTATAGCTGGTGACCTGCTGCTCACCCACAGTAGGTTTGTACTCAGGAAGGGGTTTTGTGCAAACATATTCTGTATCTTAAGACACCTCAGAACCAGGACACTTGTGCTCCTGAGCAGTGAGACAGCATCTTCTCCTTTGGAGAAACTCAGATAGGATTGCTATCTCATCTGCTGCTGGAGAGACCAAAGGACCTGCTTGGTGATGATTCAACTGCTCAGGGTGCTGAGACAGCATTGCTCTCCTCCCTAAAGCAGCCTGACTGCTCAGTGTACAATGAGGACATGACTTTTCCAAGCTCTAAGATACACCTGTAGCAATCCCAGCATGGAACCAGTGGGCACAAAACCAGAAATCAGCTCAGTCACTATTCCAGGTCAGTCCCTGAACATGGCCTCAGCACCACAGGAGCTTTAAGAATAAATCTGAGGCAGAGAAGATGGTCCATGAGCCAGTCTGGCAAACTCACCAGTGTGAAACTAAATGTTGGAGATTTTTATCCATCTTAATTGATGGAAGGTGTGGAGAACTCTTCATAGGATGAGGAATCAAGGGACCATGCAGACAGTGAGACAGAGTCAGTTTATTTATTTTTCACAGTAATAATTTTACAAGTGAAAAGAGATTTCCAATCTTTTTACAACCTACTTAAGGTAAAAGATTTAAAACTCAAAATCTTTTCTTAAAAGAAAGGCAACCATCCCTGCTAGTGGCAAATGAGCCTCTGCTCAGCTTGTATCTGATTGGGATCTCAGAAGACTGTCCAACCTATTAAATAAGATACATATCTCCTGAGAACAGCCTTTGTTGTTTTCTTTTATAGATCTTTGTTCCTCCTGTGCTGTAAGGTCTCCAGGGCATGGCCTGTGTTACGGAGCACCAGATGTACTATCTGATTTTAGGAGATCCTAATTATGAGGAATATGTCAGAACAACAGAAAACTTCATTTAAAAATCCAATTAAAGCTGCCGAGTGACAGCTATGGACTTGTGTGTTGCATCACCTCCTAGTCCCAGTAGCTTCCATGTGGAGAAGGGAGTAGTTAAAGATATCATAAATCCTAGATAAGGATATCATAAGGCCTGCATGAGATGGGGATTTTTCTGACCATAGGTTAAAATTGGCACACATTTTGTGGTGGAGCAGTAAACCTGAGATCTGTTTTGGAGCAGTCACCTTGGGATCCAGGGTCCAATGGGTGGGTTATCCTTTCTCGTGAGTAGTGGGACATTTCTCAAGATGTTCTGGATAAAGAAATATAAACGTAACCGTGTGTCTGGCACTGGGGTTGCTGAGCACCTTCACCTCCTCAGGTCTCGCTGGAGCACCTGCACCAGTAGAGACCTTGAGGATGGGATTCTGATGCCATCACAGCCATCCCCATTGCTTGGGGGACCATGGAGGAAGGACATTGGCATGCAGGGTGGGGGGAGCTTTCAGGTGGGATTTTTGAGACATAGAATGGGAAAAGCTGACTGAGAGAGGAGGTGAGAAGTTTCCAAAGCCTCCAGCATGGCAGCAGACACCTGCTTCTTCCAAAACCGGCTGAACCTGTCTCCCTGCTGTCATCTCTCTGTGGGTTCAGGGCGTTCTGAGCCCCCGGCCGGCTGAAGGGCACGGGGCTCGAGGGCTGCACCCTCCTCGTGCACCAGGGCAAGCTCTCCTCTCTGGAAAGGGGCTGTTTTCTCTGCTCTACCCAGAGACCTGCTGGGGCAGGTGGAGGTCTGGGCCCTGCTGCAGACAGGCTGAGCACTTCCAGGTGGGAATGAGCCCGCCCATACAGCCCCACGGAGCCAGGAGTCAGGGATAGGGAAGTACAGGGTGGTTTTGCTTGGTTTCTTTTTAGGAAAGGAGATTTTAAGTGTTCTTTTAAAAAACATGATAATGTTTTCAGATTTTTAAATATAAATTAATAACTTTTCTAAATAAAATGAGAATTCAATACTTTTAAAAAGTTTTTTTAAAGAGTTTTATTTTTATTGGAGAGTTTAAGACTTCAGGGGGAAAATGTAGAATTTATGAGTTCTTAAAAAAATAAGGAGAATTTAAGGGTTTATTTTAAAACGAGACTTTTAATCTGTTGGGTTTTTAGAGAGGTTTTATGACTTTTTTAAAAAGAAGATGTTAAGGTTTTGGGGGGAGTTTTTAAAAGAATTTAAGATTTTTTTTTTAAGGAGAATTTCAGACTTTTTTTTTTAAAGAGCCGAGGTGATGCGGGGGAGTTCCGTGTGGGGCGGGGCTCACCTGGCGGGGGCGGCGCTCACCTGGCGGGGCGGGGCCGGCGGGGCGGGGCGCGGAGGGCGGCGCTGGGGCCGGCGCGGCTCCGCGCTGCGGGGCGGACGGAGCGGAGCGGAGCTGCCGCCGCTGCCGCCCAGGAGAGGAGCCGGAGCCGGAGCCGCGGCCGCCCTGCCGTGGCCGGGCCGGCGACAGGTGAGTGCGCTCGGGCGCGGCGGGGCCGGGCAGGAGCTGCCGCTGCTTTGCAGCACCGGGCGCGGCCCTGCCCTGCCGCAGCCGGGCCGGTACCGCCGGGAGCGGCCCCGAGCAGGGGGGCTGCGGCTGAGGCGGGGCCGCTGGCCGCGGGTGTCCGCGGAGAGAGCCGTCCCCGGGGCAGCCGGGGCCTCGCCCGCCTGGCAGGGCCCGCCAGGGAGGGGACAGCCCCACGGGGCTGCCAAGTGGGGCGGGGGCGGCGAGCAGCTGGCTTGGGGCACGGCGCCGCAGTAACCCCGGATCCCGTAAGGAGAGCCCGGGCTGGGGGGACGGGGAGCGGCGTTCGGCACTGGCCCCGCTGCCACCTGCCCGGTGCCGCCCCTGTCGCGTCCCGGTCGGTCGAGCAACCGGGTGGCTTTGCCTCCCGCCTGCCCGAGGCACTCCCAGCAGCCCCGGCCACCGGCACGGTGCAGCCGGGCCCCGCCGGCAGGAGCGGCCCCGCCGGCGCTGCAAACGCTGCCCAGAGCCCCCAGCGGAGGAGCCGAGGTGGCGTGGGGGTCTCAGATGGCCGTGCCAGGAGCCTCCTCCCCTCGCATCCGTGGGGCAAAACCTCCCGTCCTTTCTCCCTTCAGAGACGTCTCCGTCTCCCCGAGGAGAGGGGTTAAATTCCTCGATAAGAGCCAGGCTCCAGCCGCATACTTCTGATGCCTTCCGTGAACTCTGCCGGCAGGTTGGCAGGTTGTTTCGTAACTCCACTTGTGGCCTGCTGCGGGGAGGAGGAGGGGGGAACGGGACACCGAGCTC
The DNA here is from genome assembly GCF_028018845.1 of Melospiza georgiana. Taxonomy (NCBI): domain Eukaryota; kingdom Metazoa; phylum Chordata; class Aves; order Passeriformes; family Passerellidae; genus Melospiza; species Melospiza georgiana. Next base: position 13,023,570 of record NC_080435.1, read on the forward strand.
CTCTCCTGGTTTGTTTTTTTTTCCCTGCCCTGCAACAGCGCTTTGTAATTGCAGGTTAAAAACCCAAACGTGGGTTCAAGGGTATTGTACAAAAGAAAGGGTCACAGCCGTGCGCCTCTCACGCCGAGTGGCTGCCTCAGGCACAGCCCATGGCACTCCCCTTGGGATGGCTGTTTCAGGAGAAATCAGGCGGAAACTCGTGAGAAATGGTCGAAAGAGGCGAGCCGGGAGCTGTGGCTGCTCCTCCTCGCCGCGAGCCGGGCCAGCTCCCCGGGATGCCGGTGCTAACGGGGAGGGCCCGGGCCGCGCTCTGCCGGGACTTGCCGGGCAGGCGCCGGGCCCCGGCAGCGTGTGGGAGCACGAACGGCAGAGCGCCGCTGTCAGATGTGGGGCCGGGCGGCTGCCGGCACGGGGCAGCGGCGCCGCACACACCTGTCAGCCCTCCTCGAGGGGCAGCGCTGCGGGGAGCAGGCGGGAATTGCAGCTCTTCCCAGGGAGACGAGAGCAAACCGTGAGCACACGCTGTATCTGCAGTGGGCAGGAGTGGGAAGCGTCTTCCAAACGCTGCTTGTTTTCCTTATCAGGCAGTGCCGGTGGTGTCTTCTCAGGAAGGGGCTGTGGGGAAGGGGGGATGTTCTTACCTTCTGTTGATGCCGTTGGAATGCCAGGAATCCTCCCACATCCCCGTTATCTGCTGGGGGAGCCTGAGCACGATGCCTGGACTCCCTCTCCACATACCTCTGCTGGCTTCCCCATGCCTTCTCGAAAGAAATGGCGTGGAAATCCAGAAGCTGCCACAAGTGCACACATCTTCCTGAAGCCTTTCTTCCACCGTGTGGTACAAAGTTGTTGCAGCACCTGCAGGTGCCCAGCACTCACAGCATTGAGCACTGCAGTTCCCAGGGTCCTGCACTATTTCCCTGCAAGGGCATGCCAGTTGCTCTAAAATATAAAACTCTTTGCAAATGAGTGTGAGAGAGACATGGAAATTAGTTTTACCCAGGTCTTAAAGAGGCAGACCTGAGCAATAATCTGGCAACATGTGTGTGCGGTCCACCTCCACAGTGGAGATGTGTCCTGTGGTTGCCTTGACTGTCACCACGTGCTGCAAGGAAATATTGCTTGAGTGCATCTGCATGGTCCACACTGGTTCATCCTTTTCATGGTTTTCAGCATCTCTCTGTCCTGTCTTGTTCATGTCATCTTCAATAGGAAAACCCTCCAGTGGTGGCACAGAATTGACCTACGCCCATGTTCTGTTGTTTCTCCGTGTGCTGGGGAGGGAATGCTTTGGGAGCAGTTCCAGACAAAGAGTTAATCCTTCCTGGCTGGGAGGCAGTGATGTGTGTGCCAAGGCTTCAGAGCAGAGTATTTTCTGGAGTCATGCGAGGTTGGGTGCTGTGGTGAGCAGGGAGAAATCCAGGTGCTGTTTGACAATGGGTTGCTCTGTGCCCAAGTCTAAATAAAGGTATGAGGGACACTTTAGGTTTCAGCTCTGTGTGTATGCATTGTTTTCAAGAGCATCTTTTTAAAGGATGTTCTTCCATCTGTTCCAGCTTGTCTATGCCCTTGCAAACCTGTGTATTCAAATTAAAGCTTAAGCTTGGCCCCACTGAAGGTTTTTCACAGAATCCTGTTGTTATAAAGGACTGCTAACATTTTTATGTCCTTCCATTTTTCAGATGCCAAGTTCAGGAGCTCCTAAAAGTGGCTGATTGTCTGTCTTTTTATGGGCTGGAGTCAGAACTTTCTTGAGGGTTGGGGTGCTTCCAGCTGCCCCAGGCTAGTCATCTAGAATAACTTGTTGCTTTAAAAAGAAAAAAAAAAAAAAAGAGGGAGGGCACAGGGAGGGGGGAAAATAACCTGAAACCCTTCTTAACCAAACACATAGGACAATTGCATAAAGGCTTCGTGAATTGCCATGAAGGCTTCTTTTGTTGCTACTTCCTAACCCTGCTACAGCACACAGATCCTGCTGGAGGTCTTCATCTCTGGAGCCTCATGCTCAACACTTCCTGTGTCCTCTCGGGTGCCTCCTGCATGACAGTGGAATGTCACAGTGCTTTCAACAGCCCTTTGGGGTCCAGAGCCTCCCATGGATGGCCTTTGTGGTGTTAGACCCAGCATTGCACTCCTGAGCACAGTGGGGACTTTGGAGGTACCTAGAGCATCCTGCAGGAGAGCAGCTGTGCTGGCAGGGAAGCCCAGTGAGTGGCAGCCTCCCCTTTGCTCCCTGTTGTTCCTGCCAGCCCGGGTAAACCATTGGCACCCAGGTGGTGTTGTGAAGCTGTCTGACAGGGAGAGCACTTGTAGGGCTCTTGCTGGTTTAAAGATTCCTGCTGTGAACAATGCTTTCCCCAGGAAATGTGAGTGTACAGCAGGGAGCTGGTCTCTGCCTCTGGATGCTTGCCTGAGGCAGCTGGTGGAGTGCAGCAGGTTGGATAAACACCATAGGCATCTCTTCATAAGAATAAAGATGGGTTGTGCTGGTTTTTTTGGAGGCTTTGTGGTTGCTGTTCTCACTTGCCAATTTTTATTTTCTCTTCCAAGTTCTGGCAATGTTTGGAGGTGTCAGCACTCCTTTCTGCTAAGAGCCAAACATACTTGTGGTGGGAATGCTGAGTGGACCTCGTTGCATGTTGTGATCGGTGCGGGCTGGTTCCTGCAGCACAAATGCACATGCACTCTTCTCTGAGGAGCAGCTTCATTGTCGGAGAGCAGCTTGTGGTCTCCCTGGACTCTTGACCAGTGTGCCCAGGTCTTTGCTTGATGGTTTGTGCCTGTAGAAATTTAGGTGTTTCCCAGGCTTGCTCTGAGGTCATCTCTCCTTCCTCTTCTCCCTGCCCTGATCCCTCTGGGATGGGACTTTCTCAGGGCAACTTGTCAAGTCCTTGGGGTCCCATCCCAAAGAAGTGGCTCTGCATAGGTGCTTGTGCACAAACGATTCCTGTAGTTGTTTGTGTTTTTGTTGTTTTTTAAAGACCTTTCTATTGCTCTTTCTAGTATTTTAAAAATCTTGCAAACTTGCCATTATATGTTGGAAAAGGGCATTTGCTTTCCCACTCAGGAAGGGAAACGTCATTGGGACCCAGGAGTGGAGGTGCTAGAAACATGGCTTTGAATCTTTGATGCTGCATGCTGAGGACTAGCTGTCCCTCCAAACTCCTTCTAAGAATTTTTTTTGACTGCTTTAATGCAGTTTGAGGGTTGTCTGGGCTGAGACATTGGATTTGGTATTGTCCTCTTTGAGTTCATTTGGCTTTTTAATGACCTGCTGATTATAAAGAAGTTGGGCTAGGAAGTTCAAAAGTACTTATTTCCCCAAAGCCAGCCCATGTGAGCATTAGCTGCACGAGGATTAAGTCCCTAAATGTTTCAGAAGAAACAATGTATTTTTATTGTCTCCCGCTCTGTGCAGGCAGGAGTGCTGGCCCAGTCCCCAGCTCATGTTCCTATCCCATTTTGATCCTTCAGGTGTCATTAAGTGCTGGGCCTGTGTGTGGAGCAAGGGATGGAGCCCTTTGCTGGCATTAAAACCCCTTCAGCCAAAAGTCCAGCAAGGCAGCTGGGGGGATTGGTTGGTCGTGCAGCCGTGATTTCCTTCTCTTGTTGTAGGACTGTGATTTGTACCCCTGGACGGATGTCCCAGATGCACTTGCCTCTCCAGAGATATGCCATGATTTTACTGCCTTAAAGAGCTTATTGTCTCTGGGTGGGTTCAGGCAGTGATTGATAGCACCTCCACCTAATTAGTCATGTGCCAGGTAGTGCGAAAGCAGAGACTTCTAAAATACCCTAGGGTCTTATCAAAGGTTTCAGCCAGGATTCATTCTGAATCTCTTGTTTATTTGTCTTTGTGTCTGAGCATGTGAGAGAAAGGAGCCCATTCAGCTCTCTGCAAAGGGTCATTAAAATCCTTTTTAATCCTGCAAAGTTATAAATAAATATCCATGACAGCGTGCACCTGCATGTTCATCTGTGCATCCTCTACTCTGGACACCCAGCACTATGTCCTTGACATGTGGCTGCTTTCTGAAGCAGGATAGGAAACTGCAAGTTATTCTGAAAGTGGAGAATAAAATCTGGAAGCTTTATCTCTGGTTGTGCATTTGCTAGCTTGTTAATTACCCTCTCCTGTAGGAGGAGAATTGAAATGGAAAGAGGATTGCTGATGGCTGACACCAGCGCTTCTAGAGGCTGGAAGGCCGGTTGGAGGGAAAACATTTGTAGGTCATTTGGCTTTTTTATGTCCCCAGTCCTACTTGCAGGATAGCTGCAGAGCCTGAATTTTCCTGTAATCCTATGGGGATGAAATTCTTGCTTAATTGACAGGAGACAGGAAGAGTGTCTGTCTCTGCCTGCATTATCAGCATCATCCCCTGGGCTGGGCTGGGTGAGCATCTCAAGGAAGCTGCACTTTGAGGATCCTTTCTGGCTCTTCTGGAGGCACTGGGAGAGAGACCTCATTGGTTGGGTAGTGCCCTTGAAGGTGGGGGGAATGGAAGTTTTCTTTGGCTGGGAAGGAGTATTCCCAAGGCTTGAGCAGGCTCTTGCCTCTCAAGATTGCTCCCGTGTTCTGCGTGGGGAGAAATACAAGCTGTGTTCCGACTTGGGGAATGGACTGTGTGTAATAACTCACAAATTGCATCATGCTTTCCCTGATGACTGACTGCTGTGGAAGATGAACACAGCAGGGATTCTGGACCTGCTGGCATATGAGTGCCATGGTTGTGTTTGTGTGGATGCTTGGGCAAGTATCCCTCAGAGCCTGCCTTTTAGGAGCTGGATTCATCCCCTAAAGATGAACCTAATCTAGATCAACCTAGAGCCCCAAGATACCTAGACCTAGTCTTGCCCCTGTACTGGGGGCAAGGCTGGGTCCATCCTGGGCATGGCATCAGGGTGCACTCAATTGCACAAGAAAGAAAAGAGCATAGGAGTGCAAAAGCCTTTCCTCTTTCCCCTCTAATCTACTCACTGTTGCTAATTTTTCTTCTCCCCCTTGGGAAGAACCTACGGATTTATTTCCAGCTGCTTCCATGAAGTCACTCTTCACATGTGGGACTGGGGGTGATGGTGATGGTTACAGGAATAGCAGGTGCTGCTAATGGTTCCCTTGCAAACCTTCCTGTTTAGGGCAGGCTTTTTCCTAGCCAGCCCTGCCAGCTCTCCCCCCACGGACAGTAGCCATTAGTGCTGCAGGGGAGAAACATGATGCATGCAGGTGTGAAAGATGATCCTTCCGCTTCCAGGCTGAAGCGCTGTAATGTGAGTGTGTGCAGTAGGTGGAGGGATGTTTTTGCTGCTTTTAATTTACAATGAGCTTTTGGTTGGTGGCTCATCTGTGAGGTGGACTGACTAGTAATCATCCCTAAAATGTCACTGGCTGTGATTCTAGATGTTTTCATATGATTCTCAATGCTGACTTGGCATGGCCACAAATCTTAATCTTGTCTAAGAGGGAGAAAAGGTCTCCCAGCTTCTTCACAGTGTTGTTTCTGTTTCTTCTCTTTCCCTGTGGATTTGATGCTGTAGCAGACCCAAAAGCTTGGGTTGAAAAGCAGAAATCCTGGCAGGTGGAGGTGGCATGCAGTGAGTGTCTTTAACACCAGTCATGATGTGAGCCTCCCTTCCCTAAATCCCTGCCGAAGGCCATCGCCCTGAGGACCGTCCCCATTCTGCGTCACAGCCCTGGGCAGGATTTGTACCTGACTCTTCCTGCCCTGCTCAACATTGGCCAGCCTCCTCAGGCATGTTAGCATGGGTCTGTAATTTTTGGGAGGAAGTGGAGCAGAAAATCTCTAAGCCTTTATTTTTCTATTAATGGGAGTTTGCTGGTGTGGTGCTTATGGCTCTCCAGAAATCCATCTCTTTGGGCAGTTCCTGCAAGATTGCAAGATCCTTGTGTGAGATATGTGCCCCCTTGGATTGCCAGAGGATTTTGGTGGTGGTCTGTGATTTCTGGCTCAAATCATGCTTTAGCTCTCCAGCATGCAAATGCCTTTTTTTTTTTCCTTTTTTTTTTTTTTTCCTTTTGATGTCCTTTAGTGCAAAAAGCCCTTGAAACATGGATGTAACTTTTGCTGATGCCAAGTGTGCATTATGGGCTGTGGGATGCCCCCAGCAGAAGCTGCTTGCTATTGAAAGGCAGCAGACCCTTGGGAGGTGTTTGGGCTCGGGTTCGTCCACACATCTCTGGTGAAAGTGCACCTTCAGGTTAAATTACCATTTTGGTAATTTGCCAATTTTTAGGGCTTTCTGTCAGGCACAACATGTCAGAGTAGGGAGCTGGATGGGGGATGGTGGGTGAATTGAGGATATGGTGCTGTTGTGGCCACCCCTAAATAAGCTGCTTGGGTGTGAATTAGAGCCCCATACTGGCTGCTTCCTTGCTCCTGGGTACTTGTGGCTACCTTGTGTAAGGGCTGGTGGCTTCCTTAGGCCTGGGGTGTGAGAAGCACTTGCACACCCTCCCTGTGATGGTGGAAGGATGAAGAGCTGCCTCTCTGGGCTGTGACCACTCTGGTAGGACTTGTTTGTCACCTCTTGAGCTTGTTTAACCCCTGTCAGTTCTTTGTGCCAGGATGAAGTAACCCATCTGCTGCTCCAGTTTGGAGCTCTGTGCTGCGAGCGTCCCAGCCGCACCCTGATGGCCCCCGTGCCGAAGGACAGGACCCTGCTGCCTTTGGTAGGTGACCCTCTTGGCTGCCTTGCACCGGGCCAGAGGATGTGTTCCTTCAGGATCCTGGGGCTGGCATCCTCAGGACAGGCTGAAATGGTGGAAGGGCATCCTCAGGTCAAGCTGGATTGATGGAAAGGTCGTGCACCAAGTGGCTGGGGCTTTGCCTGGTGCTCCCAGCTGCAGTAGCAGTGACTGTGGGTGATTGCTAGACTCTGCTGCACAGACTGCTTGTTCAGAGATGTGGATGGTGATCTCTGCCCAGCAAGGGAGCTGGCAGTCTGGCATGTGCCACGGCATCAAACCTTGCCATAGCTGATCCGTGCTCAGCGTTGGACCGGCCAGTGGTCAGCCCTGACAATGGCATTGCCTTCTGTCCTGGGATGGACATGGCATGGAGAGCCCAGCAGAACTGCTCAGTCCCTGTAACAGCTCAGCCAAGGGCAGGTGATGTCGCTCTAAAAGAGGGTCCCAAGGCAGCAGGACACAGTTTGTGGTCTGGAGGGAAACCTGGACCATGTCCCATCCCCTCCAACCTGCTGCAGTTGTTGTCAGGAGGCTTCAGTTATTTATGGATCTTCTCTGTGTTGGTCACCAGAGTAACAGGGAGGCTTCTGCCCCACCAGAGGTTTCAGCAGATGGGCAAGTACCATCTCTCCCCTTTGGTGCAGCAGCTGGCCCCAGTGCTTAGAGCAGGGAGAAGCTTGAGGAAGTATTAAATAGCTGCTGGATGTGTCACTGCAGCAGTTGAAGCAGGGCAGTGAGTCACAGCCAGCCTGCCAGGCCCCAGCACAGAGGGTGGCAGCACAGGCCAGCCCTCCCCTCCCCACCTGCTGCTTACTCATGTGCTGGGTTGGGTTTTTTATTGGGGTGTCTGCACACAGCTGGGATGAGCATCCCCCTGGCACTGGGTGGGAGAGGAGCCAGAGGGTCAGGTTCAAAGAAGAAATAAAACAACTGAGAGTACCCCAGCATTTTCCTGGGCTGCACCCAGAGGGATGCAAAGCTGCTGGTCCCTATGGACACCTTGGTGCTTCACAGATGGCAGGCTCATCACAGCCTGCTCTCAAGTACTAATGCAGTTTATTAACTATGAGTCTTTATGCCCCTACCCTCAGCCCAAACCCTGACACGAAAGGCTGGTCTTCTGGATTCCTTTCACTTTCAATTAGGCTTTCTTGGAAGCCTTCCCTGTGGTGCTCCTCTCCTGCCACCTGGCCCTGTACCCAGCTCCCTGCCAGGGGTGGACACAGTGAGGGAGGTGAGTGAACCTGCAAAAATGGGTGAAGCCTTAGTGCTGGCAGGTTGCCCATCTCAAAACCTTTATGCTGGTCCCAGATATTCCTTCTTAGCAGCTGTGATAGAGATGTTTGGGGTACTTTGGTGTTTGGGTTGCAGTAGGCCTTGCTGTTGGGTGCAAAATGGATGAGTTTTTTCTGAAACAGATTTTGAAAAAAATTGTCATTATTGTGTGTGGCAAAACATATTAGAAAGACTCTTGCAAAATGCTTGCACTCCTTGGCTGGAAGGTGCTGTCTCAGCTTCTGAGAGACCCCATAGGGGACATGGCAGCTGGCCCTACAAATCAGGAGTGGTCTTCACTTTTGTGAGGAGGGTGACTGGGCAATATTCTACTATTTCAGGTCCAGGGGAAGTCACCAGACCCTTGTGAGTCCCAGCAGCCATCAGGATGGCAGTTTCCAGGAGCAAGAGGTGCATCCTCCTGCACGTGCAGAAATACTCCTTCTTCTCCACTTCCTTTAGCCTGACAGTTTCAGGGAGGCTGGGAGACAGCAGTGCCAGCAATTAAAATAAAGCTGCGGGATCTGAGATGTTTAATTAAAAAAAAAAAAAATTCTAGTGTCAGCTTTTGAAATTCTGACTTTCAGTCAGGAAATCTGTTGAAGTCATGGCATGAATCATCCCTACCCTCAGATTTAGGACCCATCACATGGGGAAAGGGAACAGAAAATTAGTCATTTTGTTAATCTGCTTCCAATAAAAATTATTTAGAATAAAATAAGCAGCCTTTGGGAGCAGCAGTCATGTGTCCTGGCACCCACAGGCACCTGCTGGCTTCCCTGGTGCTGTTTTGGGGCAGGGCCTGGCAGCTGCCTGCCCTTCGGGTTCATGATCAAAGCGACCTGCTGGGGCAAATACAAACAGAGGCAGCTGGAAACCTGCCTTCTGCTGAGAAGCTGCTTTTCCCCAGGAAAAGTAATTCTTGCCCAAAAAAAAGCCCATTATTTCTCCTACCTGGTGGTGTATCAAGGGCTCCCACTATTAATGCTGGGGGTTGGCAGAGAACCCCATTAAGAGGGGATTCTATTTGCAGGTGGGGCAATGAGACTCACCCCCAGCTGCTGTGGTTTTGAGTGATGGTAAGGAACTGAGTAGGTTACAGCAAAGGTGATGCTTGGGGCAAGGAGAATGTTTTTACGTTTATTGCCTGATGGGGTTTTATTTGGTTTTTTTAAACTAGATTGAGGCTGTCATGGTGGAGTATTAGGGATGAGATGCTGAGGGCAGCCTGTGATGTCCCTCCCAGGCAGGAACTGAGTGGCTCAGGGAGCATTGTAGGTCCCCTCAGATAAGGATGTACCTTCATCCTCTCTGCTCCCTTGTGAGGCCAGGGATTTGGGGGAAGAGGGGCAGCGAGGCTGGTTTTGAGTGGGAGCTGATCCTCCCCAGAAGGCAGGGCGAGGGCAGGCAGGGAAGGGAGCAGCCCCCAGCCCGCTTCAAGGGGGCAGATAACATCCTGTATCTGGCTGCAAGCTGGAGACAGCTCCCAAACCCCCAGAGGTTACAGCGAACATCCCCTGTGCTTGCAAGGAGCTAAGGAAGCAATAAAATCCATTAGATTTTGGGGTGCTGGAGAACGTGGTGGGGGTCATGCCCTGGCTGCTTTCAGGGGGGTTTCTCCTGCATGAGGAGCAGGGCTGGCTGCTCCCAGGCTGTTGGCAGCGCTGTGCCGCAGGCTGGGCTGTGGTAAATGATTGCCGGGAAGGCCGGCCAGGGCGGGGCCAGAGCTTGGTGCCTGGTTTGAACCCAGACAGGTGCCCGGGACCGTGTGCCCGCAGCCATCCTGCTCCCACGGCGCTCGGCAGCCCCGGATCTTGGCAGCAAGGTGAGACTGTTCGGTGGGACTCAACGAGCTGGGTTACTTTTCTTCTTTATTCTTAAGCTCCTGGCCCCCGTATCCTGGGTTGTGGCACAAGAAGCTGGATTTGAGACTAGCTTGGTGCCTGGGCAGGGAAGGGGGGCGTAGGGAGTGCTCTGTGGGGTGTGTTGCTCTCCAGCTGTGGTGTTAGGGTGCTGCTGAGGAGGCTGGGGTGGTGAACAGCAGTGGTTTCAGGGTGATTTGGGTGGTGCCGCAGTGGCTCCTGGACTTTGCTCCACGCCAGGGGACAGTGGCAGCCTTGAATACACAGGACTGGGGAGTGGTGCCAAAACGCAGGTTCCAATTTATATCGTGCAAATGTTAGTGGTTTGGGGCTTACAGGGAGGTGGGCCGAACCCAGGGTGTCCTTCAGCCCCACAGTTTCCCCGGTGGCTCAGCCAAGGCAAACATGAGCTCAGCGCTGAGGTATTTGTGACGGCTGCTCCGTGCCCGTGTTTTGGAGGTGGGCAGGGAGGTGGCACCAGCAGGACCTGGCACCTGCGCAGAATGTCCCCACCAAGCCGTGTCCTCCTTGGTTTCTCCTTGCCTTTCTCACACCACGATTAAAACTCCTCATCACCGGAGACAGGACCCTTCAAGCCCTCCCTTTGATTACTCAAGTAGGCAACAAAAAATAATGAAAAAGTGGAGTTTAACCAAAGGTCAAGCTTTCTCACAGCCTGGCTGCAAACTTGGGATAGCTGGAGCAGAGGGAGGGGCTGCGACCAGTCGGGTGAAGCTGGGAAAGCAGTCTGTGACCCCCCCTGGATGGAAGGCCTGAAAATTTAGTGTGTGTTACTCCATCCAGGACTTTCAGACAAGACTGAGTGTCAAAACCAGTGTTGTAGCAGGCAAAATAGATACATCTTTGCATGGTGTTTGAAAACTCTGTAAGCTCAAATATTTGAGTTCTTTACAGCTTGTGCTTAATTTTTTTTAATTTATGCCAGTTGCAGTTGTTGAGCTGCTGGGAGAGACAGGAGTTGGGTGTGCCCAGGCTAAGAGGTGTTGTTTTATGGTAGTAGTACCCACTGGATGGGAGGTGAGCTGGGCCCAGTGTTGGTCAGAGCCTGGGCTTTGTCATAGGTGTTTATGCCTGGCTACCCCTCCAAAACCCTACCTTTGGTCATGCCTTTGTTCAGAAAGAGGCTTTATTTTAATTTCTCAATCTCTCTCTGATAAATTGAGATGGATGTAAATATGAAAATATTAAAATGTGCAGTATCTGCTCCTTCCCTCTAGATCATTGTAAAAGTGGGCCACCAGTAGTTCATCTGTCTTTTCCAAAGTTGTTTAGAGAATCCCTTAGTGCCACTCTGTCAAATTTCCAGAGAAATTGCAGTGAAAATCCAGACCCATTAAAAGTCTGTGCTCAAAACAGAAATAACCTGGGCATCTTTTGGGCACCACACAGACACACAAACCTCATCATTTCCCACCACAGGAAGATCTGGACCCACTGTCCCCACATGAAAAAAAAAATTTCTTTGCAGGTGAATATCAGCGTTTAATAACATCAGCAAAAGTGCAATCTGTGCACAGGGTGGCAGCGAACAACTCCTTGGTCTAGGATTCACCCCATGGGATGATGGTTTAATGACACTGCTTTTAAAGCATCTTGTATTCCTTGTTGGTGGCTTGGGATGGAAACCTGGTTTGTTTTCTCCCCACAGGCAGCCTGTTCTGCAATGACCCAGAGCACCTGAGGCCCAGCAGCTGAGGGGATGGAGCTGAAGGTCTGGGTGGATGGGATCCAGAGGGTCGTGTGTGGAGTCTCGGAGCAAACCACCTGCCAAGAAGTGGTCATTGCCCTGGCACGGGCCATTGGTGAGCCATCTCCGTCTGCTGGGGGGTGCCCCATCTGCAGGTTCCTCCTGGAAGAGGAGTCCTTGGGCAGGTGGAGGTCTTGCTCTGTGGTGGTGGGGATGCCAGCAGCGCTGCCTGTGGGGCAGCAGCCTGAGCACAGCCCTGCTGGCCTCTGCTTTCCCGATCTGATGTGCTCACCTCCTCCCGGCAGGTCAGACGGGCCGCTATGTGCTGGTGCAGAAGCTGCGGGAGAAGGAGCGGCAGCTGCTGCCGCTGGAGTGTCCCTTGGAGTCGCTGGCCAAGTGTGGGCAGTATGCCAACGACGTGCAGTTCATCCTGCGGCGGACGGGCCCCAGCATGGCCGAGCGGCCCTCCTCGAGCCCCCTCCTGGGCTCTCCCCAGGCTCCCGAGAGGACGTTCATCCGGGCCAGCTTGCCCATCAAGCCCAGGCTCACCAGCATAGACGGACCCCGTTCCAGGGAGCCCAAAAAGTCCATGACCTTCAGCCTGGGTCCGACAGGCTCCAGCGACCTGTTCGCCGTGAGCCGATGGAGGCACCAAACACGGGATGGGCTAGACTTGGAGGGTGGTGGTGTTGTCCAGCCCTCCAAGGAGGAGCTTTTTAGGAGAGTGTTGCAGCAGCAGGAGCAGCTGCATTCCTTGGAGGCCCATGGAGACACGCTAGAAATGGACCTACGGCTCTGGGAGCGCAGCCAGCTTGCTGGCCAGGAGAATGAGATCCTCTATCTGGAGCAAGTGGTGCGGAGGAATGAGACGGAGCTGGGTGAGGAGGAGTTCTGGCAGAGTGAGCTCCGGCTGGAAAAGGAGTGCGAGCGGGAGCGACAGGAGCGGGTGAGGAGCCTGCGGGCCAGCCTGGAGGAGTACACCCAGAGGATCTATGAGCTGAGTGTCCGGACTGAGGCCCTGCAGGAGGAGATCCAATGGGAGATGGCTGAGAGGGCCAAGAGGGGGAAGGAGATCTCTATGCCCAGCCCCATAGAGCTGGAGGACATGGCCACCAAAATGAAAAGGGACCTGGAGGCCAAGGTCAAGCAAGGCACCCAGCTGGAGAGCAACCTGGCCAGTGTGGAGAAGGCCCTGGAGGAAGCTGAAAAGAACCTACAGGTAGATAAGACTGGGTTGAGCCACCCCCTGGGATGGTAAGATCTTGAGGGGAGGGGGCAGGACCAGCTTTCCAGACACATTAGACCTATGGGTTGAGTAGGGTTGGTTATTCCACCTGCCCAGTGATCTTGGGACTTGGTGCACAGCTCTCAGCAGCAGTGATCACTGACAGAGGGACACTACCACTCTTGCCCCACTGGCGCAGGGTCCCACACACATTGCTCTCTGTGCAAGCTACGTCTGGGCTAATGCTCCTTCTGACTCTTGCACCAGGAGCACAGCATCACCTCACTCCAGCACAGACAATGGTGCTGGAGCAAGTGTGGGGTTGGTGGCATGGGCACAAGGGTCAATGTCATCTTGGATGAAGGAGTCACAAAGGGCTTAGCAGAGGTTCCCGTGGTGCCTGTGCACAAAGTCTTTTGACCATTCAGGGCTTGGACTCATGGTGGGGGGCTGCACGGTGTGGAGATGGCAGCTCTGGGGATGAGCTTTGATGCCCTCCCAGCTCATGGTGGGGGGCTGTGCAGTGTGGAGATGGCAGCTCTGGGAATGAGCTGCGATGCCCCACCAGCTCTCCTGTTGTAGCCTCCCAGCATCAAGGATCAAGGGGCTGCATGACTCCTGCCTTCTACCCACCATGTCCCTTTGGAGCAAAACGGGGAAGCTTCTATCCAGGCTTTCCCCAGGCTGTCCATGCTTTCAGCATCTTTCCTTGAGCATCTTATTTGCATTTGGCAACTCCCAGCACAGCAGGCGCGTTTGATGGCTGCTCGCACCCTCTTGTGGAGATGCAGCAGAGCAGGGCTGTTCCCAAACCAGCGTCATCCTCGTCCCCGTTGCCTGGGCACCTCCCTTCCTGTATGCCCTCAGAGAGGGGCGGCTGAGCCACAGTACCCCTGAGGTTCCCTGTGTGGGCTGGGGTGAGCCCCAGCCGGTGAGCAGCCCCAGAGGATGATTGCCGGCCGGCTGGGGGCATGGGGGAATGTGCGGCTCACCCTGTCCCCCGCTCGGTGTGTGTTTTGCAGGCCCAGACCCAGGAGCTGGAGGAGTTAAATAAGGAGCTGAGGCAGTGTAATTTGCAGCAGTTTATTCAGCAGACGGGGGCCACGGTGACCGTCGTGCAGGCCCGGTCCGAGGAGGACGCCCAGGCGGAGCCGAGCCCGTGCGAGCTGCCAGCCTACCGGAGAAACGGAGGTCAGCACACTGCCGCTGGCTCGGCCGCGGGGGCTGCTCCGCGAGACCCTGCCCGCTCCCTGCCTCCCTCTCCAAGGGGTCAGCCCCAAAGCTGGCCACTTCTCCCCTGGGCACTGAGATTAGGCAGGTGGGGGTTTGTGTGCTGACATGGCAGTCACTCACCACTCCCACGGGGTTTCAGAGATTTTTCACCCCTGGGGCTCTTTCCTCCTCCCCATTGAAGCCTGGGGGCTGCTCACAGACATGCACGGGAGTCGGATCCTGCATTGCTGCTTTTGGGGCCGAGGCGGCTGCAGGGAGCTTTCCTTCACAGCCTTGCTCATGTCACCACAGCGGCTGCAGCAGAAGGCAGGTGGCTGAAGGCCGGCATCAGTCCCCGGGGGCTGTGGGCTGGTGGGGACATCCTCTGGCCACAAATGACCTTTCTGTGTTTGGCGAGGGAAGGGTGGTGCCCAGGGCCTTGTCTGCAGCCTCACAGGCGTGAGAGGAGGCAGCGGGGGGGTTCTTACGGAAAGGAACCTGGTCATTTCTCCTCTGGAGCACCCGGAGCAGGTGACATGGCTGCCCTGTGGCACTGCAGCGGCTGTGCCCAGCGAGCCTGGGAGGCTTGAGCCCTGCCTGAGCTGGATGTTTTTCCCTATCCTGCAGGTTTTTCTCCCACCGCTGGTACAGACTTGCCTCCCCAGGTCAGCACCAAGCAGCTTCTCGGCCATCCCAGGACCCTGCCGGAGCCCCTGGTGTCCAGCCTGAGCCCCGAGGGTGCGTATGTCCCATTGGGGCCCTGGGAGCCTGAGCTGCTCTGCAGAGGATGGCTGGGAAGAGGGGAGAGGCTTTTGCTGCCCAAAATGGGCTGCAGAGAGCAAGCGTGTGCTGGTGGTGGGAGGCCAGAGCTATTTATAGATGCCATTAGGAAGCGCAAAGCTCACACTCCAGCAGTCTCTGCTGTGCTGCCAGGGGCTCACACACTGGCAGCCTGGCTCTCTGCCCTGCCAGGAGCTGTGGAGGATGGTTCTCATCCCTCTCCTGCCCCTCTGTACCCCCAGGGTTAAGGCCTTGCTCAGTTAGGATGAGGACTTGCCTCCTGGCTTTTACAGGAGCTACTTTTGTTCCATATTATTGACTAGTTCATCCCAAAACCCTTCCTACCTCCTGTGACTCTTTTGTCACCTTGCACCTGTTTTGTGGGTGCAGCAAAAGAGAGCTGTAGTAGGGACACCTACCTGCTGCGTGATGCTGCGTCCACCCTGGCATCCTCCTCCCACCCATGCCACCTCTGCCCCAGCAAAAGCCTCTTGCCATCCTCCACACAGCCCAATACGTCCACCCCGATCCATCAGGACGCTGCAGCAACCGCACTCCCATCTCCCAGTCCAGGCTTTGTGCTCACATACATTCTGTTTTCCACTCTCCTTTTTGCAAGTGCTCACCCACCATGGTGGGATTGCTCAGGTGGTTTTTTTTTCTCTTATCTTGCAGTTGTATCAACCAGGCAGAGCATCTGGAGGTAGAAGGTCCCAGGCAGTGGAGGATCAATTGCCTTCAAAGTGTAACTGTATAAATAAACCATATTATATATATATATATATATATTTTATATTTTTTTTACTGCTTTATATTGTGAATGGATGTGGATGGCCAGACAGAATATTTTTACAGACTGTAAAGTAAAACTAGAGACTGATCTCAAAAAGCAACCCTCTTCCCCTGAGGATGAAAGCGACTCCCTTCTATTTTTTTTTAAGTAGTTTCTATATTGAACAGAAAACAGCAGTGCACCCATTCTGCATAGCCTCCTCAAAAGATCCATCGTGCATTTGGAAAAGTCATTGTTTGTTTGACTAGAGGAGCAAAGCTGCAGTGGAGACCCACGAGGAGGCTCATCTGGATGGAGCAAGTTAACAGATTTCACAGCAACTCATCACTGCAAGTGGGGCCATGACAAACAGCCTCTTCACTGGCGGCAGGGGAGGCCCAAAAACAGTTTTAAGACAAATTTCTTTTTGTCTTTTTTTTATGTATATTATAAGAAACCTGTAGGAAAACCACTTTCTATGGTGCCACAGACCACGCTTCAAGGAAGCACACAGCAGGAGTTGTTTTTCTTAAATTCATTTAATCTTTCAACTTCTTTTTAAAGTAAAAAATTGCAGAATGAGCCCTTCCCCGGTGGTGGTGTGAGTGAGGAGCAGGACCAAAATACTATTGGTGACATTTCCCTGATAATTTTTTTTTTAACTTGATGGCCAGTAGCTACCATTCTGTTCATCTGTCGTGGTGAGGCACCTTGTTTGGTATTTTAATTGCAAAACCAAAGCGGTTTGGGGAGGGGATGAGTTTGTCTGGGAGATCCCTGAGCCTGTTTTCAGTGTGTCGTATGCGGAAAATGTGGCTTGGGCACAGCGTTCCCGGTGAAACCCCGCTTCCCTGTGCGAATGTAAATCCCATGTGCCGCAGATCCAGTTTTCAATAAATCTTTGGGAAAGGATTTGAGCAAAGCGAGTGTGTGAGTGTGCTCTTGTGGCCAGGGTGAGCCGTCCCTGCCGGACGCGTCCCCGTCCCAGTGGTTTGCACATCCCGCAGCTGCCTCTTCCATTCCGAGCCATCTCTTTCTATTTGCCGAATTAAAGCTGTGAGTATTTTATAACTGACTGACTCTTATGCACACAGTGCTCTTTTCTTCTCTTTTTTTCCCCTTTTTTTTTTCTCTTTTTTTTTTAAATCGTGAAGTGCTTTACAGCCAGGGGATGCAGCTTGTCTCCGGTGAGCTGCGGCCATCTCTGGGATGAAACATGGCAACATTTTAATAATGCACAGCAGCAGCAGCAGCAGCTCAGAGCATTTTAGGACAGGAGGCAAAGGGGGTGGTGCTCAGCTGCAGACAGGAGCGGGTAAGGGGAAATTTCCCATTTGCCTCCAAGCCTCTTTGCAGCTGGATAACAGCAGCCAGGAATGCCAGCTCTTGCTGTCCATCACCATCTCCCCTGAGCTTCTGCGGGGCTCTTGTGCCTGGGGACATCTTCCCCTCTCAAAGCTGATTTTCAAGGTGTCACCACAGTCCAGCAGGCTGATCAAGTAATATTAAAGGATTAAAGTTTGCATTTTGGGAGATCCACTGGTACTGCTGTGTCTTAGGTTATGACTGGAGAGCTGTCACAGCAGGCAGATGCAATTTCAAAGTTGCCTTTTTTGAATTGGGGCTTTTGGGGCTTTTTGGGTGGGTTGTTTTTCAAGCTCCTCCTCACCCTCCTTAAATAATGTATCTCAAGGAAAATTAGTTAAAAATATGTTCATTACATGCAGCTGTTTCTCCCCTGCTTGTTTGCTTTTTGAGCTTTGTGTGCTTTTTTTTTTTTTTGAACTCTTGTTTTTTAAAGATTCTGCCTTGCTAAGGAGTGGGTGATGGACAGTGTAAAAAGACCATTTCAGTGCTGCTTGGGGAGGGGAGGGAAAAGCAGATTAGAAAACCCACTTTCCCTGTACATGGTTGGATTTCACTGTGTCATGGGATATCCTTTGTGTATCCCAGAAAACTGACCTCTGCAGGTTTAAAACTGGATCTTTCATTTTTTGGGTTACGTTTGTAGCCTTGCCTTCTGCAAAATAAACAAGAATAAAGAGAAAAGGGTCATCACCTATGGTACTTCCAAATGGGGGCAGGAAATTAATTTGAATGTCTGGGGGATTTTTTTCCCCTCTGTTATGATTATATATTATTTATCAGTTTTGTAGGTTCAGTCATGATTCAGTCAATCATAACAGGCCAAACCAGCACCAGTCTTTCCTAGAGGGAGGTGTGGGAAGGTGTGGAAAATAAGGATTTAAAATATATATCACAGCAGATTTGGCCCTTCAGCTGATGCCCCTTGGCTGGCATGCAGGAGTTGGAACTGTTGCATGGGTGGGAGACAGAGTAAATCAACTGTGTCCCCCCACTGATAACCGGGCATGGGGCTAGCGAGAGGGCCGTGACCAGGGGCTAACTCTCAAGATTGTGGCTCTTTGCAGATTTTCATTTTGTGTCCCACCCAGCATCACCCAGCTGCTGCCTAGGCCAGCAGTGTTTTACAAGGCAATAAATGACTTTGATTAGCACCTCAGTCCCTGCTGTGGTGCACGTGGGGCAGAGGTGGGTGGCAATAAACTCCAGTGTTACCTCGGGAGCTCCCAGCCCAGGCTGACCTATATTGCTGGGCTCGGGGGGCCTGCGCGGGTCCCGCCTGTTATTTAACGCAGCGAGGCTCGATCCCCGCTGCCCCGCCCTCCCGCTTTTAGCTGCTCTAAAGCCTGTGTCAATAATACATTTCTGCCATTGAATATTTTATTGATGGTTTGACTTTTTTGCTGCTCGCGATTCCCATTTCAAGGCTGCGTGATTGTTCCTAATTAAAATTTTATGCCCTGGGACAAGCCTTCTTGCTACAGTGGAGATGATGCTGTCCTTTTCTAGGCCACTACAGAGTGGTAGGAAGAAATTACCATTACCCATTGTTATGAGATTAAAACAAAGCAAATAAATTATTGCTTTTTCCCTTAAAAAACAAGCCAGCAGCCCAGCGTACGGCGCGTACTGGAGAGGGAACAACTGGCTCGCGGGCAAGGCAGGGATCCAAGCGTGCAGGGTGGCTCGAGGATGCTGTGCCTGGCTGCGCAGGGACCCGTGTCCCCATGTCCCTCAGGCGCCATGGACAGCTTCTTCCTTCCCTGGAGTGGGCAGGAATGGACTTCAGAGCTTCTCTCTCCTCAGATGCTTCTCCTGGCTAGCTCCAGTGCCATCCGAAAATCACAAAGTGAAGGGTTTACCTGTTTTTTGCTGGTGAGCAGTCCCGCATTTTTGTTGGCTTTTTTTTTTAATAAATCTGCAAGTTCTGCCAGCACAAGGCACCATTCAGAAGAGTATTTCAGCCACCTCCAGCCTCCCTGGCACCCTTTTCCTGGCTGCACTACCTGATTTTTTTTTTTTTAGGGTTTGTTTTTTTTTTTTAATATTGTGTAAGAAAAATGGCCCCCAGCTCCTCACCCCTCTATCCTGAACGGTCAGCTCCTCACCACCCTCATCAGATGGTGGTCTGGGTGCCAGCACTGCCCCAGGCGAGTACAGTTTCTTCAGGGCAACACTGCTGCAGACACTTGAACCATCCCCAAGTTGCAATCACATATTTGTACAAGTTCCTGAGTGTTTGGGTTTGGATAATTTTTTTTCCCCCTCAATTTCATCTAGAGTGCTAGAAGCATTTGTGCTGCCTCCCAGCCCCTGGATTTGGCAAGCAGCTTTTAAAGCACACACTTCAGCACCAGTTACATAAGAAAAGGTGTGAATGTCTGGAGGAGAAAATGCCTGATGGTTTTGCTCCCCGAGTGGTGTACAGATGCTCTGCTGCTTGCTCCTGGCTGCACAGCTTCTCCCAGCATAGCTCACTGCAGATGAGGAAGAGCTGTTTGAACCAGCGTGTGTGTCCATGCAGGGAGCATTGTCTGCTCTCCTATGATGATTTTTCTTTCTCCATCTCAGAGTGCAGACTGACTGCATTCTACCTTGCCCTGGAAAAAAAAAAAAAAAAAAGCACCATAAAGCACTAGAGGAGGCTGGGAAATTTTCTTGTTTATGGATGAGCAAGTTTCTCTCCCAATGGAACCTCCTGCCAGCAGAAATCTTTTTTTTTTTTTTTAGGATGTATTATATAAGTCCCTGCTTGCATTTAACTAACTGACTTCCTCTTAAACAATTCATGTACTCCTTCTATTCCTCATAGAGCAGCTTGCTCCTGCGGTGAGGCTCACCTGACACTGGGACATGTTATGGACAGAACACAACAGGCGCTTCCTCATGTGATGCTTGAAGGGTAAGGCCTGTTCCGTTCCCTCCATGAAGAGCTGAAACAAGAACAAAATCTTTGAAGAGCACAAAGAGTCCCTTCAGCTCAACAGGCCTGAAATTCAGCATCATCCCCTCCTGTAAGGCACTCCCCTGCCTCTCACCAAAAATCTCACAGTTCGGAGTGAAAGCACACAACTACTCTTCTAACCAAGCTAAGTACTATCTTACAAATCTGTTTCTTAGCTACTGAAAAACATGACTTCAAGGGGCATCACAGCCCTGGTGTATTTTCTCACTGCTCAGGAGCACCCTGCAGCTAGGCCAGGACAGAAGGGCTGATGCTGGGCTTCCTGCTTGGGGGACAACCATGTCACACCCTTCTGCTCTCCTTTTCAAGCCACCTTCACTGGCCACAGAGGCAAAATAAGAGATGGGAGGAACCAGGCATGCAGTGCAATCAGACACATCACTGAGAAGGCACAGCTTTCCTCTTCACCTGGTCTGATGCCCTGGATTACAGTAATCAGCACTCAAACACTGGTTTTGCACATTTATTGAAGACTTCAGGTGACAGCACAGCAGGTTAGTTTTGAATCATGCCAGAAGAATGTTAAAAACAGGAATTGAGTTGGATGCTCCCCCCATTTACTGGAGACACACACAAAAAAAGCAAAACCAAACAAACTTCACTTCAACCCCTTCCTTTTGCTTACTGGAGATGAACAGGATGGTTCCATTGGTGGCAGGAAGTCGGAAGCATTCATACCATAGTGCTGCTCACGGGAAGTGGGACAGGCCTTGCCAGGTGACCTGCAGAGCTGCTCCTGCCAGCGGCATCTCCCGGGGTTAGCTCATCAGCCAGCACAGTCCCAAACGCAGGGCTGTTCATTCAAAGAGAAACAAAGCACCTTTATTTTCAGACACAGGTTTGTTACGTGCATGGTCACCTATAAAATGGGGTGGCAGGGGGACCGTGGCCTTCAGTTTCAGCTCTCAGCCACACTTGTACACAGATGGATTTTGCACCAGGTTTCCCTCCCTCCCTTTCTCTGTGTGGCTACACTGTGCTCCTGCCTGCTTGGGACCAGCAGTGGGAAGATGCTGTAGATGCAGCTAGGAAAGAAAAAAAGCAATCTGGGGCTGAGACAGCTGCAAACTTGTCTGCCCAACCCAACCCTGTCCCCCATTAAAAAGAAAAAAATAAAAAGGCCCATTCGGCTTCTGAACAAACATGAAAGCATCTCGGGTAAATTCAGTTGGTTTTCCCATCTTCCCAAGCTGTTTGAGCACTACGGAAACACAGAGCACAGAGGAAGCTGAGTTTCCTTGTGAAGAGCAGATGTTCCTCTGGGACAGAGACAGAAATGATAAGAGCATGAAGGAGAGATAGGGACAGGCAAAACTTCTCAGAGAGACACTTTACCAACAGAGGACCTTGCTCTGCCTTTTGTGCAATTAACTACTTATTGACCAGAGCACTACCAATTCCTTCAGATCAAGCCTTTACAACAGCCCAGGGCTACATGAGAGCAGCCCCAGGAGTAGGGGGAATACCTGAGCCCTTCCAGGGAACCAGCAGCTGCGGTGAATACCAGCTGGATATTAGGAACTTCAGCTGACAATGAAGCTGTGCTGCTCTTCAGAAAATACACATTTCAACTACCCAGCTTCTTCAGCAGCCGAAAAATCACAAGAGGTAACTTTGTAGGAGAAGCCATCTGCTTCGTCACTTCCTCAGTTTTTAGTGACAGCCACCGTGGGTGGCTGGAAAAGTCCCTGCCTGGCTTGCCTTCCTGCTCCTCGGGGCCATGAAGTCAGAGTCCCCTGCGTGACATCACAGCACACTGGGCACGGCAGCTCTGCAAATGCCCAGTCAGGGCCGGGCCGCCAATAGAGCCCTGGCACAAGATGAAGAAAACAGCGAGCAAAGGTGAGGGGTGGGATGGAAAAAAAAACAGCAACAAAAAAGGAAAGTGAGGCTCGTTTCTGCTTTTCCTTTAACAGACTAGAGAGTCTCTGTTTAAATGTGACTCATCCAGGGCAATACTAGGCAGAGTTTCTTCTATTAACACACCCTTGGCAATAGCAGTTCAGTTAGTCACTGACCGGCTCTCAAGACGTCACCGGCCGGGATGATGCGTCTCTAACTTGGTACGGAGTCCGCTAGCACTTATTTACTTTGGAGAAGAGTGAGAGAACAGAGAGAGGCACGCCATCCCTCCTGAGCAACTTTACCACCAACTACTCGCACCCACATGCCGACGCGGCCCGTTCCCTCCACCTCCCGCGGGCACACCGAGCCCCGGGGCAGGAGCGCTCCATCTTTCCGCGCTCCCCTGAGCGAGCGCGGCCGATCCTGGCCGATCATCGAGGGTCCGCAGAGCCGAGCACGGGCAACCGCTGGAGGCAGGACAGTGGTGACCGATGGGGAGCCGATTCCCTGGCACGCCGGAGCCCCTCACCTGGCTGGCCGAGAGCGCAGGAGGGCGTCGAGGCTTCGAGGCGCGGGTCCGGGGAGGCGAGGCGGCCGCACAGTGATGTCCGAGGAGCAGGTTAGCCGCTGTCACACGCACAGTGGAGTCGCCGAGAGCACAATGTGCGTTAGTCAGTGGCTCACCTGCTCCTGGAGGGTGACGGGGGGGCGGCGGGGCCCGCCTGCAGCATAGGCGACACCGGGCAGCGCGAAGGATGGGGCGCGGGAGGGGGGAGCCGCGCCGTGCCCAGGCTCCGCGGCGCGTGGAGCTGCAGCTCCGCGCTCCCACCCCCGGGACAGGCTGGCCCGTACGGCCCCGGGGCCGGCGTTGGCCCGCAGCTCCGGAACGGGGGATCCCTCCCGGCGCGGCCGCCGCTCACCTGCGCTCCCGCCGCCGCCGCCGCCGCCGCCGCCAACTTCTCGCTCTGCCCCGGCCCGGCCCACGCCGCGCGCCGCGGCCCCTCGCTCCGCCCCCCGCGCCGCTCCAGCCAATAGCGACGCCGCGCGCCCGCCCGCCGGCCCCGCCCCCGCGCCGCTCCAGCCAATGGCGACTCCGCCACCGCCCGCCGACGGCCGCGGCGGGGCGGGGCCGGGCGGGCAGGCGGCCCCGCCGCCCCCCCGGCGGTGACAGCGGCGGGCGCGGCGCGTTCGCTTCTGCACGTCGCTGCTGCTGCGGGGAGGAACCATTTGTACCTGTTGAGCCGCCGCCCGCCTCCCGCTCACCCCGCCCCGCCGACCCCCGCCCTCCCCGCCCTCGCCGCCCCGCTCGGGCCGGCGACCGCCGGCGGCGCCCCCCTGCCCTGCCGCCGCCGCCCGCGAGGAGCCCCTTGCCCACTGGACCCCCATGGCCCCGGCACTCGTCTCTCCCTTTCCCCTCCGTCCCCTTTCCGCCCCCGCCGCAGCCCGGCCCATGGTACGGCCCGCCGGGGCCGTGCCATCAGGGCAGTGTCGGGGCGCACGTAGGCGGTGCGGGAGGGACGGGGCCAGGGGGCGGGGGAGAGTCGGGGTGTCCCCGGCCGCCCCCGCCGCTGCCGCCTCTCCTGTCGCTGCATCAAATGTCACCGTGTCACATTAATTTTTTGTATGTTTTCCCCCCTCCGTTGGGTTGGGCGTGCGGCGAACCCGAGTGCCCCTCGCAGTGGCAGGGGGCGGAGGTGGTCCCTCGGCCCCGGCAGTCTGCTTCCAGCAACTTCCCCAAAAAAAGGGACGAGCAGTTGGAGATTTTCTGTACATCCTCAGTAGAACAGCGCTCACCGTCTCATGGGGTGAGCTCACTCCCGCCCATCACCCTACAAGCCGCAGCCAAGCAAACAGCTGGAATGCTGAAAATTTTAGTGCACCTCAAGGAGGATTTGCCAAGGACCAGAGACAGAGCTATATGGATGGGCGCAGCGCTGTCCCGTAGTGGGAAAAGCCTTGTTTGGAGACTCAGAGAGCCAGGCGTCGAGTCTGCAGGCTGGCTCCCATCCGCCCGAAGTCACACACACGCCCTCCTCGAAGAGATCGGAAACCAGAGCGCGTCTGGGGAGCGGGCACGTTTGTTGTGATCCCCCCGGTTCATTCAGACTGCTGTTGGGCAAGAAAAACCACTGCGGGTGCGGATGTGGCCGTTGACAAACAGCAGCCACACGGCTCATCCCTGGTGAACTGATAATGCATGCTGTCCGGCAAAAGGCACGAGCTCTGCATCCCTTCTCGAAACTCCCTCGGCATCAGCTGTCCCGGCTCCGACGGGTGTTTTGCCATCTGGAGCAAGATTTGGAAGCAAAACCCAGCGCGGGCTCGCTGATAGCCGGTGGCAATTCCACATCGAAAGGATTTCCTTACATGTTTTGCTGGAGCGCTTTAACACTCATCCGTGGCTCTGCTCTCCCATTGCCGGTGTGGAGGGGGGATGGGGGGACAGCCCCTCTTCTGCGTGACAGCCCGCACAATGACAGGCTGTCTCTGTTGTCATTTGGTGTGCATGCTGTGTGTGGGGTTTTTGTTTTCCCCCAGCAGCCGTAGGGGAAAAGTCACGTATTTTACATCTTTCCCAGCACAGGGCTGGTGCCTGGATTGGAGAGAAATTGTCTGCTGAGCACACCGACCCCTCCACCCTCCGGGCGTGAGCCAACACAAAAGAAGGCACAGCCATGGAAAATACTCTTTTTTATAAAATAGGTATTTTTGTGGGAAGTAACATGGCTGGGTACTGCCCTGACACCTCCCTACCAGCACTGCTGCTTCTGCCAGGGTACAGGACACACGTGCTGTTGGTTCCTGCGCTCCACTAAGTCACTCTTCTTCCAGGCAGTACTATACATTCCAGATTTTACTTTAAAAAAAGAAATCCTTCTCGTGACTGTAAGCACACAGGGACTGAGTGTGTTTCGAAGCAGTGCTTGCACAGCTGGCTGCCAAGCTCTGGATGTTGCTCGGACCTGCCTGACCGCTGTGTTAAACCATCCAGCATGGAGCAGGGCCGGCGCGGAGCCAGCCGAGCGCAGGCAGCGGGCAGAGCATGGATGCGCTGCTGCGGCGGGCCAAGGGTGCACCGAGCCCTCGCTCCGGAGGTGCCATCGTCCGAGTCCTTAAAGGAACGGCGAGACTGCCCGGCTCACAGGATGGTCACTACTGCCCTGGCAAGGCCCTGGGCCCAGGGACTTCGCTACAGCGCTGCTGGCTTTGCCCTCAGCCCCCGCTCCCCCTCCAGCTCCAAACAAGTTCGTGGCTCAGCCCTTAATCTCTGGGATGAAATGTCCTGCTGACACGGCCGGTGCTGTCCCGGGGAGAGCTCCCGCTTATCCCAGCCCTGCAGCTCTTCCCTTTGTTCCCATCTGGCTTCCAGTCCCCGCGGCGGTGCCAGAGCCACGATGTGTGTGCAGTGACAGGGAAGTGCATTCGGGGATGGCGGGAGAGCGTCACGGGCTGCCCTCCGTGCCCGCCCGGTGCGGTGCCAGGACCGCTGTGCTGCGCCCATGGACTCGGGGAGGAATCCCAATGGGGGAACATGCCCCCAGTCTTATCCCTGGAGGCTGGCAAGCCCCGCATGAACTAAGGTGCAAATCAGAAGCTGTGTCTCTGCAGCGCAGATCTTGCCTTTTCCAACACGAGGCAGTGCGTGTCACCGGCTGGGGCATCACCCGGGGTTTCGCCCCGGTCCCTCCCGCTTCGCCCCTCTTTCAGGCCTCGAGCAGGCAGGCAGCAGCAAGGCTGGGGCACGTTTTGTCCCGCTCTGTGTTCTCTGGAAAAGGACCTTGTTTTCTCCTCGGTACCCGTCTGATTCCTGACAATGCCCCAAGTGTCTGCGAGGACACGCACGTTACTCTGGGTCACGTCCGCCCGCAAGCAGAGCCTGGGCTGCGCTCCCCTTGCCGGCGGACAGCCGAGGACAGCCCGGGCAGAGCCCCACGGCCGATGGAACAGCGCGAAACCAGCCCTTCCTCCTCTACGTGCGTGCGCTCACCCAGCGCCACGGGAACATTTGGGTCGGGCCCAGGCGAGAGCAGTTAGAGGGGAAAAAAACCGCAGCGGCCTGCGAGAGACATTCAGCACAGATCCGTGTCCTCACGGGCCGCACCGGCTTCGCGAGGGTGCTCCCAGCCCCGAGGGGAGCGGAACGGAGCATCCCGCGAGCGCAGCCCCGCGCTGGCCTCGCAGTGCGGTGGCCCTTGAGCCCCGCTTTCCCCTCAGAAAGCCTGTGTACCCCGGCGGAGGGATGCCGGTCACCCCCGCCAACCCTGTTTCCATGCAGCAACCGGAAGCGGCCGGAGCGGGACCGGCTCTGCCCGCGGGGACCGAGCGGTGCGGCCCGGTCCTCCCGCGGCCCCGCAGTGGTACAGCCCGCGCGTCCCCTCCGCAATGGTTCATCCCCGCGGCCGCCTTCCCCCCGTCACCCGAATGGTTCGCCCCGCCCACCCCCGCGGCAGGCGCGGTGGTTGCGCCCGCTGCCGCCCCGTGACCCGCCAGTGTTTCCACAGCGCTTCCGGGGGCGCGGCGGCCGTGGGGTCCCGGCTGCGAGCGGGCGCCGGGCGGCTCCGGCCGGGATGTGAGCGGGGGCTGCTCCTACGGTGAGTGCCCGGGCCGGGCGGGGCCTGCGCGCGGGGTGGGGGCCGGGCCGGGCCGGGGGGCCGGGCCGTGGGAATTGGCGGAGCGGCCGACCCCCGCCCCGGCTGGGAACAGCCCCGGTCGCTCCTTCAGTGTCGCTCTCATAAACAGCAACGACGGCAGCAGCTTTATTGGTTTATTGCGTTGTTCTCCGACGGGAGACGCCTCTACGGGAGGGCAGCCCCGGCTCGGGCTGGCCCCGGGTGCTTCCCGGGTTCCCATGGGAGCGCCCCGCGGGATGCAGAAGGGCCGAGCGGGCTCGGGAGCCGTGCAGCCGCCTTTGCTGCGGCAGCGACCCGAATAAATGTACCAAGTGCGTGTAGAAATACAGCGAGGGGACTAAACAAAACCCCCCGGGGTTTCCGGCGTGTTGTGTCCGCGCCTGTCCCTTTCCCCGTCCCTTCTCCCTCCTCCCGCCCGTTCCCGCTGCTGGTGTGCGCACACACACGGGTGTTGGAGGAGTTACCCGCTCGCAAGTACAAATCAGGAGCTGCGTGCAAGCTTTTTTTTTTTATTTTTTTTTTTTTAATCGTGTATTAACTTATCGCAAGGCCACGTTTAGAGTTAACTTTGCCTTGAGGGAGCTGTGCCTACGGAGAGGTTCTAAGCTGTGTCAGCGGTGCCTTTCCTTTGCCGCCCCACGTTGGGTGACAGTGGGGTGGGTGGGATGTTTGTAGTTCCATTCTCTGTTTTTCCTGCAGGTTGTTGCCACGTCGTGTGTTGCTGGTGTGTTTCAGGGGTGTCTGTTTTGGGGTCCTTCTCCGTAGAGCTGTGCACAGAATATGAAAGTGTGTGAGCTTTTTGTTTGGGTTTTCTTGTTTGTTTGGGTTTGTTGGTTTTTGTTGTGGTTTTTGATTTTCCCCACAGTCATTCCCATAAACAGCAGGGGAAGCTGTAGCTAAAGATGGGACTGGTGTGAAAGACTGATCCTGAAAGGGAACTCACCAGTAAGGGGGACTCTTCCTAAGAAAAGAGACCTGTAAAGAAAGAGGAGGATGAGCAGAATTGTAGTTGATTCACAGCTGCAATCAGAGCCAGTTGCTGCAAGGAATTGGAGGCTGGGAATTCCATACAACTTGGCTGCTGCTTTGAATACAGAGGTGCAAAATGCTTAGCTGCTCCTCTGGGTAAGATGCTGTACTTTCAAAATGCTTTTGCAAAACCTGTGTGTTGCTTTGTTTGCATTACAAACTCCCTAAAGAGTGCACTGTCAGCTCCTGGGGAAGCTTTGGTGGGCAGTTTTCATCCTGGAATTCAGGGTGGCTAAATTTAGGGCAGGGCTGGGATGGGTGGCAGATAAGCACTTCCTTACCTACCTCAGGATTAATTTTCTGTGACTTATCTATTAGGTTCTTACGTGCTTCCACTTAAATTATTGCATAGGCAGTTCTGATTAGTGGTATTTAAGAGTAAATTTTTTTTAAAATTTAAATAGGGATCTACATTTAGATTTAGGGGACTTTTTTGAAGCTCCCTGTGCATACTGGATTGGCAGTGCACAACTCTGGGCTGTAGGAGTGTCTTGTTAATCTGAATTATTTCCCTGCCAAGTTGTCTTAATTTACCTTTGGAATGTGGTGATGGCAGATAGTAGTCACACCATAACCAGATTTTTTCCAGCTGGGTGCAGCAATGATTTTGACAGCTCTAACTTTCTTTCATTGACTGTAGCATATGAAATTGTAAACAAAGTTAAATGATTTCTGATGTGTGACATTGCTTTTCCGGAGAGAACTGAATTATTTAGTCCGTTGGGGAAAAAAAACAAAACCAAGAAAAAAACACAACCAAAACCCCTCCCCCCAACAAGCCAATGAAACAGATGTGCCAATGAGAACTGAAAGCCCAAATGTCTGAAAATTTAGTATGCCTAAATGTAGTTATAAGTGTTCCTTAGAGCATGATGGCTCAGTAGTGGCCCACGTAATTAGATCAGCATTCAAAACCACCCTGTGAGTAAATTCTGTGAGAAACTTCTTCACCTACAAGTAGTCCTGAGTTACCCAATGAGGTGAAAGTAAATGCCATCTGTAGTAGCTCTTCTCTTTCTAAAAAATGTAGAAGGTGCCTAACAGCTGGTGGAGGAGGAGATGGGCTGGTGCCAGGAGGGACAGTGCCCGTGCTGGGAGAGGCACTCGCTGTTGTAGAGCTCGGTGGGCTTTGTGTCAGGGGAGGTGGAGCTCCTGTGTCCTTTGCAGGCTGTGCCTCCTCCTGATGGCTGGAGACCTGCGCTTGCCTTCTCACTGGAACGTGCTCCAACTGCATTAAAATACTCATCTGTGGTAATGCTTAAGGACTTCAGTTCAAAAAGCTAAATGGTTCCTGAAGTGCTTGTTTGATAAACACTTGTTCTGGAGGAAGCACTTAATCTTCTCTGTTGTTGAAGCCAGCAGAAAGCCCTGTTGCTAATACAGCTTGAAGAAGGTATTTGTAATTGCTCTTTGACTGTACTATTAAAATGACTTAAGGCATCTGTGTGTAAAAGTGTAATCTGTCTCAGCAGCAAAGCCTGGGCTTGCAGCGTGTCCTGCAGCCTGTGCTGCCACAGGGACACAGCCCTGGGAGCAAACCTGGCTGGGCCGTGCTGAGCTGAGCCCTGGGGAGAGCACTGGTGCGAGCAGAGCGATCAAGCACCTGCCATGCACTCGTTGCCTCTGTGGTTTGATGTTTGAGTAGGGTTCCCTAAGTGAGAATTTGCAAACAGGGGATGTTAAGGAGGAGGGAGGATGGTGCCTGCCTTCAGCCAGCCTTGTGTGCGAGCTGTAATCCAGAGCCTGGATAGATAAACTGTGTGAGTGTGAGAGGCCCCTGCCCGAGGAACTGAGGTGGGGATTGCTGAAAGCATCAGTGCTATTGAGTACAAGGGATCTCTGGCCAGGTTACCCTGCATCTCTGTTCCTTCCTAAATTCCTCTGACAGACTTTCAACGTGGGATGCAGAAGGGAGGATTGGTGCATGCGAGAGCTGCTTGCAGCTCAAGTGCTGTATAGGGAGTACTGCACACCATGGCAGTTTCCAAGTGACCTAGCAGCAAGGGGTTGGGTGCCACAAGGGCACGTCCTTCACAGCCCCAAAACTAAAAGCAGCTGTAGTTCCCTGAGTCAAAGGGCCTTCAGGGATAACTGGTTGCTTTTTAGCAGTCTGGCCTTTTGTGTTACAGAAGTGCAGAGTTAAGGGTTGCCTTGGAGGAATGACTGTCATCCCCTCCTCAAAGAAACTTCTTGGTTAACTTAATAATAAAAATGCTTTCCATCTATTTTGTATTTGCTAGTTGTGGCTCAGGGGGGTTAGAAAAATTCTGGTATGCTAAGTGCTGGAGAAAACGGGGCTTTTGTACAGGTGGGTGAACTCTCTGAAGTGTATCGTGAATGTGTTTGTGTTTAACGGTGGCAATTTGTTTGAAATGTCTCCTGTAAAAAAACCCAACAACTGGGAAATGCTGCTTATTGTTCTTAAAAAATAGAAGGAGCCTCTTGTATATAGGTGTATAGTCAACCATGGTTTCCTTCTTTTTTTCTTAAGAGCAGCTGCCCAGTGTGGAATAGGTTGTTTGTAAAATAATATTTCTGATGTGCTTAGAAATCTCAAATCCACTTCATCTCTTCATCGCTTAGTTTCTACTTGTCACTTTCCAGCTAGCCACAAAACAGACTTTTTTTACTGACAGGATTTGAAGACTTGATTGTTTGCTGCAATATCAGATTTTCTTTAACTCAGAGTTTTGCCTCTGAGCAAAGTACAAGCTTGCATTTGCAGCATAAATATGTCAGTTTAGATTGTCAAGTCACAAGTGCTGATTTGTTCACCTCTGTGCCTAAAGGATAGCTTTCCATGGGGTAGCAAGGCAAAAATACCACAGGTAGTGGTTTTATTCCACTACAGTGAAGAAATGCATGCTTGGAAATGTAGCAAGGTGTGTGTTGGTCAGAACTGAGGCTTGTAGGAATCACTTTTTGAAACAACGATCTTCCTTTGCTTTGAGGACTGGAGAGCAGGGAAACCCAGGTAATGTCCATAGTGAAGCAGAGGCTTATCCATGTTTTGGTAAGCTGTGGTTGCCCTCCCTCACCCTCAGTGGCTCAGGAGTGCGGTGGCTGGCTGCGTGTGGCAGTGCCAGCCCCGCAGGGACCCGCTCTGCTCCCACAAGGTGCCCCTGGAGCAGCAGCCCAGGTTCTGCACAGACCCAAATGCTCGGGTGGAACTCGTGCCTGCCTTGCCCTGCTAGGGGACTGCTGCTGCCAGTCCTTCCCTTTTTGTGTCCTGCCCTCACGTCACCACAAGCTTTGCATTGCTGTAGCTAACTGAGCTTTTGGGAGGATATTATATAATTGAGTTTCAGCTTGAATAATTCATACGTACGCACTGCTGAAACTTGAAAAATTCCGGGTGTTTCTGTGTATTTTTTTCAGTTGCATCATGGAGTAACTGGCTTTTGATGAGTCTGTGTATTTTCAGCCAACAGAAATTGTTTTTAAACAGTTTTTTAAACGCTCATGTTAACAGCCACAAATAAAAATGTAAACCTGTCTTTAAGCAAAATTTTTACTGAAATTAGGAGAAATCTTTAGGGGAACTTAGTTGTGTTGAAACTTAGTATTCTTTCTTTAGAGTTTGCTGGGTTTTTTTCCCTGACCACTGAAGACTCCATTTGTAGTTTGGTCTACTTTAGTAGAACCTACATTTTTAAGACTCTCTGGTGCAAAGCTGTGCTGTGTGACTTAAAGAGGGAGTGTGCAAAGGTACAGATTAAGAGCACTTGAATAAAACATAGTGTTTTGTTCCAAAAAATCTCTTAATATGCAAAATATGTAATGGGGAGCAGGGAGAGTGGGAGAAGAGCACCTGATTGAAACTTCTTTACCACTCTCATAAAAGAATCCTTTTCTTTTTCATATTGAGATATGACACCTAGCTTTAAGTGTCTGTTAATTATATATTTTCATTACTTGCTTATAGAAGCTTGCCAGGGGTCTGTCTGCCTTAATGCTTTGTAGCATTATGTGTTAAAAGCTCTGATTTAATTGTCATTATGAATTTGGATCATGCAACGTCTCCCAGTATCTGTCAGTTTTACTGCCAGTCTGTGCTGATGCACAGCAATTAATGTGATTGCATTAATATGCACTAAATCAGATCTTATCTTTACCATGGAGTAATGGTTGTGGGGTCTTCAACTTCTCTATTTCTGGACAGAGCTGTGCAAAGCCCCTTTTTCTTAAATAAAGGACTTAAACTACGTAATCTTTATTCTTTTTTCAATCAGGCAAGGTGGAGTATTTTTTATTTAAAAAACATATTGTCATCCTGTTAGGCTTTGTTCAAAGGGCCTCTGGTCCCTTCAGTTTTGCAATGAATTACTGGTCCATGGGATGGTTTTAGTGTTTGTAGGTTTTCTATTGCTATTTTCAGTGGGGAGTTCTGGTTATACTTTCGCTGTCATCCAGGAGCCCAGGATCCAGCTGAATCTCTCACGTGCACTGATTTTCACAGGCAGCTGCTTGGATGCAGCTCAGCAGGGCTGTGGAACCTCACACAGCAGCAGTAGCTGCTTGCCTGTGGCCCCCTGTGAGCTGGGGGAAGGCTGCTCAGCGGTGCAGGAGCCGTGTCCCCTCTCACACTCAGGTCTCGCGGATGCGCCCGACGCTCTGTGCCCGCCTGGTGCCAGCCCTGCCCCGTGCCAGCCTGCCTGTCCTGCTGCTGGAACTCTGCACTCCCTCCCTGCCCCTGCCTCTGCCGCCTGCAGGGGCTCCCATGCCCCGCCATGGACGATGACAGCCAGGATGAGCTGATCAACAGGAACGCTGCTCTGGGAAAGGGCAAGAGGCAGTGTCTGGCCCTCCTCAGCGAAACAGGTAAATGGGGCTCTCTGAGCATGCACCTTTCTCCTTTGAGGTTGTAGAACCTATAGATTTACCCTCAGAAGGCTGCTAAAGATGTATTTGTGACCATTTGTCACCTTTTCCCTGATAATTTTTTTGTTTTGCTTCACTTCATTGCTTGTGTGTGTATCAGACTGCTGGCATGCTTCCCTGGAGTTTCTCCAGATGGGCAGCTTTGATACCACTGCAGAAATCTGGGAGTTCACTTCATCCATAATGCCCTGATGAGGGGCTGTTCTGTCTGTATGTCTGCATCAAATAAGTGTTTCCTCTCCTCTTCTCTTCTGTTCTCTTTTCAAGAAAGCAATGGTGGCAATAGCTGGGATTCAGAAGATGATACTGGTAGTGAAGAGGAAGATAATGACACTGAGGAAGAGGGAGGTGGAGAGGACAAGGAAGAAAGTGAAGATGAAGAAACAGAAGGTAAGCTCTGCTCATGTGCCTTAACAGGCATTTTTTTAATAACTGAGGAAGAGCAAGATGAAAGCTGTTCTTCTGGAAACTAACAATGAAATGTAAATCCACAGATGCTGCTCTGTCAGGCCGATGCCAAAATCCTACAGTAATAAGCAAACAAGTAATAGTGCCCAATTTCTAAGCTTTTAAAGCATTTGCATGTTTGAAGACTGTCTACTGTCCAAAGCAGTGGAGTTGTAGTCAGCAGGAGTGAACTCTGCCCCAGCATGAAGAGGAAAAAAAGTCAAAGTTGCAGCAATGGCTCATGCTATTTTTTCACTTATGAAAAGCATGTTTGTTAGTTTGCTTTGGCATGGGGCTCTAAAGTGAATGCTGTGATGGGAGTTCTGAAAGTAAATTATTATTGCTGTAATACCTAGGGAGGATGGAAGATGATATGACTAATTTTTATTGGAAAAAGCAGTGTGAATATCATTTGAATTTGTTGATTTTACTGAAAACGTACTCTGGAGATACATGTACTTCTGAAACTGCTACACTCAAATTAATATTTGGATAGACAAAAATAGATTTTTATCTGCTGTAAAGCTTGTTGAGAAGGCAAGAGCACAGTTTTCCAAGTTACTAGTTACACTGATTTAAACACAGACCAAAAAATTGATGCCAGGTGCTAAAAAGCTTTATTAATCCATCATTCAGAGTATTGTCAGTTATGTCCAGACAGAAGAATTCAGTAGAAAAGACAAGGGTCTCATTCTCATAAAAAAAAAAGCAGCCCAACAACAGTCCTTGGTCAAAGTGAGTTGGGTTTTAAGTACTTTTTCTTGCTTCTTGAAAATATCAGCTTAATTCACAGGTTTTAGGGAAAGACTAACAGATCTTTTTATTTTGTACTAAAAATAAAAATACCTTTCAACAATGTGTGTTGAGTGCTTAATTTTACTCAAAATCAAGCTTTAAGCAGTCTGTAAGGCACTTAGATCCCTTGGCTCATAAAATCATACTTTACTGGTGAAATCTTTCATTTGCTGTTCTGCAGCAGAGTGTGTTGCTGCTACTTTTCCTCTGGAATGTCTCTTAAAAAAACAAAATTTGGGTACATGGTAACTTTATTATAACTTTATTTTTTAACTTCATTGTTCAGTGGTAGCCTAACCTGTCTTAACTGTCTTGTTTAGATAATCTTTTGCTTTTCTGGTGTCTGTGATTTTAATCTCTTGCAAGACTACTTACATTATCAGGCTTTATTTTTCACCAGAGTAATCCATTGCTTTTTAGTGAAGGGATTTAGGAAGCAAGAAAACAGCAAAAAATATTGCCTTAAACTGGGGAGACTGTGCTTGACCCCTGCAGCCTCATAAAATAAGCTTACTTGGAATGTTCTGTGAACTGGACCCCTGTCCTGCCCACCCCCTCTGTCCCCATTGCTGAAGTCTTGCAGCACACACAAGCTGTTTTTTATCTCTCACTTCTTAAGATTGCGAAGATGATGAGGAGGAGGGAGAAGAGGAGGAAGAAAATGAGGCCACTATGGAAGGAATGGCTGATTCTTTGAAATCAGAGCCACACTTGAACGGAGTGAGCCTCTCCTCTGATGAGGATGGTGAAAACTGCCCCATTTGCCTCAACACATTTAGGGATCAGGCTGTTGGGACTCCTGAGAGCTGCTCCCATTACTTCTGCTTGGACTGCATTGTGGAGTGGTCTAAGGTGAGCTGTTTTGTCTGTGGTGTCCTGTGGTGTTCTGGTGTGCTCTGCCCCATCCCCTGTGATCATGCTGTTGTCCTGTAATGAGAACAAAACACTGTCATATTGCTATTTGCTTTCTTAAGCTTTTTTAAACAGACTTGGGTTACTGCTCTGTTTGGCAGGATTCATGTTTGAAGTCTGGATCTGTTTTTCTTGTACCTGTCCTGATTTGTTCTGTTCTCTGCAAGGTGTAAGGTCACAACCAAGTGTGTTTGTGGGCATCTACAGTTCTTTTGTTTTTTCAAGTTGAGGTACTGATTTTTCTCTATGCTTGGATATATCTGCATATCTATCTTTATATTTTCTTGAGTTCTGTATTGTGACCATTGGATTGGGATCTGTTGCAACCCTGAACATCTAAGCATAGAAAAGACGTAAAAAAATACTGACAATTGGGAGCTTGCTGTGAATTTACTTTTCAGTCAGAGTTCCTTGCCACCTGTCTAGTTGCCATAGTCATAATCCAGGGTGAGAATTACAAAACTTACAGTGCATGCAGCAGTAGCAGTGGTGATTAAGTTTTTAAAAAAGCAAATAAATCGCTCTTACTGAATATATTTTTAAACCATTTCTAGTTACTCATTGTGCAAAGGAAAGTAAATTACTTAAAATGTGAGCACTATTTCAAGGCAATGTTTGGAACAACTTTGATGTTGCTGGCAATTGAATAATAACTAAATTGCTTCAGTAAAATAAATGCTTCTCTAAAAATGCATGTGTAATAGAACATGTTGTTTGTAAACCAGATAAGTCAGTTTAACGTACTTGAAATGTCAAGATCAATAGCTGTTAATAGCTGTTAAAATGACTACTACATTAATTTAATGCTTATTACATTAATAATTTAAGATTACTTTTAAAAATTTGAATAAAGTGATGCACTTATTAACTGTATTGGGAATTTTTTTTTCCTAGAATGCAAACTCTTGTCCAGTGGATCGAATCCTCTTTAATTACATTAACATTCGGGCACGTTTTGGTGGTAAAATCTTAAAAAAGGTAAGCCTTTGACTGTAGCAAACAACCAGGCCATTTGGCACAACATTGTTATTCAAAAGTTTACACTTTTAGGCTGTTTATGTAATGCTTGCTATCTGAATGAATTATTTTTTTTCTTATTTTGAATTTGCCTTTTAAGGAACTGTGACTTTTTTTTGCTCCTTAACCTTACTTTCTGCAATATTGTGTTGTGGCATCATTTGTGGTGGTAGAAAAAGGGTGTTTTTTGCAACTGCCTGTTTTGTATAATGGACATTTGACTGAAAACTGTTCTTCATGAATAACCCTGTCTGCGTGTGGAAAGTGCCTTGCATTCTTCAAGTGCTGTTATAGGATGTGTAGGAATAATCTAGACTCTCCATGATCTCTTCCTTATGTCCTGCTGCCAGCAATGCTGTGTAGCAGTTGGGTTTGGAGGGGGAGAGAGGCACAAGGCAGGAGGAGAGCCCTGAAGGGCACTGGTTGAGTGTGCCAGTAATTGCTCACAAAAGAACATTAAAGAGTTGTCACTGCTCTTAATTGATATCAGAAAGGTGTTGGTTTCCAGGGGACATTTAGGGGTTTGATGCTTTGTTTTCATAAACTGATGGTTTATTATTGTTTGCATTTTAGCAGAATTGAGAGTTAACATTGAGGTAATATAGGAGGCAGCAGTTTGCTCTCTTCTTTAGTCTCGTTTTTGGCATCTTTTTGTTTGTTTGACTACTTTTGATCTTATTTGTGGATTTTTGTTTTGCCTATTCTTAACATGCAGTTTTCTACAGTCATTTGTGCCTGACAGTAGACAAGTTAAGTAGATGTTGTCAGGTATTTGATCATGCCCTAGGTGTGCTGAAAGAGCTAAGTGAAGGTTCAGGTGTGTAACAGCCATTTTGATTCCTCACTTGTAGGTTTTGCTGCAGGTACTATTGTTAGTGTGACGGTGGGTTTTAAAAAGTGCCACGTTCTGCATAAACTGTGAATCCCTGTTTTATGTAGATTCCTGTTGAGAACACAAAAACTCAGGGCACTGATGGAGAGGATGATCCAACGTTCTGTGAGGTGTGTGGCAGGAGTGACCGCGAGGATCGCCTGCTGCTCTGTGATGGCTGCGACGCAGGGTAAGAGGCTGAAATAAACCTGCATGATTGCACGTAGCCAGAGTGGGGTCCTCAGGCACTGTCTGGTATGCAGGCTGCCCCTTGCTGCTCTCTTCAGGCTCACCATGTGGCCAGTCGTGTATCCATGTGTTCTAGTGCAGACTTCCATCCCCATGATGTGATGGATCCTTTCCTGGTCATTTAGCAATGTTTGTCTGGAGAGTCCTGCACACATCAAGGCTGCAGGGCACCAAAACAGATGACCACACCTTCAAGTGATGAAGGTGTTTGGGCTTATCCATGCAACATCTGGGTGTGGGAAGAGTAGAACCTTACATGCTTTATGTCTCCTTGAGGAGTGGATGCATGACATGTCCCAAGTGACTGGGCAGTAGAGCTGTGCAGGAGAAGTACTTAAGATCCACAGTTTTGGGAAATGTTGAGAATTTTCTTTACAGCCACAGCTCTTAAATGATTCTCTTACTCTTGCTTGCTTCTGTTTCTGTCCTCTCCTTGATTAATAAAATGAATGTTTAAGTAGAGTTGTGAATATACTTGAACACAGCTCTGGCCCTACTGTTTTCTGCTAGAATTTAAAGCCCTTGGGCTGCTTAATCAGTCTTCCAGCTTTGTCAGTTTGAAGATGTCAGAAATTACCCACTGAACAAAGAGAGATGCTAGTAGAGTATGTAAAATAACTTTTCAAAAATTACTCTGCCAAGCTAACTAGACATCTGCTAAGTCTAGTTTTTCCTTTGTGTTCCGTGTCTGTACACACTGATACACTGACCATACACACATATACACTGATTCATCTTCTGGGAAAAAGACAAAATCAGGAACACTAAAGATTGTTAAGAGTACCATCAGAACACTTGAGTTTGAAATATTAAGCCAAAACAGCATTTCATACACGTCTCATATTCAAGTTCTTTCTGAATTTCCATAAGCCTCTCTCAATCTGAAGCAAACTCTGAATTGCTTCAGATTTTAGTTTGTGATCTCTCTATAGTTACTGTAGTTTTTAAATGTATTGTAATTTCTAGTTTGATACAGGTCTTTGATTTTTGTTTCCTTTTCCTAAAGGAAGTTCTTTATATATGCTTGATTTCTAGAGTAAGCAGTTCCAGAAGCACTTCCTGATAAAAGAACTTGCAGTCTTTACTAGCTCTCCATGGCTGAGATTAACTCTAGAAAAATGTAGAATAGCTTGCCTCAAATGCTCATAAGCATGAGCACTGTTAATATTGTGTTGGTTTATCAGCTTCATCAGGAAACTGATGTTGTTTCCTGGTTGCCTGTCTCCCCAGCGCCTCTGTACTTCTCTTGCCACCATCAGTTTTGGCTCTGCACATTTCTTGCAGCTTGGGTTCAAATGGCAAGTGATTCACCACACAGTGAGGGGAGAACGCTCAGTTTTCTGAGATTTTTTTGAGCCTAAAGTGATGAAAATACCATCTAGAACTAAAAACCTTGTGTAGCTATCAGGTAGCATTGTTTCTCTGCAGATTGATAGAAGCAGATGCATAAACCATAGTTTCAGGCTGAAGAAAATGAATCTGCCATATGTAGCGCTGGATAGAAGTGAAATGGTCCCTAGGTAAGGAGCATATTGTTTGATTTTCTGGGTTTTTTCCCCTCCAGGTATCACATGGAATGCCTTAATCCTCCTCTGAGTGAAGTCCCTGTAGATGAATGGTTCTGCCCTGCCTGTGCCCCCATGGGTGCCAATGGTGCTGCAGGTAAGGGTTTTGTGGTAGCCACTCAAAGTAAATATTTTTCTCCCAGGTTGGATAATGTGAATCATGTGGTGTTTTGAAGACATGTTTAACCTCTTGGCTTTATCTGTTTCAAGTTGTTTTGATAAGCATTCTCTCTTGAACCTTAAGATTAGACTTGAACTCTTGACTGATGAGAGGATCTTGTTTATGAAGATTTTCATCTGCAGTTACAACCTGTGGAACTGCTTCTTGTAAGCATCCTTTAACCTTTCCAAGGCAATCCCAGCACCACAGTGTGACTGCACTGAGTTACATTGGAAAGAATTTATTAGTGTCCTGACCTCAGATTGCCAAGGTAGCAGCAATTTCTGTTACCTAGAAAAGTGCTATACTGTGATAACAGTCTAAAGCAATGGTGTCTGTGCTCATTTTCTTTCGAGAGGGTAATGGCTGCCTGCAGAGGTGATTGGTTTAAGAAAGAGAATGCTGATTTATTTTTTTTTTTTGTCTGCAATTCTTCAAATTATTTCACGTGTAGAAAGACAAGTAAGCTCATGCTGTTCTCGTTGAAGATGCAGATCATGTCAGTGAGGAGGAGGTGGCTGCCCTGATGGCCGATGTTGTCCCCACCACCAGCAGGCTCCGCCCTCACGTGCGGACGCGGGCCATCGCCAGGACTCGGCAGAGCGAGCGCGTCCGCGCCACCGTGAACAGGAACCGCATCACCACGGCGCAGCAAATCCGGGTATCACGGGCACTCCGAGGGGCTCTGCACAGCCCTGGGCAAGGCTCACTGAAACTAGCCCCATTGCAGTAGCTCTGCTGGCTGTGTTGACTGTCCATAGCACAGTGGTTGGTAGTTGTGGAGCTCTTTTAATCTGAGATGTGCAGGATGTCCAAATGGAGTACGGCACATGACCAAGATGCTCTATTTTGAAATGCTGCAGCAGCTTCCTCTCTTAGCTTGCATTTTTATCTGCCCCTGATGTGAGCAACATTTTATTTTTATTCCTAGTGGCTATTAATACAAAGTTTGTGCACCACTTCTCGTTTTTTAGCATGTTTATTTGACAGTTGTTTATTTTCTTTTGTTCTCCTTGCCCATAGCAGTAGAACATGTTGACTGCCTTCAGTCCAATTGAAGAGAAAAATTTTGCGTTTTTAAAGTTTCTGTTTTTGTGAAAATCAGTCCCTTGTTAGAAGAGGAAAAAACCAGATTTTAGTGTCCTCAATAATGAGGCCACATGAGTTCAAACACATTAACAGTACTAGAGAATCTATGCAGGAGAGTATCCCAAATACACAGGGTCCCTGTCTTACTGTATTAAGTATAGTTTGAGATAGCTGCCATGAACTAAGATCCAGCTCACCTTAAGTTTTTATCACATTTTCCCTTGATTTAAGGACTTCCCAGAAGGCTTTAGCAGTTGTTAAATTCATTATATCCTCCTTAATGGAGATGATCTTATTTGACTGCCAAACCCCACTGTCTCCAAACCCAGGTGTTTCAATTTTAACTTTAGAAGAGTTAATAAAATAGAAGAAGTTGATGAATTATTTGATTCATTGTTGTTAAGCAATTACAGCTGAGTAGTCAGGGCTATATGTTGAAAAAAATAGAGGAAAGTGTTGTTTGAAGTGAAAGACTCTGCAAGGTAACTGTTGTTATTTTTCTTTCCTTCCTTACTTGTTGTTTTAGAAGTAGTGTGGAGTCATTTCCTGTGGGTGAGAGGGGTGGTGCATGGGGACTTTACTATTCCATGGTAGTGTAATCCTGGGAACCCAGCACTTCCCATTCAAGAGCTGTTCCTAGCTCCACTTCTCAGTGTGCAGGGGTGATTAAAAATTGTACCTAGAAAGGCACTGTTATTTATTGCCTTTGTCTCTGAACAAAAGTGCATCTTATTTTGGCTCATACCTTGAGTTGACTGAAGCATAATTCCACTGTTTGAGGGAGTATAAGTTTTGAGAAGCTGGGAGCATGCATGTAACTCTGAAGGAAGCTGAACAGCAAGGTCCTTAATATGCCAGTCAGTAGATTTAAAAATTACATAATTGCTTAAGTGGCAGCTTGGTGATGTGAGGGGTTTCCTCATTTGAATCTCAAATCCATTTTATAAGTAAATGTTGCTGACTGTATGGTGTATGTTCCAATCCTCCCCACAGCACGTGCCAGGGTACCTGATGTCCTCCCTTCTGGATGAAACAATTGAGGCAGTGGTAGCAGGCCTGAACACAGCCATCTACCAGCGTCCTCTGGCACCACGCGCTCCCACCAGGCAGAAGAGGAAAACTGGTAAGGACATCAGGCACCTCAGGGGGGCCTGAATCCTGCAAAATACATCAGCTGTGTGCTGCCACACCTGCGCAGCTGTGGAGGTATCCCATGTGCATTTTCTTCTTTCCCTCTACCCCTCTGCCTAGAAGTGTCATGAAGGTGGTTTTTAACTGATTCCTAAGGATGTCACTTTTCCTGCTGTGCTGTTGGTGATGTGCTGTATGTCTCTCTGAGCTGCTTTGTGTGTCATGGGGGGACAGGAAGGGGAGTACAGTGTAAAATACAGTGCCAGCACTTAGCCAGATCGTTGTTTTTTGTCCCATCAGGAAGGCGGAAGAAAGCAGGAGGCAAAAAAAGAACTCAGAAGAAATCTGCTGCTGGGAAGAAGAGTTCAGGGGCACAGCTGAAGAGGCGCAAGCGTGTGACAAAGAAGAGAAGGGGGAAAAAGACGAGAGTAAGATCACATGTGAGTGAGTTTCTGCCAGTCAGTGCCTGCCTTTTTCAGCCCTCTGTTAAAGCACTATAACATGGGATTTAGCTGGAAGAAATGCCACCTTTCAATGGTAGCAGGCACCTTTCTTTCTGGTGGAAGTCTGTGCAGGATGTGTCCAGGGTATTCCAGAAAGATGCTGTATGTGGAAGTGAATTGCAACTTCTATGCTGACATATCCTGTTACCTGGACTGTAGGGGTCAGATTGTAAAGCATGTCCTGCAGGATTTGTGTCCTGCCCTGCCATTCAGCTGTAGTGTTTACTTGGTACTGATGCAAGCTCAGTTAAAATTGCCAGCACCTGTTCTTTGTAATAATAGGCTGTGGGTGTTTGTGGCTGTGTCGTTGCAAAGCCAGTTTATTAGCTGTAAGAGCTCTCAAAATCCCTTTCAGCTGTGGGTAGTGTTCTCTTGTAAATTACTCTGCAGATTACTCTGCACCAGCTTGAATCTTTTTGTCAGCTACTTTAACTAGAGTCTACACCTCAGAGCCAGAACTCCAGCATTTAATAAGGAACCAACAATTTTGAATTGACATTATTAAAGATTTTGAGAATCTTAATTTATCTGGTCACTTATATCTGATGCATGCAGTCTCGGCCATAGTTACAAGTTTCATAAATGCTTTTAAACAAACATAGACAATAAATGCACACCACTTGTGCTGGTGATGGTAGTAACTTGATGACTGTACACAGCTTAAATGAAGAATTTGGGGCTTTAAACACAAATTTACCTGCCCTAACTTAAATAACCCAATCTCTTTGTGCAGGGAAAAAATGAGGTTACTGCTCGCTCCCGTATTGCAAGAACCCTTGGTCTCAGTAAACCTGTGCGTGGGGCCTCACTTCCTTCCATGTACAAACCAGCTGAGCCCTCACTGGGGCTGATGAGAGCAGATATTGGTGCAGCTTCCCTCTCTGTGTTTGGAGATCCATATGAGCTGGATCCTTATGAAAGGTGAGAGATCTCTGGATTGTGATCAGGGACCTGGTAATTTAACAGCTGTTGGGTTGTTTGTACACACAGCTCCATGCAGAGTGTGAATCTCACATCTGAAGGCAGCTTTGGGTACACAGCCCATGGTAACACATAATGACCTGTTCTTTCTTTCCTTCTGGGCTAAGTTACTAAACTTGTAAGGAATCAGCCTCCTCTAAAGTGTTTTTCTGAAATAATCAGCCTCCTGAAACTTCCAGTAAGATCTGTGGGTTCTTGAAAGGTTAGAATCTGAAGGAGTCCAGTCCTAAAACCCACAAAATTAAATGGAATCTTCCATGTTTCTCCTTTTCTTACCTTCACTTTTCCAGACACTTGAAATTCAGGAGAAATCTTACTGTGCCAAATCTTACTGTGCCATTGATGCCACTCATAAACTTTGAATTTTTGGGGAGGGGGGAATCTGAAATTAATGTTGGTGAAATTTAGTTTTCCACTGAATACTTCTTTTTGATACTTTCATAAAAGAAAATTGTCCATTTAACATTTTAGAT
Organism: Melospiza georgiana; assembly: GCF_028018845.1. Classification (NCBI taxonomy): domain Eukaryota; kingdom Metazoa; phylum Chordata; class Aves; order Passeriformes; family Passerellidae; genus Melospiza; species Melospiza georgiana. The sequence goes on from NC_080435.1 coordinate 13,066,019, forward strand.
ATGAAAACATGCTGTTTGAATCAAGCTGTTCTATTTAGGCAGAACAGAAAATAAGTATATGGCACAAATATTTTTAATATATCATAATAAAATATACAGTGCTCTCTAACTCTATCTCTCATAGCGGTATCATCTCTTTGATGTGAAAAACATTTCAGACAATTTCAGGGTTCATGTTTTATCACAGTAATGAAGAGGTTCCAGCAAATCCAGATTCACCAGTGAGTGCCAAAAGGAGAGTTCTCTCCCAGTCGGCACTGAGGTCTCACCGTCCTGTAGCTAGACCCGTTTCTGTGGGACTTCCCAGGTAAATGTCCATTGCTATTTTATTATTCTTAGTTGTCTAATGACCCTAACAGAAGAATAAACCTAGTGATCCTCTTTGTTTAACCCTTTTTTTACCCTGTCTTCTAAAAAGTGCATGTGTGTGTATAAATGCATGCCTGCACAGATATAGATAAATAACCACATCAGTTTGTGCAAGGATTCTTTTTATGTTGAACACATACACTCTTTCATCATACCTTTAACATTTCTGTTGAAATTTAAAATTCATATTTCCACCGTAATCCAACACTTCTTACTTTCTGGTTTGTGACTATTTATTAACCCCATTAGTATGTTTTAAATTCCAGTGTCATTAACCTTTAAAAAAACACTTGCTCTTCGAGAGGCCTGGGGAATCCAGCTGCACATCCTGAGGATGTGAGGGCTGTACTCACCTCACCCAATTCTGCTGTTTGTTGGAGCTCAGAAAATTGAGGAGAAGCTTGCTTTGATCCTGCAGTTTAACAGTGGCTTTGCTGTGTGTTGCCAGCCTGCCAAGGCCAGGGAGCCCTGGCTGCCCCCCACTGGCAGCCACAGTGAATTTTCAGGGCTGAGGGGTAAGATACAGGGAGCTGGGAGCATGATGAGAAGAAAAGGGATGAGGGAAGTCACTGAGGCATGTACCAATAGAGTCACCGAAAACTGCAAGGCTGAGGGACCTGAAAAGAAGAAAAAAGGGTTAAGTGGTTAAAAGGTGTGAAAGGGTTCCATAGCTGCCCTCTAATGCATCTGACTTAGAGTGAAAGTTAGTTTCTCAGGATTAGTTCCTCAGAGTTATTTGAGTAGCATATCGATTAGAAGATGGAACTCTTTAGCTGATACTCAGCTCATCTAAAGGCTCCATCGGTCTGGGCTACACTGAGTTTCCTGGTCTGGCCTGTGTTGTATGTTATTAGAAATGTTTGGTGTACATTATTTTAATAAAGTTTACTTTGTTGTCATACAGAAGTGAAATCTAGCTCCCTCAAAGAGCTGGGTCCCTTTGGAGGTTTGTTTTTTAGCAAACTCAAACAAAACAACCCCCCAGATCCCATCAACACAAAAGCAAAGGGAGAAAAGCTGAAACACCAGAAGCAACACCAGAAACACCTTATCAGTCCATATTTCAAGAACTGAGAACTTAAACCATCTTCATAAGATTGAGCAAAGCATAACGGAGAGTGTTTGTGCTGTCCCATGTGTGGGAGCATTGCTGTTGGTTTTCAATGTAATTGCTCTATGCCATGCTCTTAGCTGCCCCCACCAGTGGCACCTTGTGGTTAAACACTGGTTCAAGCTCTGTCATTTTTTATTAGTTTGAAGTGCAGGCCTGAGGAATACTTTTGTGTTTGTGATTTAGTGGGGGTAAGAGAGGCAACTAGGATAGAAATAGCTCTGAAGTGGTAATTAGTGGTTTAAACTCCAAAAATGCATTTTAAATGCACTGGAAAGTTAGTCTTGATATATAACACAGTGAGCACCAGCATTTGCTAACCAAAAGTCTCAGATATGATTACTTTCTTATCTTGTGTTACTCCTGTGGGAAGTCAGTAAAAGCTTCACCTTCTGTTTGTCAGAGAAACATGGGGACTGAATGACTCTAGTGAAGCCGAAACTACAAGTGAACTTCCCTGGCTGATCTCTGTTTATGCCCTTGACTTTGGTTTCTTTTTAATGTAATGTGTGTGTATAGAACAAGTGCTGTAAGAGTAAAGGAAATGTAACCCCTCTGAAACATGCAGAAGCAGCGTGCCTGCCTTGAGTCCTGATCAAGAAGCAGAAGCTGCTCCTGTGCCTGATCTGTTGGGAAGTATCCTGTCTGGACAGAGCCTTCTCATGATGAGCAGTTCAGATGTGGTCATCAACAGAGATGGTTCACTGACAGCAAAGAAGGAAGGTAAGGACTTGGCACATCACAGTGCCATTTGCCTCTTTGTTTCATCCACATCTGCCCTGATCCTACAGGCTGCATAGCTTTGAGCTTGGGGATACTCTTACTGAGCCTCAGAATATGTAGGATAGATTCAGTAGCTGCCAACAGTCATCTGTTTTATAAGATGGATGTTCTGAAATAGTGTTGCTTGTCTGTGTTTAAATGAGACCTGAGATGATACTGGAGAATTTTATTTTTAATGCATGGTTTTCTTTTTTCAAAAGAGCTGCACGGTGATTTCATGCTTTGCTTTGTTATAAAAAATGTAGGACTGGATAGACCAGAGTTATCTTAGGACCCACTTTTTCTGGCATGTGTCATGCACTACTGCCATGCCTGTGATCTGTACTTCAGTTTGAAAAGCAGGATGAAGGACCCTAGCAAGAAATTTTTTTGCAAAAGTAGAGTTCTAAATATGTGCTACCATCTCCAGCTGTGTTCTCCCTTGGTATGGCATTGCTAGAAAAGAACCTGTTCAAATTGAAACTTAGAGCTTTATTCTTAAAATAAGTACCTCTAACGTCCTCTATTATAGTCATTTCTGTCAATCAGCAGCTACAGGATAATAAGCACTAGTTAGATGATACCTACAGAACAGAATAATTTCTTTCCTAAACATTACTGTTTTCCTCAAAGATGTGGTGTCTGGCACTAAATAGTGAGTATGTGACCAAAAGAACTGTTGGACTTCCTTATTACTGTGTGGCATGTGTGCAAACCATAGTGGAGCTTAAAATAATTAGCTCAGTACTTCTGTTAACATTGGGAGAAAATGTCTGGATGTGTCCTGCAAAGCTGAATTGTCTGTTTGTGTGCCATAGCTCCGTTTCACAGAAAATCAGGCAGTGACTCCAGAGTGGAGGATGGTTCAGGGCATACCAGCCCCCCAAGCGCAGCGCTCTCAGGGACCACAGCAGGCAGCTCCATGGCCAGACCTTCCGTCTCCTCAGGACTGGGAACTCACTCCACAGCCTTGTTCTCAGCACCGTCACTGAGCAGGAGTGAGTCTGCAGCAAGCCCTGCACAGACTGCACCGGAAAAGGCAGCTGTAAAATCAGAATATTCAATGACACCCAGGTCTGTCCAGACCCAGAATACAGCGACTTTGAGCAGGCATGGCTCAAAGTTAGATGAAATACCCAGATTTAATGGAAAATCTAAAAACTTTGTACCCACTGATTCATCTTCAAAGCCTCTGAGCTGTAACTTGAATTCTGGCTCAAAAGCTGTAACTGTGAGGCAGCCAGTAAAACCACCTTCCCAGAGAATTGACATCTTTGAGCTTCCCAGGATACCAAAGATTAAAAAAGAAACCAGCAGCAAGCAGGTGGAGCCGGAACCTGCAGGAAGCCAAAGCTGTAATATCCCCAGCTCCTGCATAACCCAGCTGACTGGCAAGGAGAGCACTAATCAGCCTGGAAAGGGTAGCAGGGTGGAAAGTCAGAAGTCAAATTCCAAGGAACCTCAGCAGCAGTCACGTCCAAGCGGGGTGTCTTTCTCCACCCATCCTGGCGGCTCTAGCGGTTCATCGCTGCTGGGCACTTTGAGGGGCAAAGGCCCAGGCTCTTTTGAGAGTTTTAAAATCAATATTCCTGGGAACACAGGACATTCCAGCAGGCTGTCTAACCCAGGATTTTGTAATACCTTCCGCCCTGTGGACGATGAAGTGCAGCAGAAGGAGAGTCCTTCACCGCTTTTCTCAGTGAAGAAAAAGCAGGTCAAAAGTGAAATCTATGATCCCTTTGAGCCAACAGGATCGGACTCTAGTTCAGCAAACAGCAGTCCTGAAAGGCTTGGCTCAGGGATCCCACTAACTAATATCACCAGGACTATTTCCATTGAAAATCCCAAAGTTCAAACATTTCAAACTGTCCGTCGTTTCACCCCATACAGGGTAGAAAATATATTTGGATCTGGGCCTGACTCTGACGTGCCATCTAGTAACACAGAGTCTCGTGATGAGGTGACAGTGGCAAGCAGGATTGTAGAACAGATCTCTGATACAGAGGAACGAGATAATGTGGATGAGGAAGATGTCCTGAGCAGTCCTTGCACTTCATCTGCTGTTAAGGAAGTTTCTAATACAAAGTGTTTAAAGGAGGAAAGCAGAGAAGGACCCAATGTCTTCTTTAATGCTGAGGAATTGATTAGACCTAATATTAATGTAAAAATAGAACCAGATAGTCCCTCAAAGAGTGTTGAGCAGCAGAAAGTCCAAAAAGTAGAACAAGCAGAGAGGCGATCACGTTCTAGATCCTGTTCAAACTCCAGCTCCCGAAGCAAGAAGAAGATGAAAAGGAAAAAAGCACTTGTCAAAGAGCATAAGAGATCACGTTCAGAGTCAAGAGATAGAGCACACTCAAGGGACCGAAGCTCCAGATCTACCTCTTGGTCAGGTGGGGAAGAGCACAGCAAAACACACACGTTAAAATCCAAGAGCAGGAGGTCTTCTACTGACCGTTCTAGCAGTCACGAACGATCAAAAAAGAAGAAAACAAAGGATAAAACCAAGGATAAAAAGGCAAAAACTTCTTGGTCTAGGGACAGAAGGAAATCTAGGTCACGTTCAGGTACTCCTGGAAGTACTTCTGATTTTTATGAAAATAGGAAAAAGAAAAGACGCTCTCGCTCGAGATCAAGGCGCAGGGACCGCTCCCGGTCGAACAGCGCTGAGAGGACTAAAAGGCGGAAGCACAGGAGGGACAAAAGCTACGAGAGCTATGATAAAGAAAGTAGTTTGAAGTCAAGGGACAGAAAGAGATCGAGATCCAGATCTCGGGAGAGGAGAAAGTGGAGGTCTCGGTCTCGGTCTGCGTCTCGATCTTGGGAGCGCAAAAGCAGCAAATCAAAGGAAAAAAGAGCGCGATCCCAATCACGTTCCAAAGAAAGGAAACACAGATCAAAAGAGACCTTGCTTCCTCCTGCTCCAGAAAAGGATCAAAAACCTCCAGCTGAAAATGTGACCAGGTGTCTGGAGGAACCCCATTCTCTGAAACAAGAGCCAAAAGAGGAGCTAGTACTAGAAGGGCTTTCCATAACCATCCAACCAAATGTCAAACTTGAGGAAATACAGACTGAGACCCCAGTTCAGCTGAGAGAGGTCCAAGAAACCATAAAGGCAGAGCCCATCTGTCAGGAAGTGAGCAGTGAAACTGCATTCCCTGCGCCAGAGATCACAAACATTTGTGCCCCGATTGGTGATGTGGATTCTTTTGCTGAAACAGACTTAATAAATAGTACTGATGCAGCTGTGCTTGGTAGCTGTAGCAATACAAACCTAGAGATTACAGTTAAAATAGAAAATACTGCATTATGTCCATCTCTGATGGAACAACCACCAAAGAAAGAAGTTATCATGCATGTTCCAGCTGAGGCTGCACCAATTCAAAGCTCATCCAAAAGCAAAGTTGCAGATTGTGTGAGGGAGGTTAAGGAGGAGTGCCTTGTCTCCAATGAAAATACAAGTAATTTCACTAAACCTGAACTGGAAGTGGTACCTCAGGGTCCTGCCTTGAAATCAAAAGCACCCGTGAAAAGAGTTACCTGGAATCTTCAAGAGGAGGAAAGTGGCGCATTGTCTGCTGGAAAAGCTCCAAGTAAGTTTCTTTTGGGAAACAAACATCAGTTGAACAGGCTGTATAAGGCTTAGGTCTTTGGTGCCTGGCCAAATGTGGTTGTAGTGTAAGAGCTCTGTCGTCTGAGCTGGGATGATGCTGTGGTTTGCAATCCTGAGAGCTGGCATTTTGCACTGGTTGAAATCACGAGGTGAGTTGTGTTAATGAATTGGAGAGGACGTGCTGTCAGCACAGCTCAGCCAGTGGCAGCTTGTTCGTTTGTGAAACACGTGCAGCAACCCCATCTCTGAGCTGGCAGCCCATGTCCCACCTTTCTGCACTTAACTGGAATGCTTGCTTTGCCTTCAGACTTTATAAATGTTTCTCAAAACCAAGGAGTATGACAGGTGTCTGCAGCTCACTCCTGTGAATGCTGCTAAACCAAAGCTGCCAGAAACAGTTTGGCTTGGGAACCTGTGCTATTTGTGTTGACAGAGTTGCCTGTGTTGTTCTTGTTGGTTACTCTCAACAGAGAACCCGGTAGAAAGCAATTGCTGAAGGGGATGAGAAGTTCTCTATTATCAGAAGCTTTAAAATACAAATACTAAAAAATCCTTTTATTGCTAGTTTTGTTGTTAGATGCTTTTTATTTAAATTCTTAAAATAGAATTGGGTTTGAATCTTTGACAATTATTTTGTTCTTTGCTAAGATGTTTTCTTTTCCTTCCCTTGGGTTACCTAGGGATGCCGTTGTACAAACTGCAGCGAGCAAAAGAAGGGGCCTGGAAAGCAGAGGACTTGAACCAAACGTTAAATCAGGTGCAGTTCAATGAGCCTCCTCCAACCAATTATATGATTCCCGAGCCTATGTTTCCTGATCTAGATTCCTCTCAGGTTGGTTCCTATTCCAGCACCCACCTGTCATGGAAGGCATCCCATCTCATCTGTGCCCTCGTTGTGCACCACTCTCCTCTCATGGCAGTGTGCCTTCCTCTGCGTGTGGTACATTTCATGTAGCCTCTACACCTCAGCAATCCTCCTATCATTTAATCTCTCAGGTGCTCCTTACAGTTGAAGAAATGTATCATCTTTAATTTGGCTCTGTACCTGCAGCTTCTGCTTTCAGCACTAGCTTGCAGAAGGACAGTGCTGCCTGAGAAACTATGAGCTTCTTCCTGACTGTGATCAGGCTGTAAATGTTGGCTTGGTAGCCTTGGTCTGAGCCATCAGTCTGTGCTGCCCAGCAGCTAAAAGGGGATTGGGGCTGCTGGTAGCTGGTGGTGGATAAAGGTGCTCTGAGGACCCTGCTGTGATGCTGTGTGTTGTCAGCACAGGCTTTACAGAGCGGTGTCTGTTCCACAGGTGTACTGCCAGAACATCCCTCTGGCAGCAGCCCTGCCCTCCAGCCTGCCCCCGTACGCCCCGGTGAGCCAGCCCACGGTTCAGTTCATCATGCAGGGCAGTCTTCCAGCTCTGGGCTGCGTGGCAGGACAGAGCCTCACCCCAGAGCCAGGCAGCCTGGCTACGGCATCTGAGCCAGGAATCCAAGCTGCTTCTGTTGGAAGTGCAGAGGAACAGATCAGAGCACCCAAACCTCCAGTGGATAAAACAAAAAACGAGGAGGTGAGTGAATTAATAAAATTAATGAGCTGTTTATTTGAACTTTTTAATTTGGAAGATTTTTAACTTTCTGTACTGTATGTTCCCAGCCCTGCTGGTTTTGGTGACTGACTGTGCTAACCAAAGAGCAGCAGTCAATCCTCTCTTTGAATTCATTTGGGATTTATTTCATTTCACCTGCTTTCTATTGGTTCATCTCAATAGGACAGAGAGGGATTGCAACATCTGAAATACTTTCTTAAAGTTCTGAAACTTTCTTATGTGAATATTTGGAGGGGACTTTCCAGAAACCACAATGCCCAAGTTTCTCTAAACACCTGGTTTTCTCATTTCCCCTCCAGCTTTGAAATTATTGTCCATTCTCATAATAGTCCTATAAAGAGGTAGAGCTGTATTTTGTTCCTTATCAGCACTGAAAATGCAAAGATAGTAAAACACTGTGGAGATCTTTCAGTGCAAATCCCTTGCTGCTGAGTTTTAGGTTTGCTGCACAGACCATCTGCTCTAGGCACAGTGGATGCTAACACAAGAATGAAAAGAACTTAGCCTGTTATTTTGCCTCACACCATAAAACCAAATAGTAAGATGCATTTCACTCTGAGCCTCCAATTATGAGCAAGTTTTTATAGACTTGTTTTGATGGCACCTGTAATCATTACTTCTTAGGCAACTCTGCACTTTTCACATTGTCTTTAGAGTTATCTGAAGCCTTATATTCACAGTTGTGGTTTGCTGCTTTTAGAATCTGATGCCTTTTGTTGGATGTATGTTTAATTTAGAGCTGTTGGAAGGAAGGGAGGGGACCAAAACCAGGAAGTCCACATTGTAGTCACTTGCTTAAAACACATGTTACATAAAGCAAGGGCTCCTCATAGCACAAACTGGTATTTATTTCAAGACAGTAATTGACAGTAAAGGAAATCACTTTGAGGTGATTACTTGGATTGTTAAAATTGTGAAATGAGAATTTTCGTTGTTTGAGCGTTTCTAAGAAAAACAGATTCAGAAACCATTCCCAAGACAGCACAAGGTAATGAAGTTCTCTTTCCTGTGCAGTACATGAAGAAGCTTCACATGCAAGAAAGGGCTGTGGAAGAAGTGAAACTTGCCATCAAACCGTTTTACCAGAAGAGGGAGATTACAAAGGAAGAGTACAAGAGCATCCTTCGGAAAGCAGTGCAAAAGGTGAGGGCCCAGTGAAAGGGAGTGGAGAGGAGGAGCTGGGCAGGTCATTACATAGTGGCAGTACTTTAGATTGCACTTGCCATTTCAGCAATTACATGCCATAACTGGGCTAGCAGATCTTTGGACCCTGACTCATACTCTGCACTCCTGTGGTGAAGCAGTAGTTGCTTTATGCCAGACTCTTTGGTGCCATTGATGAGAGCTGTCGGTCTGTTCCTTTTATGAGGTCATGTTTTCAGTGGACCTGAACATTGCTGAGCTTCAGTTGCTTGTGCTGAAATGTTACATGGTATCTGCCCTGGGTGAGAATGGTCAAATCTCCCTCACTAGGAACTTCAGCCAGAATCCTAGCTGTTTCTGATAAAGTGAGAAATTACTTTGTGCAGTAGGTCCTTGAGCATCTGTGTTGTCCCTGAACCTTGGAAGAGGGTCTTGCAATTTTGCTGAGACGAGCTTTTCTCTCAGATCTTAGTGCTGAGTAGATCATGGCTACAAAAGATGCAGTCAGTGGTCAAGGCAGTTAATTGATACCTCAGAGAGCTGTAATTTCTCCCTGCTCTGCATTCTTGCTGTCACTGAGAAATTCCATCATAAATAAAAATCCCCAAGGTAATGGCTGCAATTTCACATCTTCTGTGTGACCAATATGTTTGTGAGAGAGCTGAGCAGTGCCAATTGCTACTGAAGTCATTCTGAACTCCTCCCTGAAGAGAAATAAAGTAACTTGTGTAGGGTCTGTTCTTTCTTCCCTGTCTCAAAATGTGTTCTCAAAACTGACATTCTTTTAATCTGAGCATTGCTTCTTCAAAAACATCCCAAAACTGGGATATCAACACTTCCTTGGTTACCACATGTTGTGTAAAATTGAATGGATGGGTGGAAAAACCTGTAGTAAAAATGAGGTTTTTTGCTTTGAGATACCTCTGCCTTCAGTTGGTGCTCTGTAGATAAGCTATGGGCCATTCCTGAAATGCTTGAAGGAAAATGCTGCTCTTGTCTTTGTTTTCTGCTTATGTACCCTGCTCTGGGCCTTGGGGGTCTGTGCAGGAATTGGCTCCCCTGGGCAGCTTAGGGCCTCTCTGCCACTTGTCTGAGCTGCTGTCGTTGACCAAGTGCCCTTTCTGATCCCCTGCAGATCTGCCACAGCAAAAGTGGAGAGATCAACCCTATGAAGGTGGCTAACCTGGTGAAGGCATATGTGGAAAAATACAAACATATGAGGAAACATAAGAAAACTGATGGTGAAGACACACGTGAAGTGGAAAACTGAGAGCAAGCCACAGCCAGCATGACTTGGACTGAACTTGTCCTAGCTGTGGACACTATGGGAATAACAGCCCTGCAGTTGCATCCCATTGCAAGCGGAGTGCAGAGAAATAAGATGATAATAGACTTTATCTATGGAACCTTCTCTTGAATTGTTTCCATATGGGAATGAATTTAGGAATTTTTTGGATTACCTACAGCTGTAGAACTAAATAACAATCAAATGCCTCAGACCAGCAGAGTAATTCGAGGGGAAACACAGAAGAGATTCATGTTTGGAACTCCCGGATTGCTGCAGTTTTCAGGGTTACTTGATCGCATTTTTGGGCTGTGCACTTGTCTTGCTAAAGTTTGAAACTGGACACCACTTTTCATACAGTATATTGAGAGCTGTATACTGTTTCCCTTGTGTTTATTTATCGAAATATGGATTGTCTTTAGAAATTTCTGATTTAATACTTGAAATGTTGTATTTTTAGCCTGTTGGATGGCGAGCGAAGCTTTACTCGCTCTGGCATTTGGGGATTGCAGAAATGACCTAACCTTTATAAACTGACTTCAGAAACACTGCTCAAGCTGTGGTGTTTATTTACATTCTCTTGGAAGTACCTTGTTAGTGAAAAAAATTAATTTTGGGGTGGGAGATTGTGTTGCACTTGTGTAAATAATGCACTGATGGCTGGTTTTGTGTCTGCCTTTCAGGAAAAGCGAAACAAAAAGCAAGCATTGTCAATTTTCCATAACAAACCCGAAGGATAAGGTTGAACTGATGTACAAAGCAGAAATGTGACAGAGTTTATAAAGTTATTTTGAATGGTTTTTGTCCTGTAGCAGGTGTCATTTGTTTGTCTTGCATTTGCCTCTTGGCCTGGCTGTTCCATGTAAACCTGCAGGCGTGGCTCTTGCATAAGGAATACTGTGCTTGTGGAAGAGGATTGGAGTTGGATCAGTAATTGTCCCTCCTCCTCTGCAGGAGGACTGCAGATTCCTATCAAGAATCAAAGGATTCCAGCACACAGTCTGGCTTCATCTCAATGGCTTTAGCAGAACTCCTTGCCTGCAGGTACTGCAGAGCAGCAGATCTATCTAAGTGACCGTCTGAAATACAGGCCCTTAAATGATACAGCGCCCTTGAACCTGACTTGAATCATTCCCCATCAAATCCTGCTGGGGAGGAGATGTTTCACAGAGAAATTGAAGAGAAAACCAGTAAGTTACAACTCAGAAGCTGGCTTTCCCTTCACGAGAACTGGTTTGGAGAGTTTATTTTTTTACTATTTAAACAAAACAAGCCTATATACCAGTAGTGTATGGACTGGCACAATGCTTCACTCCTGTCACTCACTGTGCTAGAGGAGTGTTTATGGATGAATCCTGAGCATTTTGGAGTTAATCTCCATTGGTTCTGTATGCTTCCTCTGTGGAAGTGCAGCCTGGATGGACCATAAGAAAGTGATAACTATGGAGTTGCTTTCCAGATTTTTGGAAAAGACAGTACTAACTGCAGAAGAACAGCTGGCAGAGAAGTTTTCAAGCTAAACTTGGAGCTAGAATAGATATATGGAACACGGCTGTGGGGTTGTAAATACAAACACAGCTGATAGATTTCTTGACAAAATAAAAATTCAGAAACTGTAATGACACTGTTGGCACAAGAATGAGAGAATGTGATCTAGTTGTGCATACATTTAGGCTGGGAATTGGACACCTCTGAATGTCTCAGAGGAGCAATTCTGCCATAACCTGTCTGTATACAGAATGAAAAAGGGTAGGTGGTGGGAAAAATAATTGAAAAATAAAAATTGATCAAATAATAGAAGCAACTACACTGTCTACACTGAAGATAGTGTCAGTCTATTTCATTCCTCAGGCTGTTTCACTGCTTTAAATTCTTGTTTAATGTTACCCTTGAACTGGCAGTAAAGACAGCAGCCTATCGCAGGATGTGTTAGGAGTGCCTGCACTGTAAGACCTGTTAAATTCGTTACCTCTGCACCTGCCATTGCCTGAGGAGTGCTGAGACAGAAAATTACACCTTCTGCATGAACTTTCTACTGAAGTTACATGAACAAGAATACTGGTTCTTTCATTCTGTCTGCCATTAAAATAAAATTATCAAATTGTAAGCTGCCTCCTGGGAGAGGCAATGAGAAACATACCTAAAAATACCTCTTCTGGTGTGTTCTAGAAAACAATGTACTCTGTATACTGCTTGGTTGGGTTTTTTTCCCCTTTCTGACTGGCCCTCTTGGATCAGATGCTGTTACCTGTTTAAGGGAAGAAATCTTATTTATTCAATACATGCAGTAGTTTGGTAACAGTATAACCTCTTTTCAGGTTTCATTCCTGTGGAAGTGTGGTGATGCCAAAAGCTTGTTCAGCACAGGCAGGGAGGGATGCTGCACCAGCAATTTGACTCAGGACCTACTCTGCCACCATGGTTGTCCCATAGGTGACCTCCAGTACTGCTTTTGGGACATAACCCTGGCCCTGCCATCTGGCCAGGAAATGTTCAGGTTCTTGGGAGCTGCTCTGAGGTTGGATGGAGAAAGAGGGTGGGGTTCTCTGGCCGAGCTGGGGGAGGCGGGAGCGGCACCAGAGGAGGAAGTGAAAGGGGGAGGCGAGCGCCGGGAGGATCCAGCTGGGGCCACGCTGCAGTCATGGCCCAGCCCAGAGCCTGTGAGTAGCTGCCCTGGCTCTTCACTGCTCACTGGTGGTGGGAGTTCTTTGGCTTGTCCCTGAGGGAGAGACTGGGCGTGTGGGAGAGGGTGAAGGCTTGCTTTCCTGCTGGGCTTGGAGCATATCCCACGTTTCAGTGGTGATGCTGAGAAGTGATGAGTCAGTCACTCCAATGGGTGCATTGCATAAGGGGATGCCATGCTTGGCGTCATGGGAGGAAGTGAAAAAGGGAGAGGAAAGCAAATCTAACCATGTTTTGCTCTGGTATCGTGTGATCCCCATCCCATTGACGCTCTCCTCACCTGCAAATCTCTCTTCCCTAAACACTCTCTGTCTGGGGACATTCTCAGCCATCACTGAGGCCCTGCCTGTGTTCCCTGTCTGTTGGGGAACCCCAGCATCCCTGTGTTATTTGCCCAGTCTCCCAGGGCTGGGAGCATCCCTGCAGGGAATCACTGCATCGTCTGGAGGGGGGAGGATGTGATAGAGGAAGTGTCTGAACTCGCTGGCCCTGGCCTCGGTGCATCCCCATAGTCTGTGGTCGAGCTGCGAGTGGGCTGGGCGAGTTATTTGGGGAGCAGCTGTCCTGATGTTGGCTCTGCCCCCACAGCCCACTGCTGGGATTAGAAAACCCAGTTTTGGGGCAGATGCATCTGTGGCTGCAGCTCTTGCAGGGCTCAAAGCATGAGAGCAAATCTGTTAATGTGACACTTGGGCTGCAGGTCAACATCTGGTGGGAACTGTTCTTGCATCTTCAGTTCCAGCCAAGATGTTCAGCTTCAGTTCCTCTCATGAGAGGACACATGAGCTGTTCAAGCAGTAATTGTGGTTGCTGTTCAACCAGCTCCTCTGCTTTTCTTTGCTGGCCAAAATTATCCCAAAATCATGCAAAAAAAGAAAAATTGGTCTGCAATTCCAAAGGTCAAAGTCTCTTTTAAGCACCTTCTCTGTCCCACATGTCCAGGTCAGGAGCAGGAGGACAGATTGCATGAAGTGAATCTCTCTACCCAGAGGCTGCGTGTGCTCCCTCCCTCAGTCCTGAGCAATACCATGCTGGAGAGCCTTGACCTCGACAGGAACAAGCTCAGGAGCATCACTGGCATTTCTAAGCTTTGCAACCTCAAGAAGCTGATACTGTCCAAGAATGAGTTTGTGGACTTTCCCAATGAAATCCAGAGCCTGGTCTGTTTGGAGAGGCTTGAGCTGAATCAGAACCAAATCCGGATCATCCCAGAGGGGGTTTTCTCCCATCTTCCCAGGCTTAAGCACCTGCGGCTGAACAACAACCGTCTGTGTGCCCTCCCCAGGGACCTGGCAGCTTGTGGGGGCAGCCTCCAGTACCTGAACATCTCCAACAACCTGTTCCGCACCTTCCCGCAGCCCGTCCTGCAGCTGGCACGCTTACAGGAGCTCCATGTGCAGAACAACGCCCTCCGCCAGCTCCCCAGGGAGCTCTTCCAGGGACAGTCCCTGAAGACGTTTAAGGCCAGCGGGAACCCTCTCCGCGAGCCGCCCAGTGAAGTGTGTGCTGGTGGCATTCGGCAGATCCGCAATTACTTCAGCCAGCTTCAGCATAGTTCGGGGCAGGAGGACAAGAGGGTCAAGACCATGTTCCTGGGGGCCTCACTGGCAGGGAAGTCCACCATCTGCAGGAGCCTGAAGCAAGGGCGATCCAAACTGGTGCCCAAGGAAGAGCGAACAGTTGGGATAGAGATCAGTGAGTTCCAGATTGAGGACTTCACATTTCTCTTCTGGGATTTTGCTGGCCAGCTGGAATACTACATGACTCACCATGTGTTCATCACCCCACAGGCGCTCGTCATCCTCGTCATCAATCTTCACATGTAAGTGCTGAGCTGGTTTGGATTCCCGGTAGAGTGGGAAAACTAAAAAGGAGCTGGCAAAACTTTGTACTGCACAAATTCACACCATTTCCGCTGGACCTTGAGGCGTGGTCTTCTCACCATTTGGCATAGCTGGCTCTCTGTCTCCCCATTTTGCTTTTAATCCACCAGCTCTGTCATGACCTTGCCAAAGGCATCTGTTTGGAAGGGTTGAAATAAGTATCAAGTCCTTATGTGACAGCTGAACCTCATCTAAGTGGACTTGCTTTCTGCAAGAAGCAAATCCCTGTGATCCCTTCTGTATCCTGTGGTGTTCCCTGAACATGGAGGGAGTATGGGGCTTGGGTTTGGAGCTACAAAGGGATGCTCTTGTCCACAGCAGGGTTTGGCTCTGCTATACCCCATAGCTTAAGGATGGGGAACTGAAGGATGAGCTTGGATACAGCCCATGTCTATGGGCTGTATCTCAGATTCTGAGATCTGAGCTCTTGTCCAAGTGAGCTCCTGGGACAGGAGAGTGTGTGGTCAGGCCTGTACTGGTGGAAGTTGGTTGGAGATCCAGAGGGTGAGATGTGAATTTGGGATTTTCTTTTTCTCCTTTCCCCAGGTACCAAACTAATGACAAAACTTTCAAGGAGCTGGTTGGTTTCTGGATCAACAACCTGTCCATGCGAGTCCCAAACTCAGTGGTGCTTCCTGTGGGAACCCATGTGGACTGCTGCCAGGAGCAGGAGGTAGCAGAGAAGACACATGACATCATGGCCAGGATCACAGCCATGCTGGCAGAGAGAAAAAGCAACCTTGCTCACTTCATCGACAACCTGGAGGGCAGTGAGGAGCCCAAGTTTTACGTGGACCAGTGGGAGAGGCTGAAGGAGATGGAGAGCTGCACGTTAACCGTAGGGCTGAGATTATCCTGGGCTCTGGCTGGCTGAGGTCACCCTGCTGTCTCTGGCAGCCCAGTGTGCTACTGGCTAAGGGGACCTGGTGCAATTGCATCAGGCCACTGCTGCAGCCCCTCCCCAGGCTGGGGTGGACGTGGTAACCCCTGGCTGTGACCTGCAGGGTCCTTGTCCTTGTAGGTGATGGGCATCTCCTCCTGTGGCTTGTAGCAAGTGCCTGAGGAGGAGTGTGAGGGGTGACCAGGTGATTTTCAGGAACTGCTCTAGAACAGAGGTGTGAAGGAAGTGCCTCTGAAGCTGAGCCAGTGGCTTCTCTCACCCTGGTGACCTCATGGGCCTTAGGTCCTTCATTTACCTCACAGGCTGAAAAACTCCTCTGGGTGTGCTTTTGTCAGGTATATGCTTCCTCTTTTCCAGATTTTAAACTTCGTTGCTGTCAACTGCACGGATCACCGTGCCATCAGGAAGCTCGAGGCCACTATTTTGAAGCATGTGAGGAACGAGGAGCTCTTCCCGGAGGTTGTCCGAGTGCTGCCGCCCGTCTACCGGCAGGTGGAAGCTGCCATCGCGGCTATTGCAGGGAGCGAGGAGGTGGCAGACCACGGTGAGCGCTCTGTCACCTCTGCCACGCCTTTCTGGGAGGAGCTTCTGTCCCGTGCCTGGGACGGGCTCTCTCCAGGGCTGTCCTGAACTGGGGATGGGCTCCCCAGTGCTTGCTGCACCCTCTGGCCCTGTTTATGTGGCAGTGGGGTCACTGCTGAAGACCTTGCAGTGTTCATGCTGAGCACGCCTCACAGGTCTGGTTTCTTGCTTTCCAGTGATGTTTTTCATTCTCACCTTTTCCCTGTAAAAGCAATTAAAAGCATCTTGCAGGAAGGAACTCCACAGCTTTAATGCAATGTGGTTTTCAAATCTACATCCTGCTAACCTCATTTAATGGCCCCTACGCTTGCCTAGACCTTTTTTCCATGTGTCTTTTGACTTAGCAGAGCCAGCAGGCAGCTCCAGCCCCTTGCTTATACACCTAAAGCAGGTACTAATTCCACCTGTGACATTTATTAATTATTTCCCAGTGACATCTCTGGCCACTGTAAGATTATAGAACAAGGAGGAAATGCTTTCCTTTTGTGGACATAAGTCAGATTTTGTTGTCTCTCTACATTGCTGAATGGCACTCTGAGGTTTAACTGGCAGTCTGAGGTTTTCTGGCTAGAAACAAACTTGCTTCCTCAAACAGGAAAAAAAAAAACAGTATTAGCTTTGTTTTTCATAAAGTCCTGGCAGGCTGTTCCCACTGCTGAGGCAAGGCAAAGTTGTGGGAGCTTCAGGGTGTCAGCTGGACAGCTGAGGAGAGGCAGAACATTTTTGTTCACAGTCACCAAGCACACTGATCCCAGCTACTTCCCCAGGGATGGCATAGGTGACATGGGTGTTTGGTGGCTCTCTGAAGCATCTGCCTTGGAATGCTGTGTCTGATAGATGCATGCTGAGCTCCTGCATCTCCCTCTAGGCATGATGGACCTCCAATACCTGCTCAGCAAACTCTCCCAGAGTGAGAACTTGGCCAGCCTGAGCAGAGAGCTCCTCCAGGACATCTTGCGGTACCTCCACCGCATCGGGCTCGTCGTGTGGTATGAGGAAATCAAGCACTTGGAAAGCACCGTCTTCCTCCAGCCTACATTTCTGATAACCATGTTCAAGGTGAGAGTGGGGATCGGGACCATCTCTGTAGAGGCCAAGTTCTGCAGCTTTGCTGGGCTCCTCTCATTGCCACCTTGTCTCTCCTCCTCTTCCCATGCAGCTGCTGGTGCGGCACCAGCTCGTCCAGCAGCTGGAGAGCATCTCTTTGGAGACGCTGATCGGGGAACACGCCACCATCAGAGACAGGGCCAACTGGGTGTGGACCTTCAAGTCCAAGGCAATGCTGTGCCACCAGGCTGTGCGTGCCTTGGTGAAGCACCAGCTCTGTTCGGAAGGCATGCGGGATGTCTTTGAGGAAATCATGGGACTCAGGCCTCACAGAGGGAGAGGGAAGCTCTTCAGCCTCCTGGAGCACTTTGAGCTCTGCATGGAGGTGAAGCACACTGAGGCACTCAACCCACAGGCCAGGGAGTTTGTGCCTGGGAAGCCATGGGAGACAACACAGAGCCAAGGCAAGTCCTGGTACTTGTTCCCAACCTATCTGAACCAGACAGAGGAAGTGTCTGAGGTCTGGGGAGGAGATCACTCCGAGGACCTCCACATCCGTGCCTACTTCTCACCTGAAATACCTGAGGGCTTCTTCCAGAGGTAAGCACTGGTTTCTGGCCGTCAGTGAGGTGGTGGGATTGAGTTTGCTTGGTGCAGTGCCAGGATGACTCTCAGCAAGTCCTTGGCTCTTGAGACTGTGTCTGCTGAGGCCTGAGGCTGGGAGTCAATATACCAGGCTGGCTGCTCAGCTGTGCCTCACACGTGTAGGGCCCTGGGTGAACCCCTTGTGATGTTCACTGCCTGGATGTGAGCAAAGGCCACACTCCTTCTGGTTCCCCTTTCATCTCAAGGGGTGTTTGGCTAATCTGTGTCCATCCAGGCAGGCAGAGGTCTCACAGTCTCACCCAAGAATGTTCCAATTTCTATGGGTGTTGGAACTGTACCAGATTTTGGAACTTCTCCTGGTTTTCTGGACTTGTGTCTAGAGTTTTATCTGATGGTGTTGTGGTTAAACCCCAACTGGCAACCAAACACCACAGAGCCACTCACTCACTCTCGCCAGCTGGACTGGGAGATAATCAGAAAAGTAAGAAAACTCATGGGTTGAGATAAAGACAGTTTAATAGTTGAAATAAATTATTATAATTACAGTAATAGCGATAATAATATTGTAATGAAAAGGAAATCAGCAAAGAGAGAAATCAAACCCAAGAAGAACAGGTGATACAAATAAAAAACAATTGCTCAGCACTAACCAACTCATGCCCAGCCTGTTCCCAAGCAATGGTCCCCCAGCCAGCTCTCCCCCAGGTTTATATGCTGAGCGTGATGCCACTCCATATGGGATATCTCTTTGGTCATTTGGGGTCAGCTGTCCTGGCTGTCCCCTCCCAGCCCCCTCGCTGGCAGGGCAGCCTGAGGACCTAAAAACCCTTGATTTGATGTAAGCCCTGCTCAGCAGCAACTAAAACATCAGTGTGTTATCCATATAATTCTTGTCCTAAATCCAAAGCATGGCACTGTACCGGCTGTTAGGAAGAAAATTAACTCCATCCCAGACAAAACCAGGACAAGATGGCCAACTCTGGAAGAATCTCTTGGTTTAAGAGGCTGTTTCTGCTGCTTGAGCTTTCAGTAGGGGAAGGTCCTCACTTGGTGTCTGTTCTTACTGAAACTTGGTTCATATTTTCAAGTCCCTCCAGCTCTTCCAGCATTAGGGATAAGCTAGGAGAAAAGTGATGAAAGCCATGGGCAATTTCCTTGTAGGTTCCTGGTGAAAGCTTGCTCCTTCTATTCCACACACTGGGTGGCCAAGGTGACCTGCCTGCTTGTATGCAATGGCAAACCTCTGCTGATCAAAGAGAATAACCAGAGGGCCTACAGCTACCTGGAGCTCCGCAGCAGAAAGCCATCAGAAAGGACAGGTAAGATCCCTGATCCGTATTTCATGACTCCCAACCCCATGTGTCTCCTTAGCTCTGCTCCTGCCACCTCCAACCCTATGGGAAGTGTGCGCCAGGAGGCCTCTGCCACATGCCCTAACCTGGCCTGGGTCCACCAGCAGTCCACTTAAAGGTTTCCCATTTATCCATGGAATTTTGTTCAGGACTCTTCTAGAGATATCACATGAAAGTGGAATGCCAAGTTTTCATTCTCATCATGGAGCAAATGGGTTGTCCTTCCCCAGAAGGCCCCAGCAGAGAACAGTCTAAGGCTGGATCTTCTAGTGATAAGCAAAAGGGGCCACCCAAGTTGGGGAGCTCTTCCAATGTATCATTAAATTCCTTATGGATGTTTGGTTAACTGGGGATGGAGCCAGTCTGACAGTTGAGGCTGTGGGTTGTGTGGGTCACCACAGAATGTCCTGGGCTGCTGTGGCTGGAGGCTGTAAGAAAGAGACATTCTCATTTTGCCTGGAAGGGTTCCAGTTTGCCTGGGATTTCCTCGTGGCAGTTGTGCTCATCACCCAGAAGCTCGCTGAGGAGTGGCCGGGGCTGCACGTGTGTGTGAAGTCTCCCTGCCGAACGTCCGGCTGCCCCGCGGAGTTCCTCTGGCCAGACATGGATGGCACAGGTGCCACGTACGTACACACTGTGCCCTCCCGGCAAGGCTGGGACCCAGTGGTCACTACTGCAATGCTGGTGAGCCTGGTCAGCTTCTAAAAGACACGTGAAATTAATCATGAAACTCACCAGGCACCACAGTGCCCTTCTCCCAACCATAGCAGCTCATGTCCCATGTGGTGTTCACACTTACTGGTGTGGGAAATTGGAGCATGGAGGGAAAGGTGAAGAAGCTGAGACTCTGGGGCTCAGGCACCTAATGCTCACTCTGGACATGTCCCTGTTTCATGAGGAGCTGAAGGTGCTCAGGCACCTGGGAGGGCAGCAGCTGTCCCACCAACAGCTGCACCTCAGGTCAGGGTGGGAAGAGCAACCTATTCCATTAGCCTTGGCATCACATTCCATGGGAAGTGCTGAGAGCAGCTCCTGCTGCTTCTTTCCTGGGCTTTTTCCTCCACAGGACAAAGGAAGACGTTAAAACCTGCGGGACGTGTGGGCACCGCTTTGGTGCAGAGCTGCTCCTGCCCAAAGGTGAGCCCAGTGTCCCGAGTTTGTGCCACAGCTGTGCTAAGGGGAAAGAGGGCTGAGGGTTTCATGGGGCTAAGGGGCTAAGGGTGCCCCATTCCCACAGTACCCAGGCCACTGGAGGAGCTCCCAGCACAGCCCTCTGCTCACTATTACGTGACAAGCTACGGGACCACCACCTTTGGGCCCAGCAGCATCCAGGTCACTCGGCAGGTAAGGACACTGCTACCCCTCCTTGCCCAGGGACCAACAGTGATGGCCAGGCTCCTGAAATGAGGGGGTGCAGTTGCCTGCAGCCTGGGGAGGGCACACCCCATCTTCAGGCAGCCCTCTGGTTTCCACACTCCTCCCTGAGATGCCATCCCCTCTGCACCACTGAGCTGGTGGTCTGGGTGTTCCATGTTGTACTTACTGCCTTATTTTTCCAGAACATCTCCAGTGAGTAACTCTGGGCGGTGCTCAATGAAGAATTACTTTTGTTTAGCCCAGGCCAAGCTGTCCTCAACACATTCTGCTTGTGAGTTATGTTTGCAGCCTTTATGCAGGAGAATAAATGCATTGATAAATGCATCCCTTCACACTGGGAAGTCACCTCATCCACTCAAATTTAAGGGGAAGAAGGTGCTGATAAAGCTCTCTGATACCAGCCCACCCCTGCCAGCAGGGACTTTGCTGAGACAAGGCTGGGCACGGGCTCCCATGGTTTTGGGGGTAGAAGGGGGTGGTGAAGATTTCAGACTAATAGCAGAGGCAGATATCCAGGCAAGAGAGAACTACATTTCTATATATATATATATTTTAACTTGGAAAAAATAAGAAAATACATCTGTAAATTACCACACTCCACAGAAACACCCACTAGAAGCTGACAGAGAGGAAAAGGAATGTGTGAGCTCCAGGACTGGTCATGAAGTCGTCCTCAGGTTGGGGGGTGCTGGTTTGCAGAGCCTGGCATGCCCAGTGGTCCTGCTGCCCGTGCCAGGGCCATGGGGAGCGGGGCAGGAGGGCTCAGCCCAGCTGCATGCTGTACTGCTCGATGAGCTCCATGAGGTCGAAGGAGTTGGAGAGCTGCAGGCTGATGGTGCGGCTGTCCAAGGAGGAGGCTCCCTCCTGCAGCACCTGCTCGTACCAGTACTCACAGAACTTGGGCACCAGCTGCAGCAGCAAAACATCGGGGTTAGGGGCAGCTGCCTGATCTAGCTGCAAAACCTGCATGGCCCTCTCCTCCTGGAGGGAGAAGATGTCTGGGGCACTCTTTGTCTGCCCCAACCCCTGAGGGTCCCTGTCCCTGGGCAGCTGCCTTCCACACCATCCCACCCAGACCCTGAGTGCTCTCTGGCCCATTCTCCACCCATGTTTTCCCTGGTCCCCAAGGGTTCCCACCCTGGTCATGCAGCCCCTCATGGCACCAAGGGTCTCCCTCCCCTGTCATTCAATTCCCCCACCTCTCTCAGCCCCCAAGGTACCCCCACCTTGGGTATCCAGATGTCCATCTGCTCCATATCCTGAGAGCTCCCAAATCTCCATCTCCACTGCACACTGAGGGCCTCCCTCCTTGTGCACCCAAGAACTCGCCTCCCCTGGTCCCTGAGGCTCCCCCTGCCCAGTCCCTGAGGAAACTCCATCACCTCTCTATCACCTAGGAGTCCCCATCCCTGGGCACCCAGAATCCCACCTGCCTCAGTCCCCAGGGGTCCCTCTTCAGGCACCCAGTCCCTCCATCTCCCACCCAACTCGACCTCGAGGGTCCCCCTCCTCAGGCACCCAGAGTCCCAGCTCCCCTGGCCTCCATGAGTCTCTCCCCTTTCCTGGGCAGCAGTGGGATAGTGGTGGGTTTTGGCTACTGCACCTTGACCAGGATGAGCTTGGACTCCTTAGGCTTGGCGTTGGAGAAGGCCTGCCCAAAGCAGAGGTATATGGTGAAGTCAGGGGATCGCCGCCTTTGGCCGTTGCGGAAGTCCCTCAGCTCTGTGAGGCAAAACAGGGCTCAGCTTTGCGGTGAGCCTGGGGGCACAGAGGGGCTGGGAGGGTCTGGATGCTTGTAACATGCTGGGGCTGGCTCCCATGAGCCCCAAACCAGGCTGGGCAGGTAAAAACACACGGGCAACTACGTGACACCCCTACACACCTATGCAAAACTCATTGAAGTCAAAGATGGGCGTTTCCTGGTCCCGGCAGAGCAGGTTGGGTGGGGGCTCCTCGCCCCCCTCGAGCTGCCGGGACAAGGCCCAGAACACCTTGCACTTCTCCCGGCGGGTGGCAAAGACCTTGGGGGCGCGTAGCTCCAGCTGCAGCCCCGCGATGCCCAGCAGCTCCTCGGTGATGCGCCGCTGCTTGCGGTCGGGCAGGCCGGCGGGGCTGGGGAAGTGCACCACGTGCCAGGGCCACGGCTGGCTGGGGCGCTGGTACGTCAGCAGGCAGCGGCTGCCCTTCACCACCTCCCGGTGGAGCTCCTTCCCCCGGTAGTAGATGGTGACATCCAGGATGGACATGATGTCATCTGCACCAGGAAGTGATCAGCAGCTGCATCCTCCAAACCGAAACGTTCCCCCTCCCCAAAGCACCCCCCAAGCATATTTACTGCTAATAACTGTTAATAACTGTTAATTACTGTTAATAATCATTTATAGCTATTAATAATTGATAACCCTCACCTGTGTTATCCACCAGCAGCTGTGGCTGTGGCACGGGGCTGGCGGTGGGCACGAACACTGTCGCCTCCACTGCATACTGCATGGGGACCGTGCCCTCCGTCAGGTGGCACGGCGGTGGCATGGCCCCTGCAGATGGAGATGAGCAGCACTGTATCACCATTCCAGATGCCACCCTGGCCTGTTCCCACCCCATTATGGCATTCCCACAGCCAGGGCCAGATCCTGTCCCACGGCACCCACCTGTCTCCTCTGGTGGCATGAGGCCCATTGGTTGGTAGGTGTCCAAGGTGGGTTGCTCCACCATGGGCACCCACTGTGGAAATGTCGTGGGAGGGAAGCAGCTGTTCTGGCTGGTGTCTGTGTAAGGCTGGAGCAGGGTGTCCTGGTGAGGCTGGAGCACAATGTCCTGGTGGGGAGTGTCCCCTGCAGGGAAACCACGTGTGGGAAGGTGCTGGGATCACTCACCCAGGCAGTCACCAACCCTGCACCCCGCGAGCAGAGCTGGTCTCACCTGCGGGCACCCAGGATGGGGCCAGCGAGTCAAGGTCACGGGGAGAGATGTCACACTGCTGCAGCAGCTCCTCCAGAATCGAGAGCTCTATGGGCTCAGTGCTTCCTGAGGGGGAGCACAGTGGGTAGGATGTCTCACAGCCACAAAATCACTCCCAGCTGAGCCTAGTGGGTGTCCTCCCCCAAAAAAGATTGTGGGACTAGTGCTTACCCGGGACAGCAATGGCTGAGGCCATGTCTTGGGGGTGGAGCTCCAGCTGGAAAGGTAAGGAGAATGGAATCTTACCGCTGTGGTTGCCAGGCACCCAACCTCCCCCAGCCCACATTTTGGCCAGGTGCTGGGCTGCAGCTTAGGAGCAATGCTTGTCGAGTGGCAGCAGGGACCTGCCCGGCCTGCTGTGCCCACCCAGCTACCTGCAGCTGCTGTTGTGCTGCCTTCTGGTCCACCAAAGGGTTGGGGATGTTGGAATCTCCGTCCTTGCTGTCCTGGAGGGCGGCTGAAAGGAGAGCACCAGGGATGGGAGGCCCTGAGATTGCCCACCCCATCCAACACAGCCCCTCCATGGGGCGAGGCTCACCTGAGACAATGGAGAAGACCTTGTGGGGGTCATCACCACGCTTGGAATGGTCCTGTTCCAGCTTGAACAAGTGGGTGCTGCTCAGGGCACAGCGGAAGTTGGTCTTCCACTTGGCCGGGTCCTCAGAGCCTTCTTCATACCGCCCACTGACCTTTGCCCAGCCCTGGGGGTGCAGGGAGGGGAACGTGGGGTCCCTGGCTCCATGAGAAGGGAGGTTTCCAGGGATGACTGGTCTTCCCCCATCTCCCCAGCTCCCACCTTGAACACCTCAGCTTGCTGCTGGTCACCATCCTACCCCACACACCTCGAAGACCCTGAGGCTGCTGCTGGCGACCCCCACCCCGCCCACCTTGAGGATCTCCACGTCCCTGCTGGCGACACTCCTGCCACCCACCTTGAAGACCTCCAGGTCGCTGCTGGTGATGTCCTTCCTGGCGTTGTGCTTCCAGGGGACACGGAAGATGGTGTGGGCAGAGTCGATCCAGCGCAGTCCCCGGTAGCTCCCGCTGTTGATGGCGTTCAGCAGCCACTGTCCGAACCGCAGCTTCTGGGCTTCCCTGCGGGCGGGGACCGTCACCGGGGGGAACCGGGGCCACCCGGGGCGGGCCGGGGGTCCTGGGCGCCGCTTACCCCTCCTTCTCCTGCGCTGCCATGGTGCCGGGTCCGCAGAGCCGCCGTGCCGTGCCGTGCCGTATCTGCCGGGTGGTGACCTCAGTGCTGGGGGCGGCCGCCTCTTTCCCGATCCTTTATCCGCCCCTCCCGTTTTCCTGGAAATCACGTGTCCCTTCCGAAAGTGAAAGTGCCGCCGCTGCCGGTGGGGCGGAGCCGCCGCTGCCGGAGGTGCCCGAGCGATGCCCCGGCCCCGGCCATGGCCGCGCCGCTGCGCACCCCGCGCACGGCCCTGCCCAGAGTATCTCTAATTAAAATTAATAAACCGGACCTAAAGCTGAGCGTGGGAATCCCGCAGCGCGGGGGGTCGGCCGCACCCGCTCCAGCCGGGGCTTCCCGGAGCTGGAAACCCCCGGGCCGTGTCCAGATGTTTATTTTAATCCTTCTTCTCCCTACTGCTTTGGCTTGCCCGCCAAGGCCGTGTTGCCAAAAATGACAAACCAACAAAGGCCAAAGTGCGGCGGGCAGCGCTCGGCACCGAGGCAGAGGCGAAGCAGCCCATGGCCCCGACAGGATGGGGGTCAAGGGCAGCAGCAGCGACCGCCCGGCTCTTCCCTGAGCCCTCTGAGCTCTGTGGGGAGCAGCAAAAACAACCCAAACTCCCTGAGAGGTTCCTTACTCAAGGACCAGGAAGGGGTGGAGGGGCCAGTGGGGCTGAAGCGTGGGACTGCAGCCTTTTTCCCAATGTGCAGCTTGTTTTTGACGAAGTTTCTTTTCCCAGAAACTCCCTACTGCCTACTAGGCACTCTGCATGGTTTTCCAGAACACTGCCTGTTGTTTCCCAGGAAATTCCCCACTTCCTTCCTAAAAAATCCCCCGTTGCTCTCCAGAAAATTTCCCAGTTGCTTTGCAGGCTATTTCCTCCTTGTTTCCTGGGAAATGTCTTTGTTGCTTTCTAGAATCCTCCATCCCTGCCTATGATTTTTCCCTCCCCTTAGGGGATGGATCTCCATTCCTTTCCTGGGAAACTTCCACATGACTGTTACTCCCTGGTGAGAGGAAAGCCCATGTGTTTACAAACAATTTGCTGGGTGCAGGTTGGGTGTTAATGTCTTTGAAATGTGTCCCAATGTCTCTGCTGACTTTGGGCAGCAGGTGTGTAGCAAAGTTCAGGCAGATCTGCTCCTGAAAGAGACAAGGGTCTGAACTTTAGGGTAAAATGGTAGGTTCAAGGTGGGATAGGTGGGAGGTGGCTCTGGAAGGCTGAACCTTCCTGGTGCCTCAGCCAATGGGGAAAGGGAGAGGGCAGCAGGCGGCCGGGAGTTCAGGATAAAAGGAGGGTGCCCCCTCTGAAACCTCCAGAGGAAATGCCACAGGTGAGTGGCCTGGTGGAGTTTCTCACTTTATTTGAATAAAATTGAAGAACTCCTCTGCCTCCTTTTTGGAGAGAAAAAACCTCTAGTGTTTGTGGATTTTCCTCACACTGGGAAGCAAGAAACTTTTTCCCAAGAAGTATCATTCATCCTCTCCAGGCAATTCCCCTTTTGCACCACCAGTTCCTCCTTTGCATTCTGGGAAATTTTCCCTCTCGGAAATGTCACTGTTACTTTCTTACACAATGTCACTTCTGCTTTTCAGGAATTTCCCAGGTATTTGAGGGAATTTCCTCCTTGCTTTCATGGAATTTCCCTCCTTTTATTTCTAGGCTATCCCCCCTATAGCCTTGTAGGAAATTCCCCCAATATTTCCCCCTTTGTTTTCAAGGACTTGCCCCTAGTTCTCACATGGAAATTCCTACATTGTCTTAAAGAAATTGTCTTGTCCCCTTTGTTATCCAGGATATTCAGCTTTCTAGGATGGTTTCCTTTTGTGCTCCAGGAATTCCCCCCTTGGTTGCCAGGATTTTTCCTTTCATTTTCCAGGAATTTTCCCCCAGGGTTTTAGGAAATTTCATCCTTCTGTTGCAGGAAATTCCATAAGCCAGAACTGGCTTGAGCACCTGAACCCAGGAGAGGGGCATTCAGCAGATCCAGCAAAATGTATTTAAGGGCAGTGAGCACCATGAAACCCAAAGAGGAGCCAGGAGAGCCAGGTGAGGGTGGGAGCAGGGGACAAGGCTGACATGGACGAGGTAAGGCTGGAAAGGGCCCGGGTGGGAGGAGGGAGCCTCTGCCAGTGGGAAGAACAAGGAGTGGTGCTGGCTGCTGGCTCCTGCCCCAGGGACAAGCAGCACCTGCAGGGAGGGGAGCAGAGGCGTGTTTATTTACTTTCATTCCTCAATGCTGCAATCAGTGCAGAGTGGTTTCAGTTAATAAGTGATTAATTCAATTGATGGGAATTCTCCCATTTTAATTTTTTTTTTTTTGCAAGCAGGACCCTGCCTGCCTGGAGAGGGGGGTACCTGTCCTGCACAGCCACAGCTGTTATCCTCTGCCACTTCCCTAAGTCCTGCTGGCTCAGGGACATGTCCAGGAAGCCAAAAATCAGCCTCATTTAGGCCACCAGCTCCTGCACAGTGGAAGAAGAGCTGGAGATTTCAGGAGAAAGAATCAGTTTTACAAAGAAGTTTTTAAAAGCATCCTGAAGGACAAGGAGAGCTTTCCCTGAATCTCAGCCCTTCACTGCACCAAATTTTCCTCCAAACTTAACCCCACTATACAAACCTGCACCCACACACATTCCTGCAGCCACAAGTCACCCATTTTCCAGGACATTCCTTGCAGGAAGAAGGGCAAGCTGAAACCCCACAAGTTTTATCATCAGGGTCTCTTTTGGGGACCCTCCCTGTAAATCAAAAAGCAGCCAGGAATGGGGCACCTTAAAGAAAAAATAAAATAAACCTTTCTCTTTTAATCCACCCAAGGGAAATCCAGAACAAGAGCAGCATCACAGCACTACACACAGCACAGACATCTATCATTGCCTTTGCACAGATTCCTTCCCAGATACACGCAGAAGTCATTAAGAAAAAAGAAAAGAAAATTATTCACATATGCGAAGTGACAAGTAACAAATCAGCCACAGAACAACTTTTTCAAAGAGAAAAAGGATGCATCAAGGAAGAAGGCCCCCAACATACACATTTCACAAAAACCTAACCAAAGAACGGTGAAACAGAGGTGGTTTTCTTTTAAACATTACAAACAAGGCTATTTTAAAAATTAATTTAAATACACATTCAAAACACAAACACCAAGCAGGCGCCTGGAGAATAAAGCAAAAAGAAGGAATGAAAAGTGAATTCAATCAGTTTAATTTCAACACCAAAGTTGGGTGGATTGCACCAAATGGAATAAATAACGGAGAAGATCACACTGGGTTGGTAGATCTCACACTTAAGATCATTTCAACTAGAATTAGTCACACAGCCCAAGAGAGTACTGAATGAGGAATTCCTCTGACAAGTGATATTAGCTGGGGCAGTGTCCCTTTGACAGAGCAGGCTGTAGGTGTGGGTTTGCCCCCTGCCACCCAGCCCTGACCCCCACAGGGAGCAAACAGGATGTTCTTGTGATGCACGGGGCTCACAAACAGCTCCCTGCTCAGAGAATGTCAACCCTCTGCCTCCAGCCACACCCAAGGCAAACATCAGAGCACAACCAGACCTTGTGTTCTCACCTGGCAGGGTGAGCCCACAGGTGCAGCATTTCTACTGCTGCTCCATGGGCTTGGGCAGTGCCCGAACTGGAGCCAGTGCTTCCTTCCACACACCTGGGGTCAGGCTGGGAAAAAATCAGATCGGCTGATCTACACCTGCAGCCACAGCTTTATCACTCTAGGGGTGGGCAGGCTGAAGGAATGTAAGTGGCTTCTTTTTGTTTGGTTTTTCCTCCCCACAACCCTGAATTAAAAAAAAAAAAAACTCAAACAAAACCCAAACAGAAAAAAACCTAAAAACAAAAACAACCAAAAAAAAAAAATCCCAAAATAGAACTAAAGAAAATCCCCACAAAACAAAACAACCCCCCCAAAAAACAAACTAATAAAACAAAAACAAACTAAAAAACAAAACAAAACAAAACAAAAACAAAAAAACCCACCCAGAAACAAAAATAACTTGATCCCAAGTTCCTCTCCCTTCCGTGCCTGTAGCCAAGCAGGGAAGCATCTTTGGACATTCATGTGATCCCACAGACATGTTCCCTACAGAGCAGACACCTTATTTCTGCACCTCACCCAGATGTGCCTGTGACACCTAGTTAGGAGGGACGTCCCTTTGCTTTAAAACAAAAATAATTACAAAATCAATAGGAACAGTCAGAATTCATTTAAGTCCAACTAGTTTTTAAAAAGGGAGAAGGGAGGACTGAAGGTTTCCAGGCCAAGGAACTTGCCAGAGCCAGCATCCCCCCCACCCCTGCCTCCAGCAGCAATGAGTTAAGCCCCCTTTGTGCAGCATTCACTGTTGACCCGAGGTCAGCAGAGCCAAGGAGGCACTGAGGGGACACAGCTGCCCCTCCAGCTCCTCCTCAGATGGCTGGCAGCTCCAGGTAGAAAGGGAAACTCGAGTGGATGAGGATTGAAGTTATTACTTTCCCATCTCTCCTCCTCCCCAAGACTGAGAGGAGACTTCTGGGTCTGCAAGCCCAGTCTGCGCTTACCAGTGTCCTTAAGAATGACAATTTAAAACCAAAAAGTGGGAAATTAAAAAGAGAGAGAGTGAGAGAGAGAGAGAGAGAGAGGAAT
Organism: Melospiza georgiana; assembly: GCF_028018845.1. Lineage (NCBI taxonomy): Eukaryota > Metazoa > Chordata > Aves > Passeriformes > Passerellidae > Melospiza > Melospiza georgiana. The sequence continues at coordinate 13,095,123 of NC_080435.1, forward strand.
AATTAAGTATTGTCCATGGAAGGAGCGGGAGGGGCGGGTTCCAGAGGCGGCAGGGAAGGGACTGTCTCCCTCCCCAGTCTGCCCACGCGGGCCCCAGGTCCCTTGCGGCCCTGCCGAAGCCTTTGTGCTGTTGCTGTGACACGGATGGACAGGGATGGCGAACACGGGGATGGATCCGGCGCTGCACGGGGCAGGCACAGGCAGCCCCGCGGGGCTAGGCCCGGCGCCTGGGGAGCAGGTCCAGCAGGAACTCCGCGATGCCCACGAAGTACACCACTTGCGCAATGCCGAAGAGAGGAGCGATCACCAGGGCTCGGCAGTAGGCCCCTTTGAAGAAGGCCAAGGGCCCTTCCCTCTGCCAGATCTTCCTGGGGAGAAATGGCACAGACAGGTAAGTGTCCATCCCACCCCTCCACCGTGCCGGGAGAGCCCCTGGCCGTGCCCTGCCTTTCCACCTCCCTCCAGAGACTAAACTCAGGCAAGCTCTATTGCCTGGCACAGCCCCCACAGCAAATCTCCCATCACTGCCCAAGTGCTCTGCAAGTGGCCGTGCAGGAACTTGCCCCATCCCTGCATCCCTGCATCCCTGCTTGTGTCCAGAAGTACAGCTAACACAACCCCATGCTTGCATTGAGCGATCCCCCTGCTCAAAAGCTCCCTCAGCATGGGACGAAGCCAGATGACAACAGATTCTGGCTACCACTGGAATACAAAAGCAGAGAAGTCCCTTTGTGTTTTGAAGCAGCCAGACCATAGTTTAGCAAAGGATCAGAGGATAATGCAGCTGGGGATAGCACACTCTGGCAGTGCTTCTGCAGACACTGCACAGAGCAGTCCCAGGAGGGATATGAGACTCAATACTGTAGGATTTTCCAACAGTGGGGCCTTGGGAGGGACTACAACATTGCCTCCCTTTGCAGAAATAAAATCTCAGTGTTATGACTACTGGGGTTTGGACAGAAGTATTTAAATATAAATGCTATATTTTTCTTGCTCAATATGGGAAGTTCTCTTTTATAAAACTGTATTTATACATCTGCTCATATATGATATATATATCTCCAGATAGACAGACAGATTGATAGAAGCACAGGGACAGAGGGAACATGAAGCACAGCTTCTGGTTGGATCTAGAAGCTGCACTGCCTGCCTGGCCAAACACCTGATGTGGTGGCTCTGCCATGAGGAGCCTTACTTGGTGCAGTCCAGGATGCCCGAGTAGGTGTCCTCATTGACTCCTCTCTGCAAGGACTGCAGCCGCGTTTTGATCACTGGGGGGAAAGAGAGGGGAGACACCGCTGAGCACTGGAGTGTAGCAGGCAGGAGAGTAATGTCTTTGAAATGGTCAGAACAAAATTACCAAGAATACAGACCATTTTCACACATTTATCAGGGAAAACAAACCCATTCCTTTACATATGGATAAAAGAAACACAAAGCCACCCAAAACCCAACCCCTCCTTCCCTCCCTCCCTCCCTCCCTGTGATCAAGGTTTCAAAAGCTGACTTAAGCTTTAAACCTTCCAAATTCAGATATGTCTCTGCAAAGTGGGAACTTATTTTCAATAGCTCATCTCCTTCAGGAAGAGGCATCTAAAACACGTAATTCTACTCCTACATTTCTTCACACCTTGGAGCATGTGCAGTGTTGGGGAAAGAGCAATTACTTTCTGGTGTTTTTCACAGGAGAGAAACCAAGGTGGTACTTAAGGCAGTTGCTGTGGAGCAGAAGAAAAGGCCACAGATCTGAGGCTTCCCCTGTTTGTCCCAGACAATTTTAAGTCCACTTGGTCTGCATATTATTGCCTCACATGGAAATGTGCCTTTCCTGCCAAGAATATCTGAAATCAGTGACACTCTCTTCCTGACATACCTAATAAGTACTGCAAACCTGTGTGTAAGCTGTGGCCCATGTTGTAACTCAGCTGAACTCACACCATCAGAGCTGGAGGCAGCAGAGCTGTCCTCTCTGTGTGCTCATGCTGCAAAAAGGCTGGCACAGTCACCCTCCTCTCACCTGGCCCAGCCTGGGCCTCTGAGTCCTGTCACTTGGCACCAGGCCACCAGCACAGGCTGCTCAGGACTCACCATCGCAAGGATTGACAGCCACTGCAGCCGTACTGCCAGCCACACATCCAGAGAGGAAGGACACGTAGAACGGAGCCTTGACATTGGGGTCCTTCTGGCCCAGCTTGTTCAGGTTTGCAAACAGTGGGAAGTAAACAATGGAGAATGGGACATCCCTGCAGTGGGGTAGGAAAAAAGGAAGAAAGAACAAGGATGACCGAAGTCAGCACAGGACACCAACAAACTGAGCAAAGGAAGGGCTGCAAGCATCACACATTGTCAGCACAGCCACGAGTGCAATGCAGATATCCTGGCTCTGTGACTGCAGTGCAGACAGGAGCTGAAACTCAGTGGGGAAAAAGTGACTGCACAAAGGACAACAGGTCTATGGGAGGGATGTAGCCCTGCAGGATCAGTGGGCTCCTCCTTTTCTCCAACACTCAAACCAAAGACACCAGCACATTCAGAGGTCAACTGTTTTGACCACTTTTGTTAATTACAAGAGGTCCCATCCTGCCCTCCATCGCCCTGGGTGCTGCTTTAGCTCTATCTTTGTTAAAGCTAGAGTGACACTGTGAAAGCGTAGGCAGAGTGTCAGAGCAGGCATCAGTCCTTGCATCCAACACGCTCTGTGGCCAGCTCCCATTGCACACCCTGGGGTCTCAGGCTGACAGTTTTACTCTGCCAGCTCACATGGACTTCTGTACAGTGTGAAAATACAGATCATGGGGCACACAAAAACCTTTCACAGAAAGCAGCAGAATTAAATCTTACAGGAACAAAAAGATACCCTCCATCACTTCTCTGACCTTTCCTTCTTTAATGTATTAAACCTGTGCATGGAAAACGAACTAAACCAAGCCCACACCTGCTGAAGCCAACCCTTCCTTTCCAGGCTCATCCCCGGGATGGGTGGTGCCTCAGGCCCAAGGCTGGGGATGCCAGTGCCCCGTGCAAAAGCCCACGCCATCCTACCTTAGCAGCCATCCTACCTTAGCAGCGTGGCTCCCAGGCCCTTGTAGAGTCCGGCGATGCCTTTGCTCCGCAGCAGCTCCCTGGTTATCTGGGTCGCTGTGGGGCGCTTTTCCACAGCCGGCTGGGCCGCCGCCGCGGGGGAGGAGGAGGGCTGGCCCTGCGCCGCCATGAGCTTCCTCTGTGCCTCTGGGGAGCAGAGAGCCAGCCCTGGTCTGCGGGTGCCCCACAGCAGCCTCCTGGACCCCGTGCCCCACAGCAGCCTCCTGCTGCCCGTGCCCCACAGCAGCCTCCCTCTGCCTGTGCCCCACAGCAGCCTCCTGCTGCCCGTGCCCCACAGCAGCCTCCCGCTGCCCAGGCTGCGGGACACGGAGCTACAGGGGCAGCACAACACACACACAAAGGCCAGGCAGGTGCCCTGCCAGGCTGTCCCCCAGTGTACCCATTCCCTCAGCCTGTGCCAGTCGCTGGCAGTGCTGCCACAGCACAGGGCTGTCGGCTGCGCTCTCCCAACGGCCGGTTTGCCCAAGCCCGTCCCACACCATCTCTGCAGTGCAGAGAACAGGGGGTGCTGTGAGCAGGCAAGGGACAGTCCCTGCTTCCAGGTGTGTCCCTGAGCTGCCAGTGTAACAAACAGGATGCTCATAAACGAGACAGTTTTCCCCAAGTTCTGTTCTTTGCCTCCCTCCCCGGAAAGCAATCATTAACCTGGGGAGTTTCTCAGTCACATTTCTAAACACATCCTGGTTCCTCCCACTTTTCCAACTGCTGCGCTTCGGCCCTTTGGCCAGAAGATGGAGAGCACCTCACTCTGTAAGTAATCCCGGCACACCACAGCTCTCCTGCCACACAGAGAACAGGCTGTTCACAGCATCGAAAACCTCTCCTGAACCCTCAAACCACGGATTAAATCCTTCCAACATTTTAAAATAATACGCACAAAGAGGATAAGGTTTGCAGTAAAACCAGTGAAGAGAGAAAAGAAAAAGTAAATCTGTGATTATTCAGGAATGCCACATCAAATGAGAGATTAAAGGACAAATTGGCCCATTTTCCAGGAAGGGCCATAAACATGGTATCTAACAGTGTCATGCAGGGCTCCTGGGAAGTGGGGCCATAGCTCAGACTGACCTCTGGAAGAAACTAAGGAAGGAGCAAGCAGCTCTCTCCCCTGGAGTCTCCATGCCAGACTCTGGTCTCTGCTCTCACCAGAAACACTCCACAGTGTTTCAGCCAAAAGGCTCACGCTCCCTCCTGCCTCTGCTGCCTGCCAGCTCACGCCCACAGTCCCAGGAGCCTGATCCCAAATCTCGTTCAAATCCAGTGCACTGGGAGAATTTTATTTACTGTTTCAACCAAGACAAACTGCTGTTTTTGTCAGAGAGGAAAAAAGAGTACAAGGGGAGACAAGTCATCTGAAAATAACACATCCCCTTGGGAAGCTGTTAGGGAGGTGCTACAAACAGACATCAGAAAACACAGAGATGGAGGAAGCAGCACAGGAAAGGCACTGGAGGATGTTAATCCCTTTTGGGTGCACAGGATCTACCAGGTTTGAATCACCCACAAGCTGACCACCCACTCATCTCTCCTGTCTCTCCATCCACCAACAGCATTTGCTGTTTTGCTTGCCAAGCCTATTGCTTTGAGCAAAAAACCCACCACCTTTTGTAACTGCAAGGGCCTCTGCAAAGCCAGCTGAGCAAAGTGCGGGGGGAAGGAAGCTGGGAGGAGGAGGAGAAACCTGCTACATCTGTGGTATCTCTGACGTGGGAGAGCAGGGGGAGGGAAAAGGGTTTTCTCCACTCCTCCTCTCAGCTCTGCCTTGAAAGCCCAGCCCCAGCTCCTTCCCCTCTCCCTGCTGAGGGCACAGGGAAGAAGAGCCCACGTACCAATGCGTCCTGCGTCCTGCAGCTGGATTTTGAGCATCTCCATGGGAGTGGTGACAATCACCTGGCAGGTACCTGCACCACAGCCTGCCAGCATCTCCCTCAGCAGTGTCAGCTTTTTCCTGCCCAAAGAAAAGAGAGAGAGTCATCAGAGGAGGTGGCCTGGAATAACACTTGGCCGGCTGGGTACAAGGCTCGAGGCCCCTTGGCCAGCTGGGGGTTACAGGAAAGGCAGCCAAGGGGACAGAAGAACCTGCTAGGCCTGACAGTTCAGCACAACCCTGGCTTGGCATCTCTGCCAGCACCACCTGACCTGGAAAACAGACTCATTTTGTCCCCAGAAACAGAACATTCAGAAAAGCCACAAGCCCCATCAGAACAGCCCCAAACAGGAGCACACAGCCCCCTCCACCCATTGGCACAGCACTGCAGCTTCTTCCAGGCTGATGGTGCCCCTGGTCAGGGCACAGCTTTCAGAAAGGGTATCACTTCAGAGGGCAGCAGAGGACCTGAGCATTAAGGGGGATAAGCAGCTTTCCTCCTGCCAGCCTAGTCCTTTAAAAATTGTCAACAAACACAGACCACAGGACAAGGAACAAGGAGGGAAAATATTCAACTTGCTGCTTTAGAGTTCTCTCAGAAAAGAAAGTAAATAAAGAGTGAATATGAATCAGGGAGGCAGTTCCTCTGAGGCTAGGAGCTGTTTCATGTTACAAGGTTTTCCAAACCTGAACAAATAGCCTTTGCACTAAACTGGTTCTCCCTGAGAGACAAGGGATGGGATGGACCTCCAGCAATGAAGATTTGTGTATTCTCTGCACTAGAGAGCAGGGACTATCAGCAACATGTTCTCATGCAGCAAAATGCAGCATTTCATTGTTCCCTCCATTCCAAAACTATGGAAGAGCCCAGCTAAGGCTAAAAAGAGGAATTTATGATACAAAACCTCATAAGATATTCAGAAAGTGATGTGGTTTTGCCCTGTAAAAAAATCTCACACCTTGGCACCAGAAAACACAGACTTGATTAGAAAGTACACCTGACCTGGTCTTTCCTAAAAGGGCTTAAAAAAGAAGTATGTATAAATCACACAGCCAGAGAGAAACAGCCTCCTCTTTTTTCTGTTTTAAATGCAAGTACCATTTTTACCTCCCCCAGCCCTGCTCTGCAGCAATACCTCATCTTAACCTGCTCAAGGCACACCCCCACACTGTGGCAGAAGCAGTCCCACAGTGACACTCCCCACTCCCTTGCACAGCCCAGGCACACTCCCTGCCAGGGGTTTCCCAAGCACACACACAGCCCAGCTGTGGGGCAGTGGGCCAGCAAAGCAGTTTCATTGCCAGCCCTACAGGAAAGGGAGGGCAGATGCACAGTAATCCTGCTGGCCCACCACGTAAGCTGGGCCCATTTCTCCACCTCTCATCTTCTCTGGAGAGGATATGAGAGCAGGGGATTAAAGGCACAGAGCCACAACAGAGATTACCAGTGACTAAATATAGAGCTCTCCTATAAGGCTGAAAGAAGGAATATTTCAGTCTCCCCTTTCCAAATTTCCCCACAGATGAGGAGCTGCAAAGAACAATCCCTCCCACAGAGTTACCCACACGGGTGCTGCTGTGTGCACAGCAGGCTTTCCTGGAGGTGTGGGGGAAGTAGGGTGTGCAAATCCAGAGGTTCCCACTGCCACTGCCATTTGTGCCTTTTGGGTGGCCTGAAGCACAGCAGCAGTCTCTGAGTGGCTTGATACAGTCAGCAGCAAGGCTGCACAGTCCCCAGCCTGGCTGTGGGAGGAAGCAAACCACCCAAAGGAGCTGGCTGCCAGAAGCTCTCCTTGGCACAGCAGAGCATCTCCCACTTTAGCAAGAGCCCTGGAGCATCCCTAGAGTACATATCTTCTGGCTTTCATCCATGGTGACTGCTTTGATAACCAGTTCAAAAGATCAGGAAAGATTTGGCCTACATATTCATCTTGGACCATTATCCCAGCCAACTAAAGTCAGCCATGACTTGATGGAGCTATGCCAGTATGGCCCAAGGAAGGATTTACACATGTGGGTGTACTTTAGAGATGTCAAACAGATACATCAAAAGCATCTAGAACAAGGGCTTTCAGCTTTTGGTTTGCACATCCTGGGAACTGGGGAGAGTCCAAGAAAAAAAGTAGCTTAGGATAAGCAAATCTTTTGACAGGAGGTTTAAAAGCTGCCATACAGGGGTCAAACTGCCTTTGCAAAACCTCACCAGTCTGCACATAAAAGGAAAGTCTGAAAACTGTTCATCTCTGCACAACAAAGGAGTTTAAATATTTAAGGCACCACTAGCCTTATCCCCAGTGGTTTAAAAACCAGCACATCTCAACTAACTTCAAAAGCTGCAACACCAGCAAAGATCTGATCCTACAAATCCAGAAACCATCTTTTATCACAGCAAGGGAGTGTTAAATATAACATATACACAATAGCCTCAAATTCTGCGCTGGCAGAAATCAGTTGTTCTACATTTTTTACTGACATACTATTAATTTGTGACAAGTCAAAAATGTCAAATGGGAAGGCGAGGAGATACATGCTTGATTTAAATTAGAGTTTCAAACTAGAGCTGAAAAAGTCAAAAAACAGGAACTAGAGGTTTATGGAAGGCTTTTGGGGAGCAATCAATTCAAAGTCAGGATCTCTGACAGCATTGATATATTGATGTCACATGGGAGCAATGTAGGGTTTTTTCAAGTTTCTCAGAATCTTGACCATGTGGGAATTTACTGTGTTTGGGCAGGGACCAGAACCAGCCATTCTGGAATCAGGATAACATTTCCAGAGAGGAAATCTCTGAGCTAAAGAAAAATCCATCCAAAGCAATCCATCTTTATTTCCTACCCAAAAGGCTACTGACCCCATCTTGGACATCACCTTCCTCACTCATAAAATAACCCCTGCCTCTGTCTGTCAGCCCAAGAGGCTGCAGAAAGCTCCCCAGGAGTTTCAAAGCAGACAGAGCCAGTTCCTTTCAGACAATTTACATAGTGGGTCTTTGATATGGATTAGAAGACCAGCAGACAGGAGTTGTCCTTCAAAGGAAGAGCTCCCTCTCTGCCACAGTCACAGGGGGATGTGCACACAAACTGCCCTTTAATCCAACCCCTGATTTTCCAAGGGGGAACAAGCTACTGCAACTGCACCTCAGAAAAGCTGGAGCTACAATGCTGGAAATGTAAAAGCAATACAGTTCCCACTACAAGCTCCCTCTCACTTCTAGTGCCAGCTCAAAAATGCCTCAGACAAGCCAAATAAAGTACTGATGTGGAAAAGATACATCTCAAAGTAACATGCCAGATTAAATGTTGATCTGGAAGCCATTATTCCAGGAATGTACAGGAGTTCTGTGTTGCATGTTTGGACTAAGTCAAGAGGAGGTTGACTCTTTACCTGCATCAGGTTTGCCCTGGCAGGAAATTCCAAGTGTTTTGTTCCTATGTGAACATTTGTGGAAGTGAACAATGGACAGGGTAACACGACTGAGCATGCTGAACACAGACACAACCCATGTTTCATCCCAAGACATGTGCCTGGAATGATGACAAGGACAATGCTCCTCCCATGGGTGCATTCTGTGATTAAACAGCCCATCTCTATCTCCCTCCAGATTAACAGTTGAAAGTGCATTTACTTTTTGGCTGACCTTTGATGTCAACAATTTCAACTCACTGCAACTGCCTGGCCTCTGTGTGCTAAATAAAAGAGCTCTCCCCAAACAGCTGTTCCTGAATTGGCACAGTGACATGATCAGCTCCTGTCTCCTCAAGGGGAAGGGAGAGATTTCCCCAGTTCCAAGTCTCAGTGAGTTGGATGAGGGCTACCTACACCAAAGAAGTGTCTGAGTATCCAGTGGATAACTGCAGGAGAGGCTGCCTGGGCACACAAGTGCCAAAGAAAGACCAAGCACAGTCTTGTGCAGGGTGATACAACAGCTCAGCACCAGGACTAGCAGCAGCACTCCTTCTTCCTAGATTGAAAGCCTCACTTTACAGCCTAAGTGTTCTGCAGCTCAAGGATCATCCAAGCCATGCAATTGATACTTAAACTCATGCCACAGAAGAGATGGTCCAAGTATTTCAGGAGAGCCTGAAAGAAGAGCAGATGAAGAAAAGAGCCCTGGGGTCATATATCACTTGGGAAGGCAATGGACAACAAGCTCCAGTCTCCACAACTGCATAAGACTGAAGGAAAAATACCTCGCTTGTCCCCAGTTGGCTATTTCTCTTCCTTGTGCAAAGATACAAGACAAGAGGAAGCAGAATAGAAGAAAATTTTCTAGCATCAGCAGAGGCAGAATTAAGTCAGTCATGCTGGTCTGCCTAGGAATCTGAGCTGCTAAGACAGCAGATTGCCAGCCTTTGCTTCAGAAAACAAACAAAATAAAGGTCAAGATTAAAGAGGACAGGATGAGTAAGGGAATAACACCTTGGAGAAGAGCAGCAGAAAACTCATCCAGGGACACTGGAAAGTTTTTATGAGCAACAAATTGCTTATGTAAGAAGGCATGAGACACTTTACTGCAGCCAAGGCAGAATATTTAACCAAGAACATGAAAAATGAACAAAACCTGGCAAACACATGCCCAACAAAACAGCTACCTAGCACTCCACACTTTGAGGATAAACACGAAACTTTGTAGAACACTTAAAAGGAACTGGTTTATGAAATGTTTAACACCCAGATTCAAAGAGGATATAAAAAGCAGGTAATACTTAAATCAATCAAAGAGGCCTCACACACTGAGTACCCAATAGTCAATGATGTACTTTAAATGCTGGTGTACTATCAATCTAAATTGCCTTCTCAGCTCCATACCCAAGTGCTTCATAGTCAAGCACTTCACTTAGCCCTGGTGACTCCTCACATCCTCTGCTCTGGACAATGAAGCCACTCCTATTTTAACAGCAGCCATGAAACTGAGTCTCTCAACACATGCAGCTTCAAAAAGCCAGAGTTTTAAAAAATCCCATCTGTTTCCAGCAGCCTGAAGACCTGGTTTCCCCTCTCTCCACATTCTGCCTTCCCCAGCCTAGTGAAAACTCTTCCCCACAGAAAGACACAGGAACAAAGACCTGCCTGGAGACTCCTATGTGGGCCACCTTCTTCTCCTGGGAATTACAGAAGCTCTTAGGTCAAAATCATCACAGGAAATCACTTGACCTTATCACCTTTGTCAATCATGGTCATGGAGTGCCCTTCAGGTTTTTCAGTATCTTGGTCTCCCTCCTCTCCTCCACAGCATAGCAAGCATGTCTTCAGCACACACACAACTCACTCAGGCCTTCGTCACTCCTAAATGACCAGGACTGCTTGGAAAGACCAACTCAGTTTTGTTTCTTGAGAAAACAAAAAAGCTGTAGCTGTAGGTTATCATAATGGCCTTGACATCAAAATAGAAACTGGCAAAGAAATAGAAACTGGCCAAGAAGCAGAAATGACATCCCCCAGCCTGTAAGCACACATGCTCCCTGCACCATAAGGAGGGGAAAAGCATGGTACAGGCAGGAGTGCCTCCCTGAGTTAGCCTCAGGCTGGAGAGAGCTGCAGGAACACACACCTGCACACTCAGGAGAGAGCTGCACCAACAAGGACATGAGATCCTTTGTGAGGACCTGCTGCCCCAGTGCTCTACCCCCAGCAGTGTCCAAGGGCAGAGTCAGGGAAAAGGGAGTCTAGCACAAACCCGTAGTGATAACATCCCTAAAATACTCTTCCAGCAATGCGCAGTCAGGAGCTTCCTACACCACAGGTGCTGTTTTCAGTCTGGCCTTTCAAAAATAGGCTTTATGCCACTTTTTTATCCTGGCAGTTTAAAAGCAATTTCAACACGAAGTTTTTCAAAGGATAAAAATAAATACATTAATGCATACTGAAAGCTGTTGTTTAACTTGAGGCTACTTTGAGTCATTTGAGTCATGCTGGAATTGCCACACTCTCTCTGGTCCACACATGCTTCCTCCTCTTGCACATTGAGGTCTATTTTAATACCACATATTTTAATCAGCAAATACTGGTAGAACATGCATATTTTATCAGAAAAGGATTACCAACTCGTGCAACATATTTCAGGCAAGACAAGTGCTACATGCTTAGCACAAAGGCATTCAGTGTAAACAGGCCTAGAAGAATTCAGCATCTTTGAGTCAGAGCATCCTTTGGGATACTGACCCAAGGGCACAGCATCTATGAAAATACACAGCAGACAGACTGGTTTGTGCAAAAAGGACTTTGAGGGAGCTGAACCAAGATCTTGCTGATCCAGCCTTACATTGATCCTCACCCCCTCACTGTGCTTTGCCCAATGTATCACCTTGACTCATGCAATTACACATCAAGAAATGAAACCATATTCATGTGCCAGGCAGCTCCAGGCTTCACCTTTCTAACCCCAAGCTGTTTTGTTGCTCAAAACTAGGCTTTGGCTGGAATTGTGAAATAGGTGGCCCAGCCCTGTGATGTGCCAGCAGGTATGCACCCTGTTGGGTCCTGGGTGGGAAAGGCCTTTAAATTCCAGCACTGCTAATCCTGTCCCATCTTACCAAGGCAGCTGGGGAGGATGGGACAGAAGCATCCCAAGGGAGAAAACCACCAGATCCCACATTCATAGCCTGTACCAGATACAGCAAATCTGCAAGGTATTTTTCTTCCCATCATATTTGCAATGATGTTTCTAGGTAGAAATACCTCACATCATCAAGGCTCTGCCTCTCTGTCCAGCTCACACTGGCTACCCTCAAGAGCACAGCTGACCAGATTTCACTCATCCAATCCCCCCACGATGGTTAAATGAGATGAGTGACCCTGACTCCACATGCTGCTGGGTGCTCTTGTCACCTAACCATGGCCCAGTGTCTCTTTTCTGTAAAGGAACTAAAATGCTCTGCGTTGAGACACAAAGACCACCCACTACCTGGGTGGTATCATGCTCCTGCTCTAGGTCGCTGTAGTGCCAGACCCATCAGTATGTAAGATTTAGGAGAACAGGGTGTCTTGCTCTTGGAAAAATTCTCTAGCTCCTTTATTCTGAATTAAGTGCAGCATATCATCTATGTCATGTGTGCACCAGTTAGTGACCCAAGAGTCAAACTGGAGGAGGTCTGAGTGAAAACCTCAGCTGGTCATGGAAACAACTGCACTCCACTTACTCAAAGACCTGTTCAAAGCTGGACTCAGCACTGCGGCAATCACACACTGGTCCTCTGAGGAAGCCTTTACCTCTTGGTGCAGGACAACAACTGACAGGCATGTCCCCCTTTTAATGGCTGAAACATCACAGCAGTGATTGCTCTCCCAGAATGCCAAATATGTTGCAATGCTAGTCTGATTTCTTCCATGGAACCATTCCCTTAGTGGCAGTACAAGGTGTGGCAGATTGGCACCTTTTTGGGCCTGCACAGGCCACTAAGCCCCCACTTTGCAGGTGGTGGCAAAGAGCTGCTGTTTACTGCAGTACACCAAGGTGTGCTGGGCTGTCTGCTGCAGGGATGAGACACACCACTTGGTAGAGGACATCACTACCTCCCACTGTCTGAGCAGAGCACAGAAGAGACACTATTCAAAGACTTGAGTCAGAAAATCACGAAGAGCTGTGAGCCGATGAGTCACACAGACATATGTTAGCTGCTACTTTAAAGGACTCCAGAACAAAAGAAAAAAAGAAAAAGAAAGAAAAGGTACAGAGAAAAAATGGATTCTCAATCTGTGTCAGACTACAATGTCCACTGAAATTGTTGAGGCACTGATCTGCAGCAGCCAGGACTGACGTGATATGTTTTGGGTAATTGTTAAACTCAGTAATTGTGCTGAGCTTTGCATTTTCACTGAAGCCCCACCCCATTACTGTTAATGGGAATTGCTGGGATCATATCCCAAGCAGGCTGTCATTTTAGCTACTGTCACTGAGGACTGGAGACAATGCCCTTGCCTGCCGCTGGGGAAAGGCCTCTCTCTGATGGGAGACACAACTATTTCTCATGCAATTTGGAAACATCTTGGTGAAAGTAGCATTAAAAATTCAGGATCCAGCTCCTCTCAACTGCTCTAGCTTATGCCTTTTACTCACATTTAATTCACATGAACCAAACTCCACTTGCAAGCTGAACCAGTAATATTATTCCTTCAGCATTTATTTGAAGGTCAGCTGCTGCAAGTGCCCTTAGTTAATTCAGATTTACCACCTCTCTAAAACTATTTTCAAGGTACAAAAGGAGAAGAGGGGTGCTAAGTTTGGGGTCTACAGAACTTGACTTGATACCTTTTCGAGCCAGAAGGAGCATGAGAGGATCCAATAGGATGCTGAGGACAAGAGTCCTCCCAGCAACTGTTTGAGCAATGATCAGTGACATTGGGTTCCTCTCAAATACTTACACTACACATTCTGGATCTGCTAACCTTGGCTTAAATCTGGGACTATTTTTAGAAGCTTGAGTAAAGAGCAGTCATCCAGTGGAGTGCTTCATGCTTCCCATTTTAGACATTGCATCCTTAGCCTGAACGTAATCACCAGCTGAGCTGTTCAAGGTCAACTCATATTTCAGTCATTGCACTGTCCCATTCCACCTTCTCCTGATGTCTCACCAGACGTGCTGCAAGAGTTGGTCTCTTTCAAGCTGACTGCAGAAGGTCAATTCCCTACTCACCCATCTTTGGAGAGGTGATGCCGGAAGAAGTCATTGGCTGCCAGTTTGATGGCTTTTTCTGGTGTCACTAGAGTCAGGTTCACTGCAGCCCCTGGGCAAGGAAAAGAGAAAAAGGCCATTGGATAATGAGAATAATGGAATTGTTAACTGGATCTTTCAGGAATGTGTTGTAACTTCTGCACAAAACCACAGACAGAAGGAGGAGAGCTCCCAGTGCACCAAAGGGATTTAGAAATACAAAACACCACTGAAAATTAACAAGTGTTTCTGCCTCCCAGCACCTTGAGTTTGTGAAAACATCCCCAGATGTGTTTCTACTCCATTTGCCATATGTATTTTGCAATTTCTTCAGCTTCACTACTACCTCCCACCATGTATGCATGCATCCCTGTCTCTCATCCAAGGATGCACTCCTATGAATTCAGAAGGATGTAGATCAAACCTTCAGAAAAGGAGTACAAGATGGTTTAACATCCAGTCCCAACTCCTTTGCAAATATTTTGTGATACTGAGAAGCAAAAGACCCCCTGCCACGCCTTCTCGAAGCAGGGATCTGTTCCCTGCTTCCTCCCAAAAAAATCCCAAAAACCCAGAGCAGCTTGAATTCTAAGCAGCTCAGCAAAGGCAGAGCCATTGAAAGACCTGGAGGCTGGCTGAAGTCACCTGGCTCATTGGCTCATTGCACAGAACCAGCTCTAGACCAGCCCTTAGAGCAAAGTGGCTTCCCCTGTGTGTCACCACTGGGTGTCACCCCCAGAACAGCCACCGCTGAAGTGGCTTTTTGCCCACCACAAGCTGCAGCACACAGAAATTCCCCTCTGAGCTCCATGGCAAGGCTTGCTGGGGGACCTGGGGTGTAAACAAGCCTTGGCTCCCTGCATCCCCCACCCGCCTGAGTGCCCTTTTGTCAGCAGCAACAAACAAGCAAATCCCTGTATTGTGCCTGCCACAATGAAAGGCCTGCATGGCCTGGCTGGCTGCTGTGGGCCTCAACACCGGTATTAGTGCAACATCAGTGCTGCTGGGAGCAGCTTTCAAGCTGCCCTGGGGGAAATGGGGTGAGGGAAGAGCCAGTCACTTCCCAGCAGAGTGAGGTTTGCACCATTAGATTAACACTCCAGAACATTCCCCTCCATTTAAATCCTATAGCCTCAATCTCTCCCTACCTGCACTGAAATGTACTGAGCTCCAAGGCCTCCAAAGGAGCTACACTTGAGATTGGTTAATGGCATAGAACACCTTTGTAAGAACAAACACAAGTACTTTGAGATTTAAACAATTTAACCCAAAGATTCATATTCCAAAGAGAAGCAGCCAGAGAAGCCTGTACCCCCATGCGGCTCCAAAGATGTGGTGGGGTTCATTTTCAGGACCTCTGCACCCAAGTTGACAGGAGCTATAAGGGCTAAAAACACCTAGAGAAAGTCAGCTCAATCCTTTATTCCTTGGGATGGACTCCCCTCCCTTCAAGAGCTGAAAGACATAGGTTTAGGGGGACTCTCCTCAGATTAGGATGCAAAGTCACAATGAGACTTCTGGAACCACTACAACAGGGAGTAGGACACAGGAATCCTTGGCTCCACATCCTCTGCTCAGAAGATACATCTCCACTATTCAGAAAACTGCAGCAAGAAAAGACAGCCTTTGCTGCATGGGGCTGGGCAGCCCAACACATCTTCCCCCTTTTCAACTCCCATGTTCATATTTTGCAGGAAATACAGAGTAGTGCAGCCTCTTGCAAGCCAAAGCAATGCATTCATTCCACACTTGTCATTTGTTTCATCCAACAAATGCCATCATCTTTCACAGTACACAAATCAACTAGCAGGGAGCAGGGCAGGCCTCTCACACTTCTGGTTCTTTGCAAACTTTTAAGGGCACCAGTGATTGTTCTGCTTCAGTTTGATATTCCTCCTACACATCATGTCCCCTCTGCCATGGCTCTTGCACACAAAGAGAAGCCACACAGAACCTTCACACTCCACATCCACCTTTTAATGCAAATCATATCAGGATCTACAAAGCAAATCCACACAGCCTCATTTTAAGTGGAAGTGGCTGCCCATGAAGTGTTTCCTCAAAGGCCAAGTTGGCAACAACACTCCCAATGGCTATGAAGTGTAACACCTGTACACTGACACAGCATGAATAACCCTTTCCTTGGAAAAACAAGAAGAGAAAGGAAAAAAGCATAAAGCTGCTACTCTTAACACCAGTGCAAACGGTTCACTAAAGAAAGCAAACAAACTCCAAACTGTCTAGCAAGAAAGGCACACAAGAAGTGTGTACACTTCCACACTCTGACTTCCTTAGGAACCAAGAGGCTTTCACAGAAGTTTCTCTTCAACTGGAAATAAAGCTGAGGGTAAAATCACGCAACATATACAGGAGAAAAGTTAATGAACCTGAGTTTTCTCCTACATCTTTGATATTTTCAGTAAAGCTGCTTAGCAGAGAATGGATAATCCCTGTCCTGAATAATCCATAACAGCTTCAATTTACTGGAGGAGGAGATATTAGATACTCCAGCTGCTGGCTGTATGCTTTCCACAGCATTTTCTTCTTTTTGTAAAACCTCCTCAATTCTACCCATGCCAATGGGTACTTCCCTAACTAAAGCCAACCTTGGCCTACAGGCAATGCTACATGTACCACAAGCAAAGACAGACAAACAGAATGGAAAAAGAAACAGGAATCATTAAAAACCAAAGCTTTTTGTAAATAATTAAGGAAGCACTACAAAGAACAAAATCAACCAGAGGCAAAACTAGCTGTTTGCCAACTAAACTTGTAGGCGCCCTCTTCTCACCAAGCCTTGAATTTTTATTAAAACACATTTCTCATAGAAGTCCTTATACACCACCAGCAACCTACATAACAGGGAGATTGAGTCATCCCCAGTGCAGCACTGGGAGATATTATTAGCAGAGGCCAGGGAAGGCTGCCACACTACTGCAGCTAAGTGCAGCTACCCTCCAAACGTCACCAACAGCAAAGGGAACTTCCTCAGCCTGATCTGGGCCTTTGGCTCCTGCCAGCTTGGCTAAACACTTGGTCTGCAAGCAGCACTGGGATTGCCCAGAACACATGCTTGGATCTTTAGGTGGCTTCTGGCTGGACTGCAGTAGAAAGCTGAGGGAGCATCTCCCCAAGATCCCCTATCACTGATGCCCATGGGGACCAGGAGCCCACAGGCACTATGGATTCATTCACTTGGCATCATGTTTTAAGGCTGCACACCATCAATTCTCGAGCACAGACAGGGCTGGACAGCACCATCCAGCATCAAGGCACTGCTGCTATACAGACATTATGGGAAAAAATAAAGGGAACTCCTTCCTGTCCCAAACAAATCCAAGAATCCCTGTAAATTCTGGAGAAGAACTTGAGAGAAATGTTGGGATTGCCTTATACATCACACAGTTTGCTATGGGCTACTCATACAAAGCAAAAGCTGTTTGCCCACACAAATATATTAAGAGGTGATTTGCAGAAAAGCATTTTACAAACACAAGCCACTCTCCTGTCTGCACTGAGGAGATTTGATTCACACATGAAGAAGCCCTGAAGTCACCCCAGCAGGAATGGCTGTGCCCAAACAAACCCTTTCCGTCCTCTGACAGAGGCCAAAGGATCTGCAGGGACAAGTGACGTGCTTGTGACTCCTCCATGGGGAGCAGCAGCTGCTACTTTAGCACATTAAGATATAATCCTCCCAATTTCAGCTTAAAGCCTGCAAATAGGAGCTTGTGAGTCATTCAGCAAACTCTGCTGGGGAACTAGGACAGCTGGAGGGAGCAGGAACCAATCCCACCACCTGATTTCCATTTTTCTCTGTCTGCAAGGCTGAGATATCTCTTTACCTTCTTTCCAGAAAAGAACTCACACAATCTTCATGGACCTTGGATGTATTTTACCCACCAACCCTCTCCCTAAGAGGGTGGGAAGGTCTGCTTATGTCAGCTCACAGAACTGAGGCACAGGGACCAGGATTGCTGCTCTTGGAACTACTCACATTTGCACCATGGCCATGCTGAAGCATCTGTAATTTTCTGGAAGGAGCTGGAGCTATTAAAAAAAGGCCTCTCCAACCCAGCTCCCTATTTAATAGTCAGAAGTAATTTCAATCAACTCTCAGCACCCTGAACAGAGTTAGAGACATGGACCAAGCTGAGCAGACTTGGGAAAGGTTGGGAAAAGAAAGAGGTATGCAAAACCCTCTGTACCCTTCTGCCTGGGGATGACAAGTGGCCTGGAGATCCACATCCTCTCTACCACTCTAAGCCTTAAAGGACTAAGCTGTCTCTCCCAAAAGTCCTGATTCTCACGAAAACTCTTGGTCCCACAGTCTCCCCTGTAAGTTTCCCCAACCAGCTTCCTCCTTCTGCCTCCTGCCAAGCAGCCTGCCAGGGCACATTTACAGCCAAAGTTAACACAAGCTCAAAATCCTGGCTAGGAACACAGCAGCAGCCAGATTCTGGAAAAAATCAAAGGGGAACACGTCATAGCTAGCATTGAGGATGGAGCTTGCCAGGGTTCCTTGAGATTATTTGTCTTGTTGCCTGCTCCCAGGAAAGCTGATGCAAAGCAGCCAATCCATCCCTGCCATCCACCACACTCCCCTGAAACGCCCACCAGGAAGTTGGGCAAGAGACTCTGCCTGAACATCCAATGCCTGCTCCTGGGCTGGCCAGCCACAATGCCTGTTTCCTTAGGAGCAGGGAAGAAGCAGCAAGGAACACTACATGTGCCAAGAGCAAGGTGCCAGCATCTTTGGACTTCTGCTTGAAAAAACAAAGTGCAAGGACTCAATCACAGCAGCATAACTTGAACCAGGCTTTATCAGGGACTGAGTGCCACCAAGAATGCTATCTAAGCACCCAGATAAAAACTGCATGTGCAGGCAGGTGACTATCAGGATACAGAATGAACCAGAGCTCAGGGTCAATGAAGCCAGCTGGAGCGTGCTGCAAGCCAAGAAGGTATTCCATGTTTTCCTCTGCTACAAGTAAAGTCAGAATTTGGCCTGCTGGCCTCCTCTCCTCAAAATCTTTAAAAACTTACAGGGATTTTGTGTTTAAATTATAAAAGGCATCATGTCAGCTGAAGAACTCACTGCTGTAATACACAGCCTGATCCAAGGAGCCAAAAGATTTCAAGCAGGTCAGCACAAAGCAACCAAACAGGTGAAGCTCCACCCTGAGCCAACCTCTGATTTTCTTACCATCCCAAGGGAGTTTTTCTGAAGAGCAGGTTATTTTAATTTTTTTTTTTTTAATTGCAGCTTGTCTTAATGCTTGAACAGGGCACCTGGGCATGCTTGAGACAGCAGGCCTGACCATGCTGGTGGAGGGTTTTGACATAAATTCAATCATTAACCACAGAACTTCAAGAGCTGGTTTGCTACTGCCCCTCTGTCAAAAGCTACCATGCCCAAGCTGGGAAACATAATATACAGTCCTGACACAAAGTCCAGCAGCTTCACTTAGCCTGCTAGTAATGATGAACTTCACTAAGTGGTAAGGTTTAACACCAAAACAGTCATTTGGAGGACTCAAATCCTCAGTGGTAGGTATCTGAATAGACACCTGCATGGAGTTTATTTTAGAAACAGCTGCACTGTTCAACCTCCGAGGATATTGCCAGGTTATTGCTTTATATGCCAGAGAACAGAGCTTTTCCTCCTACTTACGCACCAGTGCTTCCAACGCAAAAGCTGCGCTGTGCCTGACTCAGCTGTACTCACCTCGGTACATGCCAAAGTAGCCTTCCGAGCGAATCGTTTTAATGAGGCAGTCAGACCTGCAAACACAACACAGGGAGATCAACCACAGCACCTCAAAGGTGGGTGAGTGCAGAGAAAAACAAACAAATTTCTTGGAGTGGTTTCCATTTACATTCTGTCAGCAAAACCTCAGCTGAGATGGGAACCACGTCAGCCTCTGAACGTGCCGTTGTTCAAGCCTGAGTCCCATTTCACCCCCTCAGTCCCATTTCAACCCCTGAGTCACAGGGGCTTTGAAACCCCTGGCTCACCCTGCACACACTGTCTGCTTTCTAGAAACACAAAAGGGAAAAGTGTCACTGCAAGGGCTGTTTATCCAGGGTCCCCTGTGGCAAATGCACATGAAATGCTCTAACAAGCAGATCCCCATGGGCACATTTTAAAATCCAGCTCTGGAAGGGAAATGAGGGGGGTCAAACCCCCCATGCTGATTTGTTTGTCTTACTCAGTGAAATTTGACACGAGGCACACAAAGATGAGATGACCTGAACACTCAGTCATCTGTGGCCTCCCATGAAGATTAAAACATGCACTTTTAACACATCAAGTCCCACAGCAGGCAGCAAGCACATGGGCTCTTGCCCTGAGGACAGCGTGGCAGGGTATTGTGCTCCAAGGGGAAAACTGTCACTTTCCTTGTTGCAAACACATTTACTACAAATGGGAAAACCCTGCAGAGCACTGGCTTTTGAAGGCACAGAGACACACACCCCTAGCAAATCCAAAGTCACAGTTCAGGATAGCTGCATAGATTCCCTGGCAGTTTCCCTCTCTGGACCACAGCTGCATGAAGCTGGAATGCTGTCTTTAGGATCTTTGGAAAGAGACAGGTACTAGCTCTAGACATACAGGAAAGGAGAGGTGCACATGCATGTATGGGTACATAATTTAAGGAATAAAAGGCTCTTTTAAGCAGTAATAACAGAAGTGTGGCTGATTAAAACACAAATGCATTTTTAAGAGATTTGGCAACACAAGGAGTAAACTTCTTCTCAGCTCTGCAGTAGTGCTGAGGTGGAAGAGAAGGAAATACAAAGCTTCCTTGAGGGCTTTATGGCCATGGGCAAAGACTGTTCTAGAGTTATTTGTGAAGAGCCCATCTTGCATTGCTACCAGTCATGGCAATGAGTTTCCCCTCAGCTGGGACTCCTTGAATCCTTTGGCATCTCATCTTTCACACATTCCACCCTAGCCGCTGCAACCTGCACATACTCATCTCCTTCTGAGCAGCCCCTCCAACTCATCTGCAAGCCCCAGAAATCTCAGTGCACCTCCCTCCTATCCCTCCTGTCAAGTTCTCACACTGCATGCAGCGCTGGAGGCAACACATTTTCCCCGAGCCAGTGATGCTGCAGCAGGGAGAGGAGTGAGAAGAGCTGCTCCCCACCATATTGATACAGCCCTGCTGCATCAGGATAGAGCTTGCATGTCACTGAAAGCCCCTCAAGCTGCAGCAGAACAAGACGCAGCCAAGGCTACATCCAGTGTTCTTCTCTCCCTGGAAAAAGGGAGCCAACAGCCAACTAAAATTACACTAAAATGGAACCCCCACAGTAACACACCTGGGGCAGCACAGCCCAAAAGCCAAGCTCTCTCCATCCCTCAGAAGTCCTTTAGTGTCTTTGTCTTTTTAAAGTGAAAGGTTCCCCTGATGCCAAAGATCTCTTGAGCATAAGTAAGGCATACTATTTTAAAGTAAGAGAGCTAACATTTTAAAGGGACTTGCTGCCTTTCTTGGGTATTCAGCAGACACCAGGTAATTGGTGTAGTCAGGAGATATAGTACTGATGGGCACACAGCATTTCCAGAAAAAAAAAAACTGTAACAGGGGAAACTTTCTTAGGAAAGCTCAGCCCTTCCTGTTCTTAGAAGCAGCCAGTTCAAATATACAGTGTAAATCTTATGTATTCCTCAACAGCTCCTGATCTCACTGCAAGTCCTGGCTATGGAGCTGACTTGCACTTGACTGCTGGGGGTTAAAGCCTCTCTCCTACCAAGCTCCCTTCCAGGCATGAGACATCCTGGCATGCAGCCCCAAGGAGTGCCTACAAGTTCTTCAACCTGCCTAAACTCCTCCTGCTGTCAGGTCACGAGGACAAATGATCCTCAGGGAGGTGAAGCAATCTACAGCAGGAGCAGGACACAACAAAAGGGGATGCAAAGCAATATGGGCAGCCACATCCTGCCAAAAAGTCATGGCACACTGACAGTGCAGGAGGGAGCAGAGAGCACAGGAACAACCAAGGGAAGCACCAGAGCCTACAGCCTAAGCTCACGTCATCAGCTAGAGCAAGGAGGCACAGCAGAGACAGCATTTCCTTCCTATTCCCCCTCTGCCTCAAATTCTCCTGGGCAGGAAAGAAGAAAAGATGGTGTGGAGGAGCAGGGATCAGGTTACACTAGTTCTAAACCAAGTCGTAGGAGGACAGGACATACCTCACCAGTCCCAGTCCCTTCTTCCCCTCAATACCACAAATTCTTTTGGAAAACTAAGGCCTGTCTCTGGTTGCCAGGATATAGCATCTTGTGCTAAGTGTGGTACCCATTCTCACAGGAGACACACAGCCCTAAGCGCTCGACACAAACTCCAAGTGAATTTGGTGGCCTGGATACACTCGTGCCTTCTTTTCCTACAGGTGCAGTAGCTGGGGTTCTTTTGGACAGTGGATGGCTGGTCTAACTATAGCATGTGTCAGCCTGTGATCCTTCAAAAGGCCCACATGCAATGCTCTAGACTGGGAATGAGCAACTTCTTCCTCTTTTTAAAATTGACACAGCAAAGGAAGGATCTCCAATATCACAGCAATGGAAACAGAACAGAGGCAGAAACTCCCTCAGGCACCTGACCAGCTCAGCAGACTCCTTGTGTTTGGGATCAGTTGATTGGGATTCCTTGTGGTTTGGTTCTGAGCCCTGGCAGTAGTGAACACACTGCTCCCAAGCCAGGGATGCAAACAGATGTGCCTCTGCAGAGGACTCCCCTGCTCAGCTCAGCAGCCTCAAAAGCTGTCCTATTTGCTTTATCTGCTCTAGCACAGCTTGGCTCCAGACTGTCCCCTGGCTTTCCTGAGGACAGCCAGGTTCCTAGAGGTGCTGAGCTCACCTGAAAGAGGTAACAAAGTGCAAAGACTCCTGTGGAAAGCCCTGAGGGATGGTGCCCGTGTGGGCAGTACTCACAGGCTGCTGTACATCCGTTGGCCATTCTGCTGGTTCTGCAGGCGAGTTTTTGCCAGGTCAATGGGAAATACACAGGTGACCCCGATCAGCCCAGCTATCCCTCCATTGATCAGCTTGGCAGGTAAACTGCAAGGGGATGAGATAGAGAGAAACAGATGTCTTAGCACTGGGTAATATCAGGGAAGGGAAAGAGCAAAGAGCTGAGGACTTTTGTGTGACCAGAGTTAATGCATCGCTGTGAGACAAGGCTGTCCCCCCCAGCACAAAGGAAGCTCTTCCACAAAGCAAAGCTTGGTTCCTGCTGTGCATATGGAGAGGCAGAGAAAGCAGCACATACCATTAACACAAACCACTGATGAGTGGAGTGGAGCCAAACACCTAACCCACACATTACGAGGAGCAGGAAAAAATCCTGTTGCCCAGGACATGGGGATTTCTGTTGTCCCTAGAGGAGAAAAGACTGAGTGCTGGACCATCCACCACGTGGACAGCCTTCAGCTAGGGCCTGATGGCATCCAAGCCAGCAGGTTTACTGACAAACACTTTCCTGCACCACAATCAGATCCACAGCTAATGAGAGGGTCGTGATACATCAGCTGCTACCATCATGTGGGAATGGCTCAGCAGAAGCACCCAGCTGGCAGCCACGGAGCAGATGGCTGCAGCCACGGGAAACTGCTTCCAGACCCATCTCCCAGGGCCAGGGGAACACACACAAAGCAGCAGCCCAGCAAAGCCACCGGGCTGGCAGCCTGCAGGGCTGCAGATGTGGAGACGTGAGCTCATACCTCTGGGGGAAATCAAAACCTGGCTCGCTGCACGTGCTTCCGAAGCACGGGGCTTTTTGCACTCCCCGCTGTGTTCCACTGAGAATTCCTGCAAGTGGCACTGAGCGAAAGCCACATCAGCTAAACATGGGTTCCCAGCAAATTCAATTAAGAAAAATGTCCTGCACTTACATGCTCAATAAACCACTGCACAAAGAGACAAAGAAAGCCTGTTTGAGTCAGTCCCCTCCAATAAAGCACAGGATATGGCTCCCTGAACACAGGATGTGTCAGATATTAAGCTGGTGGCCGACAGCACTCCTAGACTGCAGCTGGGTGAGCCTGCAAGGCCTATCTTCCCCCTGGGGGAACTGCCTTTCATGGTGGTGACTTGCTGCTCTGGATGGGGGACAGACTGCATTACCCTTCAGAGGCAGCAGTGCTGAGGCTGGCCAAGGCACGGTGGGGTGAAGCCCTGCAAACATCTTCCCCCCAACAGCACTCCAGAGCAATCTGCATCAAGGGGCAAATGCAGAGAGGATCAATAAACAGCCATGCTTGAGGGAAAGGCAGGATTGGAGACTGCAGGTTTCAACTTGAAAGGTCCCTGAGGAAAGCAGACAAATGAGGGATGGAAAAAATATAAAAGACTTTGTCCGCAAGGGCTAAGCATGATCTTGACACCTCAGGACTGACATACCTTGACACACTCCATTCAGCCTCTGCTGTCCTGCACCCAAAGCTCCTTCCTCCTCAACACCTGCCAATATAACACACACACAGCCCCAGGGCTGGCACAGCTGGAAGAAGAGGTGCCAAGGATGGGCAGACAGATCTGAGCTCAGCCTACAACTCCAAACTAGACAGTGCTGACTGAGATTAAATCAGCACAGTACTTCAGGAACGCAGGCCCAGATCAGTGTACAAGCTCAGTGCAGAGCCAGACTTTCAGACCTCACCAACTCCAGACTGTTGCCTCAGGGATCTTCATGCCACAGTCTGAGAATGGAATAGATTTGCCTGTAAACTCCTACACTGAACTTGTTCTCAGGACATGGGAAAACTTCAAACAGTAAACTTCTTATCATTGTGCTCTCCTTATCTAACCCACAGTCACCCTGAAGGAGGAGGTTAGAGACCAGATAGAAGTGTCCCAGGATGGAGACACCATGGACAAGGAAGGTATTTGAAGACAGGATTACCTCAGCCTCCCCAAATTCAGCTCTGAAGTCACTGTTGGCAGGTCACAGACTGTGAGGCACAACTAGTGCCCCCTTCCAGCCTCAACACTGTCATCACTTCTCTAAGTGTCCCTGAAACACCTGGGACAAGCAAACACGTGCCTTTCTCAACCTGTTCCAACAGTGAAATCAACCCAGGGTTTATATCAGGTGGGACTGAGACACAGACACAAAGGTCCTGCCTGCTGCTACTGTAAGTGCAAGAGATTTCCCCAATTTCAGCCCAGACCCCAGCAGTAAAGGGGAATCATCCGATGAGGCTGCAGACAGCCTCTCCCTCTGCCTGTGAGGGCAAAACCCTTGCTCAATACTCCCATCACACCTGAATCTAGCCATGAACACTGCAGGGGGAAACTTGCAGGGATGGACATGGAGCACTATCCAGCGAGACACTGAGATCAAGTTCCACGTGCACTGCTGCAGAAATGCAATGCCCTTGATCTCACCATGCAGCAAACCACTGCTGTTGATTTTAGTCTTTTCTATCAATCTTGCTCTACTAAGGGGTGTCAGAAACAAGTCTCCTTGGCTTGGCTGCCTGTGACCACTGCAGACACATGGTCCCCTCAACTGGAGAGATGAGCAAAGCAGGAGAGGTGAGGGATTTGAGGCACAGAGAAGAACATGAGACAAAGACCATTGCACCTGAATCAAAAGCTATTTCCCCTGTGACAGAGTCATCCCACTTCACACATCAGTGCTTTCTGCTCTCTCAAGGGATAAGAATCCACTGTGCCTGGTCTCTCTGTCCTATTTAGCTTCTGCACAGCTACTGCCTCTCACTACCTACGTGTGCAGGGCTTAGTGAAATGGGGACAATGCTGGCTAGCATGCAAATGAAGCCATTTGCTCAGTTTAATACAAGAAGGGATATAAAGGCATCCCAGTTCTCCTCTTCTAGTGCTCCTCCTCAGCCCTTTTAACTAGTCCCTGTAGCCAGCAAGCTCCTGCTCACACCCCCAAGAGCACACTGGAGGAGCCAGGGCACATCTTGTAGGACACATCTCCTCTTGTAGGACACATCTCCACTTCCTTCAAAATACCAAGTCAAATAGCCACAGGTGTCTGATCATTTTGCTTTGCTGAGGTTATGGGGAACATAGACCTGCCAGGATCCATGGAGGTGAATCTCTGCATGCCCTTCATGGGTGTGTTGGAAGAGTTCCAAGTGCTCTCCAAATTGGGTAGCGGATGATGGCCAAGTCTTGGCACACAAACACTCCACAATGCTGTATTTTTATCAGCACAGCTCAGGATTGTTTACTTTTGCAGAAGACAGGCGTATAGGAAGATATCCAAATCATGGCAAATGCTAAGAAGGGACAGCCCTCTTGCCTGCAGCATTCAGGGACTGCCAAGTCCTGTCCCTTTGTCTGCATGTTTCATTCACCCACTCACCCCACCTGTCCTGAGCTTTTAACCTGGAAAAGTAGATGTTAGAAAAGCAACATGAGAAACCCCACAGGAATCCCACAGCATGTAGGAGTCGCTTAGCTGGGGCAACTTCACAAGCAGCAAAAAGTTAAATCCACATGGAGGACTGTGCAGATCCACCTGACACAGCTCTTAGGAAGCAAAGGGTAGAACTGTGTCTTTCCAGGAAATGAATCCCAGTTCATTTCCAGGGAAAACTCAAATCCAGCCTTTACCAGAACCAATACTCTCAAGTTTCCACTGTGCACATAAGTGTCCTTAATCATTGTTGGCACTTCATATTCCTGCTATCACTCAAACCTTGACTCTGTAGAGTAAGGGCACAAGGCTGCACAAGGCTACACAAGGCTACGTGGACTTTGTCTTCACAAGTACTGCATCCTTGGCTGGTCAAGGACCTGGCTTTGCTCCCTTGATGCCAGCAGCTGAAGTCAGCAGGTCAGGGTGACCTTTGAAAGAAGAAACAAAAAGGAACAGACTCATGCAGCATAGAAAGCAGAGAGTAGAAAGAAAAAGGCAATGAGAAAAAAGAACTAAGGAAAGCAGAGATGTGACAACACGGCAGACAAACAAAATAAGAGAAGGTTCAAAAAAAGCAGGTAAGACAGGAGAAGAAGAATCAAAACCGTTAAAGGCTGGAAGAGGTGATCAGGTGATTTCCTCCAACCTCCTGGATCCCAAATGGAAATAAGTTTGAAAGATTTTAAAAGAAAAACCTAAAGCACAATTTAAAAAAAAAGTTACCTGATCTGTTTATCAGCCATTTAATTCAAACTTGATCTTGTTAAGAAATGAATCTGTTCCTTCCAATCGTTCTTTTTCAGTTACGTCTTTCTCACTTCAGTTTCCTCCTGGGAAAGGACAGAAAGACACCAAGAACACAAAGTTGAGACACTTATACTCTCCTTAAAGCTCAGGGGCTCCTTGGCAGGCAGGCTGTAGGGTTAGGACAGCTGAGGCACAAGTGACTTAAGGGAGCACCTGATCTCCTCAAAGAGGAGACTGAGCTCCAGAGGGAGCCTTATAAATGTATGTCTGTAAATATAAATATACAAGGACATATGGAGGGAAGAGTTGCCAAGGTCATCAGGCTCTAGCAGCATATGAGGAAGGGCAGCAGCCAGGCAGGGCACAAGCTCTGCCCAGAATCCAGGAAACAGCCATGTCTGTCACTTCTCTCCAACTTCAGAGAGCGTTTCACACCATACCATGCACATCCCCAACCCTCAGCAGGTCCACCCAGGCAGCCCAAGAGAGTCAAGTGTCATGACAAGACTCTTTTAGCACCTCCCTTCAACACATACATGCTGTGTCCAAAGGATAGCCTTCAAAACACTGCTTCTCCAGAGGTTATTTTCCTTCCCCTATTTCCAAGCTTAAACAGACAGCCCATGTTCAGTCTTGTGCCAATACTGCTTTTTAAGCAATGCCTCTCCCTCCCCAAGCTACTGATGCCACTTTCCCCTTTGGACCGCTCCTTTCAGCTCTGCCAGACTGCAGGAGTCAGTTCTAAGACTCTTAATTGTTACTGTTTAATGAGAGCTGTTAGAAGTCACCACACAAAGAAATCTGGACACCAGAGAAAATTTCAGAAGTGGCCACAACTTTCAGCTTTCTGGAGATGCCTTCATCTCCTCACCTGCAGCATGGGAACCAGATGCCCTATGCTCTCTGCACGTGTCTCAGCAGTATTCAGCCAACTCCCTCCCTCTTCCCTTTCACTTGCCACCTGGATGCTGAGCCAGAAGCAAAGGAAGTACCTTTGCCCTTTCCCTCTGGAATGAAATTTGCTCCTGTACTGCAGATTTCCTAAGCCACACAGAATCTCACATCCAACAGAGGGGCTTACAGGCCAGCACTTCTGCTCTGGAGATACTTCTGGCTCTCAGTGCATTCCTGAAAAGAGAAGGTCCCTGAAAGTGTGAAGAGCTAGTGAAGGTGCAAACAGGTATGGGAAGGAGTTCAGGTCACCCTCCTTTTATATCAAATGCCAAGGATAGGACAGCATGAAACCATTTGTACAGTCCCACTCTTGGACATGAGACTGAAACTGCCTTTTCTGCAGCCCCACATTCAACTAGAGCTGTGAGAGACCAGCACAGGGAGCTCCCTAAGGAAAGGCATTCCTCCTCAAAACACTGCACACAAACCTCACCCACTGCACTATGCTGTTATACCTTCTGTGGCCCTCTTCAGACAGTTCACCTAATCCCAACTGATCTGTGGCTGCAGATCTTAAAAAAGCTCCAGATCAGCTAAGTCTGCACTTTTCAAGGGAAAATCTCTTACACTCTTCATTACATGTGCTTTATATGCATGTCCACAAGAGCAGCTTGGTTTAGGTTAATCTAATTTTCTATCAAATTAACCACAATAAGACAAAAATATAAAAATATAGGAAGACCAGTAGCTGAAAGCCTGTAACCCTGTCATAAACAAATTGTGAATCATGAAAACTCACTTGATAATGTCTACACACTCAATTAACTTGTGTTATCGAGACAGGCCTGACAAAATACATGCACCAAGTGGTCCTGACAGCCTGCTCCAGTTTTGCTCTGGCAAAACACCCCCTCTTGTTGCCTCTGCTGCACCCTTCCATGCAGAGGGGCATTCAGGAGGACAGACATCCACCACAAAGGGCAACAGCAAGGAAAGACAGCAAGGCTGCCAATATTCAGCACAGCCAGGTAGCCAAAAGAGTGAGAGACCAAGATGGACACACAAATACATCACAGGGCTGTTTCTTACCTGCTGACACAAGTAGGGCAATGGAGTCCCTCTGCACCAAGAGAGGCTTGGGACAGCTGAGTTTATTTCTCTCTGGCCTTTTTTTCTTTTGACTTTTGGCTTCAGCTCTCCACCTGCCCAGTAACTACAGAGTCTTCCACAGCTGTCTGATCCATCTGGAAAACTGCTGCTGCTTCCCACCAGGGAACAGATGCTCCTGCTGTGGCTGCACAGCAAGACAGGGCAAAAACAACCTTCCTGGGTATAAAACTGGGCAAAGTTACAGGTTTCCTTGGTGCTGGCTGTACAGCCAGCAAATACCAGGACTAGTATCATCTCCCCTAACAAAAGCCACTCAACTCGCGGACGAGCGACGGGAAGCGAACAATGTGATCATTTTACAGCAGACACCAGCGCTTGATAACTGTTTAAACAGCACCTGGCACTGCAGAGGCCTGAATGTCTGCGGCCAGGGGATTTTAATGAATTAAGGGATTTTAATGCAATGAAGTGGAAAGCTTATTTGAGCTCTGTTTGTTTAAACAGAGCTCCAACGAATGATCATTTGCAAAACAAACCCTAAGTCACCCCAAGCTCTATCTGACCACTTTGCTGTAATCTACAGAACTCCCTGAGTCCCTTAAAAGAGGTGAATGATGAACCCTCCAGTGGCCTGGTCAGGGAGTTTCTGAGCTGAGCCAGACCCCAGTCACTTCCAGGGCTGGAAAAGAGCTGCTACCGTTCTGCAGTCTAAGAGGGGGGAAAACTGGCTGGGAAGAGAAATCTGGGAATTTTACAGGACATTTAAAAAACAAATCCAGAACAACATTATACATTTAACCTAGAAATGAAAGAGATTAAATAAAGACCTAAGTATATTTTCCCAGGAACACAGTGCTCTCAGGAGCCAAAAACTGCACATAAAAGCAGGCAAGCATCTGCAGCCAAGCAGGGTGTAGCTCCAACGCTTCCTGTGGGAGAAGTGTCAGGGAGCAGAGTTTGCATCTTCCTAGGAAATCTGCCATCAGGACCTGCACTGGGGCAGCAGACAAGCCAGCAGCACCAAAAAGGTACTATGCCTCAGAAAGTTTTTGTATGGTTAAACATCAGGACAATGGCACTGCTGGAACTGGGAATCTGCATGGTAAAAGGAGCTGAGGAACTGGGAGGAAACTGGTTTAAGAAGTGAAATAAGAGTCACCAGAGAGCCACCTGAAAGCCAGAGGCTGAGCAGCCTTCATGGAAGTGGATCCTAAATTGAACATCCCATAATTAAGAGAATGAGAACAGCATGAGAGTATTTCCTTCCTAGAGTGCTGTTAACACAGCTAGGCATGGATTAATGCCCCATTACTTGCACACCAGGACATCCCTTTTACATTTATTAAAATGATCAGGCAAATTAGTTGCAGAGCCACACGCACACCGAAGCGGTGCAAATGGCCTGAAGCTCATGCTGACACATAAATGGCTCAGGAGCCTCCTCAGTCCTGCCTTTCCCTTTCTCACCTCCCAAAAGTCAGCTCCAGACAGTGACAGAACAGCCACACTAGAAGTACCACAATGCAATCCTGGATGTATCTGGTCCTCATGGCCCAAGCCACCAAAGTGGTGCTATTTTTCTCCCCTGCCTTGCCATACATGTCCCACACAAATCAGACAGTGAGGCTTTCTCCAGGAAGGCCAACCTTTGTATCTGCTCTCCTGATCCCATGGGGCATGGGGCTGAACTTTCAACCTTCAGGTTTTGCCTTATCACCTGAAGGAAGAGTGCTTACTAGAAAATCACAGCCCAGCGTGAGGCATGGAGGGGAGCACACAGACCTCATTTTGTCTCATTAATGCATCACACCAGTAAGCTTGGATTGGAAATACGGGCACCCAACATCTCCACAAGCCAGGACATCACTGGAGCAGAAACAGGTTAAACTTACCCACAAGTCTCTGACCTTGCTGACTGCATTTAGTGCCACCAAACTGCCCTACAGATGTGGGTTGTCACCTCTACTCCCAGATGCCACTGCTCTACCCCCAGTCTGAGCCGAGTACAGCACCCTCCTTCTCCTGCTCTTTGCCTGCCAGGCTGCCAGAGCCACAGCTGCCATCCTCCAAGCCAGCTGTGGGCTCCCAGTCCACCAGCTCCCCCAGTCCTGCCAGCAGCACCCCACCCTCCCAGAGGCCAGCTCTTCCCTTCTGCCCTCTGCCAGCACTCCCATGTGCAGATGCCCTCCCCAGCAGCCCCAGTGCAGCTGAGCACATCCTCTCAGGCTCAGGCTGCTGCACATGCTGATTTATCTGAGCACACACAGGCTGCCAGTTTGACAGAAAACCTTTAGCAAATGTCAGCTGCTGCTGTGGCCGAAGAAAGCAAATCTGTCTTCTCCCTACACCCAAACGTGTTCCCATCCCTGATTTCATGCCAGCACAAATATTTGTGCCAGGCAGTCAGACAGGAATGAGACAGAACTGGAGGCCAGCACATGCTGGAGCTGTCACTGAAAGCCAACTTCTAAACTACAACCTTGACTTAAGAATAAACAGCAGAATGGGAAGTCAGGACTCCCACATATTTCTATTTGTCTTGAGAGCAGACAAACTCAAAGCCCCAGTGAGAGAAGCTGATGTCAAGAAACGGGGCTCAGAAGGTGAGCAGAGGAAACCAAGCTGTGCCAGCATCCATTGTGTCAAGAGGACACTGCCACACAACCATTCACAGTCAGGGATGGCAAGGGGAAGGTATCAGCAACATGTACCTGCTGGGAGAGGAGAAACCCTCTGGGATCAGCACACTTTCCTTCACAGCACAAATGCATCTGAAGGTGCAGACACTGCCAAATTTTGTTAATGACAGGAGCAAAGCTGTCATCACAATAAGGTTTAAGGAGTGCAAAATAAAACTGCAAATATTTCCCGAGAGAAACTGCTTTCTAGATGCATGACAGGCACAAAGAGCACAAGGGAGCTGGCACCAGGTAATGTCACCTGGGGAGAAGCTGTCAATTTGGCTCTTGCCTGCTCAGGACAGTTTGGGACAGAGGGTTTAGAGAAAAGAGGTGGCAATTTAATCTGCTACCTGCTTGCCTTTAGGCCCTTGAAAGCAGGGACTGCCATGAATTTCCTTGCAGGACCTGGCAAGGTATTAGTCCTCAAGAAAACAAAGCAGCTCCCAAACACGCTGGTGAATGCTCTCCACCATTACAGAGTGTCACCCCTGCTCTGGGGACAGCACGGCCCCTTCACACCATTCTGCCACCAAACAGAAGCCCTGGGGCTGCAAACTCACCTGCCTTGTGGTCAGCAGCCAGCTGTACCCGTACCACTCTGGGCTGTGAAAGCACCAAGCCAAAGGCAGCCTTCCCCCTTGCCTCAGGTGATAAAAGGCCAAAGTACCAGCGGGGAGGTGCCATGCCAGCCCCCTGCACCATTGGCTGCTCACACCCTCCAGGGACTGGCTCGCTGGCACAGTGCCCACTCAGCTGGCAAGGCACGGGATGCAGAGCCTCAGCAGGCAGGGCACTCCTCCCTAACAGCCCCTGCAATGGCTCTCAGTCCAGCAGTCCCTCCCCATCCTCCACAACTGACCTCTGTCTCGTGCAGCTTCCCTCAGGCTGGTCCGGATGGGTTCCTCCCCTGCCCCCTCCTATCACCGTGAGAACAGTCAGGCTGGCAGCCTTGCAAAACTGCAGGCAAACTCTGCCCCCATATCCAGCCTGCACTGTCCCTGCACACAGGGGAGCCTCAGCCTCCATATCCACCCTGCACTGGGGAACAACTGCATGCTGAGACCCCATGATGAGAGAACGCCTCAAAACATCTCCTGTGTGCCACAAGGGGACAGGAGAGTCCCCTGGCTGGGCATGTGTTGTAGAGGTGTTTGGCTTTGCAACTGCAGGTGGTGCAGTATAGATTTACCTGAATGCCCACAGAGGGGAAAAAGAAGAATAAAACTCCTGATTAGCAATGAGGATTCCTGAGCTCGCATTCCAGCTCCATCACTGACTTGCCCTTCACCTACAGAAGGATTTCAAACCACAGCTGGCAGCCTGATGAACACCCCATGCCTATGACAACATTCCAGCTTAGGAAAAAAACAAGCCTCGAACAAAAACAGTCCAACATCTTAGCAGACAGTAACTCACCACATCCAAACCAGTGCAGTCACCCATAATGCTGCAACAGAAGAGGATTTACCACAGGGCCACGTTGGAAGTGTCACAGGGACAATCCCTCAAGCCCCAGCAATATCCTGCATTCTGATACTGCATGCACACTGTTGCAACCATCCTCTCCACCAGGATTTAATTGAGACTACAGGAGATTCACACAACAGTAGTCAAGATTTGCCTGATGTCCTCAGTCACCAGGGTCACCTCCTTGCAAAGCAAAGGAGTTACCAAAGACATCAGGCAGAGCCTTGACTGCTCCTGACAACGGCCCCTCTATCTGCCTGGTCTCAGGCACACCAGGAAAAGCCAGCATAGCTGCTGACTCCAAAGCACAGATCAAAGTGAGTGGAGCAGCAGGTGTCACTGGAAAGCAAGGGGACAAAACAGCAGGGAAGCAGGTGGGGAACTTCCTGCCTCCAGGCAGTAAGAGCAGGAGGAACACATCCAGTTTTCCTACTCCCTCCCCTTTGGGCTCTCCATCCTGCTGCAAGCAGAGGCTGGCCCCCCACTCCCAGTACAGCAGCATCACACAACTTTGTCGGCTTTGCTGAGAAATCTTTTGTTGTAAGTAAAGACAAGAAGACAACAAGCACCAGCTGTTACCTCTGTGAGAGCTAAGGCTTGGAGCGAGGCCTCCAAAAGGCACTGTGAGCAGCAAGAGAAGTGCCTTCCTGACTTGGAGAGCTTCTCCAGGCCAAAAAACCCCAGCAATTTATTTAGATTAGAGCAGAAGCCATTTGCCCTATTGCTTAACAAAAGGAGTCCCATGGAGGCCTCTTCTTGCATCAGCATGATCCCTTTAACACTGAGATGCCAAGCCATCTGCCAAGACAGAAAGACTTGGGGAACAGGCCTGTGCTGGTCTGGAAGAAACACCAGATACACCCTTCAACTCTGCATGTCTTGAGTAGAGACTGCCCTGGATCAAAAGATTGGAAGCTAAACTCATCTTGAAGGTGGGAATGGTTATCAGTACTGCAGCACACCAAAAGGCCCCAACACCCACCTGGGATCTGTCGTTTGAGGGGCTGCTCTGACCTTCAGTCAAGGAAAGTCCCTGTCCTGGAGATTTTGCAACTGAGCAAAAGTAAGGGTTGAGTAAGGACAGCCCTTAGGAGAAGTGACTCACCCAGGGCTCACATGGGAAGTCTTGGTATCAAAGACATTGGAGATGATAAATTGAAGGAACTGGAGGGAAGGTATGAGCAGGACAAATGAGCTTGCAGTCATCTTATTGAGAACACACTGCTCCACTGAAGGGCAACTCATTAAAACACTCTTAAGGCAGTATCTTCCCTCACAGGAGAGAGACAACAGGTCAGAAAGTGCTCACAGACCCCCTGGCAAGACAGAGGGGAGCAAAGGAAACCAAAGGGAGCTGCTGGCGCTCTTCCCATCTCAACCTGCCTCCTCTCAAAGTTCTCAAA
This sequence comes from Melospiza georgiana, assembly GCF_028018845.1. Taxonomy (NCBI): domain Eukaryota; kingdom Metazoa; phylum Chordata; class Aves; order Passeriformes; family Passerellidae; genus Melospiza; species Melospiza georgiana. The sequence goes on from NC_080435.1 coordinate 13,129,452, forward strand.
AAGGCAATTGGGTCAAGTCTCAAAAGACCTGGCTCCTCTGCTCTGCACAAATGCCACATCAAGCATGCTGCCCTGCTGCCCTGTCACTCCTCTGAACACTTACAACACAAGTAACAAGCTTCTAAATTTAGGACAACTACTCATGCTCAAAGCAAACTGTCTTGGAGTAGGTGCCAGAGGGCTGAAAACCCTTTCCATGCATCTCATCATAAAATCTTCAGTTGATGTGGTCATACAAGGCCAGGGCATGGCCATAGCAAAAATTCAGGCCCAGCACTTGCTTGGGATTCCAATCTTTGGTCTGTAGAAACCTGCAAGTCCCTCCACCAATTCAAAAGGATCTGTAAGAGGTAGCTACAGAACAGGTAACCCATATGCAAATACAATTAAATATACATATATATAACCAACTTTGATATTAAATGGTTATTTAAATTAAGATTATAATGGGTTTGGTTATTCTGCAGCTGCAGAGGCAGCAGCAGAAGCACAAGCTAACTGACAGACAGCAAAATGGCCTGCACATGATCATGCTGGTGTACAAGCAAGTGCACCTTGGATGCTACTGGACAAACATTAAGTGGCTGCTTATTGCCAGTAATGCTCCTTTCCAAGTGCCACCTGAGAAATCATGTCACATGCTGAATTGATACAATTGTAAATATTTTTAAATCCACCTTCGTCTGGATCTGTTCTTTACACCAGGTTTCCAGGTTTCATGAAATTACAGCTTCAGAGACATGCAGCATTAGCTGGAGAGAGAAGACAACTTTGCTGAGCTTTTGGGAGCCTGGCAGATGGGAGGGAGAGCAAGGAGAACAATTAAGAACTCACATACAGCATTCCTTTTCAATAACCTGTGGTGGTCAACAAAGGCAGGAGCCAGCTGACAGTGACAGACAGACCAGCCCTCAGAACTGGAAGGACATACCATGGAGAAACTCAGCGCAAATCCTTCTCTTGGGTGCTCTGCCAAGAGGCTGAGTAGAAAAGTGTTCCCCCCTCCCAGTTTAGAAAATAACCACCACGTACAAAGCAGTAATAAAAAACAACCAACCAAGAAGCCCAAGGGAAAGCTAAGGGTTGGATTCCATCTCACTCGGTAGGAATGAGGTAGAGCACTGAGCTGAGGTCCTGGGGCCTGAAAGGGACCATTCATTCCCCGGCAGCAAAGAAACCAGGGCTATTAGCTCTCAGCTTTCTCTGCTGAAAGAAAGGGGTGCCAGTGACCCTGCTGGGAGGAATAAGCATCTTTTCAGGCCAAATTGCAGCAGTACCTCACCAGAGCAACACTCAACCAACCACAGAGCTGTTCCTGTTGGATGCCTTGAAGTGTGTGGTCCTGGGATGGTGCTGGTTCCTTGTGTCTGGTTCAGATGCTGCAGAGGGGAAGGTCTGACAGCTCAGGCACTGCTGTGCCCACAGTGCACTCCTGGCAGCCCTGCCCTGGGGCTAGCATGGAGAGTGGCTTGGTGAGCTGCTCTGCCAGCTCCATCAGCACCCCTGCCACTGACTACTTCCTCCTGGATTGCTGGGGATCTTTTCTGCTCTCCTGGATTGCAGGAGATGTTTTGTGCTCTCTCTGTCCCTGTCTGCCAGCTCAGGGGACCAGCTGCCCCATGGATATTCAATTTTACTGGTTAAGACTGAGACAAAGAAGGCATTAAGCACCTCAGTCTTTTCCTCAGCCTTTGTTGCTGTTTCCTCTGCATCCAGTAAAGGATGGGGATTCTTTTTAGCCTTCTTTTCTGTTGTTAGTGTATTTATGAAAACACTTTTTATTACTTTTCACAGCACTGGCAAGATTGAGCTCTAGCTGAGCTTTTGCCTTTCTTATCTTCTCTCTAGGTGACCTAACAATGTCCTTGTACTCTTCCTGAGTCATCTGCCCCTTCTTCCAAATGTTGCAAACCCTTTTTTTACCTGCCTTGGTTCCTGCAAAAGCTCCCTGTTCTACTAGGCTGGTCTTCTCTCCTGCTGGCTCATCTTTTGGCACAGAGGGACATCCTGCATCTTTAAAATTTCCTTCTTAAGGTATATTCAGCCTTCCTGGACCCCCTTTGGTGATCTCCTTCTTTACTGCATCAAGAATTGAAAACTATGTAATTTCATGGTCACTGTGCCCCAGACTGCCCCCAACCATCCCATCTCCCACCAGCCCTTCTCTGCTTCTAAACAGCAGGTCAGGGCTCTCTGACCAGCTGTGTCAGAAATTATCTTCCACACAGCCCAGGAATCTCTTAGGCTGCCTTCTCTGTGCTGGGTCGAGCTCCAGCAGACATCCAGCAAGTCTCCCACAAGAATAAGGGCTGGCAATCATGAAGCAGTTGCTCATTCATCTGTCTTTTCATCCTGGTTGGGTGGCCTGAAACATACTCCCCCCAGGGTGTCTGCCTTGCTAGCCTTCCCCCTAATTCTCACCCACAGGCACTGAACCTTATCATCACTACCCTTCAGCTCTCAATAGCCAAAACACTCCCCAACAGACAGACAGTCACTGCCTCTCCCTCCTTGACTGTCCCTTCTGAGGAGCACACAGTCATCCACTGGAGCACCCCAGCCATGGCAGTGATCCCACCCAGGTTCCACCATGGTGCCCATGTCACAGCTTTCCTGCTGCCACGCTCCCTCACAGCCTCTTGGGCACCTCCTCGCTGGCAGAGCATGGGAAGCTGAAAAGTCCTTAATTTAGAGTAAGCAGTACTTAGCAGCAACTAAGATATCAGCATGTTATCAACATTGTTCTCATACTAAATTCAAAACACACCACTGTACCAGCTACTAGGAAGAAGATAAAATCTATCCCAGACAAAGCTACAACACTGGCTAAAAAAACTTTTCTGGAAAAAGCCTCCTGTCTTGGTGTGTACTAAGAATTCCACAGCTTTGAGCCAGCATGAGCCAAGCAGTGTCCCTTCCTGCTCCTGAAACAAAGGAAAAAGAAGGAGGGGAGGGAAATCACCATCTCTGTGCAGCATCTGAGGTACCCCAGCAGGTATATATCTTCCCCCAGACTTTCTTTGCTTTTTTCTCCCCCCTGCAATATACCTGTTAGGAACTGCACATGGGCACCATTGCAGATCCTCACCCCACACACCACTCACAGAGCCTTCATTTAAAACATTGAGTTCTCCTGAGAACAGGCTCTAAGAAAGTAGAAATTACATTTATCTGCTTCAATCTGCTGCAGCAGGACTTGTGTGCATCCCTGGTCACTCCATGGGGATCTCAGACTTGTTTTCCTTCTGTGCCTCCCAGGAGGTCCAGGTTCTCAGCAGAGATGCAAGCCAGCAGAACTCACCCTCTCTGCTGGAGCCTGGGGACTTGCTCCCCTGCCAGATGCACCAAGAGGGCACATTATTACAAGTACATACACACTTTGGTCCTGTTTCATGGGGGTTTCATCATCCCTTTGGCTGTAACAACTTCACCTTCTCAATGATGCTCCTGCACAGGCTCATGATGGCCAAGAACAGTACAGGCCTTGCAAGCCCAAGCTTACTGGGCAGAACCAGCAAACAGGTAAAATAAAAAGAGGGAGTAGGAGCAGGCAGGACACCTGCATCTCACCCTGTTTCTTGTAGGAGACCTGACCAAAACAGCACAAGCACATCAACAGTTTTCCAGTACCATTCTTCCTGCTCCTCCTCCCAGCTTATGCTCACCACAAAGAGCACAACCTGTGATTACTGAAGAAGGGGGAAGAAGAGAAGAAATGCAGGAAATCTCCTGTGCATGCATAGTGGTCTTGGCTGAAAAAGGCCCTCAAAATGCCTAACTCACTAGTTTTAGAATCAGTGGAGGACTTTACTATCCCACATGCAGAACTACTGGAAGAGATACATATCACCATCCTGGACTCACAGACTGCATCATTCCAGGGTGGTGGAGCACAAACCATAACCTGCAGCTTCTGTGAAAAAAAGGAAGAAAAAAACCCAAAACCAACCAAACAACAAAACCAAAAGAAATCCCCCAAACATCTGGTGGCAAACATCCTGGCAGCATTCCATGGGACCTAGGTAAGTGCTGTGCATGGCAAGACCCCAAACAGCAAAAGGAGCCAAGGACCACAGTGCTGCAGGAAATGAAATTACTTGCAACTATCTCTGTCCTTTTACAAGAACCTTGCTCGTTTCCAGTCTCAAATATGAGCAGCACCAGAATACACTAGCCACTTCCTCTGCCTCAAAATCACCAAGGGGAAATAGGATAGACAATGAAGCAAAATTACTATCAGTACCTAGCACATAACCTGATTGGAGCAGAGTTCAAGCGTGGGTTGCTAAAGTTTATTTCTGTAAATTTCCGCCTCCCAGTCTGTGTCATATTTCGCTGATTCATTCTACAGATCCTTTTCTACCGACAGGGTAGAGCATAGGAAATATCCAGGGCTGGTTGTTTAGTAAACCTGCACTGAAAGTTCCCTTCCATCTACTGCGCCTGCTGCTAATTCCCTTCACAGCTCTGCTCATTAACAAAAATACAACACAATAAAGGAGAACCGCACACATACACACCTCACCCAAATTTCCTCCATACTGGCTGGTTCTGAGTCACCACCAGTGAATAACTGTTGCACTAAGGAGGACACGGTTATTAAATTAATAGGGGCTGCTTAACCTGGCTACAAATATACACGAGTTCTTTGTGCCTTAGTGAGCTAATAAGGCATGTGCTAATTACATTAATTCAAACAAGCCCAGCATGCCCTGAGGGCAAAGGGAGAGAAGGGTGCAGCAAACTCAGGCGTTTTCATAACAGCTGTGAGACAGCAGAGAGTACTTGCCTTGACACAGCTCTTGGAGAAGCACAGGAACACTGGCTAGCACCCTAGGGCTCACTCAGCCCAGCTGCTGCCTGGGTCATGTGCAAAATCCCTGCTCATTCACCCAGCCCTTGGTGCAATGACAGACACAGGATCCTCTCTGCAAAGGGCCAGCCAGCTTGTCTGCTCCTATCTCTGTGGCCCAGAGCACATGGCAAGCCTTGGGATGCCACCCTGCTGCTCTGGGACTGTGAGCCTGGACCCTGCTGGCAGCCTCCTTCCCACACGGCACCAGCAGCCTCCAGCCCTGGAGCAGCACCAAGGGCTGCAAGTCACTCATCATCCAGCCATGTGATGCTCCTCATACAGCCCCATCTCCTCCCCAACCCCAAAGTCAGCCATGACAGCTCAGACAGACAGCACGCAGAGCCTGCAGTGGGACCTTAACCAAGTTAGGCAATCCCAGCACATGCACAAACCTAACTGGCAATGGAAGCAGGCAGAAGGGACAGTTGCACCTCCCACGTCAAAATGGCAACAGAGCCTTCAGAAAACTAACAGGCTGCAGCAAGAAGAAGCAAGGAGAGAGACACACAATCCCAGCAAGGTTCAGATATGCTCAGAGAGGAGCCTCCCATTTCTCCAGCCCAAGGGTAAGCAGAACTCTAACCTCTGTCACCCCTGAAGAAGGCTCAGCATCAGCTATGTTCACACTGAGGTGTCTGCTAGGAACTGTCACCACTTCCTAGCATGCAAGGGAAGGAAAGGAAAGGAAGAGGAAGTTGGTCATATTTCTTGGCACTTCCAAGGACACATGCTCACCAAACACTTTCTGAAGGATGTGCTTTTCCTGTAAGCACTAGGGGACTGTGCTGGAGCAAAGCAAAGGTGTTGCATTTTTCTTCTCCCTCTCTCATCACTTCTTCCTATACTGCATGCATCTGGCAGCACATCTTAGGGCCACCCCTAACAGATGGGAAAAGCCAGCACCTTTCTCAGCTATGCTATGTGAATATTAAGCGTTATAAAGGCATGATGGTGTCTCTGTCTCTGCAAAGAGAGAATCTACAACCAGGCACCAGATGAGAGCAGTGGAAGGGTAGCACAACACCATTTTTTCTGCACAAAGAGGAGCTGATACAGGCTCGATGCAGTCCTGACCGTGTGTTGGGGGATAAGGTGCAAAGATTTTCATGAAGGGAACAGTACCAGGGATTTTTAGCCCCTGGAAAATGCCACATGATTTACTTTCCCAGCAGAGACTGTGGTTACTCAACCACTTGTCCAGCATAACTTCAGACTACTGCTCTTCCTTTCCCCAGCAACTCAAGGAACTCACTTTGGGCCAGGCCTATTCCCAGGTCACGTGTAGCTGTGAACACACAAATGCTTGTGTTGACATAAGCAGAGAGAGGCAAGAGTGGAAGCAGGGCTGTTCCTCTTGGCAGCGGCCTGCAGCAGCTTGCCGAGTGCACCGATAAAGTAAACCAACATACAACAATAACACAGAACAAGAATCCCTCCAGGGAAGTCTGGGAGATAAGAGCTTCTGGGCCCTTAACAACATCATTTAAAAGGCCTAGTAACCCAAAGCCCTGTGGGTCTGCATGTCAACTGATAGCTGTCACTCAAAAGTCCCAAAGAAGGACTGTTGAGCCTGGCTGGAACTGCAAAGCATCCCACAAACAGCGCATCCTGTCCCTGTAGCAAAGCCACAGTGCACCAAGAGCATCAGCCATGGACATGGGAACCGACTCTAAAATATCCCAGTGAATGAAGCAGGACCCCAGGGTGTGAAAGGACAGACCCTTCCTGCATGACCCTTTGGAGTCAGGAGCTAGGCTCCACCTAAGGCAAGGTGACAGAGAAGCATCAAGCAGGAGCCACCACGTAAGCATGCCCACGCTGGGGTACAGGCTGCAAGCTCAGCTGCCACTGGAGCCAAGGCCTTCTGTACAAGAGACCAGACATGGAGAATTGACAGGATAAAAAAAGGACATCTCCCAGCCTTCCAAACACTTTGCAACAGCAGGCAGAAACCCCTCTGAAGAACAAAGCTTCTCATTACTTCTCAGTGCCAAAGGCAGAATTTCACTAGTGCTCCCAGTGCACTAGAAGAAATGCCACTTAAATGTCATGTTAGTCAATATTCCTTACCTATCAGCCACAGGACACTGCTGCTGCCAGTCCCTTTGCTGTGGGGGTACGTGAACACAACTGCTCCCCCTGCATTGCCAACAGCCCTGCTCACCCCCCCACCTCAGCTGTTTTGCTTACACCAAAACTGTTCAGATCACAACAAAATGGTTCCTTGCTAAACGCACATCAGCAGCCCCACATGGGTCAGGCTGCTTCTGAAGAGGTTAGCAGGGAAACTCATACACACTCTGTGACAATCAGAGGAATTGTCAAGGGGACTGTAACCACCACCTGACGGCTCAGGAGGCTGTGGCATAATCCATTCACCAGCTCCCTGCTCACCCAGAGTGCAGTGAATCAACAGGCTGCAAGGCAGGCAAGGCATTCCCAGCAGGAAGACAATGTATTTTGGAGACTACAGGCAAATCAAAACACATCTAGTCCTGCTCACCTAAACAGAGTGCAGGGAGATGAGTAACACAAGAAAGGGGAAAGAGGAAAAAGTGAAGTATATCAAACTTGAAAAGTCATTCTCTGAATATCAGATGTCTCATCTGGCTACTTCAAATGTGCAGGGCAATGCTGCTACCTGACAGATGTATCCATACGATTTATCTGACACACCCTCAAGGAAGCAATTCATCCTGCACTGCTTGAGAAACTGTTTTCAAAAAGTTTCCAAATGAAAACCACCTCACAACTCTGCTCTAATTACCAGCTCTGTCTCACAAAGAGTGCATGGCAGCAACAGCAGGCAGCAGTAGACACAAGGAATTGTCATGCCAGTGAGCAGTGGAACAGGCACGTTGCCTCGGAAGACTAGCAACAGTTTGGCAATGCAGGAACTAGACACACTGTTCTGCTCCAGAGCTCCTTGGACAAGGACTCTGGGCTCCAATCTATAACCCAGCTGGAGTCAGCTGTGACAAGTGACATGGGAACCTGCCTGCCCCAGAGCAGAGCCCACTCAAGATGTGATGCAGCACTCTGGGGGAAACACATTTTCCTCTCCTCTGCAAGAGCAGTAATTTCACTGGAGAGAGGAAGAGGGGAGGCTGGCTACAGCAGAGTTCATCAGGGTTCTCAACCATGACATGTAAACCCTTACCCATGCCCTTTCAAGCTGCCAGCAAGTTTGCCAGCTCACATATATGCACATGTGTGTCCAAACAGCACATGCCCTTTATCACAGCTGATCCATTTGTTTTCAGCTCCACACCACCTCAGTTTGCACTGACACAGGTCCAGGACACTGCAGCAGCACTAGGGACAACCCAGTGTCAGATGACCCACAGCCTTCCTACAATCTGAGCTGTGTGCCAGGCAAGATGTCACAAGCTGCCCAGCAGCTCTGCAGCCTCTCTCCCACAAGCTTTGCAAACTGCCCGTGGCTCAGCTGCACCAGACCAGCCTGACAGGTGGGCACAGCTGACCCTCAGCACAGGGAAAATGGCACCTTGCTCTGCACAGGGCCCTGTGCAGCCACAGGCACTGAGTCAGAGGTGTGCAGGTGCCTCCTGAGCGCAGGGGCCGTGGGAGCAGCCGGCTCAGCCTCCCCAAGCGTGCTGGCAGGGAACACTGCACGCAGGCACGCGCCCACACACCGCTCAGCAGCGACCTGGCATTTCTTCCCCCCTTTCCAAAGCCAAATTCAGACCATCTGTTGAAGTATTTCTGCAAATCATCCCTCTTTTGGGAAGGGCCGGGGGCTGAGTTTAGTTGTTTATATAGCGTCTGGCATTTCTGCAGTGCTTATCACTTCAGTATCCAAGCTATTTCCTTCAAGCTCTCCATTACTTTTGAAGAACCAGCGTGAGGCACCACAGAATCTACAATGTAAGTTCTGTAAAAAATAAAAAAGGGCATCAAAAAGACGACAGCTGCTCAGGTCACACACACATTTAGCTGCTAATAAAGCAAGTGGGATAGTTCAGGAGGAAGGGGAAGGGCCAACACAATGAGTTTTATGTCCTTTAAAGAAACTACTACACTTACAAAATAATCCTCATAAACAAGTGTTCCTGTTGCCTTACAGAGAAGAGCTTGGCTTGCCCAGGGCATGGAAAAGGAAGCTAGTACTGCTATCCCTGAGAAAGCCAACACAAACTGAAAAAGGGAGATGAAACACTTAGAAGAAGAGATCATTTACTAGATCAGATCATACTTTCTGCAACAGCTGCCATGGCCATTTTAAGTGGTGAACCCCTGGAGTGCTCCTGCTCCCACTGCATTGTAAGGGAAAGGATCACAGACTTATTGCTTACCCCAGGTCCTGCTCTAAATCTGTAGCAAAGGAGAAAGCAGGACTCAAATTCACAGTAAGCCCCCCACAAAGCCTGTCCCTAAAACACAATTTCTTCTTTTTTATAAATCCCTAACTATTACAGAGCAAAGAGAACAGCACTGAACAGGGCACAAACACACTCCCAGTCCATGCATGGCCTTGAAGAAGGCGTTTCCATCCCATGAGACCCACCAGGACACGGGGAACTGCCCTGTTCTCCACACCCATTAAGGGCAGTAAGGTGTCAGACACCACAGTGACAAAGATGCAGCAGCAGCAGAAATGAAGATGGTCTGGCCCAGACTAAGCACACCACATGCTACAGCTTAATTCCAGGCACTTATCCGCACAAAAGCCAGCACTCATCCAGCTCGGAGCTCTCACAGCACACAGCACAGCCCCTGGTCAAAGCAAAAAGGCTCCACTGAAAGCTGCAGCTGAACTCAGAAACCAAGGATCATGGCTACTGGGCTTCTCTCTGGCTTGATCCAAACCAATTGCTCACTTGCACAGCATCTCTTTCCTACTAATATAATTTTATGAAAGTCCCCTATCTCTGTGCTCTAATTAAAAAAGAAAAGCACATAACTCTCTTCCCAAACACCTCCTCCAAGCCAGTTACTCAACCAGTGCAGAAGCATCACTGTCATACATAAGAGGGGAATATTTCCTTCTCCTTCCCTCTCCCCACCCTGTCTACAAAGGGCACCAACCCTCCTCATAGCTGGGACAGCTTTTAAATTGTGAGTATAAGCCCCAAACATGGAGTCAAAACTCCAGGTGGGGCAGGCACAGTCTTTGATGTGACTTAGTCATCTCCAGCTCCTCAAATTCATGCTATTTGGGGAAACTTAGCTGGGTCAAAACCAGCCTCTCCTGCTGGCTTCTGGATAAATGCCTCAGACACAGGAAAGAAAAAAAATCCACACAGCTCTCCTGATATGCCATACACCAGTCTCAGTGCCAAAGGAAGGAGCAGGGCACAGGAAGGTTTGACAAGACGCAGTCACCCACCCACAACAGGACTACCAAAATGAGAACAAGCACCAGTTACTGAAAGGTTTAACAAAACAGTAAAAATGCATTCCTGTGAGGAGCTCACCACAGGCTGTACTAAATTATGATCAACAGAGACTCCATAAATTACATAAACAGTAACCTGTCATATTCCTTCTGATACACAACAAGCATTGCTGCCTGGGTGCCTCTCCCTTCCCTGAGCATATAATCTCCACCCAGACAGCCCACCTAAGGCAGAAAATGTTCAAAGGTTTTGTACTTGCAGATGTGTAAAAGGAAACTGCCTGACAGAAATACAAACCACCCAGAGTGACAAGGTCTTTTCATAAGGTTTGTCTGGGATTTTGCCTTGTTTTCTAAAGCTTTTGTACCTCCTGTTACTTTATCTTCACAATAACTCAAACTACCAGGTAATCAATACTGCAAGGTTAAAGCAACATCCAAGTCTGGCATTGGACAGCTCAATCCAACTCCTCCTTCCTGCTATCTCTGTGCTGGAAGACAAACAGGATAGGAAAATATGTATCTGCTGTTAGGATTAGCTGGAGCAACACAGTGTTAGCTCTAGCAAGCTGCCACTGTTAGCTGGATACGGCCAAGTGACAGTCCCCAAATCCAGCAGGTACAGCCAGAGGACTCAGCCCTGCTGAAGGAGGATGGCTTCACTACATCATGGTGCCAGAGAAGCTGAAACACGCTGCCCTGTTAGACCTCAGACACCTCTCTGGTAGAGAACAGGCACTTGCAGTCACATCCCTGTTGTCTCACTGCAGACAGACAAGACAACTGTCTCCAGCAAGGCTGGAGTCCATGCAGCCATTTATGAGGAACGCACCATGGAACACAGGCATGGTGTTCAACATGTTCAAGAGTAACAAATAAAAACAATGCACTGCCTACAACAGGCAGCATCTCCAGCTTATTTGCCATGATAAGTAATTGACAATTCTGTATCTCCCAACCTGTAGTAGTGCAGATGTTTGGTCATTTCTAATAAGAGCCTGAATATACAAACATGGGCATTAAAGCAGACTTTTGCATTTCCTGAAAACACAGTTAAGGATTTAGGAGAATGCATCATGGATGTAAAAGGAATAATTACCAGTCCTTATGTACCTGCAGCAGCAGAAGGCAGAATGCTATGAACAGGCAGATTCTTCCCCATCCTGCACTGTTGCTGTAGAAGGAGCAGAACAGACATTTGTCCTACACAGCACTGCAGATTTTAACAGGAGAGCAGAAGTAGCTGGGAGAAAGACAGGTCCAACTGGACCTTAATGTAATGTCCTGTTAACAGAACATTAACAAACTTGTAAGTGACAGGCTAAACAGGCTGTGGGACCAGACTCCTCCTGTTGCTCGAGGGCTCCCACATGATGCTCAAACTCAGCTGGTGCTAACTAAATTTGCTCCACTGTCTGCCAGAGCTGTATCAACTTACTCCAGTAAAGGGTGAAGGTGCTCAGCTCTGGGACAGCACTGACGGGCCATCAGCTGTGTAGAAATTTCATTCTAGGGAAAAACCAAGAAACAAAGGGGAAAGAAAAACCAAAACAAAAAAACCCCAAACCCCAAACAAACGAAAAACCCAACCAACAACAAAAACCCCAAAACAAACAAACCAACCAAACAAAACAAACAAACAACGGGGTGGGGGGGGGGAACTGTGAAAAAGGAAGGCCAGGAAGAAATCAATCTTACGAAGAAATACTTCTGTTCTGAAACAGGCTAGAAAAGGGGAAAATGTAGAAACTCCCTTCAAGGTGCGTCAGCATCCTATCATTACACACATGAACTGCAGCACCCAGGATCATTTGTCCCAGTCATTCCAAACCTGGTTTGGTTACATATCATCTCCCCAGGCCAGGCTCTCCTAACAACGGAACAAAAATATTTTGCATTTTTCCAACCCTTTTCCTTTCCCTTTGGGGCCTAGTTCAAAGCCCTTTTATGTCATTCTGACAGCACAATGTGATTGTAGGCAGATAAACTCAGCCCATTAAGAGATACACCCTTTGCAAGACATCTTACTGGCACTGGAAAGTTGGCAGTGCAAAAGATTTGCAGGTCCCTGCCTGCAAGTGAGACCAGGGATCAAGTGACAAAAGCAAGGATGGTGTGGAACAAGGCAGACCTGCTTCTAGTCAGCACCAGGGGACATGAGTCCCTCTGCAGTTATGGTCAATGCTGCTAAACTTTTCTTCCCACCACACAGGCCTTTCATCCCTTGGACTTCACAAGGACATCCCACCTTCCAGTAGCTACTGTGAATCTGGCAATTACCCTCCAAAAGCATCTTATTTCCACAGTGGGGGTGAGAGCCCAGAGGCTTGCCAGCATCTGTAAAACAAGTACCTGCCAGCCCATCAACAAACACAGGGCCTGATCCTTTGGAGGACTGGAAATGGAGACCATGCATCCTTATTCCACACCCAGGTACTCTTTGCTGAGGAAGAAGGAACAACTCATCACCCATCTTGGAGCCTCCTGGCTGCAGATTATTCAGATAAAAACCCAGTGTGTCTTAAAGAAACTTTCCTGTCTGACCACCCAGGAGCCACTCTGTCAGTCACACTCCCCCCATTCCAAGACTTTCACTGCTGGGACCAAAGTCCCTTCACAGCAGATGGCTCCAGTGACCCCTTGGGTGGCCCTTTTGGCTCCCTGCACACCCTACACTCACAGTCAGACAGGGTTTCCTTACTGGCTCAGCCCTGGGTTTCCCACACCAGTCTCAGATGTCTGGATCCTCTAAGTAATTTAATCATGGTGCAGTGACACAAAACCAGCTTGACCTGGTGCCTCTGGGGAGGGACCCCTAATAAAAGCATTCCTGGGCTTTTATACCCTTACAGTTTGTGCACCCAGACAGTCTGGGGTCTTCTTGCTGAGTCATCAGCTCCTGCTGTATCCCTGTGCCCTCTGCTGTCCAAAGGGTCAGCACCAGGTCACAGCCCCTTTCCTGGCTCCTGACATTTCCCCCACCCAGGGCAAACCATAGCTCACACTGCAGCTGCACACCCAGCTATCAACACTGGGTGTATTCCTCAAGAAGTGCCAAAGATATTTAACTGTTTTCACAGCACTGCATGATCATCACACACCCTGCAACAATGATGTTCCAATGATGTTAGATTCGGCTTTAACCTTCAAGGAAAAGCTGTTCTCACAGGAATCTGCAGAATTGGGACCCTGGTCAGGAATGTTGGCTCTACACACAGATTTTATTCTAACTAAACACAACACAACATTTACTCACCTGGAAACACAGCTGCCCCACTCTGGGAAATTTCTCCCTCCTACTATTTCACAATTCTCAGGATGACAACAGTTATGCAAGAACAGCTGTACAGACACATGAAATGCTTACAGCTTCTAAGCAAGACTTTCCCCAAATTTCCCTTATCAGACAGCTCCAAATCCTATGGCTCCCAGGTTTCAAGGCACACCAGTCAGCCACCAGTCACCGGGCCTCCATCACACCTTTGCCCTGGCAGAGACCTACAAGAAAAAACATGATGCACAGGCGAGCAGGGGGCTGCTTCCACATGGACATGCTGCTGTCACCTTGGCTAGCCAGGTAGGGATTTCCCCCATCTTGCCCTCTAATTTAAATCTTGGCAGTAAAAGGGGAACAAATGGCCTTGACAGGCTGTCAGTGACTTCTACCTTTTAGTAACTTAATACAGCACACTATCCCTTCCTAAAACGGCAGCAGGAAGATGCTCACAGGCTCTGGCATCCTAGTAAGACATTAACAAGATTGCTGGGCACCAAACAGGACTGCAGACTCTCCTTCAAGAGCAGGGCTTCAGTTTACAACACAGATTTGATCCCTTTTCCATCTCAGCCATCCATCTGTGCCACAGATCGCCACCACCCCCAAAACATAACGCTCCTTACTATGACAGGCATTTGGTGAACAGATGAGCCCAAGGGCACAGCACCAGGAGAAAAACTGCACCTGTATGAACAACTGCAAGTAACAGCACGCAGTTAAAATCCTACAGGCAAGACATTCAAAGGTGTAAACGCTCATTAAATCCTCGTGTTTATTTTCTGAGGAAGAGGTTAGAGGAATTCCTCCTATTAAACCTTGCCTACTCCTTTGTTTATAACAGCCTGCAAAGCAAAACAGAAGGAGAGGACAAGAAGACAACCACCGCCCGAGTCCCAGGCGATACATCCTTATCAGTACCACTCTAGCTCAGTTGCCTTTTGCTTGGCACGGCCAAGAAGTGAGTTCTTGAGAAGCAAAGCCACAGTTACTTGCAGTGATCAAAATCACTGCAGATACCATCCCAAAGCAGCAACAGCAGCACCACAAAGTCAGATCCTAACAGAGATCTCAGAGATTAACACACTATGGTAAAAATACCCACTATTGAACTGTAAACATCTAATAGCCAAAAGACATCAGGCCAAATAAATATATCTGGGATCCTGCCCTGACACCTGGCAAGGTATACACCCTACAACCTGAGAAGCCTTGCAAGAAAGAGGCTGGAACACTGGAAAATCCGATTTCCACAACTTCAGCCTCACCCAGCAGCTGCAGAGGGTGCAGCAAGAGGATGCTTGGGGTCCAATTCCCAGGGTGACCTTGAGGAAATCCCACAGTCTGTCCACATTTCCACTCTCCCCGTCCACTGCACGAAGAGCACAATAACCTTGACCTATCTCAAAGAGGCAGGGATCTGGCTTAGGAGAGTCTGGAAGGAGCTCAGAGGGGCTTAGATGCAGGACCTGCGCTGCCACCGGGGCGGTCAGGGAATCCTACGATTCGCCCCAGAATCAAAGCCCGGAGAAACTCGTCAATCGCTTTCAATATAAAAAGCTGCAGCTCCGGGGCACTGAAGGGCTCGCAGGAGCCGCACACGTGTCGCCGCAATTTCCCCGGCGCGGGCAGGGCAGAGGAAGGCGCGCCGGGCTGCAGCCCCCGCGCCCGGCAAGGGCAAGCCCCGCTCCACGGCCAGGGGGAACATCAGCCCCGGGCCCGCACGCAGGCACGGGGAGCCAGCCCGGGGAGGAGGGAGGGGCTGGGAACACCGAAAACCCCCAGGGTGAGGAGGGGAAGTGGCGGCGGGCAAGGGGAGCCCGCAGCTCCGGGGAGGGAGGTGGGTACGTGGGGAGCCCGCAGCCCCCCGGGGCGAGGAGCCGGCTCTCCGGGGCCCGCGGGGCAGGAAGGGCGGCCGGCACACCCCGGAGATGAGGGGCCGGGGGGAGCGGCGGCGGGGCCGGTGCAGCAGGAGCCAGGCCGGCGTGCATGGCCGAGCTGCATCCCGGCGGCAGCAGGGGTGTCGGGAGCCGCGGCGGCGCCTCCGGAGGGCTTGCGAAGGGCCGTGCCCACACTTACCGGGCGGCGGCGGCGGCGGTTCCCGCCGGGGCCGGGGACGGTGCGGCGCGGGGTGCGGAGCTCCTGCGCGGCGCGGCCCGGCCCGACTCAGCTCTGCCCCCTCCGGCCGCGCTCGGCGCAGGAACCGCCGCCGCCACCGCCTGTCCCTCCCCGCCGGGGCGGCCGCCGCGTCCCCATGGCAACGCGGGCCGGGGCGCCCGGGCAGCGCCGCCGCCTCCCCCGGCCGGGCGCGGGGGCCGGGGCTGCCCCGCCGTGCCCCGAGCGGCCCCGGGCCGCGCCCGCAGCCCAACTGAGAGGCCGCTCACGGCTGGACACGGGGCGAGCGGCAGCGGGGAGAAATAACGAGTCTGTCATCTGTACCCGAGGGAACGGCCTGAAATTGTGTCGGGGCAGGTTTAGGTTGGGCATTAGGAAAAGGTTCCGCACCCAGAGCGTGGCTGGGCACTGAACAGGCTCCTCAGGAAAGCGGTCACGGCACCGAGCCTGACAGAGCACAAGAAGCATTTGGACAATGCTCTGAGGCACAGAGTGTGACTCCTGGGGATGTCCTGTGCAGGGACAGGAGTTGAATTCGATGATCCGTATGGGTCCTTTCCAACTCAGCATATTCTGTGATTCTCTTCAGGATACCAGCCAGGCCCACTGTGCCCATTGGGTCACCATGCTGTGCTGCACACCACCCCTCAGGAAAGCTACCATACCACTGGCAGGCCTTGATTTTTGGGGTTAGCAGGCTCCACTGTGGACCTGGAGTTCTCAGGAGTATTATGGGACCTAAATCCTTGCTGGGTCAAAACATCAACAGAGACTGTTTCATCAGGCCTTGGAAATTAAGTATTTTAATGGTGAGGAGGACAGCAGCAGCCAAACAGATCTCTGTGCTTCTTGGGATGACCAAGTTCTTTGTGGTGAGGGTGGTGAGGCACTGGAACGGGTTCCCAGGGAAGCTGTGGATGCCCCATCCCCAGCAGTGTTCATGGCCAGGCTGGATGGGGCTCTGAGTTACCTGATCTAGTGGAAGGTGTCCACTAGAGGAGGATAGAGCGAGATGATCTTCAAGGTCTCTTCCAACCCAAACCATTTTGTGATTCTGTGGCATCCACAGGTGTGCTACCACCAGGGAAAGAGGTGAAGATCTCCAGGGGAATTCATCTCTAAGAGCCTCCCTCATTGCTCACATACCCTGTGAGTGTGGGATTACCAGCTCTGTACCAAGGGCCCACGGAAGCTGGCAGAGCATCAGTGCAGTTATCCTGTGCAAGGAATTGGAGGTGACTAGAAAAGAGTGCCTACAAGGATGCTCCCAGGAGCATGTAGGACTAATGAGGACATTGTGTACAGAGAAGTGACAATTATATGGAGTCGCAGGGAACGGCCCAGAAACCTCACAGTTCTTCACATACCTGAAAACAAGAGGAGCTTGTTATCACAGTCAGGGACCTGGAACCCAAGGTAAGAAGAAGCTGTAAACCAGAGGCCAGTGAAGCATCAGATGCCAATGGTAGTGAGTTGGATATAGGTGAAAAGGGGATCAGCTTTCCTAGTGTGCTATTCAACCCAGGCTAAGCAAAGCATGGGAAGATACAGCACTGGAGGTGGAAAGCTCTCTCCAGAAGGGAGGTGCCTGACCAAGGAAGGAGACCTGTGTCCTGTGGCCATTTTGTGGGCATATATTGGATGAGCATCCAGCACAAGAGAAAATGCTAGTGCAGTGGGCAAGGAGACAGAATAGCCTATCCAGTCCCACAGTCCTATCTCCACCATGTCCTTGGAAAAACAGGCAGCAAGGCTGGGTTGCAGGCAGGCTGCTGTGGTGGGCACTCCTGCAGGAATTCCCAGTTTGGGAAACAGTGGGGGGGAGTTGAGGTCTTCTTACTCCCCAGCTGCAAAATTGCTTCCCACCCCTTTCCTTGGTGGTGGCATATCCCCACTCTGCCCTGATTTGTAAAGGCATCAGTGGGTTTCACTGTGCTGTATCCTCTCAGTCAAAAGCTGAGCTGAACTCAGTGTGGCTTGAAGTATAGATGTTACTGTTTATCACAGTGTAGATGTGCTGGCAAGACATTACCATCCCCTGGCAAAGAAGAGGTTAACACTGTCCATCTTTGTGCTGCATCTCAGGAGGACTGCAATCACACATTTTATTTTTGGTTCTGCTGCATGAGAACAACTGCTCTTTGTAACCTGCACGGCACAAAGGACCCGTTTCTTCCGGCAGCATTTAAGAGAGGGCATAAAAAAAGGAAGCAGAGGAAGAAAGTTTGTATTCAGCAAGTGCCAGGTTGTCAAGGTTTCCTCTGCTTTCAGGCATAATTTTTTTCTCCTGACAGACACAAAAAAGGTTTAAATCTGTTTGGTGCAAAACAGAGCTTCCAAGCAGCACTGTCTGTGTCTGACAGAAGGTGAAGAGCACAGCTCAGGACCTCCTGTACAAGGCAACATTGTTGTCATCGTGGTGCACGCAGGAGCATTAGACCAGGTCTGTGCTCTCCTTGTCACAAAGCTTGTCCTGTGTGAGTCTCAAAATCCTGCACTGCTTTCAGCCCACCTCCCAGAGGGCTGTGGGCTGGCTCAGCCCTGCAAGGACATGGGTCAAGTTCAGTCTGCTGCAAAGAAAGAGGCTGTCACGAGGTCTTGCTCTTCAGTTTCCTTCCCCATTAGTATTGTTTTCTGTTTTAATAAATTGTGGACTGCCAGTGAAATCCCCAAGTGCCTGCTGAGTGTGGTTATTAAACCAACACTTAAAAAAGTAAAATTGAGCAAGCTTGGTCACTGCTCCCTTGGCCTGGACATGATTCTCAGAGCGCTGGTAGACAATTGAACTGATAAATATTGAAGAGGCAGTAATGTAATTAGCACCAGTCAACATCTTTTTCTGGAAAAATCAATCTCAACCAAGCCTGCTCTTGCTCTCCATTGAGACCACAGGATGCGTTGCCAAAGGTAACAGCACAGAGGTGTTAGGGGAGGTATCCAGGGTGTAGTCAAACAGAATGACTAAAATGAACAGATTCACAGCTGGCCATCGGCTGGGATGGCAGGAAGCACCCAGAAACCACTGCTCTGGTTTCATTTTCTGTGCAAGTACTTGATATTACAGAAATGAGAGAAGATGTGGATGCAGCTGGAGAGTGCAAGAAGGGGACAGCTTAACCCCAAACCCAGCTCTGTTGTTCCCAAAAACTCAAGATGCAAGACCACACCGGTGAATCCAATGTATGTGGTCTGTCTGTCCTCTCTGCCCATTACTCCTTGAAAAGAGGCTGCAGACATCTTCCTTTCAAAGTGACTTTTAGAGCAGCTGGGTTGACCCTGGCATTCTAATGAGAATGTCATGAGCTGGCTTAAACAATGGCCCAGCTCCTGCAACACGTCCTGCAGGGCTGGCAGCCTCCAGTAAGCACCAGCACCTCACGGTGCCCAGTGCTCGTGGGGCTCCAGCCTCAGGACTGCCTGACAGCCAGCAGCCCCATTCCCTGCCTGGCCACAGCAGGTGCCACCACAGGCAGCCCCGTTCCCTGCCTGGCCACAGCGTGTGCCACCACAGGCAGCCCCATTCTCTGCCTGGCCACAGCGTGTGCCACCACAGGCAGCCCCATTCCCTGCCTGGCCACAGCGTGTGCCACCACAGGCAGCCCCGTTCCCTGCCTGGCCACAGCGTGTGCCACCACAGGCCGCCCCATTCTCTGCCTGGCCACAGTGTGTGCCACAGCAGCAGCGCCTCAGCTCCTTTGGCAGCCAACACAGGCCCCCACGCTCAGCACAGACAACACAAGGCAAAGCAATCTCATGCCCTCCATGCTTATCTCCTGGATAAAACAGTGAGGCACTTTTGTTTATTGAGTGCCGATGAATGGCGCTGTCTTGGCTGTGAGATTGGCCTGCAGATCCCACTCTGGGCACAGCTGCTGGCAGGGAGCCACCTATTGCCCTGGGAGCCTTTCAGCAGGGTGTTATCCCTCAACCCAGGGACAAAACGACCAACAGCTTCCCACCATATGCATCTGTCCCCATGCAGAGGTGGTGTTAGATTTATGGGGCACTGATCACTCTTTTCCTCTGCAAGTATGGTCCAGATGGGTGATAAGGAATGCAGTTTGCTCCAGAATTTTTCAGTATTCCTCACCTTCCACAGCTTGTTTGTTCATCTCCCCTTCCAGCAGCTGACAAACAACTGAGGAATGTGCATTGGCAGTGACCTGCATGGCTGTTTCTTGGGGGGCAGGAAGGTGAGATGGCTCCGTGCTGCCAGGATGAAGTGGATGCTGGGAACACTGTCACCCTGCCATGGGTGAAACAGCTGGACCTCAGGGAGAGTCACAGATCCCAGGCTCGCTGCCTCACCAAGAGCTGCAGCCAGCTCCTCCAGGGCCATGTTATTTTAGAACCCCAAAAAGCTGATGGATCCATTTGTGACTGCCTCTGCCTTGCAGCCATCATTCGTGCACAGCAGTTGTCACAAAATAACCTGTTTAATCAGCAGGATTTTCTTTACTCTGCCCAGATTGCAAAGAAATCATCTCTTATAAGGGACTTTTGTGGGGGAGACACCATGTGTTCTTGCTCCTTTCAATGCATCAGGATGAAAGCCTCACCAAATCATCTGTTGTGGGGATTTTTGAGGGGGAGGCAGTGTATTTTCTTGCTCCTTTCAATGCACTGGGATGAAAGCTTCACCAGGACTGTCACTCAGCCTGATGCTCCTGCAACACTTGAAGGCTGTGCAGACACCAGGAGACAGAAACTTGCAATGTTGAGAGGGAGCAGCTACAATCAATATCCAAGCCATGCTTGCTCTTAGCTCTGGCCTTGGGGAGATGCTAAGAATCACAACGATTTCCATTCTTCTCCAACCTGGAGGGAAAAAACCCAAAAACATTTGTCCTGAACCATTGCTGCTTCCAGAGGAAGTAAAATCTTCCGAGGATGTGGCTGAAGAAGCAGCAAGGTGAAGATTCACACCTAAGCTCATGTTCTCCCCCAGCTATCCTGTTACTACCTCCCTCATCCAGCTTTCCTGTCCTACTTTTCACTGTAATCCAAAGCTTCTCTCCCTCAGCCCAACAAAGCAGAATTAGAAGCCTAACCAGCCATGCTCATCAGCCAGGTCTGTTCTTCACACAACAGGGAGAGATGGGTGACTCCATAGGGGCTGCAGCCACCCTCTGCAAAGTCCCTTTGGACATGTAGATTTGCTGTTTCTAAACCTGGTGATGCTAAACACCTCCAGAAGACCAGGTCTGGCCTGTGGCAGAAACCTGACAGAAACAGCGAGGCTGGGACACATCTGGGGTTACTCAGATCACTGTGTGATCCTGTTCACACCCAAAGCTTTAAGTTCTTGCTGCTGCCTTGGAACTGTCCCACAGGTGAGCCTGCCATACCCAGGTACCTCTTTTGATCAGGAAAAAGGTTTCCTACATTATGATGGAAAACACAAATAATTTCTTAAGCTATTTGAGAGGTCTTTTAGAAATTCTGAGGTTTACTCTTGCTGCTTCAAGCAGAGGGCTGGCAGGGTTGTGAAAGCATGGAAACTTAGGACAGCTTGGGAGCTAAGAGATGACAAATATTACCTTGCTGTTTTCCTAGGTCACTCACTAAATGTCTGCAGACAGCATCGCGTAAGCTCTCATGTCCTGTTAGCACATGAGATTGGATGATTACACAATGGGTTGGAAGGCACTTCAAAGATCCAACTCACCTGCCATGGGCAGAACAGCTGACTGTTCTGAGTTGTGCTCAGTCTATCTTCCCTGGACTCCTGTGACCTGGCAGCAGATGACCATGCAGGGCCTGCCCCAAGATGTGGCCCCACCAGGTTACCCAGCACGTGGGACTTTGTGTACTCAGCCTGAGACACAGTGAAAACAGGGCAGAGCAGACGTTTTCAAACTTGACATGTCCAGAGTAGAAATCCTGTCTCCCCCTTTGAGCAGTGCTACCTGGTTTGTTTTGGGTCACCACTGGCATTCTCACCCAGGAGTGAAGCTCAGCCACATGGCCTTGAGGAGAGGTTCCAGCAACAGCCACCTCCTCCTACCCTTGCAAGTGTGGTCTTCTCTTATCCACAGGGCTTCAGCAGAAACAAAATTTGCAGCCATCCTGCTGTTGTAGAGAAAGCAAGTAGAGATGTCTGATTGGCTTCCTCTGCCTGCTTTGTTTTCCACGTGCTCTGTTGCTGCTGTCTGATCCAACTCTTGCCTGAGAAAGGCAGCCCCAAATCTCTTGTTCCTTCCACGTGGAAATGCATTCAGCTTTCTGTATTTGCTTTTTAGAGTATTTGTTTCCCCGCCAATTTAATCAATCACTTTCTGACACAACATCTATGTTTTGGCCTTAAACCTTCCACAGCAAGGAGTCAGCATTAGAACTATGCAGAGTGGGGGAAAAAAATTATCCACTTTTGCTAATTTGCAGGTGAAACTGGACTATTTCGTTTGGTGCCACCTAGTTGAGAAACTGTGGATGGCAACCATGTATTCACAGTCCTCATCCTTTCCCAGGAGATGCAATACTTTGCTGTAAGAAAACAGTTAAAAGTGCTCTGTAGTACTCATCTCTGAGCATCCCTCCTGCCCCTTGCACATTTTCCTGTTCTACCATCTCCTGTCTGGAAAAGATAAGAACTGCACTGGTGTTCAATGAGCAAACCAAGCAGAAGGATCTTAGTTCCAGCCCCCCAAAACAAACTTCTGGATGGGTTCAACCTACAGACCTACTGTGAAGAGGTCTACAAGAAGAATAAAGGCATGGTCATATTGCATACCTGGTTTATATATTTCCCAGTCTCCGAATTCTGTCAAGGTACCTGGAAACTGGAACAAGGGTCAAACTCTCCTCATGGATTTTCAAGACACTGATTTACAGAAAAATGATCCTTTAAGAACACAGAGTTTATTTTTGTGAAGTTTAGGAAATGAACACACACTTAACTGCAGTGAATGCTGTTTTCTTCATTTTAACAGTACCAACTGATAAGCATGATGGGCTCACTTTGATGCAGCTCTGGGCTGGGGTTCTGATGCACCAGTGGCTGAAAGCCAGCCCACTCCCTTTCCCAGTGAAAGCTACTCTTGCTTTAAAGGCTGAAAACATGGGGTGATCCTCCCTTGGGAGGAAAACAGTGAATTTAAGGACCATCAGATTTCATTTCCCTTTTTAAAAGCCCAGCAGCATGACACTGTCAAGTATGGACATGAGTGTGTACCCAGTAGAAGGAAATCTTACAGACTGGGTATCTTCTAATATTCTTTCAGGTTTGGCATCAAGCTCAGTAGGTTCATGGCTGAACCATCCAGTCCTCAGTGCACCACAGAGATCTCCTTTCCTTTACTAGAGCAATCCTATGGATGTGCTGAGTTTTACAGCATTCCTGCCTGCCCACAGTAAACAGAGAAACTGAACACAGCCCCTGTGGGTTCATTCTCAATTTCATATTTCAGTCAGATCTTTTACTGGAACTTATACAGCATTTTACTGACAGGACTGTGTAAACAGTTTAACCCCCTGCAGAACATAATCAGGCTTTCCCTTGTATTTTTTATGGAATTAATAAACTGATTTGAGTTTTGTCTGGGCTTTCATTTCTCAGGGTTTTTTATTGATAAATGTAGGAGCTGGAAGCATCTTACCTGGGTCTATCTCCTGGCAGCTAGAGGACTGTCATGGTTAGAAAAAATCTTGAAGTAGTATGTGCGAAACACCCAGCTAATTTTGCTGGAGATCTGCAAGTCTATGAAGTAGAAAAGGCTTTAATTATGACAGTTAAAGAGTTATAAATGTCACAGCCAAAAAAAGAAGGAGAAAAAATGTTCCTACTCGCAAACAATTTCTTGCTTTACTTTTAAAAATCTTTGTAAGTAGGCTTTTCCTGGTAAAAATTTATTTGGGAGAATTTTGGACATATCGGGATCATGCACAGTAAAAACCATAAAATCTGCCAGATCATCTGTAGGACACTGTAAGGTGCATATTAGGCAGCAGGAAAAGCCAGATAGCTGGAAAGGGAAAGATACTATTCCAATATGTGATGAATTCATGACAGAAGTCAGAAAGGAATGCCATATTTTGATTCAAAAGATAAATGCCAGGTTAGTTATTTCTTTTGCTGTTTCAGCCATCTACTGCAACTGTTATCAGCCATAGCAGTTACAGGCTTATGAAAGAGATTATTGATAAAGATAACACACCTCAAAATAATGTTTTCCATTGACTCTCTTCCAGCTCAAACATTTGCTGCCAAGTCAGCTGAGGAAAGAGGAGTTGAACAGTTGCTTTGATTTCCTGCCAGCACCTCGGTGTCCTCAGCTGGGTGCTTGCTTTGGTGTCACTTCAAGGAGAGAGCCAGATGCACACAAGGAGGCCCAGGCCAGCAGCTATGGCTCAGCAGGAAAGACTGGAGATAGCAATCCTTGTCTGGGGTACAACACTTACCTTCCCTTATCAGCCCAAACCCTGAAGAGCTGTCCTACTGATGGAGCTGTCATGGGTTTGGTTGTCACGGGTTTACTTGCCTGGCTGCAGCAAGAGTACCCTGAACACCTGGCACTAACCTTCCTCTCTCTTGGCACCCAGCTGTTTTCCAGAAGAGCTGTAGCTCTGCTGACGCCTGGATGAGTGCTCCACAGAGTCCAGCCTGGCTATCCTTTATTCCAGCATTGCCTAACTCAGCTCTGGTCTGACTATCACAAATGGAAAGCTAAGTGCAGCCAAGCTTCATCCTGTTATAGCTGTGGATGCTGCCTTGTGCTTCCTGTGGACTTCTCCTGCTCCTTCACCAGAGGACAGGCTAACCCTACACACTGTCCCTTCTAGATTAGCCTTGTTGCTCTCTAGATCTGCTCCAGCTGAGCCTCAGCTCATTCCCTGAACATTGTGTTTTCTGGCTCAGCCCCACTGCAGCAAAGCCACCCTCCAGGGACACCATTAACTCAGTTGCAGTCTGTCCTGTGCTTTGCAACCACCAATATCCAAACAGGAGCTCTCCTCCCATTGCTGCACAGCACAGCCAGGCTCACCTGTGTTCTCCTGCCAGCAGGTTTAAAGGGACCAGTCTCCATCTCACTCAAGGCATTTATGGAATAGCAGACCATGCTGTGAAACAGTTAAGTTCTGATTTTATTCCCAGTGAGAGCAATATGCTCAAATGCATCTCTCCAAAACTGGAGGAAAGAACAAATACCTTGTTGGTATCCATGAAAATTACAAACAACATATGACACAGAATACAAGATAAAATGCACATTCAAAAGAGCACTGCTGACTTGAACCCAGCATGAGACTTGGGGCAGCACAACCTAAGAAACCAGATCAGTGGGAATCCCTAGGCCCAAAGTGACAGCTCAGATCTGCAAGTCCTTGTCAGTGCTCTGGACTGGACAGTAAGCACTGTGTAGCCTGAGATGTTAGAACCGCCTTAAATTAGAGAAAAAGCAGAGGGATTTTATGCCTCTCTTTCAATAATACTGATGGCAGGTCTGAAGTAGCATCAGGGAAGCCACTGATGATTCTTCACAAGGGGAGAAAACACCAGGATTTATCCAACCTGCAATTGCACATTGACTTGGCGTGGTGCAACCTGGCATTTTTAAACACACTTTTGTTTTTTCAGACTAAGAACAGCCCTTTAAGTAATGTTTAGAGAGTTATGCTGAATTCAAACCTGTCTTGAAAGACTTGAATTTACTTAAATGACAGTAGTTTTTCAAAAAGCTTGCATGTAATTTTCCACCATCATTAACTGAAGGCCATCATGGGATGGGGAACAGGAAGAGAATGGCACCTCAGTAATAAATCATTGAGCAGCTAAAAAGCAGCAAATGCTTCCAGCCTTATACAAGATATTCAGGCTGAAAAACTGGGAAGTTAGCTCAGCATGGCTCATGCCAAACACACAACAGTGCCTTATTTCACAGCTGGTCAGACCAGTTTTTAAAATGCAAATTAATATCATGCTTTTCACCAAACTTCAGGAGGGGTCACAACTTCCACAACTTCACCACTACACAGTCACATTTCACTGGGAAGATATGAGGACTACCCCTTAGAAACTGCAAGGGAAATTTTAATTGCACTTAAATTAGAGTCTGGCCCAGAAGAGGTCATGGATTTTTACTTTTTTTTTTTTTTTTTTTTAGTAAAATAAAACTAGAACTTTGTCAAAGATCACCAGTATGTAGGTGTCGCCTAAAAAGCTGCTTGCAGGTGCAGCAGGCTATTTGTTTCATGATAGATTTTGGAGCAAAACCAAAAGAAAAGAGTAATTTTTCTAGAAATCAGTTTTTTCTTTCTTCTCCACAAATACTTAGGTTTTGTTTGGACTTAAGGGAACTGGAAGAGATTTGGATTTTCATGGGGAATACAGTTCACATTTTCATGTGAGCAGAACAGATCATTGACAGAAATGGCTGACCAGTCCCCACCACATCACAGGCCTTCATCACAGGCCTTCATAACATGACTGCATCTCCACTCCTATCAAACACTGGTGCACAAATGGACCCAAATGCTCACACCCAGTGTTTCCAGCAGTGTTTCCAGTTTCAGGAATAAGTTATAAATAAATACATGTAACATGAGTATTAACTCATCAAACATTACTTAAGCCACTACTCAGCTGACAGACAAACACTTTAGTCTCTAAATTTCTCCACATTTCTGAAAGCTAAAGCTGAAGTTCACAAAGTGGAAGTAGAAAAAGGGTTCATAAATGCACTCTAAACTTCCTGGGATTGGCAGAAGTGGCATGTGAGTACAGACCCGAGAGAATCAATGCCCAGCTCCTCAAGAAGCCTCAGGCCCTCGAGGAGGGAGCAGTCCCCAGGCACCATCACTCTGAGTACACAGAGGGGGTCCACACAAGCCCCATTTTTCTCTGTTAGGTGCTAATCACAGCTATTGCAGAGTCCTCAGTGCTGCTCTCCTGCTCCAGGCCCAGCCGGCGGATGGACTCGCTGTATTTCTGCCGCCCCAGCTCAACGATGGCTTCCACCTCATCAGCGATGTCCTGGCGGCCACTCTCTTTCAGGGCTCTGATCAGCTTGCTCACACAGTCAGGATCCTCTGAGTTCTGCTGAGCCCACGAGAAAAGCATGTCCAGGATCTGCTTATTGAGGTCCTCTCTGAAGAAAGGAGGAAAGGCAGCAGTAACCAACACACTCTCCTGAGCAGCAAACCAAAGAGACCTTACCTAAGTGGCAGCCATGGCTGGAGCCTTAAAGAGGCCATCCAGACACACAAAGCACTCAGTGGGCCTGCCTCTTTCCTACCCAGCATACAGGGGTTGCAGTTCCTGCATGGATGTTTCTCTATAAAATATTTTCCTAATAGAAGTATCAAATTAAGGCATTCTGCTTTGGAATATAATTTCCTCACCAGTTTGATTATAACAAGTCAAATTCTCTCCTACTGCTTTGGCTTTTTGGTCAGACTGCATATCCCGTGATGTGCCACAAGTTCTTTTTGATTAACAATGATATTCACTATTAAAGCCATAGATAATTTCTCTTTGTAAGAGATGGAGTCTGGCCAGGAATCTGATCACAGAACAGAATAGGAATGCAACTCAGCTGAACTACAAAGCTCATCAAGTTTGTTATTTCCCGATTTTGTTTTTCAAACAAAAAAATTTATTTTATAATGGCAAGAGAACATAATCAGTTTCCCATGATAAAAGGCATTCTTTTCAGAAGAATCATTAGTCAACCCATCTTTAATCCAGTGAAACAATTACAGTGGAAGAACTTTCAACCGGCCAAGCATTGATTTATACTATTACACTGCAGATAGATGGACAGACATATATAATGCATCACTGTCGGTTACTGTGTCCTGTTCTCACCTGTTATTGTATCCTATGCGCTCAATCTGCTGGTAGGTCAGGCCCAGGTTGAGGCCGATGCTCTGCCAGTCAGCTCCCACACGCCGAGCAATGCTCAGCAGGTTTGCCTGTGTCAGGTAGCCAGTCTCAGCATTGCCCAGGTTCAAGGGAGGGAAGGAGAAGCCATACAGGGGACTGGGGTTCTCATCCCACCGGGGTTTCAGTTGCTGTGTCACAAAGAAGAGAGAGAAAGAACATTCTTTCTTTTCATAGAAAAGTGTCCGGCCACTCAGTCTCCACAGTGAAATCTCCTTCCTTCTACTGGGAGAAAGGAAGTACTTGGTGTCACTTCAAGGGGAAAGCCTGGGCTGAAGGGTCAGGCTGCAAGAAGGAAGGAGGACTTACACTGGCAGTGACCAGCAATGCTCACTGCCTCAGGAAAATATCAAATTGTAATGCTCACAGTCATAGTTCACATCAGAAATTTCCTTTCCTGCATTTACAGAGCAGTTTAAAATAAACCACATCCCTGGAGCATATTTGCCTCAGCAGTAAGAGAGCACTTAGTGTAGGTTCGTAGTTGAGGTTACATGTGTCAGAAAGGGATGTGAGATCATCACACGTGATCGGAAGGGAAGTATTCAGCCTACCAAGGTATTTATTGTTTTAGGCTTCTCAAATGTCACTTAAAGCAAAAGTTGCATTTCTCACTGTAACCTACAACCCAGCCTTTAAAGCTCACTGCAGAATACCTGCACTCAACGTCTATGTTCAAATCCAGCATAACAACCTCATCCTATTCCTTTCTTTTCTCCTGCTGCATGAGCTGTGTGACTAAGAAATTTATAAACAAAACAGACACTTCCCTTAATTACAACAAGCTTCCCTGCGTACTACATTCTCATTTATTCAAAGGATCCACCCTCTCTGACTCTCTGACCACCCACCCAACAAGCCTGTGCTTGACAGGCAAGATGAGCAGGAGAGGTGGAGACCACTCCCAGCTCTTCATGTTCTTGTTTCAGAAGAGCTTGCTCACAGGGAGTGCAAAATCTCCACCATGACACGACTGGGCAGCTATTCCATGTGCTCATTCATTGCATGCCTTCTCATGGAGGAAACAAAATCAGCTGAGCAGAAATGCCATGCTCTTACCCCATCTAGATTAATTTTTCTGTAGGAGACAACTTACAGGTAGTTTGATGGGCAGAGTAGCAAGCCAGAGGGAGTCTGGACCTTTTCTCCTCCTGCTGGCATCTTCAGGGATGCTGTCTGGAACTGCTCCTCGGTAGAAAGAGACCTTTGCAAAGAGAAAGATTGCACTGAGGCTCTGATCCAAGCACAGTAGCACAGCCTATTGGCACCATGTCTTTTCCATTTAGGAAAGAATGAATTCAGCATTCTCATCTATCCTCAGCCCACAAAAATGGCCTCTCAATTATGTGTAATTGGGAGGAGCACTGAGGTTCTGCCATAAAGGCTGGACTTTCTGCCAGCACCCCAAAAATTAATGGCAGGAACGTAAGTCAGACAGTTAAGTGATGAGTGATCCTTCGAGATTACACTTCTTGACTGTTCAGAGTTTAGTCAGTGAAATGCAAAGCCAGAGGAAGAGGGTAGGAAAAGAGTCATGCCCAGCACTCAGAGATTATTATAATGAGTATTGTAAAAGCAATGATGAAGGAGGAAACAAGAAGTCAGTGTAACTGGTTGTTCACCTGGCCTTTTACAGCTTGGTCTTTTCTGTCCACAGGGGAGGTCACATAGATTTCCTTCATGTTCTTCAAGTGGGAGTAAAAAATAAATGAGAGACGTCCATCCACACAGTCAGGGCGATCTGTGCAGAAAAGTAGGAAGCATTCAACTTGTGGAGAAAAGTGTGCAAAGCAGATCAGTCATAAAAATAAACCCACCTGGCTATTGCCCTCTGCAGGTTTACAAGAGTATGAGAAGAAATGAAAGTCTGCAAACAGCACTTTCATAAGGAAAAGTAGACAGAAAAGTTATGTGACCAGAGAATGTGACAAGTTCAATGTCCAGGGGCTGGCTGCTGTGAGTAGTGGGGGAGCTGGAGGCAGAGAGGAATGCCATGGAGGAGTACAACCCACAGCAGAAACATCTCTCGGGACAGAGCAGGACAAGAGGGAGGGAGGGAGGTAGGAGCAGAACAAGCCCGATGCTGCCATACCCATATCAATGCTGATGCCTCGCTCAAAAGCTGCAAAAAATTGCTCTCCCTCGAACATCTCCACCATGTCGGATGGCTCAGGTCCTCGATAGCGGTCCTGCAGCTTCTTCAGCACTGGGTCAACCTGACAAGGACAACAGTGTTTGGTCAGAAGCACATCTGTCCCTCAACCCATGTTGCTATACCCATGATGTTCCTCTCACCTTCAACAGGGAAGACTAATTTACATGAAAAGGATGTAAACAAATGAACAAAGACACATTAAAAAAGCATTTCAGTACTGTCTCTGTCTTTTTAACATGTCTTTTTAACTTCAAAGGCAAGGAGGGATTTACTTGCTACCATATCCCACTCACTATTCAAATACCTTTTCTCTGCAAAAAGCCACATGCTACAACAGCACACAGCTGAGGACACCAGAAAGCTCATTTTGGCTTTGTAGCCTGTGATCACAGTGGCAGTGCAAGAGTTGGGTTAGATTCTTCTATTTGTAACAGTAAACTGCTCTCACTCCATGACCATTCCCAG
Source organism: Melospiza georgiana (assembly GCF_028018845.1). Lineage (NCBI taxonomy): Eukaryota > Metazoa > Chordata > Aves > Passeriformes > Passerellidae > Melospiza > Melospiza georgiana. The sequence goes on from NC_080435.1 coordinate 13,159,556, forward strand.
CAGGATTACAGACACACCCAAACAACCATCTCACACTGAGTGTCATTGATGCCTCATCTGGAGACCGTTTTAGCCCACAACCCAATATAAAAAATCCTTGCAGATGTTTGTGTCCACAGGTCACTTCAATACAGGAGCACAGGTAAAGAGAAGGAGCAACCAGAGCAGAGAATTATGCAGAGCTGGATATGCAGCCCAGTAGTGCCAGTCTGATAAAATAACCCTCAGCTCACCAAGCTGCACTGCCTGCCAAGGGACATGTTCTCCACAGCTGCACACTCATGCTCACACTAATCTGAAACAACACTGCTAAGGGCTGATACCCCTAGGAAGAGGCAGCAGAAGAGAATGTGTGAGCACTTCCCATCTCCTTCTTGACAAAATCAGCCAGATTAGCTCACACTCATTGCATAAACTAACCTGATGTTGTATTAAAACAGACTAAGGAGTGCTCATATGTTCTGTTCCTGTGCTTGAACTGAGAACAGCAAGGAACATAAGGAAAATTACCATTTCTAACCACTCCAGCTGAAAACAAAGCAGTGCTGCTGCCCACACCACTAGCCCATGTCAGACAAGTGATGTGTAAACTTTGACTTAAATTTAAGGCAACATGTTTTACCTCATGTTTGCTGGATTATAATATCATGTACATGGCCAGTAACTGTGGTTCAGCTGATTTTAGCAGTCCTGCAGACCTCAGAGTTTGCAGGGGAGGAAATCAGTGCATGGCATTTGCCACTGGATAGAACGAGTTTTTTCTTTGCCCTGTGAGTCAGTATCACACCACCAACAGTGTGGTGACACTGCTGGTCACTGTTTGGTGCACTGCTGCCTTTGCATCCTACAAAGGGAAGCCTGGGAAGCTCAGGAGCAAGGCAGTGCAACCCAGATCAAACCTTGTGCTTTGGGACACACTGCAGCAGGACTTGCTCAGGATCCCTCTTCCTCTGCAGCGCAATGAAGTTCACCTGGTACAGACGCAGCCGCTCATAGACCTTCTTGGCAATGCCTCCAATGTAGGTCTTGGTGGTGTACCACAGCCAGTACCTGGAGACAAGGAATTTAAAAAAAATGAGGGACCCTACCCAGAGAAAGGTGCCAGTGTCACACCCACATGATTGGAAAGAATGACAGGTAGAGACAAAGTGCTACACTGGGCATGACTTGTAAAAGGAAGAGGGAACAGATAGAGGTAATGTCATGGCCTCTGGTCAGAGTGTTGGAAAAGCAAGGCAGAGGAACATCCCATCTTTTCCTCAGGACTAATCTTGCACTTACCAGGAGAAGTGAGTGACTTCAAACACTGCATAAAGATGGGTGAATTCCAGCACCACCTCACTGGTGATGTCATTCCAGGTTTGGCCCTCCAGGTCACCGTGGAGTATATGCAGCCTTGACCGATCCAAATTCAGCCCTAAAGACACCAAAGATCACGAGATGCTATATGCTATATGCATATGCTCTATGCAGCAGAAACTTTTATTCATGGCTTTACAAACCCAGCCACAGGTTTGGGTGATTTACTTTTTAAAGACACCAAGTAAGGGTTCACAGCCTTCTCTTCAGCATCCAGAACTGAACTTTGGTCAAAGAAGAGCAGCAATAAAAGGACCAGGCTATCCCATTGCTTTTGGGATATTCTGGCAAAATATGCAGAGTTAAAATGATAGTGTGCTCATTCCCACCAACAGATTCATTAGACAATTCTCATCACTAAAATCTAGGATTATTAATTAAGTTCTATCTCTTTCTAATGTACATCTCACACACTTTTCAATCCTGATGCACTTCAGGCATACAAATACCAGGTGGTGTTATAATGAAGGCCATGTATTTCTTTACAAGAAAACCAGGAGAGGTCAAAGAAAATAGGAGTAAGGACACTCAGGGTACTCAGCAAACAGAGGGATCCTTGCCATGACTGAGGCTGTTTTTAGCAGTTGGCAGAGTGGGATGTGGCTTAGCACAGAATCATATATTTCTAAATGCAGTAGCTCAGCACCTGATTCATAAGCAAGGAAAAGAGAAGGCAGACCCCTGGAGGCAGCATGTTCATTTCTTGCTTCAAGCTATTCCCAGTCATGAATCAAAACCCTTTTACAATGCATCTCCTCAGTGGGCAGGAGTGCCTCAGTAAAACCAGCAGTTAACATACACATATGGTTTGGCAGAGAAATCCTTTTGCCAAGACCATTCTCCCAGCTTGTCTGGTCTGTGAACCCCAGCCCTGATCTGATGGACCTGAACTACCTTCAGCTCGCACCGCTCTGCACCACCACGCAGTCAGCGGACACGCCTTGCTGTTCCTGCAGGAAAAGCAGCAAGCTTTATTAACAACAGCAGAGGCAAATAAAATTCTTTCTTGCCCTTTGTGGTTTTCCAAACATGGAATTTCCCTTTGTCAATTTTGGGAATAAGCTGACCTGTGATCCCGGGTGGAAGAGGCAGCTGAATTCTCACTGGCTTGAGAAAATCCGCCGGGGAGTCCTGGGAGAGGTAGAGCAGGGGACTGGCTCTGCACTCTGCATGGGCTGTGATTTCCTCTATCTCTTCTGCAGAGACTGGCAGCACCTGGATGTGCAGACAGCACAGGGAGCAGAGCAGTCAGGCACCAAATTCCCACACTGCTCACTCAGTCCCTCCAACACCCAGCAGGCAAATGCTGCTCTTGCTGCAGGGCCCATTGAGAAATAAAGCACAGTGAACTTCAACTGAAGTCTGGCAACCTGTCTGGCTGGGATGGACTTAAAGTATTACAAGAGCATCTAGCAGCTCTACAGAACAATTAATTTCAGTCGGGTGATTTTAGAATTAGATCCACATTAGATTCCCCTGCCACCCCCAGTTCTCACCGAGCTGTTCTTTTAGGGTCAAATTTGCAAGGGAAAAAGAGGCAAAATCTTTTTGTGTTCCCTTCATAGCAGCTACCCACTGGTCTGCTGAAGATCCCTTTCCCACACAGGACAGCACAGAGCAAGGCCCATGTTGCATGGAAGTGAGGAGAGAAGGTGATCTGAGATGGGTCAGCCCATGAAGCAACCACGTCTAGACATAAATTATCCTGGGGCAGACATCTCTGCTTGGTTCTGTACTGAACATGAGGAAACAGCTGCACCAGAGCTCACCAAAAAGCATGCATACCTGCAGCTTGACACTACGAGGCTCTTGGGTGACTCCAGGAGGAAAGACCACTTTGATGTTTGGATCCACACTGGAAAAGAGCAATGTCCCCTCTGCTGGCACTTTGCATTCATTTTGGACAAGTCGAGACACAACAAGGAACCAAGAGAAGTGAAGGACACAACAGTGGGCCACACACTTCTGTGACAGAGGACAAAGAAGAAAACATATAGGTATATAACTTAATACAATAAAGGCAGGAAAATGAGCACCAGCCAAGCAGAAGAAAGTACTAAATCAGGGATGAAACATGGCAGGATGCAGCTCATCAACTCTCTCCATGAGAGAGGAAACCTGGAGCTGAAATCCACTAAATTTTATTGCAGCTGGTCAAAACACAGCTCATGAGATGTTTCAAATAGGTTCACTCTTGGCTGGGCACAACCAAAGAGGGGAACAGGAACGAAGTGTGTCACTGGTAATTTCAATCTGCTCACCTTTGATTTTCTCTTCCGCTTCACTCTTGTTTTCAGATCATTCCAGCTCTGCCCACTGAAGGTCCGAACCACCACCTCATTCTGGTGAGGGGTTTGAGGTGAGATAAATGGCATCCAGATCTGCACCTCCTGGCAAAAAAGCATTCCTGTGAGAGACACCAGCTGAAAGGATAAAACCAAGGCCAGCTCTGCTCTGTGGCTTCCTATGCAGATGAGAGAGAGCAGAGCATGGCCTGTGTGCAGGGAATCAAAGAACCCGCTCTGCCCTGTGATCTCCAGGGAGGTGACAGGAAATGTTAAGTCTGCTATAAACTTTGATGGTAGGAAAGGTTCAGCAGATTCTGAGCAAAAAGGTCAAAGCAACCTTTGCAGTAAGCTGCTGTCAGCCATGATGGGGCTGGCAGGTGGTGTGACTACTCCCTAGCTTGAATGCAAACCACACAGTCAGACTCTTAGAGAAGGATGCAAACCATTCTCCTTCCAGGCTAAGGCCAGATGATGGACTTATCCTCTGGTAGAGCAGGAGTGTTGTGAGTGAGAAAGATTATAGCTCAGCTCAATCAGGAGCAGTGGGCAAGGCAAAGGTGCCAGACCAGCACAGTATCACAGAAGCTGGCTGTCTCCTTTCTCTCTGCAGCAGGGCTTCTTTCAGAGGGGGTCCTGCAGCTATGAAAAGCACCGTGGATGGGGGTAACTGGGGGTAACAGGTCCCAAAAGGCGCTCTCAGAAAACTCTACTGAGCTACTGCAAAGGCAGATTCATCAGGAGGTGACCTGGGGGTATCCTCACCTGCTGGAATTGGATGCCATGAGGCTGCAGCTCCAGGACTCTACTCAGCAGGACATCGTGGTGTCTCAGCTTCACCCACTGCGGATCTGGCGTGAGGGATCGGAAGTGGATCCGCAGAGGAGCAGAGGCAGCCCCCGGAGGAAAGTAGAAATGGATGCCACAGGCCAGGACCACTCTGCAGCCTTCAGAGGTGACAGTAAAGCTTCCAGAAGACATTCATGAATTAATGACATTGTGCAATGACTTCAGCCCTCCAAAAATTGACAGAATAATCTCATACTTGTGTTTTACTGGCCTACTGAGGAATGCTATTCATTCCTGCAATACCCACCATGCACCTTGTCTGTAATGTAAGTTCTTAAAAATAGAGGCTTACCTGCCCTCTCCTGATGCAAGGAAGAGTCTTTTTAGCCTTCTGGTACTGGATGTATCTGTGGCAATAAGAAGATTTAGATAGGAGAAGGAGACAGAGGTTACTTAAACCAAGGTAGACAAAGAAAGGCTGAACAGTTTTGGCTTAACCCTAATCTGACAGAAGTCATTAATGGAATCCTGGTCACACTGCAGTGGGCCCCAGAACACACTGCAGCAAGAGGATGGCATGTGGCCTCGAGGTCCCAGGACATACTGAAAATGCTAGCTCTCCCCCAGGGAAACTCAGAAGCAGAGGGAATTTGAAAATATTTCAGTTTCCCTCTGCAGCTCTCGGGGCCATGCTTGATTGCCTGGGGACACCTCAGGAATCAGTGCTTGCTCTTGTGAACATGAGCACCTCTGGGAAACCCTGCTCAGATTCCTGCTCATTTCATCACCTTCCTCTAAGACTAAGAGCTGCTCCTCTGCAGCCTGTGAACCTCAGGAAAGCAGGAGGTAACTGCACAGCAAAATGACCCCTTGCTGTTCTCTGAGGTTCTAGCATGAGCCACCACAGCCTTAGGGCCATGCAGCAAGTCCAGGAACTGGTGCTTACCTCTGCTAAAAAGGCTGGACCCGTTTAGGGACCTCTCCTGATCTGTTTCCTGTGAGTCCCATTTTCAATTCCACTGTAAAACCCTACTAAGAAGCCCAATTCCAGGAGCCATTGAGCCCTTCAGACCGGGATAGGCCTCATAAAAACATAACCAATACTGTCTGTATCCTTACAATTTAATAATTATTCCAGAGAAAGAAATGCTGATCTGATTCCCCCCTGCTTGTCTTCTCTAATCCAAACCCATCTACACCATGCTGGGCTGAGTGAGGGAACAGCTGGGCAGAACACACAGCAGCAAAAGCCCTGCAATTACCAGCCTGCGGGGACGGTTCCGTTTCTCCCAAGGGATTGCCGCGGACGTGCACGAACGGCAAGGCCTGGATCTCAGCAGGGATGGCACGCAGGCAGTTGTTCTGCAGATCAAGTCTGGACAAGTTGGGCAGGCTGGCAAGAGAGGCAGGGACTGTCACCAGGAGATTGCTGTGCAGATGCAGCCGACGCAGAGACTTCAAATTGGCTGCAGGTTGGAACAAGAAGTGACCCCCCATCCGTGCTGTTAATTGAACTGCATATCAGCTCGAACCCTCCCTCTCTCCTCAGCCCATGTAAACACACACATAATGAGGGAAAAGCACAAAAGCTTAACATCCCTTTAGCTCACAAAAAAAAGGAGTGCAAGGAATTATCTGAGAGGCAACACAGCCTCCTCTGTCCTCTCTTTCCAGCTACAAGTAAGACAGCTCTGTAACAGCATCAAAAACAACCTTGGTCACAATGTAATAGAGGACCCAGGAAGCTGGGCAGCCAAAGTCACAGCCCAGTTCTGTGGACTGGTCCACACTGGACAGTGTCATTTCAAGCCCAGATTCTCACCCCATCAAACCTCAGCTCTTCTGCCACTCAAAACCACCCAGGGCAGATCTTCAGCTATTGTAAATTGTATTGAAATCTCAGCAGTGTCGCTGATTCACAGAAACAGAAAGGGTGGTCCAGAGAGTTGTTAATGCTCAAAGGCACTGACTGAACCAAGCATGATCCTTCTGGATACCCTTTCCATTTGGCTCCAATATAAAATGATTTATGCTAACAACTCTGGAGATAGAGACCAAGGGTGTCAGAGGTTGTACCAAAAGCTTGGCAAGCCCATGTCCTTCTCTTCCCCTGTAAAATACATACCTAGGGAGTCTGGGATGCTCAATAAGCGATTCCCAGAGAGATCCAGCTCTGTGCAGTTGTGCAGATTCCCAACTTCTTCAGGGAGCAATTCCAAAGCATTTTCTGAGAGATTCAGATCCTGCAGCATTGACAGCTCTCCAATGCTCTGAGGTAAGTCCTTCAGCTGATTTTTCATTGCAGAGAAGAAAGTCAGTTTGCTCAGAGAGCCAAAGTCCTCAGGAAGTGTCACCAGGCTGTTGTGGCTGACCATGAGCACACGGAGGCTGGGGAGGTGGAGAATGCAGCTTGGCAAGGTGGAGAGTCTATTGAAGCTGAGATCCAGGTGGGAGAGACACCTGAGGTTCCCAAAGTCTGGTGGCAAGCTTGTCAGGGAGCCATGCTGATAGGAACCAAACTCATCCCTAGCATGGCCACCTGGGTGGAGGGAAGTGGAAGAAGAGGTCACTATGCTACCAGGAGAACTTCATGTGAGACTCAGCACAGAGATCCACAAGATTGGGAGTTACTGATAACAATGAGCAGCACTAATCACAAAGTATTCAGAGAAGTGAGTTTTCTGCTCCATGCCTCAGTTTCCTGATCAGTGAAAGGGGTGTAAGAAATGAAGAGCTGTTATGAAATCAGGAGATGCCACAGTGAACCAGCACAGCTCTGCTAAACACATCTAGAGTCAAAGCTGAGAACGAGCCAGGCCACCCCACACACTTACCACACTTCAGCAGGGTGGCCCATACACCTCCAAGATCCCACTCTCCTTCCCCACTTCTTCCTCACTACCGGTGGCCAACAACACTTTATGGATCAAGGAAATAGTCCTTGCCCTCAAGGATTTATCCATGCTGCTGAGAAGCAAACAGCCCTGAGGACTGAAATGTGCCCTTGCAAGACTAGAGGGCACACCTGAGGAAAGAGCAGAGAAAATGTGGGAGGGAAAGTAGATAATTCAGTATTTTGTGTGGCAGACAGCACAGAGAGGGAAGAATGAAAGTTCCATATCCCAGCTTGTGACACTCAAATTAGAGAAGGGCTGCACCCCTGGAAAATAACTTGAGCAAACAAAAGGAAACTTCCAAACTTTTCCACTTAATCATTGTTTCATACTCCTTCTCTACTGTTTTCTATTTATATCCATATACAGCAGAGGGCACCAAATATTTTTTTTTTTGCTGCACAATGGTACAAAATGAGAACAACCAACAGGCACATTGGACTTTGTACATAAGATTTTACTGAACTGCTTTATTTCACTTCAGGATTCTCAGGGTGTGTGTACATCTCAGAGAAAAAGACTGATAAAAGGTACTGCTGTTATTGCCATCTCACTAAAGGGAGGGAAAGGCAAATCAAATTATTCACATGAGAAATTTGTGACAGATATAGAAACAAACCTCAGACTTCTCAGTTTTCAGCTGGAATCCTGAATTCTGCCCCCAAACTCCCCCTTTTTGTTCTTAATTATTTTTAAAATTCTACCTCCCAAAGAGCAAATTATTCAGTCTGATACAGAAATTATACAAATTGTATTGATATCCTACCACAGTAAATAGATGAGACAGTCAAATAATGACCCAATATTTATAGTTCTAACAGTTATTACACTTTGCCAAACTACCAGCACAACCTGTGTCCTACTTTAGATAAAATGTTGAACAGTCTCTTCTGGTCTGTCTTGAACTTCGCTAAACCTACAGTCACTGACAGTAAGCAAGGATAAAGCATGGATTGATTCAGACAGAAACACAACAAATACAGCTTATTATACTCTCAAAAGTGAAATAGGGGCTGAACATTCACCAAAAGATTCAACACCTTTCAATCCCCTTCTTCTTGCATAACTCCAGAAATGCTCTTCTAGAGAATGGCTACAGAAAATGCTGCAGCATCAACCCAACAAGACTCCAAAAACCCAGTCCCCAGGCAGCTGTAAAAACAAAGGGAGGAAGTAAGAGCCCAGAAGCTGCATCTTGTTGAAATCTGCATTCAGGTCTGAGCAAGGTTGAGCCAAAGCTGAGGTAAGGGGCACTGGGACAAAACACTTCCAAGGGCAGTTTGTCCTGCAAATATGGAGAAAAGGATTAACAAAAAATCTGAGCCTAGAAAAGCTGGATGGCGATGGGCCCCAGAATTTACCTTTAAGCACCAGGGATTTCAGGTGCTTCAGATGAGGAAGGCTGCCCAGGGCAGTGTCAAGGAGGCAATCGTTGCTGCTGAGCCGGAGGAACTCAACCTGGACCAGCTCTCCCTGTTGCTCCTCAAACAGCTGGAGGAAACGGCGGCAGCCGTCAGGATAAACATCCAGGTTCAGTCTGTTGTCAGCAAGGCAGGAGCCAGCCGGGGCAGGAGCCCCCAAAGTCCCCTCCCCGCACTCATCCCTGAGCCCCAGCAGCTCTGCCATCTTCTGCATCTCATCCACAGGGTCCAGACATGCTCTGACTTGCCAGGCAGGCAGGCACTGGCAGCACCACAAGGCAGCTGGGACAAGGAGACGAGGAAAGATGGCTCTGAAAAAGAACACAAGTTCACAATGAAGGCTCCTGCCCCAGTCCAGAGTGGCTGGAAACAGTTCATAATCACAGCAAGATGGTAGGAAAGATTACATGCATGTTACTGAAAGCTTTGGAGGCAACAAGCACAGAAATGCAGCATGACAGATGTCACAGAGCCTTCTCCTTCTAGAGAAAACCTCTGAATTTTTCCAGCCAACATCTCAGCAGGGAATGGAGCAATTATGCACCATCAGAATAAAGACCAATATTAACTTTAAAAGACATAAATGTAAATGCCTCTGCCTAATGCAGATTTCAAGGTGCCTTAGTAGGAAGCTTTATAAATAGAGAAGAAAACTGGGGCAGGGAGAGCTGAGTGAGAAGCAGAGCGCAGAGGTGGCTAACAGACTGTGACAGGTCCAATCGAACCCGGTTGTGAAACCCAGTGTCAATGGGATAAAAGCAAGTGGACAAAGGGCAGCAGAGAAAACGTGTCAGGACCAGCGACAGGGTTAGAAAAGGCATGTTGGTGGCGCAGGAGCAACACCTCCTGAGCTTGGCAATTAAACTGGCTCATGGTGTGAATATCAGGAGCTCTTTGTAAACCTTGCCATGGATCAAATTGGTATACAGAAGTTTCCTTTGAGTGATGCAGAATTAGAACAAACTTGGCTCCAACGTCCGAGGCCAGCAGGCCAGAAACAAGATAACGCCCCAGCAACACCCTGAGGAGCAGCGTTAGCCTGTGGGACACAGCAGCACTGATATTCCCAAGGCACAGTGTGAGGGAGGCGTCATCCCCTCAAAGGGCAGAAATGTAAAGGCAAGAAGAAAAGGAAGCAGAACCCAGAGGCAGCTCACAAATTGTGCTGCGCCCTTGTTGAACCAAGTTTGTGAAACTGAGTGCCAATGGGATAAAAGTGAAACTACTGCTTTAGTATAAAGGTGAGCATTTCTTACAAAGACATGGTGCACAACGTGTACACAGCCCCCTTACAGACACGTATGAAAAAGGTCCATCAGCCATAGCTTTGTAAAACTGTCAGTGGTGAAGGAACCAGAGGGTGGGTCCAGAAGCCACAGAGGCAGCCTCAGGGCCAACAAACACGGATAGATGTGGTGCCACAGACACTCTGAAACACAGCCCTGCATATGGACACACAGCCCCGCACATGGACACACACACAGCCCTGCACATGGACACACACAGCCCCGCACATGGACACACACACAGCCCCGCACATGGACACACAGCCCGCACATGGACACACACAGCCCCGCACATGGACACACACACAGCCCTTCACATGGACACACACACAGCCCTGCACATGGACACACACACAGCCCTGCACATGGACACACAGCCCCACATATGGACACACAACCCTGCACATGGACACACAGCTCCGCACATGGACACACAGCCCCGCACATGGACACACACACAGCCCTTCACATGGACACACAGCCCCACACATGGACACACAGCCCGCACATGGATACACACAGCCCCGCACACGGACACACACACAGCCCTTCACATGGACACACACAGCCCTGCACATGGACACACACACAGCCCTGCACATGGACACACAGCCCCACATATGGACACACAACCCTGCACATGGACACACAGCTCCGCACATGGACACACAGCCCTGCACATGGACACACACACAGCCCCGCACATGGACACACACACAGCCCTGCACACGGACACACACACAGCCCTTCACATGGACACACACAGCCCTGCACATGGACACACACACAGCCCTTCACATGGACACACACACAGCCCTTCACATGGACACACACACCTGCACATGGACACACACACAGCCCCGCACATGGACACACAGCCCCACACACGGACACACAGCCCTTCACATGGACACACACACAGCCCTTCACATGGACACACAGCCCTGCACATGGACACACACACAGCCCCGCACATGGACACACACACCCCGCACATGGACACACACAGCCCCGCACAGGGACACACACACCTGCACATGGACACACACACAGCCCCGCACATGGACACACAGCCCCACACACGGACACACAGCCCTTCACATGGACACACACACAGCCCTTCACATGGACACACAGCCCTGCACATGGACACACACACACCCCGCACATGGACACACACACCCCGGACATGGACACACACAGCCCTTCACACGGACGCACACCGGGCCGGGCTGCCCGCAGCTCCCCGTGCCCCGGCCCCGTCCCCAGGCGCGCTGCCCAGGCCCCGGCAGCAGCCGCAGCCGCCCCCGGTGCCCGGCTCGTCTCACCCCTCCGCACCGGCCCCGGGCGCTCGGCAGCCGGGGCTGGGCTGGGCAGAGCTCTGCCCGCCACTTCCTGAAAAGTTCTCGGGAGCTGCGCCGCGGTCCGGGGCGGGACGGGACGGGGGAGGTGCCAGAGGCAGCGGGACACGGGCCGGATGGCATGGGTAACAGTATCCAGGCGTCCTGCTGCCACGGCAAGGGCACGAAAGGAGATTTTCCCCACACGGCCTCGGCCCTGGCACCGCAGCCGGTCCCGGTTCGGCTCCCCTGGGCTCCAAGCGAGCGGGAGGCACGGGCAGCTCCGGGTGTTGTGCTCATTCCATACAAATCCAGGGAGGGAAATGGAGCGGGGGCTGCGAGCCTAAGAGGGCGCAGGGCTGGGGCTGTCCTGAAGGGAGATCTGTAGCCAGGTGGGGGTCAGCCTCTTCTCCCAAGAAACAAGTGACAGGACAAGAGGACGTGCTCTCCAGCTTATGTCCAGGTTCAGGCTGGACGTCAGGAAGAACTGCTTCACAGAAAGGGTGGTCAGGCATTGGAATGAGATGCCCCGGGAAGTGGTGGCGTCACTGTCTCTGGAAGTGTTTAAGGAAAGACACTCAGTGCCATGGTCTAGTCGACAGGCTGGTGTTTGGTCATAGGTTGCACTTGATGATCTCAGAAGTCTTTCCCAATTTATTGATTCTGGGACTCTGGATGCAAGCTGCACATGGCCCTGAGGGAAATTTCCTACAGGTAGTAGACAACAACCACTGACTACTGCTCCAAGCTCTGGCTCAGTTATAACACCGTGAGCCTGGTCATTTTCTGAGAGCACCTGAGCTACCACAGAAGCCCCACCACACTGGGGATCTCTGGGGCACCCCCAGGGCAGCAAGGCAGGGACAGCCACAGCCCAGGCTGCTGAACCAGCATGCCTGGTTTGTTTGCATCCAATGGGTTTCAGCACAGTGCTAACTTTTTACTTCCATTCCTTTCCCCAGTGCAGGAAATCAAGTGAATAAGCACAGGTGGTGACTCCCGTAATCCCATGGCACAGGATTACCAGCTCCCAGCCTGCCAGCACAGGAGAGCAGCCCTGTCCCTCCTGTGGAGCCTTGCCTCAGTGTGCTGTCCCACAAGTGTGTTCTGCCACCCAGTGTGGAAGAAGCCAATCTACACACGGAGTTGAGGTATTTCACAAATATTTAATTCAGATTGGAAAAGACCTCCAAGGTCATTCAGTCCAACCCACGGCCAATAGACCATGGCACTAAGTACCTACCACATCCAGTCTTTGCTTAAACCCCTCTAGGGAGAGTGACTCCACTTTGCTCTGGGCAGTCCATTCCAATGTCTAATCTCCCTTCCTGTGAAGAAATTCTTCTGAATGTTTAATCTGAACCTTCCCTGACACAGTTTGAGGCTATGTTCTCTTGTCCTGTACTAATTGCCAGGGAGAAGAGGCCAACCCCTGCCTTTCTAGAGCCTCCTTTCAGGTGGTTGTACAGAGTGCTAAGGTCACCTCTGAGCCTCCTAAACACCCCCAGCTCCATTGCCCTTCTCCAGACACATTCCAGCACCTCAATGTCTGAATTGAAGTGAGGGGCTCAGAACTGGACACAGGGCTTGAGGTGTGGCCTCACTTGTGCCAAGTACAAAGGGATGATCACTTCCCTAATCCTGCTGGCCACTCCAAGATCAAGTTCCACCACCGACCAAACACCACTGAGACAACTAGAGCAAAGCTAACTGGTATGTCCTGTTGTTCCCAGAACACCTCCAGGGACAATGGTTCCACCACCTCCCGGGGAGCTTTTTCCAATGCCTGACCACCCTTTCCATGAAGAAACGCAACAAGGCCAGACACTGGCTTTCTGGGTTCATCACCCATTGCCCGTCTCTGCACTGATACAAAACAAACAAATACTTATTTGAGGGCTCTGTGTGTGGATCTGCCTAGGGTGCCCCTGGTGGCAGAACCCAGCTCACGGGACAAATGGAGGGGACTGTGCTGACCCTACCAGGCCAGGCCAGGGCAGGATTCCAGAGGTGGAGAAGAGTATTAAGCCGTGGCAGGGGAGGTTTAGGTTGAACATCAGGAATAATTTCTCCACAGAAAGAGTGATCAGACATTGGAACAGACTGCGCGGGGCTGGAGGTGCAATCACTGTTCCTGCAGGTGTCCAAGGAAAGACTGAATGTGGCACTCAGTGCCATGTTCTAGTGGACAGAGTGGCATTAGGTCAGAGGTGTGACGCGATTATCGCAGAGGTGTTTTCCAATGTCCTTCACTCTGTGACCCCGTGATTTGGGGAATCTCCACCATCCCAGCACAAACCCCAAGGCCGCATAGCACACCCAGCATGGGCAGCCCAGGCTCTGCGCATGCGCTACCGGCCGCGCTGGCGGCGGCCGCACCCGCGGCTCCCCATTGGCCTGCGCGCTGCCCGCCGCTCCGGCCCAATGGCAGCGCTCGTTGTTGAGGGGTGGCGGGAAGAAGGCGTTGCCGAGGCCTCGCCTCTTCCTTTCGCCGCCGCTCTGCCCTCGCGCGCGCACGTCCTAGGCCACTGTCCCGCGCCGTCGCCAGGTAAGCGCGCGGCGCGCCCCCCTCCGCGGCAGTGGTGCCGTCCGGCCCGCGCGCGCCAGCCCCGCCACGACCGCGGGGCTCGGGCGAGATCACTCGGGCTGGAGGGAGGGGGTGGGGGGGCAGGAGGGGAGAACGGCGGCCATGTGCTCTCCCGGCCCGCGCCGGGGCCGGGGCTGGCGGAGGCACGGGACGGGCTGAGGCACGGGACGGGCTGAGGCGGACACCAGTTCGGCAGTGCCGCGTTACTGCTTGGTGTCGGGAGAGGTGTGCGGTGCCGGCGCGGGCGGGAGCGTGTGCGGGCCGCCCGCGGCAGGGCCCCGTGCTGGCACAGCCTGCGCAGCGGGGCCTCGCCGGCCGCGGGCCCTCCTTTGGAAGCGGAGCCGCAGGACTGTGGCTCGGAGGGAGCAGGGATGGGCGCTCTCCGAGCACGCGGAACTCGGCCGGGCTGAAACTCTCCTCTCCTCTTGCAGGATGCGTTACGTCGCTGCTTACCTGCTCGCCGTGCTCGGGGGCAACGAGTCCCCCACGTCCAAGGACTTGAAAAAGATCCTCGACAGCGTCGGCATCGAGACGGACGATGAACGCATGAACAAGGTGGCGTTGCCTCTTTATTCAGATGTCCCAGCCATCACCAGACATTGGAGCTGTTTCCTTGGCTTCAGTGTTCCCGTTGCCTTCCTATTGATGTGCTGTTACACTGTTCAGACATTTGGTGATGCTTACTAGTGTGAATTCTAAACACTACTTAGCCAGTCATAAGTTTTTACAACTTTTGTTGAAAGTCTGGTTTTCTTATTCAATACCTCTGCAAAGGTATTGAGTGTATTCAATACCTCTACAAAGGTCTCTGTCAGTTGTTGCTGGCTTCTGGTAGTTCATCCTCATTGAGATGGTGGCTGCATATAAGGATGCACTGAAAATGTTCTGACATGTCTGCACTGAAGGTTCACTTCTTATTTTCAGTCAGTATCGATCCAGAGCTAACACTTTTGAAGGCCTGATACTCAGTAATACATTTTTATTTAGTGTGCTGCAAAGGAGCATTTGTTTCCTCACCAAGAAACATAGGCAAGTCCTAACATGGAGATTAAAGGTATTTGAGGATAATATATAGGAAGGTTTTGGAAATTAATATGAATGTGGTTATGTTAAAAAACTACTTCTAAAGAGTATCTTAATTAGAATGTTTTTTGTGAAATAATAGATCTTCAGTATTGTGGACCTAGAAATAATTAACAATGAAGAAAAAAAACCAAGAACCAATAAAATGATCTTATAATTTTTCTCATACTCCTATGTGAAGTGTTTCCAGAGAAGTACAGATGAAAAGAAACTATTTTTCCAGTATTTTGCCATAGGCCCAACAAGACAGAGGGTTGGCTGAGCTGACAGTGTCCTTACTATGGTTTGGAATGTTGGTTTGAACTCGTGGTGCTCCTGTTTAAATGCCAGATCTTTTGGTTTTGGCTCCTTTAGGTTTAATGCCTTAATTAATTGCTTCCTTTGATCCTCCAATATTCAGAAAGCTGTTCTGGAATCTGTTTTGGTCATAATTAATTTTTGGGTTGTCTGTATTTTAATCCTGTGTAAATGTAGTGAAGTATTAGAATCACCTTTCTCCTGGATGGAGCAGTGATGCAGGCACATATTTCGCACATCCCACGCTCTGTGTAAGCAGAAGGTGCCTGTTAAAAAGCTCTTGCTAAAGTCCTTTAGATTTGGCCACTGACTCCTGGTAGCTGGGACTCACCAGGAAGTTCTGGAGCATTACTTTAAAGTGCTTGCTTTAACAGTTTTGAGGTTTGTGTTTTGCTTTTGTCATCTCTGGTTATACAACAATGGTCATAAAATTAAAGTTGGAACTCTGTGTTCCAGGGCAAGGATACAATAGCTTGGCTTTTAACATGTGGTAGGACTAGGAATGGGACCCTGTGGTTTTGGGTCCAGAACCCAGTGCTTCAGAGCCTCCCAGGGGCCATTAAGCAAGAAATGTAAACAGTCCCTCAGTGACTTACACTGTTGGTGGGGCTTCCTAATTGGTTCCACAACATTTCTGTATCCTCTGTTTTCCAAGTTCACTGGATTAGTTATGAGTTCAGTAACAGATTTCATGAAAATACTAAAGACTTTGCGAAGTTTTCATGTCAATGTTCTGTTCCTGGTACTTAAAAGTAAGGAATTTTGGGGCTAGATAAGCAGCAGGATGGAGGCACTGCATATGATGATTGATCAGTACTTGTTTAAATGTAAGTTGTTCTTATGCTGTTTGGAAACTCTAACACTGTAAATTTTACTTACAGGTTATTAGTGAGCTGAATGGAAAAAATATTGAAGATGTAATTGCCCAGGGTAAGTAGAGTCTCTGAATGAGCCAGGTAATTGCCTCTGTTCCTTTGATAGCCTAGACCTGAGAGTAGGGAATTGCTGCCAAGTCACAGACTCTTTGTTCAGCAATGTGGACCACAGCTGGATTGAGTGGAATCAGGTCCATTCTAATTCCCTGCAGGTCAGTGCCAGTACCTGCTGGGTTTCGCTTGTGGACCACATTAAACTGGAGAACTGAAACATGTATGAGCTTACTGGAAGTCTGCTCATGATGGAGTTTTCTGGACATGTTGATAAGGACTGAGCTGTCCTTTGGGGTCTCTAGGAGATGTTTTGTGTTTCACCCACTTGTGTGCCCCAGTGATGTGAAACATAAGGAGCAGGCAGTTGGCATTGGGGTGCAGCTCCACACTCTGCCATGAGCACAAGCCTCCAGTGCACGTCTTGTAGAGCTCTCAGAGTCCAGCATTTCCTTTTCCCTGAGACAGAACTCTGAGGGCTGATTTCCATAGAAATTTGTGCTCTTACTGAGGCTGGAACTTTTTACATGACTGACTGGGTCGTAGGGCTGAAGTGTAAAGCACAGCTGAGGTAGTGCAAAGGTTTCTGAATAATGAATTTTTACTATTTTGCAAGTGTATAGGCACAAGGGAATTTGCAGGCATATTTTTTGTTTAAAGGTAGCCAGCACTTTGCCTGGCCTTGCTGTCAGGAACAGGCACTGGACATTTCTATCCATGTGGTTTGAAAGACCTAAGAGAGCTATTATACTTGTGGTTACAACACACTTACGCTGTCTCTTTCTGCAATACTTTAAATAAATTGTTTCTTAGAACATACATGCATATGAAACATGTTTGTTTACTTTGCTAGTTTAATTAGATCTTGAAGTAACAGGGAATTATTTAGAAACTGATTCCCAGAAACTGGAATACAGGCAAACATAGTGTGTATGTGACCTTTGAATACCAAGGGAGCCTTGGTATGTGAAAGGCAAGAGGCCAGAGAACTTGCTGCCTTTCCAAATGCAAACAGAAATCAGAAGTCTCAAAGGAGATGCAATATAGGGTTCATAGGGTGCTGAGGAATTTGTTTAAATACTGTACTCTTTGCCATAAATAAATCAGTCTTTCCCTTTCTCTCCTGTAAGTGTGATCCCGTTATGCCCTCAGAGTTCTCTTTACCCTTAAAGGGGAAAAAAGAGGAGCAGGAGAAAGCAGTGCTGCCAGTGTTACTCTTGAGGTACATTATCACTTTCTGGGCTACTGTGCTGTATTCAGAGAACAATGTGGGTGTGCGAAATTGGATGTGTTTGCTGCTATTTTTATGACAGCTTTTGGAAGAAAGGGACTTTTTGAACAGAAGAAAACTTACTAATAATATGCTGCCAGTGTTCTTGGGGTAAGCCTTTGTGAATCTTAAAACTCCTGAGTGTTTTTCATAGAACACTTTACATTTATCATGAATGCAGCCTCTTGCTCCTTTCAGCAGATTAGTGACAGGTTCAATCCATGAGACAGGATCAGTTTTTTCCTGCACTTTCCCATTTCCCTTAACTTGTGTGCTTGGGATGAGCGTGTAAATAAATACCTTCTCTTGTGTCCCGTTCAGGTAATGGGAAGCTTGCCAGCATGCCGGCTGGGGGAGCCGTGGCAGTCTCAGCTGGAGGGGGCTCTGCTGCTCCTGCCGCAGCTGCGGCCCCTGCTGCCGGTGAGTGAGAGTGCAGAGCTGTGGCTCCAGGGCAACTCCTTTTGGCTCTTGGTAACAGCTTAACAGCTGAGTCAACGTTTCAAGGCTTCTCCACTTCAGCTGTTCAGTGATGGAAGTGTCAACTGAACAGTTACTTTTCCTTTGGACAGTCAGAAGCATTTGCTCTTTGTCTGCCTTAGGATTGGTGTTGCTTAAAACTAAAAATCAAAAGAGACTTAGTGGTGTAAAACACATTTCTGTAACAGTAATGTCTGTATCCATTCAGTGTTATTTGGTTGCTGAAAGGGAATGAGATAAACCCTGCAGGCTCCAATACCAGTAGGCAGGGGAGCTGAGACCGCCAAATCTTGTATCTTGGAAATCTGTGGTGCAGTGTGAATACTGACTATTCACTTGGTCTTTTTTTTCTTCAGCTGAGGAGAAGAAAGAGGAGAAGAAGGAGGAATCAGAAGAATCTGATGATGACATGGGATTCGGCCTCTTTGATTAATTATTTGTTATAGAGAAGTTATTAAAATTCTTTGTTTTAAATGTTTCTGTGTTTATTATCATTACCGTGCAAGTGCTCTTGGATTCAGCTGTTCTTTCAATAGCTCTAACACAGCTTTGATTTTTATCTCTGTCTGCAATAGGTGTGTGAATTTTCTGGCAGACTATAAGACTCAGTGAGTACTGAGGAGATGGCAAAGCTTGTGTGAACCTGGGTTCTTGTTTTGACACTGCTGTTTCTCAAACAGTGTGTGGAAACTGAATCTTCCTGATGTTAGCCACCTCCATTCTGTTTTTCTCTCAGTTACTCAGTGAAGTGGCTCATCTATTCAGCAATGAAAGGACTTTGTTTCCAGGATCTGTTTATTCAATTCCAAAATGTGAAACTGAATGAACAGCAGGCCTGAATTAGGCCAGTAACATAATTTCAGAGCTAATTATAGTAATTTGGTTTTTAAATGTTTAAAAGCACCCATTTCATGACTCTCAGATTTCCAAGATCTAGGGACAACATCAATAAAATGGTTGACTGGGATTTCCTGGTACATCCATATGCTTAACAGTCTGTAACCAGAAAAAATCCTAACTGCATCCTGCTGTCATAAGACACAGATCAATGCAGAGGTGCCCTTCATGCTGAATGGCTGTTCTGGGCTATCAGGACATAAATTGTACCTTGATCTGAACAAAGAAACATGAGAATGGTGTTTTTGGAGAACTGAAACATCTCTGGCATGCCAAGAACTTACCAGCCTGAGAGGAAAGTGAATTTTGCTTTATTTATGAAGTGTACTGCTAGAAGATGGTTTTGGCCGGCAACTTAACATGGCTTCTTGTGGAAGTCTTTATCTGTCATTGTAGGTAGAGTGCATATTGCATGTGTGATGATCTTCCTGTGATTAAGTCTGCACAGGTAGAGTCAAAAAGATACCCCTGCAGTGTGTATACTGAGTTCTAGTGTAGTTTTTGGGGGAAAAGCAGTCGCTGATACAGCTGTGTTCATATGAGTCATTGGACAAAGCATGGAAAATACTTCTGGGAGTAGAGATGGGTGAAATCCAAGTAGGAAAAACTATTTCATCTCTGGTGTACTGAGAGAAAACACCCCATACTTCTCAGCAAAGCAAAAGAGCAGTTGAAAGTTAGATTCTCAAAATGGCCGTGATTTAAGCAACTAACCCTTGCTGCCCTTCTCTCCCCGGTGCCAGAAAAATGTACAGCAGTAACAGTGCCAATACCTTTCATCTACTTTGTCTCTTAAGTGCCAGCCTGGTGATCTGGTAGTAATGGAAACCATTCATTGTTCACCGTGGTTCTCTGTCAGACCATAATGGCCGTGGTTCAGCCCTGGGAGCAGGGGGCTGTGTTGCTTTTCTTGGTGATTTCTCCATTTCAGGTCACTGAAAAAGAGTGGATTTTGGATGTGGATTTAGTGAGAGGTGCCTCCCCCCTCCACAGTAGTGCTTTGCTTTGCTGCCTCAAGAGCACCAGCAGTGTTTACACAGGAAGGGATTGCCCTGGCACAGCACTCAGGGTTTTTCCATGCAAAAGGAATTTATTTGAATGGCACTGAGCTATTTGATGAATTTGCTGTGCCCAGGCTCGTGAGACGAAACAAACCTGTGGTGCCAGTTGCTGGCTACTGTGATGAGGGCAGGAGTATAGCTACATCTAGACTAACTTATTTTTTCACCCTGTTTTTGTCTTCTTCCCATGAAGATAAAACCTTGAACTATGTGCCTGATCTTGCAGTGGGTGTCCTCTTAACAACCTTTAAATTCCTTTGCAAAAGTTCAAAACTGTCAGTTAGCCTGCTCTGAGCTAAAGAATGGCTCATTGCTAAACTGTTCTGAGAAGAAACTTCTGGGGGCAGCTCTCAGGGAAAGCACTGAAAATAGAGCTCTCATCACAGTGCCACAAGGAGTCAATGTAGCATAACCACCTTGTAAGTTTTTCTTGAAAAGAACAGGGCATGGCTCGGCTTTGCTCCAAGATTTCACACACATTTTGCAGAATTTGCTAAAACCTCTTCATAGTGAACATTTCTTCTGAACACAAAATCAAACCTATTAAGTTTACTTCCCCCTTCCTTACCTATTTATGAAACTGTTGCCACCTGATGGCTTTGTACATGAGCAGTGATGTGCCTGGAAGTCTATTGCACACTTGTTTGGTGCTCTACATGGAGTTCCCTCTGTTCTGATTTCAATGAGCTTCAGCTGTGAAGGAGATGGGATCCCTGCTTCTGCTCTGTAGTCACTGTTCAGAATTTTCAAGTCTCAGCAATGGCCTTTCAGACTTATCAAAGGCAAGGGTGGATGCATGGCATTCCATGATTGTCTCAGAGGAGACTAGTGCCTGCTCATACTTGGACTTGTTGCCTAGTCCGTCCCCCTTACAGAATCAATTTTAGCTAGAGAAGATTTTTCCTGAATTCTTCATAAAAGATGGGCTCAAGGGCATTGAAGAGAAAGGGAGGGATAGTCCTGTGCCTGGAGATTACACTAGTAACTGGTCATTACCAAATTGACTGCAGGGGAGAGTGATTTAGTCATGGGCTTGACGTTGAAACGTGCAGGCTTTCCTCACTGGTACACGTGCTGTCACAAATCAGCTCTCACTGAACATCATTCCTTACAAACACCATGGGGCAGGGAGAGGGACAAGGCATCTCCACTACTTGGAAAGCAGGGAGGATGTCCTGGGCACTACTGTAAAGCAATAAGCAATGGCTCCCTGGGGCCACTCTCAACTGGTTTCACTCTTACTACCAAGGCCCAGTTTTGCAAGCTCCTACAGGCAGCAGGCCTGCTGAACTCAGGAGGTTTGACTTACGTGGGTGCAGAGATGGCTGTAGTACCTTTCCTAGAAGAAAAATTCAGTCCCAAAGGAGCAGGACTGCTCCTCTGCCTCAGGACATGCTCCTATGAAGCACGTGCCAAGAGTCTGCCATGGAATGACCTGACATACACAAACATCACAGGTAAGAAAAAGACATTTAACTCCGGCTTTCCAGTGATGCTGAGAGCACTTGCGTTGAGCTTCATGAGTGGTGTGCTTTTCTTGCTGACTGTGGACAACAATACTACAGTAACATTCTGGAATCAACATTGTAACAGGCTGCCTTTGGTCTTCCTTTGAATTCCCAATGGCTGGCAAAACCACAAAGTCTTCCTGAAAAAGCAGAGATTGTTTGCCTGTATGTTATTATCTTGAAGGTACTAACAGCTCGCTGTTCATTAGGCTAGAAAACAAACACAACAACGAGAGATTGTATGTGAAGCTGTCTCTGTGGCATCTCAGCTTGCAGGGGCATGAGTGGATTTGAAGAGTTTCAGTTGAGTTTAACATGCAGGAAAAGCTGCCTTGTAAATCCCACTGATCTGGCTTACTGCTGCATCGTGAGCAATTGCAGAACTATTGAACTTTCTTACTGGGGGGAAAGAGATTAGTTTTTAGGGTTAATTCATTTTTCAGAAAAGCACAGTTGTTTGTCAGCCTGCTAGTGCCAGTACCCAGGCAGCACTCCACAAGAGATTAGGGTTCACATGGTTCGTTTCATCGACCTGTTTCAACAGGGCAGCATTAACCTCCTCAAATAAGTAACCTTGAGGGCCAAGGCAGTGATGTAAACAACTCAGGATGAGATTGCTGTTGGGAAATCAAGTGAAAATAACTCCAGCATTGTCACAGCATTGTTGTTTCTATTTTCCAGAAACACTAGGAACATTAAGGCTTGTGAAATTCTGGAAAAAGAGGGAGCAGCACCGGCTCCAGAATGAAGATGTTCTTGTGGTTACAGATGTTTGGGAGGTATCTGCAGACAAGGTTCAGTGGTCAGTTTTGCCACAGACTTCTGCTCAAGTCACAGCCCAGTGACCAATTCTTCTGCAGAACAATCCCTGTTGTGGAAAAGGCAAGTCACGATGTTTCCTTTGGGACTGACTACATGAAAACACCTTCCTGTGTCATCAGAAGCATGGGGTGGAAGCTCCGTGATGGCCTTGGTGTTAAGGGTCTGTAAGAGAGTCATGGCTCAGGTGTGCCAGAGCTCCCCTCTCCAGGTGGAGACGAGGGTTATGTAACCACATCAAATGCAAGGGAGGAAGGAAATTACAAAAGCAACTAGAGGTATGAGAGGAAGGGAGAGAAGGGTGGGTATAGAGAGAGGATTAAGGTAAGCAGGGTTAATTCTTTATGTACTCCAGGATGTTAATATGTATAAAGGGGAGTTCCTGGCAGCTAGGTGAGGTGGGCTTGGGGGCAGGACATGAAAGAAAGCTAAAGCTGTACTCCTGCCTGTCTGATGAAAGCAAAGGGCAAACACTTAATGGAAAAGTGCTCTGTCTGTAGAGGCTGGAGTATGATGTCTAACTTGAACTCAAATATTGGACTTATGCAAGGGTTACCTGCTGAATTTAGCTTCCATCACGTGACTGTGGGGCAGCAGACTGAGGCATTAAACAGCTGTTCTTGCAACCTGGATAGCCACTCTTTAGGGAGGGTATTAGCCTCCCTCCTATCATTTGAAAGGACGTTTGGAGTGGAAGGAACAGGAAGAGGGGCTACTTGGATAACCTCTAATAGCCTAAATGGTGAAAGAGCTGTTAAGTACACATATAACACTATCCAAGTGAGAAGCTTCTGACCAGTTATAAGAAAATGAATGCAAATTGCTTTATGCCAAGATTAATGAAGTAGTTTTTTAAACCTTGGTAGAAAGTCCTTTTTGCCCTATGTTGGTTCAATTAAAAATTTATGCTTTTTGTTTTGTATCCCCCAAACCTCCCTCCTGCTGATCTTGCTTCCTAGCTTTGAGTAGAGCAGCTCTTTTTCTTGCTATGCTTATCTTTTTGATGTCCCTGTAAACTTTCGTACTTACCTAATGATTTGGATGTCTGTAGTCTGTATTGTTTATGGCAAAGGGATCTTTACAGCTTCTGAAATCTATTTTGATGATCTACTAGCATTGGCCTCTCACCCAGTGCTGCTCTGTGGTGACCATGTGCAGAAGTACTGCTGAAAATCACAGTTGCCCCGACTAAATGTAAGCATTTTTCTGAGCTTAGAGGCATGTGGAGAAAAAAATGTTGAGGAAAGGTTGGGAATGGTAAGCAACTGTATGTGTTTTGGTGATTTGTGTACAACAGTTTACAACTTCCTCATGAAGGGAAGAGGCAGACACTGATCTCTTCTCTCTGGTGAGCAGTGACAGGACTGGAGGGAATGGCCTGAAACTGTGTCAGGGCAGATTTAGGTTGGATAGTAAAAAAAGGTTCTTCCCCCAGAGGGTGGTTGAGGACTGGAACAGGTTCCCCAGGGAAGTGGTCACAACACAAGCCTTAACAAGAGTTTACGAAGTGTTTGGACAATATTCTTGGGCACATGGTGTGACTCTTGGGGACTTCCTGTGCAGGTCCAGGAGCTGGACTCGATGATTCTTACGGGTCCCTTCCAATGATTTTATTAGTTTTGAAGGGGGACAGGGATTACCTTTTTCCCAGTTCTTGCCCTATTGCTGTGACAAGACTTGCCTTCTTCTGATTCCTCAGCTTTTTGTGAAAGGAGAAAGCTTTTCCTGTTCTCTCACGTTTCTTGCCCCATCCCTGAAAACAAGGGAAACCCCAAGGACTTGGAGCAGATGCCAAGAATCGGGATGTTCCGCGAGGGAAGGACATCCTGCTGCCCCGGGACAGGGCGAGGTTTGGGGCGCTGCGAACAGCCGCAGCCCTCTCCCTCGGAGCGGCGGGCTCGGCCCTTTGCCGCTTCGGGCGGCGCTGGCCCGGCCCCGCAATGCCCGGCCCGGGAGCGGGTTCACCGGAGGAAGGGTTGGCAGGAGGGGCCGGGCGCTCCGAGGGGCGGTGGCCATGTTCGGGGGCGGGCCCGAGGGCCGGCCCCGCCGCGTATAAAGCTGGCTGCCGGCTCCGCTCTCCCAGCGGCAAGCCCTGCCGTGTTCCGCAATCGCATCCTCGGCAGCGGCGCTGCTTTTCCGGCTGTCCCGCCCGTCCCGAGGCGGCGCGGAAAGAGACCCGCGGCTTCACTGCTCCGCCGCGGCTGCTGCTGCCTCCCCCCGGCACCCTCCGCCTCCAGCGGGGCGCGGAGGCCATGTTCCCGCCGGACTCCACCTGGAATATCTCCTTCGCCGGCTGCGGCTTCCTGGGGATCTACCACGTCGGCGTGGCCAGCTGCCTGAAGGAACATGCCCCGTTCCTGGTGGCCAACGCCAAGAAGGTGTACGGCGCCTCGGCCGGGGCGCTCACCGCCACCGCCCTCGTCAGCGGCGCCTGCCTCGGTAAGCGTGGGCCGAGCCCGGCGCAACTTCCCGTGTTCCCTTCGTTACTGCTAATTTGTTAATTAGAGCACCAGCGAGGGGATGTGGGTGTATATATGTATGTGCATGTAAATAGCTCTGCGCCCGCCTCCTCCCGAAGTGCGAGCGGCGCTTTGTTTTTAAGGCCTTTACCCCCGCCGCGGTCCCTGCCGGGTGGCTGAGGTCAGGGAGGCCCCTGATGGTAGAAGTCAGCACAGGGCCCCTGGCTCTGACACCACACACAGAGACATCTATAGCGTGGACCTGCTGCGCTCGGTTTGCGCGTTTACCTGGCTCGGGTGTAGGAGAGGAGCCTCTCACCGTGTGGGCACTGGCCTTTGGTGGCTGTGAACCGGAGGTGAAGCGGCTGGAGATGGAGACCCGGAGTCTGTGTGTACAGATGGGAGCTGGGCAGCATCTCAGAGGAGCACAGCCTTCAGGCTGCGTGTTTGTTTCTGGAAGAGTGTTATTCCTTGGGATCTTTGGCACTGAGGAATTCTCTTGCCCTTTGAAAGAGCTAGATCTCCAGTTTAGCTAGATTTTATCTCTGTTTTCAAGTTACAGAATAAACTTAAAACGTTATCTCTGAAGCAAGCACACAGTGTATACGGTGTATCCCTATGCCTGGGTAACAGCTGAAGAAAATGGTTTGTGGTGCCTCCTGGCTTTCTTGTTGTTTTATATTTGGGAGGAAGCTAACAAACACGTGTTAGACTCTGTACTTGGAAGCTTTTATGCTGAGAATAACAAATGCAGAAAAATTTCTTAAGCTTGAGAGGGGATTGTGACGTGAGAGAATCGGGTCTATCTGTTTAGTCTGAGAATTATGAGCCTCTCTAGAGATAAGGGCAGCCAGAGCTGTTTATTGCTTGAAGTTCTCTCACTTTGACAGGTGTTTTTCCACAGCACTCCTTTCTGAGATGTAGCCCTCATGCAGCAAAAGTTAGTATTTTCTGTGTAGTTAGGTTTGAAGTTTCCCTTCCTGAGCATTTTGTTTACAGAAATGCCCAGTGAAGTGCATCTGTAACTTCTGGAGCTCTTAACAGCTGTTCAGATCCCAATCTGAGATCTCAAGGCTGTAGTGATGCCTTGGTGCCAACTATTACTGTGGAGAAGGGATAATAATCCCTAATCCCATTTTGTGTAGGGATTCATTTGCAGGTAGCTGCCAGGGATTCAGTTGTTTAATTGCTGTTGCTTCTGTTGAGGAGGTGACTCCCCAATTAGTTCCCTAACTAGGTGATCCCTCTGCCACTTGAAGGCGTGGCACAAGTGTGAGACAGGCTGATGGTAGTGCCCAAATCCTTTGCCTTGCTCAGATGCCATCGTGGGTGCTGAGCAATCCTGTTATCATGTTTACTTTGTCCTGGCTATTTATATGTCCAGAGCATCCATGGTGTGCCAGGCACTGCCCTGAGGGAGGCATCCAGCCTGGTAGAGAGCTTTCTGTGAATCAAAATAGGTTTTCCCACTCCCTGTGAAGTACAGTGGGAGTGTAAGAGGACTGGGTTAGGGGCCACCTTCTGGGAAACGTTCACTTACCCCCTGAAGGAGGGCAAACCATGCTCTTTAAAGCTAACTAAGGCTTGATCTTGGGTGTTCCAGTTCTGTCTTCCATTTGACTTCTCTGAAATTGTTTTCTTCTGACTCACCTGCATGACTGACATATATCTTGGGTAGAGAGCAGCTCTAAGGCAACAGTTGACTTCTGAAAGTAAAAGCACATGGGGTGCGTGGCTGTACCTTGTCCGTGTCATAAACCCTTCTGACAGTGCAGCTTCCAGCCAGAGGTTAGAATGAAATCATAGAGGTAAAAGAGGACAGGGCAGAAGGTACAGCTAGGCCTGAACTAGGAGAGCAGTTCATTCTCATACAGGCTCTTACAGGGTCTGTACCTGTGTTTGCTGTGCTGCTGAGAGCAGGTGGTAGCCTGTGGCCTTTGAATCCTATGGCAGCTGCTGCTCTGCACTGTCACTTGCCCTGTCCATGGAACTGGAATGCTAAATAGTGTATCTTGATGAATGACAAAGGGGGAATTTTGCAGAAAGAAGCCTTGCTTATTTGACTGTGTGTAGATAAGGTTAGTGTCCTCATGCCTGTGAACTCAAGAAGACACTGCTGTGCAGAGACAAATATTTGCAGGGGAGGAGTGTAAAAACCTCTTCCTTGGGGGTTTTCCATGAGTCCAATCTTTTGAGACCCTGATCAGAGAAAGCAGAGATCTTGCCTGACTTCAGAGAATAAGATCCCACTTATTGGTTTCTTTTCCAGCTTTTCCCCCCTGGCCTTTGCATCTGTTCAGCTTGTCTGTGAACTCATTCTGCCTTCTCTGTTAGTTGAGACCTCACTGTCGTCATCTGTGTAGGACAGGAAGGCTTTGCTATGGGCTGACACTGAACTGAAAGCCCTGACCAAGTGATCAGCAGCCTTTGGAGCACACTGTGGGCTTCAAAGGTGTGCTTGAGAATAGCAAAGAGAGCAACATTGGGTGTGCATATTACTTAGGCAGGGCACCTTATATTTATATAAGAGATCAGGAGGTATTTACAGTCTGATATGACCTTGCCTAGCTCTGGTTAAGCACTTTACCATTAAGTTGTAGGGATCTTGGATTTGTTGTTCAAGGTTACGACGGTGATGTTGCCCTGCATCTGAAGTGCTCTCTCTCCAGCTTTGAGATCCTTCTGTTTGCTGGCATGAAAAAGCAGTGCAGTTTTCCCACTAGCATAATCTGTACGGCTATCAAGATGCATTGGGCCATCTCCAAGTTTCTTGACTGTGCATAGTGCAGTGTTGTGGCATGAACAGCTTCTTGCCCCAAGTATATTCTAGAAAATAGCCTCTGTAATGCCCATACCATCTCTTGGGGCTCTTGGAGTCCAGCATACCAGGAAATGCACCTTTATGTGCCAGGCAAGTGGAAAGTTCTCATGCTGGCATTGCTCTCTCCTCTTTGTGTGTACCTCCAAACCTGCAGCTTTTCACAAACTCTAGGTGTGGGGCTTTGAGATGGTCCCCTGTCTGTATAAATCTGAAAGTCACCGGCCTGGGTGAGGAGAACTGGCATACGTGACGTCCTCTTTCAGTCAGGAGGAATGCTAAAGTGCAGCTACTGCAGGATTCTTTCATCCCTAATACTGAGTAGGGAATGTAGTTTGGTAAGGTCTGGAATCATCTTACTTTGGTGAGCTGTATGGGGTTTGTTGTGCTTGCTTTGGAAGCATAGCAGCGTGAATAAATGATGAGATCTGAAGCTGTATTCACTGAAAAGCTGTCTTTGAGCTGGTACTAAGGTCCCTCTGACTCACGGTTAACCAACAGCATCTCAATTGTCTGCATGTGAATGCTGTCCTAGACAGCCCTATCTGAGGGTGGGTTGGAACTGCTGAATTGCTTCTATTTTGGGGAGAAGGGGTGGGTTCTGCTGTCAAATGCAAAGCTGGCTATCAAACCCCATCTGTGGAAGTTAGCTGTTCTCCTAAAGCATGACAAGGTCAACAGAAAATGAAAAAGCAAGCTGAGGAGATGCTTTTGGTACTAAGAATAAAGCAAGGAAGCCATGTGTTGCTAGATTGAGTAGTGTTGTTTGGGATGCTCTTTGGAGAGCACTTCCTGGGTTGTTTACAGCATTTTAAAATGTAATTAATCTTAACTCTGTCTCAGACTTGACATGAGGTGACATAACAGCTATTTGACATTTGGGTTTGCTTGTCAGCTGTCACCGTGTGACCACCAGGAAATGTGCTGCTGAACTGCAGAGACGTTTTCCATTGGGTAGCAGGAGCAAAAAAAAAAAAAAAAAGCCCAATGAACAAAACCTTTTGAAACTGAGATAATTAGCAATATCAACATCTTAAATGTTGTGCTTCTGCAATTTGATTATGCATGCAATGGCTTAACAACTGATCATGGAGATTTACTTTCTCTGTGTTTGTGTAATCTTAACACCAAATCCCAGATTGATAGAAGGAAATAAACCAGCTTAGAGTCTATGGAATCCTCAGAGCAATGCCAGTTTGTGCTGGCCAAAGCATGAATCAGGGTGCTTATCCTAGGGGAAGTGTATGTGATGCTGTCCTCTGTGGCTGTGTGAAGAGAGCTATGGTCTCCACAGGGACACAAAGGAAAGTTTTGTAGCATCTGTGGTGTCTCAGTAGTTAGGTCCCTCCTTGCACAGGTGATGGGCACTTTTTCTCCTGGGAGGGCCCCTGCAGGAGGTACAAGTTGTTGAGGTCAATAGCCCCAGCCCAGGAAGGAGGGACACCTTTATGTACATTGAAATACAGATATAATTAGTGGGGAGCCTTCTGGTGCTTCTTGGAAATGGTGATGCTTTTTTCTGTGGTGGAAATAGAGGTGGAGGGGAGATGTGCTGTGCTGACATAGATGGAAGTGTTCGCTGGCTCGGTGGAGAAGCTGCTGAGCCTGGATCAGTGCCCTCAGCAGTCACAGGGCTGTGGGATCAGGTGTCCAGAGGAGTAAGCTGGCAGCCAGAGCACCCTGTAGGACCTCTTGATGGGAGGGAAGGAGCTTGTTCCTGCTCTCTGCCTGGCTCTAACAAGAAAGCTTCTGTAAGGAAAGCTGCTCTTGCAGGCATCTCATTGGATGAGTGCAAGGGAAGCCAAGGAGCCACTTGTAGCAAAAAACAGTCCTAGCAAGGCATGTGTTTGTTCTTTTGGCACCCCATATAGACAGCAGGTGGGCAGAGCAGCTCGGTGCCCAGCCTTGCTGTCAGCAATGGCAGCAGCTGTGCTGCAGTGTCACTGGCAACAGCACAAGGGGTCTTTGGTCATTCTTCTGACCTGTAGGTTCAGCATGTCTCTTGAACTTGCAGCATGTCTGAGCTGTTCCACTTTTTCTGCCTCTTAGCTCCCCAAACTCTTCAAGGCAAATGCAAGTCCTCCATGTAAAATGGGAGAAACTGTTGTGTGTTCTTTAGGGTCCTGTGTTCACTTACTGACTGTGTTTGGAAGCTTAGCCCTGATAAATCAAAAAGCCTTCCTCAAATGTCTTGCTGTGTCGTTCAGTTCCAAGCTGCTGCTGCTGCCTGCACATCCAGTAGCTGGTGGTGGTGCTTGTTTCCTGTTTTTTGGGGAGCTGTGTTACCTTCCAGTGCAGTGAGCTTGGGATTGGACTCAGATGTTGGGCCCCTGCTCACTCTGCCTCACCAGAGTCATCAGTTTCTCCATGTTTCTCTCTGTGCCCTCCATTAAGCATGGATGAAATGCTCCCTAGCTTGGCTGGAGACGATTTCCACCTCTCCTGTGCTTGGTTTCCACTGAACTTGAAGAGGACCACACAAGGGCTGGAAATGGTAATTAGTCAGCATTCCTTCTTTCTGGAGATGGGAATGGGCAGGCCTTCTAATTACAGGACCTTTGCAAAAGCTCAGAAATCTTACTCCCAGGAACAGTGTGAGTGGGTGACTCCTGTTCACCTTGCTCTTTGCAATATAAACCCTACTCGTGGCTGAATTCCAAAGTGGTCACCACTTCTCCATTGAATTCTTTGCACTTCTACACTTTTATTGCCCAGCTCTAATACTTATTTTCTTCCTTTCTGCTAAGTGTTCTTGGGACTTGAGGTGAAAGTCAGGATGTGTCTTCAAGTATGTGGGAGTCAGCCAGGCCTATGTATTTGCCTTGGGCTGTGTGGCTTGTCAAGCAAGTGGAGTGAGAGCTAGTGAAAAGGAGGGGTAGAGGAAATGATTCCATGTGGAAGGCCCTAAATAAGTCCATGTCCCTGGGAAAAAGCAGATTGTGTCCTTGAAGTGGTAGAGTCTGAGGCAGTAGAAAATCCTTTCCAAGGAGCACATAGGAGAGAGGCAATCAGTGAGCCTGGGAGTGTAGAAACGTTGCTGGAGATTGTTGTAGCCCTGCCATTTTGTAGCTATGAAGGCCAGAGGAATGGAGGAGAGAGTTTTTGTCACTTGTGATACAGCAGCTGCTGGTGGCAGGCCTGATCCTGTCCCTGGGGCTGTGCTGATCTGTGGTGCAGTGTGTTACATCAGGTGTGGGAGCTGGTAGGTTTATTAGAACCCAGGGCTTTGTGCTGCCCTCTGGCAATGTCCCAGAACTGAGCTGGTTGTGCTTTCTGGTACAGATAAAGGCCAAATCCCCAGTGATGACTTCTGCCTGACAAAACCTTTGGAATCTGCAAGCTTCATGAAGTGTCTTCTGCCACCGTTTCCCAGGCTTTTAGCTGTGCTGTGCCTGGAGGATTTCTTCTGAGAAGGAACCATTCTCTTCCTCTTCATACACTGAAGTTTGTGATATTGGTTTTGGAGGCCTTTTTTAGGCTTAGGATTTAAAGGATTGAATATCATTGTAGCATTGGAGGTTCTGGCAATCTCTGAGCTTGCCACTCCTGTGGATTATCTAGTTTAGCATCCTGAAGTAGAGGAGGAGACATATGAGGGTGTAAATGAATCAGGAACTCTTTGCATATGTTAATTACAAGGGCCAGTCTTGCTGGCTGCATTGAATGCTGCTGATTCAGTGCTGGGCCTGGCAAAAAAAAAAATAATTCCAGTGTATTATGGAGGCAGAGTGTGGATTCAGGCTGCCGTAGTTATGCCATGTGTGAAAAAACTTGGAGTCCTGTTTCAGAGTAGGCTGTCAGCACAGAGATTTACACTGATTTATCTATCCTAGTGTTCTTACATAGCAAGATTGGCAAAATAATCTTTAAGGGAAGCATTTAACTCCTAGCCATATTCTTGCACACAGAAGAGGTCATGTGTCAAATGTTCAATCTGAACATCTGTCTCTTGCTCTTCTTGTTTGTGTGCTCAGCCCTGCAGGAAGGTTGAGCAGAGGCTTTTCCCCTGCTGGGGTCTGTGCAACCCTCTGTGAGCAGCTCCTGTCCTGCTCTCACAGTAGTTTTCAGAACCTCAGTTGTGTTTTGGCTGAGGGTTCACTGCTGATTGCTCTGGGACAAAGGTAGCATCAGTTTCTAGATTTTGCCATGGTTCCCAGGGTGTGCATCCTAACCTTGTGATCTGCCTGATGCTGCTCCAAGAAAACAAGAATCATTCTAGAGCAAAATGCCAACACCCCTTGCCAGAGGACTGCTTTGGAAACTGAGCTTTTGATTCTCACTTCCTTGCTGGAGTCTGCCCTGTTTGTGCCAGGGCCAGTGGGGAAGAGTTTGGAGTGTAAGGTGACACTTGACCTGTCTGAGAAGGAAGGGCAAAGCAGGCCCAGCAGGCAGTGCCCTCCCAGGGGCACAGGGAGGGGCTTGGTGAGCCCTGTGAATGTGAGAGCTGGGCATGATGCAGGCTGAGAGCCAGTGCAGGGTGTCAGGGCTGTTCCTCTCATCTGTGTTAGGGTTTTAGCACTCACACAAGTGTACAGTGGAGAGGACAGGGAGGAAGATTGGCTGCTGTGCGACAGAGCCAGCCATGTCTCTGGTATCATCTCTGACCATGAAAGAATTGCCACCTGAAAGCACACAGGAAAGCTTTCTGCAGGGCTTAGGCTGATAGCTACCAAAAGCCATGACTTCTGCCTCTGGGCAGACCGGAGAAGAAAGGTAATTTCTCATTACGACATGAGTTTTGGTCTCTTTCTCCCCTCCACTAGCTTTCTCTGGATGAGTACTTGTTTTTGAAAATATTGCTTCAAACTCAGTATTACTTGGTCCAAAGTGAGCAGCAAGGATCTGAGCTGCACCTCGTCTACTCTGTGAATCCCCTTTTCTTGTCATCCCATGCTGTCTGAATTGCACTAGAGCATTGGCAGGGATGAAGATGGAACATGGCTTTCAGTTCAGCTTTCCTGGGGTCCTGAGCAGCTCTTTTTTCATGCACTGTAATGTCATTTAATTTCTCTAATGCAGTGAACAGAAATGCAGCATTGAACCTCATATTAGGGCATTACAGTAGGGAAAGATCAGACTAGTGGGTGTTGCTGTTGTGGTTGTGACAGAGGGATCCTGGCTGGCTGCCTGCTCTGAGCTGCCTCCTGCCCTTCCTATCAATTGTTTCACAGCAGCAGCTGCCCTGGTTTTGGGTTT
Source organism: Melospiza georgiana (assembly GCF_028018845.1). NCBI lineage: Eukaryota > Metazoa > Chordata > Aves > Passeriformes > Passerellidae > Melospiza > Melospiza georgiana. The sequence goes on from NC_080435.1 coordinate 13,192,328, forward strand.
GTGTTGCAAAAATGAGCGCTGCCGTCCTGACCGCAGAAACACAGCGAGTCTCAGCTTGCACAACAGCAGTTCTGGCGAGGCTTTGGTGTGCCACCACTTCATCAAGTCCAGTGCAGAAATTTAGCTAGAGACCTCGTCCAGCCTGTGAGTTCTTATGCCTGCTCTCCCTGTCTGCTTCTGTGCAAAGCAGAACAATGAGCCTCGAGGTGAGGTATGAGTGGTGCATCTGCACTGGGGCTTGCAGGAGGGTCCTGCCCTGCAGGCACCAGCTGGTGGGTGGGCATGTGGCAGTCACTGCTCTGCCTTGTGAGCTGCTCTGTGCAAGAGGTAAAAGCCCTGGCAACTTAAAAGCAGATCTTCATCTTGTGTTCCTCATTTCTAGCACGTGGCAATAGCTCTGGTTCATCTATTAACTAGTATCTAGAGCATGCTAACCATATCTTTTGGCTCAGATGGGAAAAATGTCTCCTTTTGGTTTGACTTTATTTAAACAGGCAGCATCACTGACAGCTTCCCCCCCAAGTTGAAATAGAAGAGCAAATATCTTGGGACAAACACATTGAGAGAGGCTTCTGGTTCTGGAGCAGTTGCAAATGATCTGAATTTATGTGGCCCTCCTGCTGCACAGTGTGTCTTGGGCTAAACAGTTTGTGTCTGGTCTAAGCAATGTTGAGTGTGAAGAATCTGCACCAGAAGTATTGTGGGCTGAGCCCTTCTTTTAGCATCTGCCTCTGGCTGCAAGAGCTGGCCTTACTTGAAAAGCTGTCTCTTTCTCTTGGTGTTTGCACTTGCCCTGCCTGTAAGGTCAGAATAGGTGCTACTGACTGCAGTCTAACCGGGATCCCTAGCAGTTGCTCCAGTAGGTGTCAGTGCCTCTCATTCCCGAGCAAAGGGGGAGAAACGCCATTATGTACCCCTGGTGGCCAGGCTTTCCAAGAACTCTCGTTTACAGAACTGTTTGTTTGTTGAACTCTGAGGTTAAATCCCTGCACAGAGCCCCTGATCTTGCCACAGGGAACAGCTGGTCAAGCAGTAGGACTGTCTGTAAACTGAGTGGGTGTGGTTGTGAGGGCAGTTGTGTTTACCTCCTAGGTATCACTAAAAGCAAAAATAAAAGTTTCCTTCCTGTATGTCTTATCTGGAGCCAAGTGACCTGAACTGTTTCTTACCTGATAGCAAAATAGTTGGAGAGGAGGATTGAGTGAAGACCTTAAATTAAATAAAAAATATACATCAGAGCAACAAAAATTAGGGAAGTCTCAGAGGAACAGCTTGTTCTGGTACATAGTGTTTCTCAATCAAACTGGCTTACAGGAGGATGTGCACAGATGAGAAAAGAGTTGATGCTTTTGAAGACTTCACTGCTAGCTGCCATCCCTCAGCCTGCAATGTTTGAAAATGTGTGTTTTTCATTTGTGTCAAATAGTGGCAGTTGTACAACTTCTGGCCACTGAGGGATATTCTTTCCACAGCCAGTGTTTTTAGGTGTCTGTCCAGGATTTCAGATGGAAGTTAAAGAGCTGTCACCAGCCATGGGGTACACCTATCACCTGAACATGTCTAATAAGGGCAGGTTGTAAAACATTGCTCTTTATATCCTGCTGGCATGGATTTGTCTCTGGGGCCCCCTCTGACATCTTTTCAGCCTCTCTGATGGACCATCAGAGAACATCTTGGGTCAGGTTCCCATTCAGGACAAGCTGGCCTTTGTTTAGCTTGGCTGAAATGTTGGCTGGTTTTTGCTCTCTTGGGACAGTAAGTGGAAATCAAGTTGCTTCAGCATGAGTGTGGAAAGTGGAACAGAAGTCTACCCAAGCAGTGGGATCTTTCACAAATGGAGGTCATTGCCCACAAGAATTGGGTTTGTCCTTGGGTCACTGGCACATTGCTGTGCACTGCTCCTTGGGATGAGCAAACGGGCACTTCATGATGAACTGAGCTACCCGTGAGGAAACATCCAATAAAGCTCTCTGTTAATTATTTTCTAGATGTCAGTTTGAAAAATTCTGTTTATAGCTTTGTAGGTTTCTTTTGGGCTGGTGACAGGAGTGTGTTGTAATTAGGACTATATCATCTCCTGGGAGAGGCCAGGCAGGAAAGCATGTGCATTGCATCTTGGTGCTTAGAAAGGAGCAAGTGCAGGAGCTGTGCATGCTGAGCTGGAGCAGCCTAAGGATGTGTCCTGGAAGAACTTGGAACAGCTCTCCTGAAACCTCTGCTCATTGTCAGATACTGACTTTTAGCTCTTGCACATATGTGACACAGAACAGCTGAAACAGCAAGAGATGGGCAACCGAGATAATGTTGGGGAAGATCATGCTAATAAATTCCTTCTGGCTCATCCTATTCCTAAATTTACATCCAGACTGGGATCTAGCAGTGGGATAATGACAATTCCAGCAGTGTTCAGCAGCCAGCTGCATTGAAAGCTGGTTTAGCTGGGGACTCTTGAAAGGGACATCTGTGCTGAGTATCACACAAACGTCCCTGGAACAGAGAGCTGAGCAGAACTGAAGGAGTTCTGGAATGAGGTCCCTGGTTATAGTACACAGGGCTGGCAGGACTCCTGTCCTGAAAATCTTACAGTCAAAATAGCTTGGTCATGTGATTCCAAACTGAACAAGGGATGGGGCTGTCCAGGGCCTGGGGGAATAGCAAAAGTACCTGTGCTTCCTTCTGCTACTGTCTTCCTTTCAGAGCTGTTGGTGTGTTGGGCCAGTTGGAGCCTTAGCTGGGTAATGGGAATGGGGAGGGGGGAGTGTTGCTGATGTGTAGGAAGGAGTCCATTTGTTGGTGATGAATGAGAAGCAGGTTTAGTGAGGATCTGCAGTTCCTGCCTGCCCCACTAGTCCAGGCAAGTTATGGCATCTGCAGTCTGGGGTGTGACCTCTCTGTGCCTCCTGCCAGGAGGGACAGAGCACTGCCCCTACATCCACCAGCTCTCTGAACTGTCCTTTGCTCTCCATCCCTGTTGGAGAACTTGTCCTTTGGGCTTGGATCCTGTTTACTGTTGCACTAGGCAGGGAGTGGGAATGTCCCTGGCACAGGTGGTCTTTGTGCTGACACAGAGCTCTCCCAGAGAGACCTGCAGTGTCATGGGTGAGCTGCAGGATTGAATATTCAGAATGCCCATCCCCCTGTTTAACTTGCTCTGCTCCTATTTTTGTCTGTGTCTTGGGCACTTTTTTCCATTTGAAATACTTCATGAGTCATCTGTGATTTTACTGGCTGGCAAATAGATACCAATATGGTCTAACATGTGGCTCAACAGGAGACCATCATGGTGCCTCTGGTGCCAAAGCCCTGCTGCTGATATGGGTCTGAAGAGACCCTTCTTCTCCACTTGTCACCCCTCCTGTGGAGCAGTGTTTAGGCTTTGTGATGGTCCTCATGCACTGCACAGGTTTGGAGATGCCTTTCTGTTTCAGCTCAGAGCTGTTGGCAGCAGTTGGGGGTCTCCCCAGCTGCTGGCTAACAACAGTTTTAGGTGATCCATCTTCAGCTCTGCTGTCCCAGAGGCAGAGTAACAGCAGGCTGCTCTGCTGGGATGTTTGTTTACAGTTATAAATAGCATGTGCTGCTTGAATGCTTTTCAGGTTAGAGTTTAGGGGCTGCCAGGCAGTACAGACTTAGTTACTGGCTTATTTTGGAGTTGAGCATGACTGATAGAGATGAAAGTCACTTGTTAAAGGGAGCAGTCTAACCCTATGTCAGTAATGTGAGGCTGGATTGATACAGCTTAAAAATGAAGTGTGAGCTAGCAGCTGCCTTCAGGCTTTTCCCATGGGTGCCACTACCTTGCCCCTTATAGCCACTGCAGATGACAATCAGCAGAGTGGGGACAGCTGGCCTGTCTTTTCTGGCAAGGGACATATTAGGGTGTTTCAGGACATAACTGAGTGATGTTCCTTTGCGTCATCACAGCTGAATTCAGATAAGGGCAATAGCCCTGCAGTACTTGGGTTTATGTATAACAACACCCAGTGGGGCACTGCTGGGAGTGGGGTAAAGAGGAATGTGGGTTTTCCAATGAAAATGAAATATTCCACATGTATTAATGCAACATTTTTGAGGAATATTGGCTTAGTAATATAGGGAAAGGTGTTGAATTAATTGGTTGGTGTGAGAAGAATGAAATATTTTGGCAGCAAACACTGCTAACTGCTAGGGATTGCCTCTGCCCCGTGGTATGTACCTCAATAAGGAAATACAAATTTAATTCAGCTTTTTCACATGACTCTGTGTCCTGAATCACTAGATCCATTAAAAACAATGAGAATCTTTCCTAAGGGCTGCATCTGGCACTGGACTAGTCCTAGAAATAATTGAGAGCTGTTGGCTGACCCCTGTAGGAGTTGTCTCTCTTGACTGCCTCTAATTCAGCTGCTCCCTCTGATGGACTGCAAACAGAACTTGAGCTGGTTTTCCTGGAATAGCACTTCTAGTAGTAACAGGATTAAAACACTGTCACTTCTTTTCTCTCCTCCCAAATATATTTCCAAGAGGACTTGTCATCTGTCATGGATCTTGCTACATAAACCTGGCTTCTTTGGCTGACCCCTCAGCTGGCCTTATTTCCCGGAAAGCTGGTGGTACTGCAGGTCACCCTGTGCCCATGCCTTCCCACAGAGAAATTCCACATCCAGCTTTGGTGCAAGTGATTCAGCAAGTCCAGCAGAATCACAGATGTCTTTAAACAGAAGTGCCTTAGAGCTCCTGTGGGTATGCATGTATGCACACATGTATAAAAGGAACCCAAAAAAAAAATCCAGAAAGCATTCAAAGAATGAACTTGCTAATTAGCAATAATCTCACTTTGCCCTCCTGGGTATGAAACACTGATAGAGCAGGCAGCTGCAACTCGGGGCTCCCCTCAAATGCTCTTTCCTGGCATAGTCAGGACTTTGCTCTCCTGTTTTTGTTTAAAAACCTATACCCCTTCCAGCTCACTTTTTTTGTTCAGTCATACCTCCATTTTGTTGCAGTTGTTTTCAGTATTGCTGTCACATCTTTCTGCACACTGAGATGCCAAGCCTGAAAGCATCATTCCCTAAGCAAGCACCATCTCCTGGATAATCCACACTCTCCCCAGTACAGCTTTTCCACACAGGGGTCTCCCCTCAGCTGCATGCTCAACAGTCACCCCCCACAATGGGGGTTTCAACCAAGCCAACAATTCCCTGCAAGGCACTCAGTGCAGAGGATTTGCCTTTATGGGGTGGTGTGAGTAAGGTGCTGGGCTGGGATCCCTTCAATTTTTGCTTGATTGCAGTTTCTTTTGGTGTTTTTCCTCCCCTTGACAGACATGAAGGTGTCTTAGGGAGCATTTTGAGTGCTAATGTCTCAGTGATTATAAAGTGTATTTCTGTGGGGCTGACTTCTTCCATGTTAGGAAGGATGTTGAACCATGTGGCTACTATCTGAAACAGGCTGGGCTCAATGGCTTACTGCTAATTGAGTAAATAAGATCAGAATTAGACTGCTAAACATTGCTCTAGGACAGAAGACTGGGATTACAGGGCTAAAAATTGCTTCAGAGGGGGAACTTTGGCTTTTCTGCTAAGTTGCTACCTCACAATGCCTAAAATCCTGACCTCAGAATCTCTGGTCATGTTCAAGGGTCCAGATCTCTGCGTGCTTGAGCTACTGGTGTTGGTGGGTTTCCTAAGCCCAGAATCACGTTCCCAGGCTGCATTGATGGAAAACATGTTGCTGGTACACGTGTATTGCAAAAGATTGAGATGTGTCAACATAGCATTGAGGGTTGTTGCTCTTATCTCCATTGTATTTATTAACCTGGGTCTAACTTGAGTTCTTTCATTTGCTGCCTTGTTTTTGCAATTGAGAAACTGAGTGGGAGAGCAAAATGAGGGGACTTGCAGATAGCTTAAACCGGTTGTCTTTTGTCCTTTTCCAGGAAATGACCTTCAGTTTGATTGGAGAGGAGTCTTAATTTGTAAAAGCATGCTTCTTTTGTCCTGGTTTCTCTAATTCTCTCCCTCATATTCTTCTCACTTGTATGTTCCTGACAGTCCTTGGAATGCAGTGATTAGCTAGTACTTAGAGGAACTATTGGATCTCATCATGGCTGGATGTGTGTAGAGGCATCAGTCAGTCAGTGGAAAATGCTGGATGCTGTAGTTTTGTATTTTTGCTTCCTTCTATCCCTTTTTTCTTATTGGAGAGCTCTGATGTACTTGCCAGATGGGACTCTGAGTGACTGAGATAATGGGCTTAGCAGATACCTTCCCTTTTGTGCAGCTGGGATGTCTCCTCTTCTCAAACCCAGCTGGGTCACTGTGTGAAAGGGTAAAGCAAGCATTCCTTCACAAGTCCTGCCTGCTATCAGGGCCTAGTTTAGTGCTGTGGAATTGGATATGAAAGGGATGGGATGCCAGAGGCTCTGCAGGAGGGCCTAAGTCTCTGATTCCTTAATGGAGCGTTAGTTCCTCTTGCTCACTTGAGATGTGGCTGACACTCACAGCAGTTGGGATCACTTAGCTGGAAAGCAGCAGCTTTCCTGTTCTGGCACTTCTGCTTACTGGCTGATGATTAGTTTGCCTGTCAGGAAAAAGATGCTTACTAGAAAAGTTTTATTGGAATATGTTTTGAAGTGGATTTATCCATAAGCTCAAAACTGTTGAAGTGTCAGCCTTGTTTTCTTTGTTAGTCTGTTTTCACCAGCCCTGAATTGGCCAGTGCAACAGGATCTAAAAAACAGTGTGAGGCCTTAGTCAGATGTACATGATCTTTCTTGACTTCATAAAACATAAGTAAGAGGAGAGTGGTTCTTTTTGATGGGGGTGTGTGAGGCCCAAGACAACAGACTTCCATGACTTCTCTAACATCCCCTGTAAAGAACCTCTTGGTTTGCGTTGTGTATTAACCAATGGGGAGGAACCTCTGGGGAAGGCTGGGAATGAGGCTTCCCTGTGCCTAGTTTTGTAAAGAAGAGTGCTTTTGGTAGCATTTCATGGTGCATTTGTCTCGTTGCAGGTGAGGCCGGTGCCAGCATTATTCGGGCGTCAAAGGAAGCTCGGAAGAGGTTCCTGGGCCCGCTGCACCCCTCTTTCAACATGGTGAAAACCATTCGGATGTCCGTGTCCAAGATGGTGCCAGACAACGGGCACGAGGTTGCAGCAGGACGTTTGGGTATTTCCCTGACACGGGTCTCTGATGGGGAGAACGTGATCCTGTCAGACTTCAATTCCAAGGAGGAACTGATCCAGGTGAATGGACTCTTACTGCAGTGGGCTGGGCAGGAGCTGTGTGCAGTTTTGTTTTGCCTTGGTCTCCAGATGTCCTTAATACTGGAGTATAGTGCTCAGCACATGGCAGCATGGTGTTCTGAGAACAGTAATAGTTTCAGTGGATTCTTAGATTCTGGATCTCTTTCTCCCTCAGGCCTGTATCTGCAGCACCTTTATCCCTGTCTACTGTGGGCTGATACCTCCAACCTTGCGTGGAGTGGTAAGTAAGATTCTAAGATGGTCCTTCATTAAATTACATACTAATGAGTCGGTTTTGACAATGTTATTGCCTGCTGGCAGCATTTATCTGAGGAGACACAAGAAATTCCCAAATAAACAACTTCCAGCAGTGGATAGGCCTTCTTTCCACTGCTGCACACAGTCAGCTATAAATGTCCTGAAGACCAGTGGATTTAACATAAAGTAACATATACAGTCTGGGGAAAGGCTGGCTGGCTCAGCAGTGTGTTGTCATGGCTACACGGTACACCACTTTGCATCACTGAGGCTCCAGCTGGAAAGAAGTTTGGCCCAGGATAAAAGTCATGAGTGTAGTCCCTCTCCCATGTGCCTGACACTTTCTGCAAGGCTTTAACTAGTGGGGTGAATGTTGGCCCTCTTTTCCATGGAATTCTTCCTGTCCTTTCTCTGACAATACTGCTCTGCTGCATGCCAGAGCTCTGTTAGAATTGTGTCCAAGGCTGCCCAAGAGCAATCTCTCCCTCTATCATGTGTTTGCATATTAGAAATGAAAATACATGAAAGCTGTGCAGAGCTGCAGCATTTCTGGGTATTGCAGTCATGCTTTAAGGGTGTCCTGGTTGAACTTGGCTTCCCTTGTCTACACAGGTTAATGAGGATGAACACATTAAAGGGCAGGGATTTTGCAAACTACACAGCCAAAAGTGAGAGGGAGAACTGTTATAAAATATGTGCCCTGATTTACCATAAGTGATCTGACCAAAATGCCTCTGTCTGTCAGAGCACAGCATCAAATCTGCTCTGATTGCTACCTGTGTCCTAAAAGTGAGGTCAGTTTTGCTCCTGCATAATACACAGCTTGGCTGGTTTTGTCTTGTGCAAGCATGTTGGTCAGGGAAATGACCTGGAGGAGATGTCCACTGTTATCCAGCCCTTCAGAGAAGTGACAGAATCAGTAATGGTTTGGTATTTGCTCAGCAGCTGCTGCCAGGGCTTTTTCCCTTCAGCTGGTAGGACCATAGCAGTGGCTCTTGCCTTGCACCTCTTTGGGGGCCAGTTAAGGTCAGTGTGCATCAGGAAAAAATCTCACCATTCCAAAACTCTGTACAACATCAGGGTTTCTGGAATGTGCAGCTGCCCTGGCACACTGAGGAATAACTTCTCATGGGAAAAGGTGGGGAGGAAATATGAGATGAGGAAATTTAATTCCTACCTCTTCCCCAGAAAAGCATGGCTCTGAAGGGGGATTGCAGATGAGGTGAGAGGCTAATTTGGGTTGGGTATGAACTTGGGAAATGGTTTTGAAACAGAAATGCATGATTCTTAGCATGCCTGTGGTGACTGTATTTGTCACAGAATAAACTGACTGACCTGGCACAAGGCAATGTTTTTTCAAGGCAATGTTACTGTGTGCAAGGTGCAGAATCCATATTTTGCCTTCCTCCTAATTTTTTTCCAGTGTTCATTTCTCTGAGATCTGGTAGTCTCATGGAGTGGATGATAGAGATGGGCAGGGGCGTTAAAAAAACCCCAACAAGTTAAATATTGAGAAATGGAAAAGTCAGTAACTGACCTGCCAGCACACACAGTAGTTGTGAGTTGTGTGCAGCATGTGGGTGAGATGAATCCCTGGCAGGGGTCACAAAGCTGATTGTCAAATCATGTGAGTGAGGGGCCCTGTGCGTGGGATGACATGATATGGGAATGGAAGTGGGCACCCCAGTCTATGAACCATCCCCTAAAGCTGCTGCTGTGTGTGCCTGCAGGCAGCTGGTGGCTCCAGCCTGTGGCTTTGGGCTGTTCTGGGCCTTGCAGGAGGCTGGAGAGTGGTTACACTTGGGCTGCTGGAGGTTCAGGCAAATCTAAAGTGCAGCTGAACTTTTCTGAGGAATGTTAATCAGCATTGCTTGGAAGCAGTGGATCAGAGAGTGGGGTGTGCAGGTGTACTCCTGGAATTCCATGGAGTCAGAAGGGTTTGCCTGTCAGCTCTGCTGTAGTTGAGCCTTTTTTCTAATGGCATCTGTGCAATCATGCTGCCACCCTCAGGGAAATGGGTCTTCTGCATCCTTACTGCAAAATAGTGTTGTCCAGCACTAAAGCTTACCTCCTTTTTCTTGAAACAAAAGTCCGTGCTGCCTGCTTTGCTCTGTTCTGGTCCCACTCAGCATGTTGGAATCTCATCCTTGCAAAGGGAGTCAGGCAGACATCTCCAGCTCTAGCTGTGCCTAGTCTGGCTCTCAGTGGAGCAGCTTTGGGAAGAGGATGACAATGGCAGTTTGCTGTGGTTGCTTTAGGCTTAGGGAACTGGTGCCCACTTTAGCAGGGGGAGAGACTTCTGTTGATTGTTAGCATCTCTGTTGTCAGAAAACATCTTGTGAGCAAGCTGTGTTAGTGTTTCTGAGAGGATGTACTCTACCCTGGAGTTTAATCTGTCATGTCCTTCCACTTTCTTCACTGTCCAAATTCAGGTGGTGTGGAGGTCTCTAAGTGCCTGTCTTGACACAGTGTTTGGTGAGCAAGGGCTGCCATGAGGATAAAATGTCCTGTGCTCTGAGTTTAGGCTGCTGTAGCCTACCCCTGTAATCACAGGCTGTCTCCCATGAAGCTGTAGGCTCTTTGCAAAGGTAGCCCTGAGGTTTAGTTTGCCTCCCAAGAAGGGAATGTGCAGTCACCCTGACCCTGTTGCATCAATGGCAGCTGGCTTGCTATAGCTGAATTTAGTTGCTTTCAGCCCATGAGCCTGTGAACTGTTCTCCAGGCCCAGAGAAGCTACTTGAGGTCTCTCTGCTTGTCTTGTCTGCCATCCAGAGCAAGAGAGAACAAAGTGTAAAGCACTCTTGAGGCAATACATCCGATGTTTTCCTAGGCATTGTGCAGCAGAAGAGCAATGTTGGTGGTCAGTCTGCCTGTGAAACAAGAAGGAGCAGGCTGCAGAATGGAGCACCTCCTCCTTCAATCAGCATTCTGTGCTCTGTCTGGGTTTAGCCTCTACTGGCTCAGCTTCTCACCCAGCAGAGCTGAAAGATGTTTACAGCTGCTGCTAGTGGGGCTGCATAGCCCCTGTATCATGGTTTGTGTTTGGGTGGGAAGGAAACAGATCCAGGCAGCAAATTGCAGGATCAACCCTGATATGAAATCAGCAGAAGTCTTCTGTGACTGAGGTTCACAAGAGCTGGAGTTGTTGCTCTGCAAAGACCCCCAGCTTCCTTCTCTTTTGGCGTGAGCAACATCCTTCTCCTGTTATCTTTTGCATGTTGCTTACTCTGCCAAAACCTGTGATAGGGATCATCTTGCTCAGCTCCTTATGCAATTACAGTAGCCAAGGAATGTTTTGAGGACATACTACTGGGGTTGCCCTTCCTGCAAGGGTAACACAAATGTGTTTATGGTACAGAAGTACAGAACATTCTCTGATAAGAGAGTGCCTGTTAAGAGCAAAACCCAAGTCCCTTGTGCTGTTATCACATCACAGCAAGTGGATTCCCAATATGTATGCATGTGCTGGGATTGCTGCTTGATAAGCCCACTAGCAACAAATCAGGTGGTTTTACTCACAGGTAACAAACCTTCTGCCAGTGGGGACTTGTGTCTGAGCTTATTTATTTTGAACATAAGTGAAAAATGGCACAATGTCACAGCGTGACAGCTTAGATCAGTGCTAATTTGCACTGCAGGTAGTTGTTGGTGTGTATTATTATTTAATTGGACAGCAGTCAGACCACATAGGAGTTGTAAGTCAGCAGTCACACAAGTCAATGTGCCTTTTGTATTGAACGTTTGTGAGCAGCACACTCAACCAAGAAAAAGCACATAGCAAAAGGAGTTGTTGTAAACAACACAGCTGTGCTATCACTGGTTTTTACTCCTCCAGTGCTGGGGGATGTATTCCATTCTTTCTCAAGTTGTTGGCACAAACAGGAAAAAAAGTAAAATAGCTGCTTGATCAGTTGTGAAAATGAAGATTCCTGCATTTGTCTTGATTTCAGAGATATGTTGATGGAGGGATTTCTGACAATTTGCCCCAATATGAGCTGAAGAACACAATCACAGTGTCTCCTTTCTCGGGAGAGAGCGATATCTGCCCACGGGACAGTTCCACAAATATGCACGAGCTGAGAGTCACCAATACAAGCATCCAGTTCAACCTTCACAACCTCTACCGCCTCTCCAAGGCCCTGTTTCCTCCAGAGCCACAGGTGAGTTTCCTGGCCATACCTGAACTTGGGGACCACACATCTTGGGCACTGGCTAAACTGTGTGCACTTTGGCAGGAGAAGATTCCAGACAGTGTTAGTTTTGTATCTTGTGCTTTGTCTTTAATCTTGACATTATCAATCCAGTGATTCGCTAAGCCTTGAGCACCTGCACAAGGGTTTGTCCTCTTTTTCTGCTAGAATAGCTGGAATTCAGGTGGTAGCAGTTGCTTGGAAAGCTCTCACGTTGCTCTCTTGAGAGTAATCTTTGCCTGGAAGTCAAGCTCACTGTAAACAATAAGCATGCATTCATGTGCTGAATTACTTGGGCACGTTTTTTCCCACCTCTTCTCTAGTCTTAGCTGGCTTTATCTGCAAACACAATGGCCCTTCCTGGTATCTGCAGGGAAGTATTCTGGGCTGCTTGTCAGAGTGACTGACTGAAGGCTGCCCACAGCAGCATCAGCTGTAGATGGGCAGCTGCAGTCTGTGCCCACACTTCAGTAGGATCCTAGGTGTCCCTTCCAATTGAAATTGTCCTGTGATTCCCATAGCCAGTGTATTGATGCTGTACCTCCCATTCCTGCTCGAAGCCTGAGCAAGGCTAGCAGGAATGGGACTTGTTCTTGGGATAGCTCAGGAGTCAGGAGAATTCCTCTGAAGCCAGCATTGTGGTAGGTGTTTGCTCAGCCAGTTTCCTCATGAAACTTCCCTTCCTCTGCCCACAGGTGCTGCGGGATATGTGCAAGCAGGGCTATCGAGATGCACTGCACTTCCTGAAGAGGAATGGTAAGGCACTGGCCATTTGTAGGGTGCACTGACTTGCCTATTCTGTGCCACACTTTGTGCCTTGGCTTTGAGAGTACTTGATGGTGCATGTGAAAGGAGGAAGGGAAGAACTGTACTATGCCTCAGATGCTAGGGTATGGAATTGTCATTAATGAGTCTAGCACTTCAGGAAGGAGAGGTGGAGTGTGACCTTGGCAGTTACCAGCACAGTTGCTGGGCAGCAGTGCCATTTGTACCTCCTGCAGACACCTGGCTGCTCTCCGTGTGCAGCTGGCTCTGTGGCGCTGCCCTCAGAGCCCCGGTGCCGGACACTTGGGCGCCGCTCTCACACGCGGCAGCGCTGGGTGTGCGCTTGCTGCCACCTCGTGTCCGTGGACAGTGATGCGGACCCGGATAACTGGGATTGCACTGCCGGAGAGAAATCTTGCCTGCAAGATGGGTGACTGGCAGATTATAGCAACAGAACTCTGCAAAACAGCACTCTGCGGAACTTAAAGGGGAAATGTGAGAACTGATGGGGAAGGAGATAATGAACTGAAACCGGCAAGATTTGTAGCTCCTTGTGGTAAGCATTACAAGAGATGTAAGCTAAAGAGGCTGGGCATGACCTCAGCCTGAGAGGAGTTAGGGTGAAGCAAGGACTGACACTCTAAAGGCCAGGCAGGGCAGCTGGTTTGTGTCATCCTTACAGAATAACTTCTCTTCTCAGGTCTCCTTCATCGTCCAAGTCCTGCCCATCCTCTCCTTGCCATAGAAGCACCTCCAGGAGAGAAGGAAGAGGAAGAAACAGAAGCTGAGGACCAAGAAAAGGACAACACTGCCCTTGCTGTTGTTGAAGAGCATATCTTGGAACACTTGCCTTCCAGACTGAACCAAGGTATGATTCAAAGGGAGAGATCACAGGTTATCAGTCTTCCTGTGCTGCCTGGTCTGCCTCAGAAGATTACTGGGATATGTGGTTATTGTTTATTGCTGGGGTTGGTCATGCCCAGGGATTGAAAAGACACCTGCTGAGGGTTAGATGGATTTGGGGGGGGGGTCTCAGATAAAGTTGTGGCTCATACTGTGGAGGCTGGACTGGGAGAGGTTGATTCATTTGGCAGTGCTCTGCATGGTAAGGAGAGGAGAGGGTCTTGCTGCTCACTCCTTTAGAGTCTGATAAAGGTGAAAACTGCTGGTTTTAGCTCTGCTCAGGGAATTACTAACCTGAGCAAGACTTCCTTAGAAGTGGGAGGTAGCTGCCTCAGGCTGAGTAACTTTTGAGGTATGACAAGAAAAGAGTGTCCTACTGGGGATATTCAAACACGTTTTCTTCTGCCTTCAGCTCTCGTGGAGGCTTGTGCTGAAAGAAGAAGTTTCTTGACTGGCCTGAGCAACATGCTGCCTGTGCGTGTGGCCACGGCCATGATGGTCCCCTACATGCTGCCTCTGGAGTCTGCAGTCTCCTTCACTGTCAGGTGAGCCTTGGGCTGGTCCCTCAGTGCTGCTCTTCCTAGTGCAGACAGGTATTTGATGCAGCTGTAGTGTTTGAATGGCCAGAGAACGGAATTCTCTCTAATTCGGCACTGCTGGTGTTCCTGGGGAAGAAGCTCTTGACATTTACCAGACTAAAAAAACCAACCAACCAAACCCTTACAAACCAGAAAAACCAAGAACCCCAAACTTTTCCTATGTCATTTAGTTACAGCCACTACTTCTAGCTTGAAGGAAGATTGCTGTGTGCTAGAACTTGCCCCAGAAAATGGTGATAAATTTTTGAGCCTTAAGAGAGACTTTGGAACTGGTGCTCTTTTAATCATATTCCCTTGTGTGGCCCAGCTAATGGTTGTCTCCTGTCTCTTTACAGGTTGCTGGAATGGCTCCCAGATATCCCTGAGGATATAAGATGGATGAGGGAGCAGATGACAGAAATCTGCAGCTATCTTGTGAAGAAAGCCAAGAAGAAACTGGGCAGCCATCTTTCAGCCAGGTGTGGCTGCTTTTCTTCAGAGCACTGTTCAGGAGGAGCCCTTCATTTCCCCTTACACCTTTGAATTCTAGAGACTCTATTCCACTGGAGCAGAGCAAATAAGGCACAAATTGACCAATAGGATTTAGCACTTAGGCTGAAAATACAAATCTGGTCCAGGGTTTCTTGGCTTCCTTAACTGCTGGATACACTCAGCACATGGTCCCTTTCCTTTGTCGCATTATAGGGGACAAAGTCTAATTGTCCCCTGTTATGGGGGACGTGGCCTAAAGTAAGTCTGATTAAAACAGTATGCCAGCTTATTTCATGCTCCTTCTGGAAAACAGAAGTGCTTGTCTTTGTGGCATTTGCTGGTCCAGGATCTCCAAGAAGTATTTGTGTTCAAATGACCTCTTCTACCTCAAGCCTGGTTTTTGTGGGGAGGGAATATGGTGCCCAGAGAACACCAGAGGGTTTCCAAGTGAGACCAGGTGCTTTGGGCCTGAGTGTGTGCCTGTGCTTCTGGACTGAACCCCTGGTTTGAGGCTGTGGCAAGAGTGTTGTGTGGATGAGAATAGGAAACTCTCTCAGTAACAGTCAGCGGGTCCCAGCTGTGATGTGATCCAAGTACGAAGGTGTGATTCTTACCCAAAAGAGTTCATGGTCTGAATAACTGAGAGATGTGAGCAGGGAAAAATGGGCACACAGAGACTTCTCACTAGAATCATGTAGTCAATTTAGCACAAAACAGGACTGTGGTAGTGGAGCTCTAGTCTGGTGACCTGCTCAAGTCTTCTCATGTACCGAGTCTTTCCATGTATTTGCTTTTCAGGCTTTACTACCACCTCGAGCTCGGAGGGCCCCAGAAGCTGCCAATTTCGCCCCCGGCACCTTGTGGTGAAGCGCTGCCCATGTGGATGAGGAGCCACCGCTCGGTCTCTGACGTCATGATGAAGTGGGAGGAGTACCAGCGGCAGCTCATGCTGGGCTTGCTCTGCATCAACGTGGACATGCAAGCCTCCCTCTTCCCTCGGGAAGGGTTTCAGTTAAAGCTTCCACCTCTAGGCTGTGCAAAAGAGTGCCTGCCACTCTTCTGAGCCTGCTGCTGTGAGGGGATGAGAGTGGGTGGGAAGGAGAATGGACACAGGGTGGGACCAGTCTCCTCCCTCAGCAGCAGGCTGCCCCATGCTCCTGAATATGTTGCCATGGGATTTCCCCGGCATGGACACTGGTGGAATTGATTGTAGACTTTTGTTGCCCACTGGGCCAAGCAAGGGACCTTTGTGTTCACAGCCACACACAGGCTGATTCCTTGCTCTAGACTTGTGGTGAAGCCTGGCCATTGCCTGTGGCCAGGCTGATGTTGACCCAGCTGGGCTCTCCCAAATAGTGCACTTTGAATTGCCACTGGCTTTTTACCGCCAAACAACAGGATGTAGATGACGCTCTCAAGTTCATACAGCTTTTACCTCCCTTGGTTTTTCAGAGCATGTTTCTTGATTCCTCTCCTTAAATCATCTGACAACCCTTAGTTCTTTGTGCTACTGAAAGATGAAGTAGCCTCTTGCCAAACCAATTTTTGTCATGGCTTTCAAATCTCCTCCTGACTTTCTTCTTTGCTGAAACCATGTCCTTTCCTCTCTCCCTTAATTGCATCCACACCAGCAGCCGGAGCTGGTCCTGCAGCAGACTACACTGGAACTGCAGAAATGTAGAAAAGTTATCTGTTTTCCCTGATTCATGTTGTCCTCATCTCTCCCTTTTTGATTGAGGTCCTCAGGGAGCTACTGGGACTTGAACTCTGAGTGTTAAGTGATTGAGCTTATTTAAAGAAGTAATTTTGACAGATTTTTTTTTCCAGGGAAACATGTTGAATTTGAGGCCCTGTTCCTCACTCTGAGAATGGAATTGGTGTGGGGTTGCCCTGAAAAAAAGCTCAGCCTGCTTATCTCAGGATCAATTTAGCAGCTGAAGCAATATGAAGTGGTTGTAGGAAGATGAGAATTGTGCAGGGCATGTTATTTTTGAGAGGCTTGTGGTGGAGTGTCACAGCAAGTGCTGGGGAAATGGCTGCCTCTGACAGGGGTCAGTTGGGCTTTGCTCCTTAAGGGGCTGTACAGCTGAGGTAAATTCTGGGTGGGTGATGCAGAATGGATCCCCTGCCAAACTGAAGCTTTTATCTCTCTTTTGCTCAGAAAATTTGGTTGGTGAGGCTTTGGAGTGAGAAGGATTTAGGCTTGTAGCTACACCAGCATCCCAGCTTGCTTGTCTAGTGTTGTGGCTCACAGATCCTGCTCTGCAGCTAGCAATAGCAGGAGCATGAGAAGTGAAGACTGTTGATGCACATGCAGCCCCTTGGAACTGGCTCCTCTTGGTCTTGCCCCTTAAAATCCAGAGCTGTAGCAGAGCAGGACTCTGCCTTGAGGCGCTGCCATCTCCGCAGTGGTCATGGCTTGTGTGAGGGGTATGAACCCTGTGTTCTTCACAGGGTGAGACGTGGCTTCCTGTGGGGATTGCATGGACTTAGGCTCAGACAAACCCAGCTCCTGGTATCTTTTTCTGCTGCTTGTCTTGCTACATGAGGCGTCTTCTACCTCTCCTAGCACAAACAGTGTGCAATGGCCAAAGCAAACATATGCTGTCTTTGCTGGGGAGCAGGACAGGGTATCAGAAACTGATTATGTAGCCTATACATGGAATAGTAATTTTTAATAGTAATTTTGCACCTTAGATTTAGAAAGGGAAAATAAACCCAGAAGTTGTGCTAATCACTGGAGAGAGTAGTAAGTCTCATGAGCAGTGTGGGTGACAGGGTGGGTGCTGTTTCCTACGAGCACAGCTGTGCACTGGGCATGGGTTTGGTGTTTGTGTGGAGATGGATAAGCATCAGGACTCTGCTGCAGTGGCTGTGCCAAGCTGGGAGGCAATGGAGCAGGCCTCTGCCCAGGAGGCAGTGCAAGAGTGAACTTGTGACTTGGTTGTCACCCCACTGCCCTTGCTGGATGAAACTATGTAACACAAGGGCCTGTGCAGTTTACAAAGCAGGCCTGCACGTAACGCAGTCAGATTTAGTCTTAAGCTTTGCATAATTAAGTCAGTTAGGGAACAGGGAAGTCACTACAGGAAGAGGAAAAAATAGGAGGGTTCTGAAATCAGGATAGAATGTTCAATTACCAAACAAGTTGATCTTGTGATTGTTTAAAGCCCACAGAAAAAAATGCTAGATGCTAGTGGAAGTGAACCAGCAACAAGCTACTGTCACTTAGAGGGAGCAAGATTAATTTGATGAAAATTGAAACTGAGAAAAGGTGCTCATTTAGTGGGTTGGTATGGGATTTCTTTTCTTCCACTGTTTTGGACTACCTTCTTAGTGGGAATGGCACATGCACAGCTACTTAGATTGCTAAATACATATCTCTTGTCAATTGGCAAGAACACAGAGATATTTAGTGGCAAGAAATTAAAGCATTTTGTCCAGAAGCAAAACATCTGAGAGAGGCAAAACTGCATAAGCAAAATCGCGTGTTTAGAAGCTGCTGCCCTTTTGACTCTGCCTTTTTTTTTTTTTTTTTTTTTTTTTTAAGTTAATATATAGGTGGAGAAAACGATACAAGTATTTTCAAGTATTTTTTTATCCCTTCTTCCTGGACTGGTAAAACCACTGAGTGATTATGTAAACCACTAAACTATGAAACAAAATACTCCTGGCAACAGAGAGTGCTAAGAAGTTGCAGCTTGGCACCCTTATCCCTTGCTTTTTGCATCAGAACTGACTGGTCTGGTGCTGACTAGGCTGATGCCACTGTCTTCCAGTGCTCTGATCCAGAAGGCTTGGGGATTTTGGTTCATGCATTTGAGGAGACCAACAGCTGTGCCTGGTAAAAGGCCTGAGTTTTGTTCTCTATTTCACCTCATTTGTAGTTTAATTTATTATAATAACTTCTCCATGAGAAACTTTTGTACACTTCAAACTATAACCACAAATCAAAGCCTAGCTTTAAAAATAAAGGTCTAACTCTTCACAAGGAAATTCCTGGTTTTCCTATGCTAATTTGCAGGATGTGAAGGATACTGGGAAAGTACTACTCTGTATTAACCCTTTCTTTGCCTCTTTTTATTTCCCAAGTGTTACAATGGCTATTGTGTGATAGCCTGTTGGCTTTATAGATTTGAGCTCTGATAAAGGAACTGCAGATATGTTAAAAATACCTGACACTAGCCTCATTTTCCTTTCGAAAAGTTTCACCCATTTGCTTGAAATTCTTGCTGCTCATCCATCACAGATTGCAAAGGATGAAGGAATTAGGGAAGATCACTTTTCCCACTAATGTAGCAAAAGGGCTGTGTCAGCTTGTGAATAGATTTTTGTTATGCAGTGCTGCCTTGTCTAGATGAGACCCCACTCTTTTTGAAATCTCTGGAAACCTTGTGGTAGGCTCTGGGCTGGATATGGAGGGGTTAATTACAATAGTGCTCACTGGAACTGTTCAGCCCCTTGTTCTGTGTGTACCTCATGGTGTACAAAGTTATCTTCTGGGCAGCCATTGCTGATTAACCCTCACTTGCCAGGTCCATAGGAGCAAGGTCATCTGTGGCAGTCAGTCCTTTCTGCTCCAAATGGTGTAACTGGGCAGCCCAGCAGGACTCTCCAGTGTATGGTGAGTGGGAGGTCAGGTTCCGGGACAAAAATTCATCTTGTAGTCCATGTCCAATGATCCTTACAGCATTCACTGGATTCCTGCAGGAGTCCCAACCCTTGCCCTTTCCACTGTTTCATATAAAGGGTCTGTGCATTCAGGAATCCACTAATTTTTCCTCCTTCCTGTCTTATTAATTGCTGCTTTTAACAAGGCTGATGGTGACCTTGTTGTGCACATAACCAGCCCCTAACCTGCACCACACTGTAGAGTTGTTCTGTGTACAACAGTCTGTGCCTATGGCATGCTCTGTAACCCACAATTAGTGTGTAGTGTAATTGGTTTGGTTTGCTGCCTGCCCTACTGCTAATACTGTTGCAAGCTGATTTTCAAGGGATAGGAGAAAATACTGACCACTATGTATAGGACCTAGGAATTGTTTTCTCATGGCTCTTTGGAAGGCTGTGTACCTGCAACACTCAGAGAATAAAAGAGAATCTGCTGTCTGCCAGCACTGGGGTGTCCCTAGTACTTTTATGTTCCCCAGTGGTTTTATTAATTTAAAATTTATTAATTTAAAAATTAATAAAAATGATCTAGTAATTCACTACTTCCTTGGAGAAAAAGAGCTCTCACTTTTGCCAAAGCAGTTGTGAGAGAAATATCTGAAACTCTGTGTGTTTATTCCTTAGGGGAATAAAACTATAGTAAATTTCTGTTAAATATATGCCAGATGTGGTGGGTGGCAGGGCCACCAAAGTCAGAGGGCTTTGCCAACTGACTTTGTTTTCTCAAGCTTTGTTTCTGTCTTCTCCTTAAATCAGTGAGAGAATGGACCACCTCACCTGGCTGCCACATCAGCCAGTTTGTGCCAAACACGCTGTGCCTTTACAGTGGGCTCTGGCCTCCTGTCCCTCGGGTGTCTGCCTTCTGAGTGCAGCAGGACTCGCTCTCCTCTCCCTCCTTCCCCTTGCCTGCTGCTGGGACATTGCTCCTTTTCCAACCTGCAGGCAGCTCCACTAGGACAGCCCCCAACTGCATCCACCTCACTCTTTGGATCCACATCAGCCCTCCTGCACAGGGAGGGCAAAACTCCAGTTCCAAACAGAGGACTTAGAAATGTAACTGAAATAAATACCTCTCACTTCTGGGGTTTTCTCTTGTTCTTGAAAACAGCATCTAAAGCAGCTCTTTGAGCTTTGTGTGTCCTGGGACTACTCCACTGCTGCCACTGAGTTTGAGAAGACCCTGAAGCACACAACACATGTGGAGGTCCTGTGGAAATGACTGGTGTCAGAGCAGCAACTAGACCAGCAATAGCATAACAAGTTATGTATTTATGTGGCAATGTCACTAAGTAGTGTTCACAGTCACTTTAAAAGTTCAGTATTAAATTGTTGATGCTTTTTTTTCCCTTCCTGTTTCTATTTTCTAATGTTTTGCTGAAGAAAATGTAACTATTTATTTTGGCAGAACTATATCTTCTAATAAAAACTTTCTCAATATATTTACCTGGCTCTGGTAGGCTGCTTCTCTTACTGTTTTAAGGCTTACTAAATATTTTTTGGATGCGCTGTATGATGTGGGTTTGTTTTGCTAGGCCCAAGCCCATTCAAGTTCCTTTTGGGGTCAACATTTATCCAGTACACAAATAGAGGGGCCTTTGATCTAGAGGTGCATTTTGGTGCAGTTCTGATTTACTCAAGCCTAAGTGGCTCAAGTGCTATTAGCCTCTGTTTATCGGAGATCTGTGGCAGACCCGGGTTTCCAAGAGGAATTAAGCACCTTCTTGTGGGAATAGCAGGTGTTTGGCACCTGTGAAAGTGTTCGTAAAACGTTATTCACAAATCTGAAACTTCTCCATTACGGGACCACCTCTTGAGGAAACTGACCTGGCTTTCCAGAGCGTCTGTTTCCTCGCTGGTGAAATAGATGGCAGCGGCTGCTCTTAGGACAGATACCGAGGCCTGCCCCGGTTACTCTCCAGCTGGAGTGCATGGAAACCACCGGCCCTCGGGTTGTGGGAAGGCCGGGGCTTTCCTGGGAGCCAGCCCAGAGACCACGAGCTGGGGCTTGGCGCTGCGCGGCTCTGGGGACGCTCCAGGGCTGGGGATCCACTTTCTCCCGGCTTTTGACAGCCGGAAACTTTTCCTAGAGACTTTGTTATGTGCTGTCATGTGACGGGGACAAGTGCTGGAATTAGCGTTATAGGATGCAGCTGGTAAAGCAAACGGCTTTCTTGACCTCTAATGACTGGAGAATAGCAAACCCGCCAGCCCGGTGCTGTTAATCAGTGACATGGATCCTTCTTCCATAAAGCGGCCCGGGCGGTGCCGGCGGCTCCGCCAGGGGAGTGGCCGCCAGCGGGGCTGGGTGTGCGCTGAGGGCTCTCCCGGCCCTCGGGGGTGCTCGGGGCGGGGGCAGGGCCGCCCATCCCGAGGGCCCGGCCCGGCTCCCGCTGCCGCCCGCCCGCCGGGTTCGGCCCGGCCGCCCGCCCGCGGCCCCGCTCATTTCCGGCCGGGGCCGCCCCGGCGCCAGCGGCGGCTCCGCTCCCGCCGGGCCGGCCGCAGGTGCCGCTCGCTCCCGCCGGGCCAGGCCAGGCCAGGTAAGCGCCGTGCGGCGAGTGCGGGGCGGCAGCGGGGCGAGGGTGCGGTGCTCCGGGCCCGGTCGTCTCGCCGGGGCAGCTGCCGGCTGTGCCCGGCCGGGACCCGCAGCCGGGGCGCTGGGAGCGGCTGTCAGCGAAGGGCCCCGCCGGAGCCTTCACCCGCGCCTCGGCGGCCTCCCCTGGGCTGTGCGGAGAGGGCAGCGGAGGGCTGGGGGCCCTGCGCGCTGCGGGGTCCTCGCCTGGCTCCTGCCACACACCTGCCCCGTCCGTCCCCAGCGGTCCGAGGTCCCTCGGCGGTGACGGACGGGTGCGGAGCATCCCCGTTCCTGTGCAGCGCTGCCTTCTGCACGCAGGGCTCCTGAGGCGGAGCTGCGGCCGTGCCGCGGGATGGGCAGCGCTGCCCCGGTGGGGTCCGGCACGGAGAGCTGCTGCCGCTTTCGCCTTCTCTCTTTTCTGTCGCTGAGAAGTTTGCAGGCTCCTTTGATATGCGGTCACGGAACTCTGGTCTTTCTTGTTGAACCTGAGTGGAGATCTTGTTATTTTCTCTTTTCCTTTTTCCAACATCCTTTGTTCATGGTATATTTTTTATTGCCATGGTCCAGGTGCAGATGACAGATATAAAGATGCTGCAGGTTCCTACAGCTGCTGTGTTGGTGCTGCATCTCCTTTTCTGGAAGGAAAAAAGTACCAAAGCTTTCCCTGTCCTAAGACTGCGGTGTCTTTCTCTTTAATATCTTGCACTCATGGGATGCTCTCTGGTGAATTTGTGTGTTGAACCTAAGTCCTTCCTGTAGGACTTCCTGAAAACAGCTGAGGGGAAAGGAGGTCAGCTGAGGGGAAAAGAGTCTCAGACACAGGGAGATGGCTGTGCTCAGGAATGTCCTGAGGAGGCAGGATAGTCCAAACACAGCTTGCTTGTTTAGTTGTGACCTTCTGAGTTCTTGCTTATTCTGATGGTTGTTCTGCATCAGAGGGGGCTCAAAATACCTTAATTTCTAGCTTTGCCTTATGCAGGCTCAGGGGCAATTGTATCTTATTTTTCATGTTCTTGAGCTATATTTATTTCTGAGGATCATCTAACAAGCTATAGATGAATATATATCTATATATATACATCTCCTGAGGGCTATGGAGATGCTTTTCTTGATCAAACAGATAATGTTTGGTTTGTCCTTTCACTGTTCAGTTCAGGTGGTCCAGAAGAGGTTTTGAAAAGCTGCAGTGAGATGGGGTGGAAGAAGCCTCTCTTTGCCAGGACACCCTGCTCCACAGAGAGTGATGTGAGGCCTGAGATATAAAATTTTAGACTCTTTCATAAGATGGTATAAAATGTCTTTGAAGCTACCTTGCTGGGCAAAAAATATTCTCCTTTCCTGGAGCATCACTCTTCTCTTGCCTTCTTGTGGCAAGCTACAGTGGGAGTATCAACTATCCAGCTGGAAAATCTGCTTGGTCGTTTTGTCACCATCAGATAGGAAAATTTCTCCCCCACAAGCCAGTTTGATGCATTCGATGAATCAAGAGCCTCCCATCTACTGACCTGAAGGCGGTGCTGCAAAGGAGGGCTCAGTGTGGGGCTGTCTTTAGCAGCACACAGACAGTGCTGGGGAGCTGCTGTTCCTCATGACTTTGCCAGGCAGTCTCAGAAAATGAGCTAATGGGACGAGGACAATTGACAGCAACAGGAATCACATGGGCTCAGCTGTGTGCACAGTGCTCTTCATGGTCAGAGAGCTTTAAGGAAATCGATCCCTATGGACAGCAAACTAGGTTTGGTTTCTGTCATGCAGCTTCTCACTCTGTAAATCTTTTTGATTTCATAAGGTTGCTCTGGGGACTGAATCCTCCCTCCTCTCCTCCCTTGCTTGCAGGAGCTCGTCTTGGATTTAAGGACAGTGAGGAGAAACTTCAGCTGTAGCAAATGTGTCATCTTCCCCTGAGTGGAGCAGCATCTCCCTCCTTCCTGCCAGCTGCCTTGGCTTGCTGTCCCTGTGAAGTCTGGGCTGGAAATGCTTGGTTTAATCTGTACATCTGAATCTCTCAGGATTCATTTGCTGTCCTACCAGACCACAGAATTGCAACAATCAGCCAGAGTTTCTGTCCTTTGTCACTGTGTCTCCTTGGAGGTATCCCCAGCCCAGCAGCTTGGAAGGGAGGTGCTCTGGATGTCCTGACTGACCCTCCTGATATTTTCCTAGCAATGTTCTCCTTTCTTCATCCTGTATCCCTAGCCTTTAATTTCTTGGCTGATGTTGAGATGAATTTCCCTCTGCTTGGCCCTAATGCACATTTTGCTAAGCAAACCTGACCCCTGCAGCTGTGCAAGGAGCACTGGGGTGGATCTACTAAGTATTTCCATGGGCTCCTGCTGTGGCTGGGAGCACCAGGTGCTCCCCTCCAGCCACATGATCAAAAGGTTTGCCAAGTTTTGAATACCACCAGCCACACATGAAAAAAACCAAACCATAAAATGACTTAATTTTTTTTTTTTTAAGTCACATTCTTAATTTGCTTTTTCCTGCTTATTTCTGATTGTCTTGAAGATTTCTGTGTGTCTGTATAAGCTGCCAGGGATGCTTTAAACTCAGTATTTCACCTGACTGCAGGACCTAGGTGCCTCAAGCCGAATAACAAATATTGTGAGCTTTGGGAGAAAACAACACCCAAAGTAGCAGTGGGTTGTGGTTCTGTGGGCTTTCAAATGAAGGCTGGAGCCATGCTGGGCTTTCCTCTGCCTAGTTCGGGTTGGAGTAACATGGCTGGGAAGCCCTGTGGACCTTCTAATCAAATGTTTTTCTCTTAACCTTGTGTGACAGAGCACTAAAGCAGCAACAAATACTGTCTTGTGTTCTCAGAGGCTGTGGCTTTAATCTAATCATAGGTTTGTTTTGGAGGAAATAAGATATGGTGCAATGCTTTGGAAGGGTACAGTGTTCTTATCTGCTTGGCATAACTGGAGGAAAATCAGTCAAGTAAAAAGAGTGAGAGCAAGGAGGCTTGTAACATCCCTGCCTTCTATCCAGTGGAGTGTGTGATTGCAGTTAATTTAGCAGAGATGTCATCTGAAGGAGGAGCTCTTGCCTCTGCTTCTGTGCCTGCAGTCTCTGCTGGTACAAGACTTTGTGTCACTGTTCTGCACCAGTTACTGCCCCATCTGTGTGGAAGGGACTGCCTGTGTTGTTCTGGGGATGGCAGGAGAGCTCTGAAAAGGCCTGGCAGCCACGAACCTCCTGAGATTTGCTGTGGTGTTCCAGCACTGTGTGGGCTTGGGGCTGGCTTGAGCTTGTGTTGATGGTAAGATCCTGTAAAGGTGTCCCTGCTCACAGCAGGTGAGGTATCCTGGGCTGAGGCAACCTGTGTTTCTGGAGGGATGAGACTGAATAAGGGGAGAGCTCTGAATACCTATCCTACAGCTTTTTGAAAGAGTTAGCTTTTAGCACATGTGCTGGATGAAAGTAAAGCAGTGCAGTAAAGGCTTGAAAAAGCCTAATTTTTGTAACTGTGCACTAAAGGTAACATACCTACGTGTTTTATTGCTTCCTACTTCAAGCTCTTGCAATGACTGGCAGGCAGGATATCTGCAGACCTTTGGAGGAGTTGCTGTGTGGTGTTAAAAATAAAATTGCGGAATGTCTAAATATGTCATTTAGGCTACGGAAAGCAAACCTTTTGGGGAAACTTCAGCTATGTTTGGATATAGCTAGGTGAGTCAAGCCTCTGGAAAAGGAGACAGCAAACTTGCAGGCTAGCTGTAAACCCTTGGCTAGGCATGGTGGGTGCTGGGCAGAAGTTCAAGTGCAGGGAGGCAGATCTAACACATCCTACAGGAACTTGGTGGCCCTGACTGTTACCATAGTTGAATTCCTCTCCAGTTTTTTTCAGCATAACATCTGTGAGTAAGAATAATGCTTTTATCTGGCTCATTTTTTCCTCTTCTTCCCTCTGGAAAATGAAGAGGAGGAAACCAAGCTCATCTTCAACTGAGAATTGAAGTGGTAGGTGACCTATAGGTTGACAGCCTAACAGATGTTGAAGTCTTATCTATAGACAAGATTTTTGCCTCCCTGTAAAGCACTGCTTTGTTTCCTGGCAAAGAATAGTGGGGCTGTATTTGTCTGGGGAAGGTGAGCTGTGCGCCTGTGCCACCACCTGAGCTGAAGGTGGGGCAAGAAGCATATGTATTGCTGAGCTTTATTTTGCCCCCAGCCCTAGTTTGTGGACTAATGCCCATTTTTTGTGGGGTGGGACAGGCAGGCCAGCAGAGCCATCTGCTCTGGGGTGAATTGCTGCAGGCTGAAGCTGCTGGCCCCTGCCCAGCTCTGCTCCTCAGCAGGTGCTGAGCTCCTGAGCTTTGCCCAAGAAGAAGGACGAGCGTCATCATTGCTCAGATAAGATAAAGCATGACCAAAACCCTTGGCAGGTGTGGCTGGATGCTGACTGGAAGTGGTGCAGCTCCGAGGAGCAGCCAGGATCTTCAGCTGCGGGGAGGGTGGCAAAGCCTCTAAAACAGGGAGACTTGATGCTGGAGCCCAACAGGGAAGGTGAGTGAAGGAACAGCCACCCAGTAACCCTGTGGGCAGGAGGACTTCTGCTGTGTGTGCCTGTGGCTGTGTCCTGTGCAGACTCTGGTGTGGATGTTGCTCCATGGCAGCTCTGTCAGCCTGGTGCTCTCCAGGCAGGGCTGTGTGGGTGACCTGGTGTCTAGCAGGGCTGGGAACCTCTTCAGCAGCAGTGTCTCTCTCTCTTCTCCTTTGGTTTTTGAAGTTCTGAGATATCTGTTGTCCTGAACTGTGTCTGGGATCATGGGAACTAGGAAAAAAAGTTCTGATTTATTGGAGAGAGACAGGACATGTGGGTGCCCCCACAAATGTTCATGTTTCTTCTGTTGCACACTTTGCTCCTATGATTGAGAGCTCCCTTCCTTCTTCCTTATCCTCTTTGGCTCTTTAAGGAGTTTGCAAGATGCCTGATCTACCTTTCCTTTCTCTCAGATATGCAGTCAGAGGGGTAATCCCCTGCTCAGGCAGAGGTGCTCAAACCCCTTTGATTTAATGGATTTTAATGGCTCAAAGTCTCTTTCGCTTCCTATGCAAATCGGGTGGCTCAGTCAAAGCCGCTAGATGCAAATGGACCACTTGTAGCTGTTCCCTCTCCAAGAGCGGTGTGGGCTTTATGCAGAGCATGGGGATGAGCCCTCAGGAGCTGGGAGTGCAGAGCAATGCGTGGATTTGTGCTGGAGAGAGGTCAGCATGGCTGTAGTTCACCTGTTCCCAGACTTGTGAGGTGGGATACCAGGCAGGATATTTCAAGCTGTCGGCATCAAACGAATGAGTGTTTGTAGGAATGGATTGACACCTGCTGGTTCTGGGTGTGGGGGGCTTGGCTGGTTATTGTCTCCCCTCTCTCCTTACCAAGTCCCTGCTGCATCCCAGTGCAGAATCTGTGCCGACTGTGATTTGGTGACTCAAGCCACTCTGACGCCCGGATCCCTTTCCTCTATTCAGGCTGGGCAAATAATGTTCAGTCTGTAATCATGCTTGAGAGCTCTTGCTATTGCCCTAGATATGGGGAGCTGGAGTGATGCTTAGATTGGCTTAATCCAATTCCATCTGAAAATCCACTGCTCTGAACAATAAATGTTGCGTGTGAGGGGTGGTATTCAAGTGTCTTTACTAAATCAAAAACCTTTTAAGCATTGGTAGATGAAGCCTTTTTCTTTTCAATGTGTACAACTAAATACACAGGATGTGCAGTATGGTTGAATTAGCATTACTATGGGAACCATAACTTTTTGTATTTCCTGACCTTTATCTGTGTAACACTAAGGGCTCATTAATGTGCCTCCAGAGTGTGGGGTTTTGGGGGTTTTTTTTGGTGTGTTTTATAAGCTTTTTTTTGTGGTCAGTACTAAGAGAACCTTTATAAAGAACCCCAGGAGGAGATTAGAGATAGGACAGGGTGCAAGGGAAGGAAAGCAGTTTGCCCTTTTTTGTGCTGTTCCAGCAGCATCCCAGCCAAGACCATGGATCAGTGTCAAGGACTTCTGCAGCAATGGTGAACAAAATGGTGAGTAAATTCTCCTGCTTGGAGGCAGATCCCTCACTTGGTATGGGTTTGTTTGGTTTTATTGGGGTTTTTTTTTGCCGCAGCTGCACTGTTGGAGCCTGCTCCAGGGGATTTGGGGTCCTGCAGCTGAGGCAAAGCTGAGCCTGTGAGGAATGGAAAGATGATCCTCATGCCTTCTGCTAGCACAGAGACCTCCCAGAGGGCTCAGGGGAACTCTCTGGCCCTGTTAAATCTCTAGTAAAGACAGCTGTGATTGTAGTAGGCTTCATGTCTGTTTTTTAGTCTAGGTTTTGAAACAACAGTCTCAAAATAATAGGGAAGGACCCATCTTTGCCTTCTGCAGGTCACATTTGCTTGTTACTGGGACAGTGGGGCTGTTTGGAGCTCCTCTCTTTGCAGATTAATGAGGTCTCTGCTGTTCAGATACCAGCTGGAGTCTTCTCAGTGGAAATTTGGTGGAGGAGGGAGTTTTCCTCTCTGTGGAGGGTAGGCTTGCCTGCTCAGGATTCGTATGGCAAAGCTTGTTTCCTGGGCAAAAGGCATTTGGGGTAGGGGTGAGAAAAGGGCACAGACCTTACCAGGTGATGAAGAGCCAGCCTGCCAGGGTCTTAACGCTTTCCTTTTTGTCTTTCCTTTGACACTTTTCCTGAGAAGACCTCAGGGTTAGCCTGTAGGACCTGACACACATCTTTGTGCTGCCTGAAGACTCCGGAGCTGCCACTGAGTGACAAATCCCCATCAGCATCTCCAGCTGTCAGCAGGCAGGGATGGCTTTGCTCCCTTTTGGGGATGCTGTGGGATAGAGTGGTGCTCTGTCAGTGGCAGGACAGAGGCTGGCACTTCTGGCTGCTTCAGTGAGACAGTCCTGGGATGTGCACCCCACCCCTGGTGTGTGTTTTATGATGCTTTGGAAACATGCTCATTGTCCTGTCATTTTATGCTTTGCTTCTCTCTTTCCTGAGTTCTCTGTGCTTCTCTCTGTGAAAGCAGGTTGCCAGCCTCATAAAACTGGAGTTAAACTTGAGGCAGGATTCACAGGGGTAGTTTCCAGCCCCTGCCTGGTGGAAACTGGTTGAGGGCAAGGCAGCAAGCTAAGTAGAAACAGGTAGAGTTTTTCAGGGAAGGTAAGCTGATGTGAGATGAGGGATCATCTGCTTCCTTACCCCTTCTTCCCCTCTTGCCTAAGGCCGCCCAGAAAGCCCCTGTCCCTCTCAGCTTGCACAAGGCAGGATTACAGGGAATTTACCCTGGAAGCTCAAGGGCAGGGTTTCTCGTGCTGCCCTCTGAAGCGAGGACTGCGGGGCTGTGTTGGAAAGGGGCTGGGATGCGTAGGGAGCAGTGCAGACCACACCTCCTGCTCGGGCCGGCTCTGATCCTCTATTTACAGTGGCCGTGCTCCTTCCCCGCTAGCTCTGTGCTGTGGAACACCCTGCTGCTTCCAGGGAAGGGAGCAACACTGTCCTGCTGCTCCAGGTATCTGGGGACGCCTGCAGGGAGACCAAATGGGGTGGAGGGGAGGGAAGAACGTCTCTCCTTTGGGCACAGAATTGTTTTAGCAGGAAGTCTGGACAAGTTTGAGTTGCTCTGTCTCAGCAGAGTTTCTCCCTAGGAATTTTCTGTTCCGACTTCCTGCTTTTGCTTTAAAGCAGCAGAGTGGAGCTCACTGAGTGTGGTGGCATTGGATATCACTGCAAAAACCAGTTGTTAGTCCTGTGACAGAGGAAGGAAAATTTATTGTTTGGTTTTCAAGAGCTGGGGGTGCTTAATTAATTAATGCTTCAGTTTGGATCACT
Organism: Melospiza georgiana; assembly: GCF_028018845.1. Classification (NCBI taxonomy): domain Eukaryota; kingdom Metazoa; phylum Chordata; class Aves; order Passeriformes; family Passerellidae; genus Melospiza; species Melospiza georgiana. Next base: position 13,221,810 of record NC_080435.1, read on the forward strand.
CGAGGTCTTTGCCAATGTCGAACTGAAGAAACTTGCTCTCAGTTCTGATGTGGTTCTGAGAGATGCTTAACTGATTCTAGTGACTTACTGATTTGAGAAACTGCTGATTTGGAGTAATAGCTGAATATTATAATGTGTGAGATTGTGATTTTTTAAAAATTATTTTTAAAAAGAAACTGATGACTTGTGCTGATCTGACTAAGGCTTTTCCGCTGCATGCTTTCTGAGGACAACTAGAAATTTTTCTTTAAAAGCATTTGGCAGGAAATTTCCCACTATCTCTCATAAACATAGCTCTTCTCCTATTCTCCTCCACCCTCTTTTGTAATCCCACGTCATTGTTCCTGCTGTGGGCTTCTGACTCAGTGACAGATTTTGTCCAAGATAGGAATATCCCCCTAACCCCACAGTGATTTTACTTTTCCTAGAACAGTTGTACACGCTGAACAAAAGCACCTCTCATGCAGCATCTGCTTCCAACTTTGCTTCAAATGCTGTTTCTTGCTCTTACTGCTCTTTGCACTAAGCTGTGCCTGGCATGCCAGGAGCAGGTGCCCTTCATGTGCCAGTGTTATCCTGCTTTGTGGAGGAGAAGATCAAGGCTTGTGGCTGCTCAAAACATTCTCTAGTTTTCTGTCTTGTAGAAGTCTGAGGCTTTCAGTACTGTGTTGTGATTGTCCCCTCTGAATGAGAAAAGGAGAGGATATTTCTGGTGCCATGTAGTAGATCCTGGAATTCTTGTACATTCAGACTGATCCTTTCTTCTTTTGGGAGAGGGGGTGGTGGTATTTGGATTCAAGACTTTACCTGTGCTCCCCTCAATGATCTGACAGCCAGGCAGTGTCTCTGCTCAGGGCACGGACTTCACCCTTTTCCAGTGCATAGGTTACACTGGTATTTCAGGAAAGGTGTTTTGCACAGCACAGCCAACACCTCCTGAGCTCACAGGAGGAGTGAATTTTTACCTTTGCCTTACTCTTGGCAAGTAGATCAAGGGGTAAGAGAACCAAGTGTCAGACACCTGTGCACAGGGCAGTTTTCCACTCTGGGAGGCAGAGAATGGGTTAACAGTCTTCTTGGAAATTGGCTTCACCCATCTGTCTCAGCTCTGTTTGTTGTTCTAACAACATTTGCAGAAAGGTCAAACTGTCCCTGTATCCCTCCTGGGCAAAACCAATACAGCATCAGCTAGAGAGATACTTGTTTAGGGAGCTGTGGTGCCTAGAAATCCTATCCATACTCATCCCTACTTGTTAATGTTTCCAAACCTTTTTTAAGTGCACCTTGCAAGTTCTGAACTTTTCCTCCTGATCCCATGGCTAACGTGTAGCCTAGAAAATATTTCTAGGCTAACATGTAGCCTAGAAAATAGTGGTGTCCAGTTCTCAAAATATTGGAGGAGAACCTCTTGGGATGAGGAAAATATGCTTGAATTTCTTGCATCCCCCCAGCAGTTGTATCCAGCCCTCTGGGTAAGGAGGTTTCAGGTTCTGCAGAGAACTTGCTGGCTCAGCTGGAGAAGAAATCACTCTTTACAACGTGTATTCAGTAAACAATGTGAATGTTTTACCAAAAAGAAGTTTTTCCTTTGAAAGGGGAAAGGAGAAAAGGATTGGGCACTCTGATGTTGTGGTTTGATATTCTATCTGTGTATGCTGGAGGAGCAATCTGAGGACAACATAAGGCTATGAATTTTTGTTTGTGTGAGGCTGATTTCAAGACAAAGGCTCTTGATCAACAAAGGTGAGGCTCTTGCACACTGCTCTGAGCTCACACATGTGCTACTCCAGGTGAGATGGATTTTTAGCCTTTGTACAAAGGATTTTTAGAGGGCTCTGAAGTGGCTGAGGAAAACTTGCAGCTGGCCAGGAGGGACTTGTGCTCAAGTCAGTGGGTGGCTGTTGGGAATTTAATGAAGAAGTGGTAAAACAGGATTGGGAATCACCTGGTGGAAGCCATGAACACTTTTCTTGCTCAGCATCCTGAGGCTGGGTGGCAGAAAGCTCATCCTCCATGAAGCAGCACCAAATGTTCCTCTCTCTTACAACAGAGGTGAAAAATACTCAAAAGAAGCCTAGAGAGTGTGACTGACCTAAATAGTCTCACTGGGTGAGGGTGCTTATGTACCAGCAGCCCAGGAGGGATCCTGCTGAGGCCAGACAAGGTGTGAGGCTGTCATGGAGAGATTCAGCTTCTTACTGGAGAGGAAAATCTTTGTTCTGGTATGACACAGGCAGCTAGAATCTGAGGACTCAAAGGAAGAACTGGGAGGATTTCAGTACCCATGATGGCCATGACAGCTGTGGAGAGAAGCCTGGTCTTTGGCTGTTGGAGTACCAAGTCCAGCTCATTAGACTTTTTGCTGGTGAAAATGCAGCAAATGCTGTGGTCCTTTAGGTCAAAGATTTTATGTACTTTGAGGTGGGTTTCTGCAGATGTGAGAGCAGCCTCTATTCATGCTGAGGAGCAGGCTGAACCAGCCCTGTGTCTCCTACAGCAGCTAATGGCTGATACCCTCATCCTCCCAGCATAAAAATGGGATGATACTCTCCTAGGATACTCTTTTAGCTATTTGTGGAAAAGAAAATTTTCCCCAAAACAGCTATTTTTTGTAATAGTCCTTCATGGACAAACTCAGAGCAGAACAAAACAGCCACTTCTGCAGCTCGTGAATGCCTGTGACATTCTCAGCATCTCATGTCAGTGAGATGACACACTCAAAGGGTTTGTAGAGAAGTGCTTCCTCCTGTTTGATGGGAAAGTGCCATCACCAGCTTAATCTGAGGCACTTGGATTCTTTTCTTAAAGGAAGCAGTGACTGAGGACAATTCTTCACCATCTCTTCCATTTGGAAATTGGCTACACAGGTAACTCCACAACGCCCAAATTTAAGCATTTGAAGCTTTGTGTATCCTTTAGAATCTTTAACAAAAGGTTGTTTCTGCATAATTTTGCCTTAGACATACTTCAAGAACACTGATGAAATGTCTGGCCCTCCAGCAGCAGAGGACTGCCTGCTTTCAGCCTGAATTTTTGTCTGCAGGACACCAAGCGTGGTTGCATTCCTGAGGGCCGGGGAGGAGCCTCATGTACCTGGTGCCTCTGCTGCTTGCAGGGTGTGAAAGGAGTCTCCTCAGCAGCCTTTCTCTCTCCTGAGGTGTCCCTGCTGAGCTGCAGCAGCTGAGGTCCTTTTTATCTCGATGGCACCTCATCTGTTCAGTAAAAGGCGGCGTGAGCCCAGCAGAAGGTGCTGAATCCTGGTGGTTGTCTCTGGTACAACCTGCTCTGCATGCAAGTGCTCCCTTCTCTGAAGGGACAGGTAAGGCGGGAGGGAGTTGCCACTCATGTCCCATTAAATGAGCTCAGGATCTGCCCTGGATTTGTCATTTCCTGAAGAGCTTTAAATGCCAGATTAGGTTTGGATCTTGTCTTCCTTATGGGGCATTCCTACCTGCCTCAACAACCCCTGGAAAACAGGAGTAGAAGAGAGCAGGGATCTCCTTAGCCTGGGCTCTCAGTGCTCTGTTTTTACTTTGAATCAAAAATGATCCAGCATATCTGATGTCAAGTGCCGAGTCCTCTCTCTTCTATCCTCTTTTCCCCACATCTGGGCTGGCAAATAAAGTTTCTTTGCTTCCTGCATGGTCTGTAGGTATCCCTTGCAGAGCACATATTCTGTTGTCAACGTACTTGGTGTTAGTCATGATCTAATTTCTGATTGCTGAACTCCAAGCAGCATCCACCTCCAGCTTCACAGCACTGTCAGTGGTGTTCAGCTAATGCTGCAGTACATAAGATGAATCCTTATGTGATGTAATGCTCTGTTCTGTCTCTTTAAAGAAAAGTTTCAGGAAACCTGTTAGTCTTTATATGAAGTAAAGGAATTAATGAAAATAACTTGTTTTTAAACTAGCTGTTGTTATTTGTCATGTCTTATTGCAGGCAAGCTCTTTATTTTCTGAGAAATCTGCTGTGTGCTAGTTACACTGACAGATCCAAGACCATTAGCTGTTTATGGAAAAAATGTGGTTTGGATTTTGTTTTTAATTGCTGAGAATTAACTCTTGGCCCAAATATTATTAGAGGAAAAACTGATGCTTTCTCTCTCCATTCCCAAAGCAAAACAACCCAGCAAAGCCAAAAGCCCAGTTAGTAGGAGAGGTTCCAGTGCAAACACTCTCCCTCACTGTTTGCTGTGCCAGTGCTGTGCCAGTGTGAGAGAGCTGCAAAATGCCACTAGCTGCAATGGCAAAGCTGGGGAGCAGCACGAGGGTGTGATGGAGGATTTGTGGCAATTTCTGGGGTGAAGGATGTTGTTTTGGGATGTAGGTCCCTATCTGTGTTGCAGACTGCTTATATTGATAGTGGTTGGCACAGTCAGTGGTTTCTGTTGTGCTGTTGAGTCGGGAAGCATGGGTGAGTGCAGATTTAACAAGTTTATTTGTTCACCTCTTGAAATGGAAAAAGAGAACTATTACCACTCTCAGGTTGCTTGGTGATAAGAGAATAGTCTGATTCAAACAGCTTTCCCCATGGCAAGATTTTTTTAGCAAAGATCAAGAAGCTGATCATGAAGTTGATAATTCCTCTTTGATGAGCTTGGGTGAGGGAAGTAGTGAATTGCAGCAGAGCCTCTTTTTAAGTTGCTCTGCAGAATGATGAAGGCTCTGGAGCCTGTCAGTGTTTCTGGGATATACCTCGGTATCCTACTGGCATATCCCACAATGAAGTCATCCAAGGTACGGCAGCAGGGGTTAGCTCGGGGCTATCAGGCTAGGCTAATCCCCTGCTGAATAAACAACTCAAAGGTTCCTGGATTTGTTCCTGTTTCCTTAAAGGGATACAGTCAAGTGCAGGCAATTAAAATAGAGAGAGTAAAGTGTAGCTCTGGTTATGAACACCTGATTTCAGGCTTTCTGCCCAGGGTGTGCATGGGTTTCTTAGGTTTTTTTTAAAGAAAAACACTTTCACAAAACAATTGATGTTTTTCTCATTTTTCCTTGTATTTCTTTTCCTGCCATTCCCTTCGGGAAGGGAGAACCCAACAACCACCCAAACAAATTCCAAACAACGGAAACAAATTTCCTAGAGAAGGGAAAGAGAAAAATTAATTTTGAACAAAGTACACTAGAGAAATAACTACTTTCTTTTTGCCCTGCTCCCAGCCTTTTCAGACTGAGCCTTGGCAGAGCCTTTAAAAATAATTTTCGTCAAGTGAGTACCCTATTCCTTTGAGCAGCTTTTGGAAATTCAGTATCTGTGGAAGCTGGTTTGTCACAGCAGTCAGTGTCTTTCCCAGGCAAGAGCTCTGCTCTGCCTTCACCTGGTCAGTTTTGTATGGCTGGGATTTTTGTCAATGCATATGTGCTTCTTGCCTGCAACTAGGATAATAACTGTAAATGCCTGTATTTGATCACTGAATCTCACAGTGCTATAAAATCTGGATTTGTAGATGTGACCGTGACCTACAATGAGCACTTTTTATAGCAACTGCTAGCTTTCAAAACCTTGGGAGCAAAAGGTAGGTAGAACAAACAGAGCAAGTGGCATATGTTTTATATAAATTGGTATAAGGACCTGTAAAATTTTTATTGCCCTTTACTTGTAAAACTTACCTGGTGCTCACCTGCTCCTGAGTGATGCTTCCATTCCATGACCAAGCAACAAATGGTTTGCTGCATCTTGTCCTGCTTTTGTTGTGCATTTGTAATGTGCTGGAGCAACAGTGATCACTTCTGCTGCAGTGATCCCTTACCCAGCCCTTCCTCTCCTCTTTGTGTAAGAACTTCTCATGTATGGGATTAAACCTGTGTCGTGCAGCGTATGCACCAGGAGTGTGATCACCGTGTGCCTAAACACCTGGTGAATTCCTTCCTTTGGAATTGTAAGACTTCTTTTTCTGCATCAGGATAGAAAGGAAAGGGTGTGTGTTCTTCTGATTTGTTTAAATAAATGGCTTAAATATTTAGCTTTAGTATGGGGGTGGTTTTGTTGTTTCTAATAATATTGTCTTAGGCGGAGATACAGGAGGATGTCTCTTGGGAAACCTCCCAGCAAGTATCTGAGCACTTCAGTTTGTGGTACACCTATACACTATTCTTTAATGTTACCTTCTACCACTCTGTCACCAAAAGTTCAGTGGTACAGCAAAGCTTTCTCTTATAGGTTCCCTCTACAGGACCCAAACACTGGCCTGTTCTGTAATCCTGGTGCTGTAATCCACTCAGCCAGTTGTGCTTAGTTTTTCCCTCCTTCATTAACTGTTGGTTCATTGTCTTGCACTGGGGAAGACTGCTAGGAATGCAGTGTATTCAGTGCATGCACAATGCACTGCAGTAACTAGGGTCATCTAAGGACCAGCTGTGGAAATTTGGCTGCACTCCTCACTTTCCTCCTCATTGGGCTGTGGAAAAAACGAAAAAACCCCAACACCCCAAAGTTGTCATGTGCACATGGTGGTCAGGGTCACCTAGATAAGGGCTTGACTGTTGATAGCATTTTATCCATGACTTTCCTGTACCTCTTTAACACTGCTTACAAGAGAAGTTTTTTGAGGCAATAAATTGGAAATTATGACCTTGTAGTGCTACCTTGAAAGCAGTACCTCCCTTTTCCAGGAAAAGCAACTTGTATCTGTTCTTTCTGTTTGTTGAAATTTGCAGTTTGTGTGTTCAAGTTTTTAGTTCTTCAGCTTCGAGGCTTTGAAACTTTGGATGCTTGAGTTTCACATGTAACTATCAGTCTCCAGATATTGAATCTTAAAGTGCCAGCTGTCACAAGCATCAGGAAACAAACTGGAGGAGCTGACAGTCTATAGGCAGAGGCAGGTGATGTGACTTACCCATGGCCATATGGCCAGCTGAGTCAGGATTGAAATTCAAGCCTTATGATTTTCCTAAACAATGCCAAGCCTGTGGGAGCCAGCTGACTTTCTGCCACAGCTTTGCAGAGGAACAAACCTCAGTTTATGGCTTAGGTAGTTGAAATAGTCATGTAAGACTGGTCTGAGTTTCCTCAGTGTAGAAACACAGGAGCTGGTGCTAGCTGACTTTATGGCAGGCAATTTCCTGTGCTGTGCTGTGTCTGACAAGACTTGTTTGCTTTCCATGCTCTGGGAAAGTCGTCTAGCAGGAGCAAGTGAAATTTTGCTTGCTAAGCTCCAGCACATACTATGGCAGGGGTTACCTGGTATAATCTACAGCTCTGGATCAGGTTTTTCAGGTGTTGGACACTGCCCAAACCTGGACTGTGCAGTATGAGAGCTGACCTTGAGCATCGGCAGCCAGTCCTGTGGGATGGGGGAAGACAGGGCTCAAGGAGAACATTGCTGACCAGGGCAACTGGAGCCTTCTGGATCCCAGCACTCCCATCTTCCCATTATATCTCCCAGGCCCTGGGAGAGGAGTTTTTGGTCTTCAGCACAGTTCCCAGAGGTGAAGGGCTTGTTTGAAGTTAGGACTCCATCCCTCATTGAGTTGATGCTGGTTGAACTCTGTACCCAGAAAAGTGGAATAGTCCCATGAAGCTCTGTCAGCACCCACTGGCTGCTGCAGGCACCCTGTTTCTGTCAGCATGCTCATGGCAACAGTGAATGCTTTCATACAGTTTCAAAGGGAGGCTGGAGTGTCTTGGAAGATAAGGAAGGACACACTGGTTCAGGAACTGCCCCAGGCTGACAGTGGCTATTAGTTGGCAGATGTCTTCAGGGAAGTTTTCTCTTTGCTTGCCCTGCTGTAACTCTTCCTTCACCAGCCATTCACAGCCACTGTTGAGGGCAGGATGCTGGGCTAGACCAACTCTGCTGTGACCCATTGCACACCTTTTTATGATGGAAATCAACAGCTCAAGATGCAGAGATTCTCCTGGCTCCAGATTAGGTGTGGAAATTGATTCTTACTGGTGCTGACCTTCTTCTGCCAGAAGGGACCTGGAAAAACTAATCCTGCCAAGAAGTTTTGGTAACAGCCATTGGCTTTGTCACTGGAGGTGGCTTGACTTTATCTCTCTGGCAGAGCCTGGCAAGTTTGCCTGACCAAAAGCCTTAGCTGCCTGTGCATATCTTCTCTGCCTTTGCCCCTTGTGTTAGGAAAGCATGGTTCTTCCCAAGCTGATCTTTCTGCACTTAAGCCAGCTCTGCTTGCCTCACTTTTGGATGCCCGTCTGCAGTTCTGGTACTCCAGTGACCTCAGTCTCTTTCAAAGTGGTCCTTCTGTGATGTTGTGCATCATGCTGATGGAGCTGCTGCCCCAGTCCTTTGCAGCGATGATCTGTAACTGGGGAAGGTATGACAGCACTTGCTACACTGAGATCTGCTTTGTGCCCCACCTGCACCATGCAGAGCCCTTACAAACAGGGACTAAGAGAGAGAATTTCTCAGTCACAGGCTTCTGGGAGAGAAGTCCATCAGAGCTGCAATGTGTTTTGCTTCCTGGGGCTCTCTCTTATTTGCTGCTTTGTTCCTCTGCAAGTGCTGTCTCACCATTGAAAAAGGCACATCTGGCTTGAAGCCACTTGAAGCAGCTTGGACAAGAGACTTCCTGCTCTGAACACTGAATTAATGGGCTTGGTCTTTTACACGAGTGAAATCCTTTCAGACTTTTGTCCGTGTCAGGCTCCCATGTCAACTCTTCTAATTAAGAGGCTTTTAACTCAGCCAGTGTTTGGGAGCTACAGCGCAGCTGGGCTTTTGATAAAACGAGGAAATGCTAGAGGTAGAGATGTAATGGGTTGGATTTCAGCTTCAAAAAAATGTCTCTGAGAGAGAACAGAACGTCCTCCCTTCACCACCTCTTGTTTGCTGTAGCAAAGCTGGGGAGACGTCAGCTGTGTGGGCTGCTCTAGAACTGATGAAGCTGATAATAAGAAAGTAAGGTCATCTTTGTTTCTGGAGTCCTCGGTGTCTCTTAGGCAGCCAGAGGGATGTTTTAGAAAACTTTGCATACTTGTACCTTTTCTTATTCTGTCTTTTTTCTACAATCCTGTCATGGCTCTTGCTTTGAAATCCCTTTTGCTTTCTACCCCTGCTGCTTGTGCTGAGGTTGTATCTTTGCAAAAGGAATGGATCTGGAAAAAACCTTCAGAGAGGTGGCCTGTAGAAGGCAGTAATTATCATTCACCAGTGTGGCTGTTATTCCTCACCGTTATCACCTGTAAAATCTAGGAAGCATAAGATATTTGGGTTCTTTTTGTTTTTCTTTCAAGGCCAGCTTTGCCACTTTTACTTGCCCATGAAAAGTAAGCTGGTGTTCTTTCTGACTTCCTTACTACTTACACACGCAGATTTGCCATCAGAGGCAAGCTGACTGTCCAGCTAATGAATAGAATCTAACTGTAGTCCCCAAATTTTGCTGTGTTGGCTCCATAACACAAAAAGTGCTTGGTAGGAGAGTTTGTTTGAGGAAGAGCAAAAGAGAAAAACATGGTCTGCCTCCTTATTTTTTCTGCTTTCTCCATTTCCTTCCTCTGTTGTATTTCCCAAAGTTTGGGTCCAACTCTGCCCACTGCTTGCTAGGGGTGTTTACTTGACTAGAAACATATACACCATTTATAGGTAATCTTCTGCAGAGCTGAGTGTCACTTGAGCAGATATTTGTTTGGAACAGAGGTGCCCTGGAAAAGCAATGATTTGAAAGGGGGAATGGAGTGTTCTGCTTGTTCTGTGAAGCAGAACCACCCGCTGGCTCACGGGCCAGCAGTAACAAACGGAGTCAGAGAGCGTGGGGCGTAATTGCCTTCTCCTTTTGTGTCAGCTTCATATCGGTCTCACATGTGACATTCTTCCTGGCCATCGTGCACTTTATCCTCCCATTGTACCAAGAGTGCAAACAGAATTAGTTTGTTTGTTATCGTGGCATCTGTACGTGGCTTTTAATTTCTTGGAGGTTAAAAAAACGCAAGCAACCCAACCCTCGAGCCCTCTTTGTCCAGCACTGTTTAAATCTGCTCTCAGCCTGCTTGCACAGCTCACTTCTGCCCTGCAATGCAGAAAACAAGTCTGCAGACAGAGAAATCTAAAGCAATCAGTGCAACAAGGCTTTGAAGATGTGGTGGTGTTGCTCAAGAGGAGCTGTCTGGAGAAGGTGTCTGATTCCATGAGATCAGTAAGTCAGAAGGTGGCTTGGTGTAGGGATGCATTGTAGGCATTTTTACAGTCACAGTGCCAAGCTGAAATGGGTGCTCCCCTTCCTTTTTGCTTTAGGTACTTGTAAGTGATGGGAAATATTTTCTTTGGCCTCTGAAATGTCTCCATAGTTTTGTGGTTTCCTTCCTATAAAGGTGAATGTTTCAGATTAAAATTCTGTTTGGCAGCTCATGAGTTCTCAAAACAGACTCTTGAAGGCAAGAGGTCAGGAGTGCCCAGCTTATTAAATTTTTCCTGCTGTAGGAATTGTCTGACCTTTCTTTGTACTGTAACAGCATAACAAAAAAAAAAAAAGAAAAGATGGAGCTACTATTTGGAAAGTGTTAACAAGAAAATGTCAGAAGTGGAAGGCCAGACAGAAGACCTGGCTGGGAGAGGGCTGGGAGTGACATTTCTTCTCTTTCTTCTGTCACTTGCACAGATAATCTTCCCATCTGCTCTCATCCTGCTCTGGGTTTTTGCAGTTTTAGTGCAGGTTTGGTGCTCGAAGGTGTGGTGCAGAAAAGCAACAAGAGAAGGAAAAGTACATGTTATTGCCAGAGGAACCAAGAACAGAGAGGAACAGCTCACAGCGTTTGAGCCCCATCTTAACTGACATGGGACTCTCATTGTGCTCCCTTGCAGATTTACCTGTGTGCTTTAATGTTCCCTTCCCACCCCTTGTCTCCACTGAAACCTTCCCTTGGCAGCTGGCTTTCACCAGCAAAGAGTTCTGACTGTACTGTGGGTCTGAGGCAGAGGAGGAGAGATGGCAGCCGAGCCATGGAGGGTGACAGAGGTGTGGAAGGCTTAGCACACCCATGTTGTGTGCAGGGTTTAATCTGAATGTGATGTGTGGCGTGTCTGTGACACAAACTCCCTTCCCCCCTCTGCTCAGTTCATAGAACCATGGAATACTTTGGGTTGGAGGGGACTTGAAAGGTTATTTTGTCCAGATATGGATGCTGAATATTCTGTCAACCATCGAGGCATTTAACTATCTCATGTGTGGCTTGGAAGTTGAGGGTCATGTTTGACTGGGTTTTCTCTGTTTCCTGGCCCACAGCTCTTCTGTTTGGCCCTGCCTGGGGGAAGAAGGCTTTGAGAAGATGGAGAACCAGAGTGGAGTGCTCTTGGGATATGTTCGCTGGGAAAGGAAAGAGGAAGGGGGTGAGGAGGATGGGGTGGCTCCTCGTGTTTCTCCTCCCAGCCAAAGGAGCAGACTGGAAGATGTGCAGGTGGAGATGCTTGAGAAGGCAAGGGAGCTCTTCCAGCTGTGTGACAAGGATGAGAAGGGTTTTATCACCAAGGTGGACATGCAGGTGAGGGAAAAAAATTCTTCCTCTGTCCTGGGAGGATCTGTAAAGTCATGGGTGGCAAAACAGGGGACAATGTGGCATGCCTCCACTCTTGGCAAGTGTGGGTGTACATGTGGCTTCTGTCTTATTGAGATTTCTAAGAACCAAACTCTGGCACAGACACCTGCTAGGAACTAAAATTCCCAGGAGGGCCTCACACTTCCAGGGAATTCCTGAGACAAGTGGGACTGTAATTCAAAATTTTTAAGGAATGCATAAAATAAAAAAAGTTCTGACTGTTCTTACAAATATCAGGTATGTAGTGGATGGGAAATCTGGATGGAAAAAAATAATCTTTGGTCCAATTTAAAAAGAACCCCAAAACAAGCCCCCCCCAAACCTACACAATGAACAATGCATCAACCTCTCTAAAAAAAGTTGAGATGACAAAGTTATAAAATCATAGTTAAAGCCTAATCCAAAAACTTACCTTAGACCTGAACTATAGCTTTGCTCTACAGTTATGTGTTTTGCTGCTTTCTGTTACAAAAGTTCTTGTTAACAAATTCCCTGTAGTTCTCAGTGACTTTTGTTTTAAAAGTTTATCAGCAAGGTTACATGTGGATTGTTTTTCTCCTGCCTCATCTCTCCCCACATCTATAAATAACACTTGACTGGTCCATGCTGCTTTAAATATTGACTCATTTTGCTTTGGGTTGTGTGATGCCTAATTTTTATAGCTATATTAATACATTTTTATTAAGTTTTTATGTGATGCTGCATGTTTAATGGACAGTTAGGAGGTTTTAGCCTACACCCCTTTGTTATTTGTTTCTTTGGGTGCCCCTCTGCACTAGGTGCTGTGGATGTGCATTATGAAGGGGAATTGTTTTGCTCCTTGTTCATGGGAGTAGTGATACAGTCCCAGCAGGCAGAAGGTGACAGCACAAAGCTAACTCAGTGTTACGGACTGGACATTTCCTTTAGGATCTGCAAGAGCTTGGAACTGAATCCAGATATCCACCAGTCTGACCTCCCTCCCTGGCCAAAGAGATGGAGCTGGTGCCTAGTGTGCCCAGAGCTCTCCTGGGAGCAGTGGTCACAGGAGGCTGGCAGTGCCACCTCTGAGCAGGAGTGGAGGGAGGCAGGCAGTGAGCTAGAGACAGTGGCTCTGTAGTGGGGGAGGAAGCAGGTTGAGCTTTCTCCAAACAAAATAACCTGAAATTCCCTCTTTGAAGTCCTGGTTGAATCATCCAGTAATGGAAAAAGTCAATATATCAATGACTCCAGACAGGTGTTTGTGTCATCACTCCATCACTCAGCTCTACAGGCAGACTGTCACACCCTGGGCAGGATGCAGTGCTGAAAGGGGACATTGCTGTGGGCCAGAGCTGAGGATGGCAGGGACACTCACAAGGAAGGAAGGAAGACTTGAGCAGTGCCTCCAGTTTGTGCATTCTTTTATCTTTGCAGCGTCTCCAGAGTGAACTCCCCCTAACCCCTGAGCAGCTGGAGACTGTTTTTGACAGCTTGGAACAGAATAACAAAGGATACCTGACACCTGTGGAGTTCAGCATGGGTCTAGGTAAGGACTGCACAGAGGCAGAGGAAGGAAAAAGCCCACCTGTGCCTGGATGTTTTATATTGGTAAGAAAGACAGTGCAGTGGTTCTGCTGAAGCTGCCCCATGCCCATGTGAGCATCGTTGGAGAGGGTGGGTGTGTATCCCCCTCCTGGAGGCTTTGTGCTGCCTGCCTGCTGGAACCAGTCACAGAACATCTCCTGCTGGAGAGGGTACATGCTGCAAACTGTGCCTGGCTATCTGATTGGAAAGTTGCTCATCTGCATGGAAGTACATCTCTTGTCCCCAGCTGGTAGTAGTGCTGTTCAAGGGCATTAGTAGGAGTCTTGTTGGTAGGTTAGAACACTGGCAAATAAGCCATTGCTGCCTTCTTACTGCTGTCTTTTCCAAACACCAGGAGAATGCTAATCCTTGACCTGAGTCCTCACCTAGCAGCACAAGTGCTCATCTGCCTTGTCAGCTCTCAGAAAATCTGCACCTCTCAGTGCCTTCCTTGGACATGCAGAGGTGTTAAGTGGATCAGGTCAAAGCAAGGTAGTCTAGGGTTTTCAGAAGTGATGGAAGAGGCTCCTGAATTTTGCTCTCCTGATTGCTCAGTTTGTGTTTGCTCCTAGCTTTCTCACAACTTGGGAGAGAGGGCTTTTTAAGGCTGCAATTTGAATGGTCAGAAATGGCCACCATGAGAGGAGAAGTTGCAAAGATTTCCTTTAAATAAACCCAGTAACTTGTGTCTTGGCCCAGCCTGTACAGGGACTGCTTTATTCTGCTGAGTGCCTGCTGACTAAACCTGTTCCTGCCCTGTGCCTCTGCCTGTCCTTCTTGTCTGGTTCCACCTCCTTGGCAGAATCAAGAGTCCTGTCAGGAGTGGGGGCATTCCAGTCCAGCACTACATGTAGCAGGTGAATGGGCTCAATTTGGGCACATTGGCATCCATGGTGCCCTCTCTGTTATGACTTGGTTACTCCCAAATCTCATTGTATGAGTCATTTGTCCCATGGGCATCATGAGGGCCTGTGCCTCAGTGCCATTGCTGGGAGAGGTAGGCAAGTTTTCTCTTTGTGTCAGGTACCACCCTGTGCTGGCAACCTGGCTCCATGGCACTTGCTCCAGTCTAGGCAAAGCACCTAATTTCTGCATTTCTTTTCTTTATGGTTATTCTTTGTGTCTGGCATCACGGAAATCCTTTTCAGACTGACTTTGGCCCTAACTCAAGAGTTTGGCCTGGCTGTATCTCTTATGGAGTGTGCAGGAGCAAATCAAGGGAAAGCAGTTCAAGCTGCAATCAAGTCTGCTTCTTGAGAGGGCTCCTTGCTCCTTCTAGGATATCAAAACAATCTTCAGATCATTCTCTACCTCAATTTTCCCATCTCCATCTCAATTTTCCCATCTGTAAAAGAGAAATAATGAGACATAATGACTCTTTCTCAAAAGCAGACATCAAAAGTGCTTAATCTGAACCATTCTCCTTAATTAGCTGTCTGATCATCAGGTTTTAATTAAATAGGGCCTGGATCTCCACATTGCAAGTTTTTTTACAGCACATTTTAAGAGTGGGAGAGAAACAGCTAAATTCTGGGTTTATGGAGGTAAGAAGAGGTAAAGTTGAGTCCTTGAAGTATAATAACAATGGATATTTTTCCCCTTAGAGTAGCTTCATGTTCTCATCTGTGCTCTGTGAACATCCTTGACTCCTGGCCTCGTAGCTGGGATGTCATTTCTGCCTTTTGAACCAAGCAGATGTATTTTGGAAAGGAAGAGTACCTCCTGCTGAAGGCCTGGCCTCTGTATATGGATGAGGGGCTATGTTTTGGATAGGATTGCTGGGTTTGTTTCTTTGAGAAAGATTTGTTCCCAGCACCGGTATTTGTCACATGCCTCGCATAGCAGGAGTTTCTCGTGGCATTCTCAGCACGGAACAATCCCGATAGCTGGAGGCCGTCTGGACGTGGGACGGGGCAGGAGGAGGTGCTTGGAGGGCGAGTTCATCCTGCTCCGCACAATCCGAGCAAGAGGCAGTCCTTGTTGCGGAGCGCTTGGCTCAGAACGGAGGGTATTGAGCCCCTCCTCTCCTGTTTTTAAGCGGAGGAGCGGCAGCATGGTGCAGTCCGGGGCCGGGCTCACAGGCGGGAGTGGGAGCGCGGCTGAGCCCCGAGCGCCGCTCTGTGCAGCGAGCTCCGGCCCC
Source organism: Melospiza georgiana (assembly GCF_028018845.1). Classification (NCBI taxonomy): domain Eukaryota; kingdom Metazoa; phylum Chordata; class Aves; order Passeriformes; family Passerellidae; genus Melospiza; species Melospiza georgiana. The sequence continues at coordinate 13,236,991 of NC_080435.1, forward strand.
GGGCGGTGCTCATCGGCACGCGGTGTGAGCGGAGCTCATCGGCACACGGTGTGAGCGGAGCCCCGGGCGGAGCTCATCGGCACACGGTGTGAGCGGAGCCCCGGGCGGAGCTCATCGGCACACGGTGTGAGCGGAGCTCATCGGCACACGGTGTGAGCGGAGCCTCGGGCGGAGCTCATCGGCACACAGTGTGAGCGGAGCTCATCGGCCCGCGGTGTGAGCGGAGCCCCGGCTGGAGCTCATCGGCACACGGTGTGAGCGGAGCTCATCGGCACACGGTGTGAGCGGAGCTCATCGGCACACAGTGTGAGCGGAGCTCATCGGCACACGGTGTGAGCGGAGCCTCGGGCGGAGCTCATCGGCACACAGTGTGAGCGGAGCCTCGGGCGGAGCTCATCGGCACACGGTGTGAGCGGAGCCCCGGGTGCAGCTCATCGGCACACGGTGTGAGCGGAGCCCCGGCTGGAGCTCATCGGCACACGGTGTGAGCGGAGCCCCGCATCCCGCGCTGGGCTGGCCGCCAGGCTCAGTCCCAGCCCTGCGGAGCGGACACTGACATCACTCGGGACGTCAGAGCGGAGGCGCTTCACTGACCGGAGCTGTATCCTGCACCGGCAGCATGCACGAAGCTTCTGGAGCTCTGTCAGGCTGCCATGTAAATAACAGCTCATTCAGTGACATCCAATTTGACTTTATTTATTCTTCTTCTCTTCACCTTCCCCCAGGAAAGTTAATAGGGATTGAATTGTGTCAAGGGGCTGGGAGAATGGATCACTCCAGACACGAGGAGACCTTTGAGTCAGGCTGGTCAGATGACTTGGACCCTGCAGATGATGATGATGATGAAGAGAAACGATTCTGTTCCATGATGGAGCAGCTTGGAGCAGCCCAGTTGTTTGAAGAGTAAGTAAGGGAGTCATATGGCATTGCTTCTACCCTGTTTTGATCTTGCAGTACCAAAACTTAGTACCAGAAAAGATCAAAGAGGTGAACTGAGCTGCCTGCTCTCTGAAGCACTGCTTGGGCTCTCTGCACTGCTGCCTTGGGTTTTCATGCGCTTGGTAGCAAATGCAGTGCAGTCTGGGTTTCCTCATTGGGTACCAATTCCTTTTAGCTCAGTGCTTTTCACAGTTTCCCGAATTCAAGTTCATAACACAGCTGTAAAATGGAACAGCTGGTGGCATACAAGTCCAGTACAGGCAGCAAATGAGAAGAAGCATGTGAGGGTTAGCTGAGGTAAGGGGGATGAGTGTGCTCTCTGTTCCAAAATGGTGTGTGACTGTTCACATATTTTCAGACAATCAGTTCCAAGAGTCTCTGTGAAGGATCTGTGCTCAAGGAGCTGCTTGGGACTGTGCTGGTCTTGAAGAGTGTGAAAGGCTAAACTGGCCAAAGGGGTGCTCCTGTGGGCCTTGAGACTTGGTGCTAATGCCCTTGCATGTAGCCCCAGTAGAGTCTGCAGGCCCCAGTGTCATCCAGCTTATTTTTAGGCTTTCCAACATGAGGCATTATGCATAATTGTTCTTACTGATGCACATCTGCAGGGCCTGGGATGCCCAACTGCATCTGTGGCTGTCCTCCCTTTCAGGCTTTGTACTCCAACTGTGTTGCCATTGTGCAAGAAGCAGTCCAGGTTAGCGAAGGAGGTGGACAGGATTGGAGACAGAAGCTGAAAGTGATGGAGTTTGCTGCTTTCAGAGGCACATCTGTCACAAAACAGACTTTTTCCCCCCCTTATTTTCATTGTGATGCAAAGCACCTGCATGTTTTAGTGATAAACAACTTCTGTCTGGAAGAAATTCTGGAAAGCTGTTAGTCTTCAAACAACAGGATGACACTGAAAGGCCATGTTACTGTTCTGGGAAAACAGTCTCTACTGTTTATAAGTCTGCTTTGAGAAGCAGAAGTGCAAAGTGGAATTATCTTGTGTTTTATTTTGACCACTTACTGGCAGTTTTATGCAATGAGTTTAGTAGCTACTACATGTCACATCTTTGTGCTGAACCAGCTGTTGTAAAGCAGTTATATCAAACAGAAGCTAACTGGGGTGAGAGCAGGAATATGAAAAATTGTCACTGCTTTCTCTAGAAAGAAATAGTTTCATTTCCTAACACAACTCAATATGTTCTTTTATTTCAAATACGAAGATCTGATGAAGTGCTATAACTTTTTAAACTTGGGACAGAAAAAGAAGGCTGTCATGCAGTACTGGCAGAGGAAATCAAAAGCTTTTTGGTTGGTTTGTTTTGCTTGTGTGTTTCCCCAAAGAATACTAAGAGAGACAAATACATAGACAAAGAAAAATAGCTATTTGGATACTGACTATAGGTATAATTATTCTGTATATTTCAAGGCAGTTTTTCCGAAGTGTTTAATGATTAAAAAAAAAACCTAAAGAAGCTCTTCCCTAAAAGGAAACGTGAAGTGATGTCTGCAGGCTTACAAGACACTTTGGGAATGAAGTTTGGAGGTGCTGTGTTCAAGTTGCGATAAATTAAATGTCAAAAGAGTGTAATCATTATTGCAGGTTCAGAAAAAGACATCTTTGGTTTTCCAGGGCTTCCTCCGTTGTTATCCTGATGTGACACTTCAGCAAATTTGCATCTTTTTTTGTGCCTCGGTTTCCAAACCTGTAAAAAAAAAAATAAGGAGGAGTGTAGCAGCCACCAGTACAGTCTGAGTGTAAGAAAAACACCAGTGATGTGTGATGTGTGCTAAACTTTGTGTGTTGTAACAGTTTGACCATAACCCACAGCAAATTTGCTGAATATTCATTTCTCCAAGTCTTAATGTAGACATCAAATTTATCTATGAATATTTGGAAAAGCAATCATTCTATATTTGCTTCCTAGATTATTTTTCTTTCCTTCTTGCAGATGACTTCCTTTATTTTGACCTCACAATAGATCCCACTCCACATGCATGCTCTGTCACTGTCCAGTTTCCCTCTCTGCTGTAATGGTGTAACAGAGATCATCACAGGAGAATGGCAGTCTGTCCTGAGTGCATGTTGGAGCTGGAATAACAGTCCGTGGGATGACACAGTAACTCTCTTGCTTTCCTTCTCTCCTGTGTGCTTGCTGCAGCCCACATGAGATTCGGGAGCTCTGGGCTCGCCTTCGGAAGGAGCGTCCAGAGCTCTTATCCAATTTTGAAGAGTTCCTGTTGCGTGTTTCCTCGTACATAAAGGAGGTGAATCATGAGAAGGAGTCTATGGAGCAAGCTTTGAAGAGGTAAGGAGAATGTCATGGCCATTTGTGCCAGGAGCTGATGCTTGGATCCTGTCTCAGATGCAAGGAAAGACTGGATGCACCAGTAAAAAAGATATTTCTTGCTGTAATAAAATGACTGTATCTTGGTCTGTTCCCATGGGTTTGCTCTCTCTCACCCCTAACATTCAGTCTGGTTAAAATCCCACTCAGTGACACACAGCTGTTAGTAGAAATCTGTTTCCACCCTCCTCTTTCCTTTCTTTTGCCCTCCTGACCTGTGTGCTCCTGTGTTTTGTAGGAAGGAGTCAGATCATGATCGAGAAGTCAGGTGCCTTTATGAAGAAATGGAGCAACAGATCAAAGCAGAAAGGGAGAGGCTGGTCTGCCAGGTACTTTCTCTCTCTCTCTTGGCTTGAAGGCAACCTTCCTTTGTTCTGAAGTAGAGGTGGTGGCTTGTGTGGCCAAGGAACAGCTCTGTGCTGGGTGCAGTGCACAGCTCTGTGTCTTTACTTCTGCAGGAAGCACTGAGGCATGACAGGAGTAACCTGCTCCAGAAGGAGCTGCACAACAAAGAGCAGGAGCTGGAGAAAATCCTCTACCGCCAGAAGAAGGTAATGGCATCCAAATCCTTTCTAACAAAGCACATTCCCCTTTGCTTCTTTCTGCTCAGGCATTTTCTAATGGAAAATGGTGCTCAGCTGCTGAGGGTTTGGCACTAGATAATTTGGCTCTAGCTAGTGAAGTCCTCTCCTGTCTCTGAAGGTGTTGAGATGGTTTGTCAAATAATTGGTTTGTCTTCAGCTGCAATGCTGTTCTGTGAATGTTTTGTTCCTGCATTTTCTTACCTGCTTTGTGTTCTGTTAGCACAGTCTTCCTATCAATTGTACAGTGCTGGCAAGGAAAATGGGGTAAAATTTTGAAAGTTGTGAGTTTGAAGCTTTTTGCAGTGTGTAAGGAAGATGTGTGTGGACATACAAGAGCCATATTTCTCTAGGTTTTGTATTCTGTCTACTCCAAAACTGTTCACCTGGAGTGAACAGTTCTGTGACACTTAGAGAGGTACATATTGTATACTTGCATTTGGGCACTTGATGACATTCTCATTGATCAGTCACATAAAAGATCAAAGCACAAGCTTCCCTTTAGCCTGCCATCCCCAGCATGGACATTTGTGTGGAATGGTCCATTCCAGATGTCTTTTTCCTTGGTGTCTCAAGAACTGAGATGTGGCCCCCACAGAAACAAGTCGTGGCAGGTACCTGCAAGATGCTGGGGACCAGGGATATCCCAGTTGGATACCCAGCTGTAATGTGGATGAAACAGGACTTCTCTGAAATCACCAGCTCATTGTTCAGCAGCTGGAAAAGCCAGCACAACTGAGGTGCCACCAGGAAGGATATTGAGAATAAGATAGAGGATATGGTTTTTCTGCTGCCCACATCTTGGATGTGCCTCAGTGTGTGCAGTTCTGATCTCCTCTAATTCCACTGTGTCCTTCTCAAATGCGAAGATACAGAGTGCTAATATTATTAAGAAAAAGGAAAACTTGCCTCAGGAAGAGAAACCAGGAAAGTCTAGAATTTTGGGTTTTGGAGAGAAGGAGACTGAGGGAAGATGCACGTGAGCTTTATGAACTCAGAAAAGTGATGGATAAGGTCCACACCAAACTGTTATTCCCCAAAGGTGAGGGACCCTCAATGAGACCAGTATGAATTTGATTTAGAAGAACACACTTCTTTACACAGAGATCAGTGCTAGACTTTTGGCCCCAAGAGGTAGGCAATATCAGCAGTTTAAAAATTAATTGGACAAACAAATAGGCTTGTAAATATTCATTTGAAGGAAGAATAGTCAGAGATGAGGCCTCTAGCATCCCTAGTCCTGGGACTATAGATGGGTGGGATATATGGGGGGAGTGAACCATAGTTAAGAGCTCAGCCATGCTCTTCCTAGGTAGCATCTGCTCTTGCTGAGGGTCAGAGCTGAACACTTGGGCTGCACGGACACTTGCTGTTACTCAGTCAATTCTGGTGCTCTTAACTGAGCTGTGTGGATGATAGGGTCCCTCTTGTGGCCTAAGACCAGTACTGTGAGGGTGCTGTTCTACAGCATCGCTTCCAAGGACAGACCGCATAAACGGGAGAGTTGAGTGTGATGGTGGCTTTTTAGGGAGGGGCTGGTGTGCTTTATTTAATGCCAGTTCCTTGGCTTATTGAAGGATCCGAAGCTGTAAGCAGGGCTTGCTGGTTTTCAGTCTCAACTCCACTGCTCAGCACATGTCGTCTCGCTGAAGTATTCCCCAGTGTCCGCAGGAGTGGAGGACTCCAGGCAAAGCTGGGTGTGGCTTGCCCTTCTAGCCTCAGTGAGGAGGGAGGTGAGGCTTGTGTTTCAAGGAACCTGGGAAACGTCAGATCTATTCATTCCTGCTCTTGACAGTTGTACATGTGTGCTGGCAGAGAGGAGAGTAGCAAGAAAAAAAGCATTTTATCTCCTGCCATGGTGTGCTGCTTTATTTTTCTTTGAGAGGGAGAGAAAGTAGGCTGAGAGAAAAGACAAGCTGAAGGTGTAAATGTGGAGGCTGACTCTGCCACCTGCTACCCCGATCAGACCTGACTCCTGGTGTTTCTCTCTAGTTATGAGCATGGATTGCATGCTTTTATTTTGGGCTGTAAGTTCTCAGATGGGTACTGGAGTTTCTGTGTAGCAGCTGCTTCAGCAGAGGGCCCTGGTTAGCTGGTGTGGCTGGCTGGATATTGCACTGTCACTGTGATCCCTCTTGAAATGTCCTCCTTGTCATCTGAGATGGGCAGCTTTGGCTGCTACATCTGTCTGTCTCTTTCCTAGACTATGCCAGCCATTTGTAAGGAATGGAGTCACTGGCTGAGTACATGGCAGCAGCTTTGAACTTCCCAAATCAGGCTTGGTAGTTGTGCTGGGGGCTTGTGCTGCCTAGAGTGCAGCTGCACCCCAGTGGCTTTTAAATTGCATCTCTAGCCCAAGGTCCTGTCTCTAGCAGGCCACCCAATCACTTCACTTTCCAGGAGTAGTCTGAAATGCCCCTAGCACCTGAATATATCCTCCTTTCAGGAAGCCCCTAAACTAGAGGATGCACTTCAACAACTCTGCTTAGTAAGTCCTGAAACACACAACCGTGCTTCCACCCAAATTTCTCCAGTCCTCCTTTGACCCCCATTTGCACTCTGAGTCCTACAATGCCTGACAGCATCAGGCTGCTCCTGCTGCCTGAAGCACTTCCTCAGCTGTGCCTAATTGCATTGCTTGGTTCCCCAGTGCTGACATGATGAGAGACAATTCCTTCCAGTTCACCTTCTCCAGGCCCCTGGTGGCTCTGTAAACTTAGGGGTTGTTTACCCCCTTCTGCCTCACTGTTTACAACTGCTTTTTCAGCTTGTTTTTACAGTTGTGATTGTAGCACAAAACCCTTCCTCTGTGTTTAACCCCTCCTCTTCCTCCTCTCCCACTGCAGCTGGAACATCAGCTACAGTCACTGAACTCGGAGCAGCTGGAGACACGCGTGCAGAACGAGAGGCTCCGGCACCTGAATGAAAACCTGCTGGAAGAGCTGGAGAAAAGCAAATGGGAGCTGGAGGCAGTGAAGGGACAATTACAGAAGCTCCAGAAAGAGGCTCAGATTGAGCAAGAGCAGAAGGACAGGTGGGGAAAAAACAGGAAAGGCATGGTGTTCATGTAAAGACATGGACAGAGAAAGAAAGGTTGGGCATGCAGTTAAAGAATAATTATCGCTAGTTAGGAGCCTTGGTTTCATTAGAAGATTGCTTGTTACTTTTTGGGGAAAAGAAGAAGCATTACAATGGTCTTATGGGCCTAAATACAGTGTGATGTTGGTGACTCTTGCCTACCTTCTGTGAGAAATGAATATGAGTACAAAAATACAGATGTTCCTCAGCCTAAAGGAGGCTTCTCTATGTATTTTCCAGTTCACCATCCCCTCTGTAATGTTCTCTTTAAAGATCTTCTAATCAATTCTGTTCCCATTTCTGGGTTAAATCTAATAATACCTATATAAAACATTGGGAGGTTTCAGATCTAGATGGCAGTGAGCATCCTTTCCATTTCCAGCAGCTGAGGAAGTGGAGAGGATGAGTTGCCTGCTCTCATGTTGGAGGAGAGCAGGAGAACTCTGGTACAACCCAACCATCCCAGCTCCCAGAACAGTGGTGCTTCCTCTGAATTCTCCCAAGCATAAGGCATGCCTTTGTCTTTGAGAATAGCATGAGTGCCCCTGAGAGAGAGATGTTTGTATTTTCTCTGCCAATAATTTATTTCTCCTTATTTTAAAATACCTTTTGCCCAGGGATGTGTTTAGAGTCTCCAAGAACATGCAGAAAGAGAAACAAAGCCTCCTTCGGCAGCTGGAGCTCCTCAGGTGAGAACTGGTGAAGGCTGGAGGGAAATGCTGAGCTCTTATGCCTGTAAGAGGCTGAGGTTTCAGCACTGTGCTCACCTCTCCCATGGAAAGCTACAGGATTGTATTCAAGCAGTGTTTAGACTCTGCTTGTTTTTCTAGGTCCAGACAGAGTTGTGCAGTTTGGCCAGTTCTGGCACATTACAAGGTTATGTTATTTCACGAGGTAATCCCTCCTCTGGAGGAATTTAGTCTTTCCTGCTGGCTAAGGCAACCATGTAGAGCCCGTGACCTTGGCTGGGATACACGGAAATCCCAACATGTCCAGCTATAAACAACATCTTTATCTCTGTTCCCAAGCTCTCTTCCTGTTCTCACTTTCAAATGTTGGGCTTTACTTAATTTTTGACAACCATCTCATAGTGTCTTTCCTGTGTCTTCCTTTGAGCAGAGAAATGAACAAGAAACTTCGAGATGAGCGAGATGCCTTTGAAGCCAAGAAGCTGGTTAGTCTAAGAAAGAAAACCTTAATTCCCAACCACCCTCCTCTCATCTGCTGCTGTTGCTGTCACCGCTCGGGGGCCTGTCACTTCCACGGGGGACAATGACAAGAGCTCTCGGGCCTGGTGTTGTGCTTAATAGAGACTGTGCAGAGCCTCTGTGTCCGTGCTGGAGGCAAGCTCTGCTGGTTGCTGCTGCCAGCTGCCTGGGTTTAACCCAGGGCATGTTGGCTGGGGACTGTCACACAGCCCTGTGCAGGGCTGCAGTGGGGGCTGCCTGCTGCACGTGTGGCTCTGTGTGTTGAGCCAGGCACTGGGCACATGCAAGGAGGGGAGAGAAGCTGGATGCATCCTGGAGCTGGGTGCTGAGGAAGAAGATGGATTCTCAGATGTGCTGCTGGCTGACTGGTGGTACAGGAGGGTTTTGGAGTTTTTCTGACCCCCTGAGTTTGTAGCAGATGTTTTCAGAGGTTCCCCTGGGGAGCTCCCCATTCCTGTGAACTCTGCTGGGTGCAGCAGTGAGCCTTGTGTCAGAGAACTAGGAGAAAGCAGGATCTCCCTTGTCTGGAACTGTCAATCCCTGGCCTTTCCCAGGCACCAAGATAAGCACAGATATGTGGTCTATTTTTAATTCTTATTATTTTTTCATTATAAAGCTTTTGTGTTCCCAAATGTTGCTTGCACAGCTGCTCTGCCCTCTTGGACCCATCCTTGCCACCATGTCTTTGCCTGCTCTGGGATCTCTGCACTTGAAGGTCTGGAAGTAGGTGACTTGCAGGGAGGACAGTGATAGGGTGTGATAGGCTGCAAGAGCTTTTCTGACTGCTGTGTAAAGGACTCTGGAAGGAAACACAGGGATTGTGCCTGTACGGGAGACAAAATGCCCTATTCAATCCAGAGGTTGGAGTTCTCCAGGTGGAGAGCTGTATAAAATAATGTCAGTAGCAATTTTAGATAGAGGTGAGGCATGTGTGTTTCTAAAATCTGGAAGATTTTTTTTCTTCAGTCTTCATTTTTAAAGCTGCTAACTACATGGATGTACACCAGAGCTTCCTGCTCCCTCTTGGAAAACTCAGCCACTCTGTAGCAGAGTCCAGTGCAAGCAGGCAAAGAAAATGGTTTCTTGTCCTCTTTCCATGTGTTGTGCTTCATCAGCTTGTGGGTTCCTGTTGTGGGTGGGCAGGTGGCCTGAGGAGACCACAGCTCATGTCTGTACCTCTGTGTGTGCACAGCTTGTCTGCTTCTCTGTTCTCTTCTGCTCCCCTGCTAAGACCTGCTGCTGCGGGTGGACCCAAGAGAGAGCCCAGCAGAGAGTCACAGCACAGAGGGGCTGCTTTCTCCCTTCTCCCAGCACTGGCAATAGGGAATGAGGCACAGGGTGAGCTCCAACAACCATTGCTCACCTGGCAAGGCTGTGTCTTGCTGGGCTGTTGAAGCCTGTACTGGAATAAGGTTTTTTCCTTTGGCCGCTCTCGTTTCAGTCCACAGGGAAGCAGGGCTCCAAGGGCTTGCAGAGATGCTGCTATCATGCACCTGCAGAAGGTCTGCTCCCCAGACTGTTTCACAGTAAGGGGGAGAAAAATACTTCTCTGCAAAAGCAAAAAGGAGAGTCTAGCCTTCTAATGGGGATCCCTAGTGTGTGACACACTCTCTGCCAGAGACTATCAGTGATTTTACAGGCAAAAAAGAATCCCAAGGCCTTAATACCCTCTTTTAGTGCTGGGAAGAGTTATTTCTGTGAAATCAAGGTGTGGTGAACAGAGGTTCTTTCATAGCAAAGATTTTGAAGTGGTTGGTCAGAGGAGTTGGGCTGTATGTGGCTGATAACAACCCAGTCACTGCTCCTTTGCTCTTCTCAGTTCCCAGCTTAATACCTTGCTCTTCATAAGAGTTTCTTGCCTTGCCAGGGTGAGCAGACCCTGGCCCCACTGCACTGTGGGGCACTCTCCTGTCCCAGGCAAGAGAGGCTGGGTCACAGATAGGGATATGTGGCTATTTCTGTCAATGTGCAAACCACGATGGGTATTTTTAATACCCAGGGGTTGCAGGTTCAGTTTCACACCCATGACCCATCTGGCTATGGAGTTATGCTTGTATGCTTTTTGTTGACAGAGAAATTTCATGTCTGTTCATCATGAAGAGTGTTTTGGTACTTTGACTACTTTTGACATGTATTTTTATTTCACTGGTAAACCAGAATCTTTCCCTTCCAAAATGCTTGTACATGTGCTGTCGTGGAATCCTTGTCATCATGTGTTACACAGCTGTGATGTCGCATCTGTCCCTTTATCATCCTGGTGAAAAGCCAAATGTTACACAAACCTGGCAGGCCAATAAAGCATGGCAGAACCAATGGTAAAACATGCCCCATTGTTCCTCCTTTCTTACCCAAGTCCGTGCTCTGCAGGCTGCTCCCTCTCCAGGTAAGGTGGTGGCAGGGCAGATAGTGTGGGAGTCCTTTTGCTCCACAGGTGACTTGAAGGTTGTAACTCAGCTCTAGTGGCCTGTAACACAATTTGCTCCTTCTGTGTGGCTAGAGGGTGCCCTCAAGTGAAGCTGCTCAAACACTGAAAACTTGCCCTTCTGTCCCTGCTGGAGAACCCCTGGTTGTCTGTACCACAGCTTCCCTGTATTGACTGGACTGTTTTTATGCACTTGGTGGTCATTTGCCTTGGGAAATTTGTGCTTCACCACTGGGAGTCTGTCAGTGCTGGATTGTTTCTGTGGCTGGAGGTTCTTTACAACATCAGCTCCATATGCAAAAAATGTTTTGTTCTTTCCCTGCAAAAGTTCTAGTTGGGTCAGGCCCTCTGTGGAGTCTTGAGTGTCTCCTTTTCTTAGACTGCATTGCAGTAAAGGTGTTCTGGGAGTTCTGACCAACAGAACAGCTTCCTCATTTTTTTGCCTTTTAAAATAAGCCTTCAATAAGGATTATTGAAGAAATAATCTTTGTAGTCCTCCAGGCTCTGGGAAGCATGAAGGAAGGCCTGTCCAGAGCTGCCTGCAGGTGTTTGGCCAGTTCAAAACTGCTGTGAGAGGCAGATCTGGCAGACTGCAAACCCTTTTTCCTCCACCTTTCCCCCAGAAATAACCACTAAGGACGTGTTAGAAATCTTCAGATTTGCAGACTGAATGCCTCTCCCTTTCCTCTAGTGTCCATGTGATGGGCACCTTTCCATCCTGTCTCTCACTTCACATTTTGTGTGTGTGGCCAGAGCAGTGACTCTGCTGGGAATGGCAGTGCCGCTGTGTGGGGGGAAGAGGGTTGGGAGAGAGGTTGTCCTGCTTTCTCCTTCTCTGAGGAGCTGGTAAATACTGGCTGTAGGAAGTGTTCATTCTGTGGTGAGTAGGAGGAAAGCATGGGGAGGGATGTTGGTGTAAGGCAGAGCATGCACATTGCCCTTTGTAGAGCTGTCTCCTTCCTTTCTTGTGGTTCGTGTGCAGCTCTAGGTAAGTACAGGTCAAGGAAGGATACTAGTAGTGTCTTCTGAGGAAAGGGCAATTGGTCTGCCCCACAAAACATCAGCATAAGAAAGAGGCAGGTAGGGAAAGAGAGATTCAGCTGTGAGACCAAGTAGAGAACAAGCCAGAAAATAAAAACTCTGGCTGGCTAGAGGAAGAATTCAGTTTGGGACATCATCACTTTGATAGATTTTAAAGTGAAGGAGAAAGCAGTAACAGTGATGGCTTCTTTCAGGAATTAAATTATTTGAAGTGAGAAAAACAAGCCCTGTGCTCACCTCTTTCAGCCTTCCAGTGAGGCACTACCACTGTGTGGGGCTGCCAGGGCTCCAGCCTTGCCTCCCCAAAATGCTCTACAGAGGTGGGGAGAGGTTGAATTGGGGCTGTAATCACATTGTTCATTCCTTCTCTTTTCAAATTCCAGGTGCCTCAGAACAGAAATGCCCTATTGAAGAAAGGGTCAGTGCTAGGCAGTTACCTGCTGGAGGACAAGCCTGTCAAACGGTTAGATGGGTGTCTGTGTCATGTCCATGCTGTCAGTCCGTGCCCACTGTGGTGCCCTGTCAGTCAAGCTGTGTCCTGGGGCTGGTTCTCCCACCTTGGTGCTGGCTGGTTGTGGGAGTGTGGTGGGGTGCAGCTTTTCTGTGGCTTTAGCTGTCTCTTGGCATCAGGTGGTGTTAGCTCAGCATGAAGCTGAGGATACTGTTCACTAATTTCCACAGGGAGCTGGCCCTGCTGCTGCTTATGCCTGCAGCAACAGGGGAGCAAATCTAAATATCACCAGAAGGTCTGGGATTGTTAATGGGATGATGGGAGTCACAAAGACTGCCTGTTTCTGAGTCAGACAGCTCTGATGAAATGACTGGATCAACTCCCAAGTGTGCCAGTTTGTCCTCAGGCACAAATCTGCTGGTGCCTCATGCCAGAGTCCATATCTCCGGGGCATGGGAGAGGGCAAAAATTGCACAAGGGTTGGGTTCTTTCTGGCAGCTGAAAGCCTCAAGGAGAGGGCCTGGCTCCAGATGGATTCATCTCCCTCTACACCTATGCAGATGCTCACTTGGCACACCAGGCTCCCTTCAGCCAGGGCAGGCAACTCATCTGTGTGGCCGAGGCCTTTTCTTTTTTTTCCCCACTCTGCATGCAGAATATACAATGACCTGGTTTGGAGCTGGATCTCACCTGCAACTGCTGGCCCCAGACAAGTTTAAGGCAGCACATTGCCCTGTTTCTTACCAGGTCTCTGCAGAAAGTTCCATTGCTGCCCAGTTTCTCCTGGTGCCAGCCAGAGGTGCAGGCCTAGGCTCAGTTTCTTCCAGCTTCAACTCACCCTTAATGCTTGCAATTCTGGTAGTGGCATTTAAGGATTTAGCTCAAGGCTCCTTGGCTCATGGACTTATGGAAAAGCAGGTAGACCCTGGAGAGGGCTGATTCTTGAGCCCAGGGTAGGAAGTTGCCTGGTGAGGTCTGAGGCAGAGCTCCTTCATGGTTGTGTGATTGCCACATTCTGTGCATTGAATTGGATAACCAGGTTCTCCCATCTTCCTCCCCAATTATTTCTTGCGAAGATCCTTCTAGCTGCTACTGGAATAAACCTTCTGGAAAGGCTTAGCAGCTGGAGAAGTTTGGCAATGAAGGTGATGGGAGAAGGGGATTACTTGTTTGCCTCATTCCTGTCCCGGTGCTGTGTCACACCACATTGCTTGAGAAACATGAAAAGAAATCCATTAGATCTCAGGACTTTGTTCAGAGTTTTGTTTTTGTCCCTTTGCTCCCACTAAAGAGGGTCTTGAGACCCCTCATTGTGTGATTTTGCCAGCTCTGGAAGATGGGCACAATTCCCCAGAGCCTGAGACTGTGTCCATTTTCAAGAGGGAGGAGTTCCAGCTGGCCTGGCTCTGGACTGGCATTTGGGGTACATGCAGGGAGGGCAACCAGAAATGTGAGCTCCCTTTCATAGAAAAAAGTGTAGGCATGGCAGCATGTGGATTTTGCAACCCAGATGAAGTTGCTGGAGTGAGAAAGAACAATTGTCTGGATTCCTGCACTGACAGAGGAAAGTTGCAGATGAGATGGGATGTCCTGCCTCTGAAGAGACTGACTGTAGTACACTCTGGTCACTCTAATTTCCTTCCAAATGCAGTCTGCTGGACAGTGAAAGCAATGGAGACATCAGTGGTAGATAAATATCTTCAGCTTAATTCTAGGTCTTCTCATTCCTTGCCTAGTTCTTTAACCATAGAAAACCAGTGATGCTGCCTTGCTCCTCAGCAGTGATTCCAGTACTTTCAATTGGTTATTTTAGGTGTTCTTTGGAAGGTTGTTCCTCCAACTACCACATCAGCTGTACCCCCAGTGCATCAGCCTGTTCTTGTGTGGGCACAGTCTGTTGTCATTTCTTTTCATATGGTATTTAGTAACAAAAATACAGGGGTAATTATTGCTTCTTCCTTTTTTTTTTTTCCAAAAAAAGGGCTTTTGTTTTGTATGTTTTGCCTCCTTTTTTTCACTACTGGGGAAAGTGGTAGGCAAAGAATTCTTGAAAAACCCAAAGTGGCTATTTTTATTAAAATTAATTAGGTATTTGTCAGCACATGAGAGTACAGCACGGCTCTGGTGAGCTCTGCCTCTCTTTCCCTTCCCAGGGGAACCACTGATGCTTTGGTCACAGGGAGTGTGGGGAGTGAATATAAAGAGTTCCTTTGAGAGCTTCATGTACACTAATTGGATTGCATTGGTTGGTTGGGAATTTGCAACCTCCTCCTTTCCCTGTGTCCTCCCCCCCTCCCACCCTGTCTGTGCTGCCTGTGGACGCCAATGCAGACAACTGGCCTCTGCGGACCTTCCCTCCGCCTTCCCAGTGGACGTGGCAGTGGAAGAACCCAACAGAAAGAACTGTAAATACTTCCCAGGCAATGGCGTTTGGATGAAGACAGGAGAAGGAGGCAACACAAACTTTGGAGAGAACAGCAGAGATGAAGAGAGATGGCCCTTGGCAGCAGATCCTGAGTGGTTTAAGATGACTTTGAAGGGTGATTCTGACTGCAGAAAAAATGCAGATGGCCTAGATGCTGCTCCACTGCCTCCTCGAGCCCAGCCTGTTGGCACTGAAACCAGGGTGAGTGCAGTTACCTCTGGGGTAATTCCTCACATACCTGCTAGGGTTGGTGTCTGACTCTCTTCCCATCAAACTCCAGCTCCACAGTGCAGGGGTCTAATCCCTGAATCAAAGCACTGCCTGCAGCTGAGCTCTTCAACACCTTGTGCCTTTTTCCATTGTAGCTCCAAGCTCTGGAAGCAGCCAGCTGTTCCCCAGACCGCATCTTTAAAGTGGTGTTTGTGGGGAATTCTGGTGTTGGGAAGAGTTCCTTCATCCACCGCTTCTGCTATGATAGGTTCTTGGCTGAGCTCAATGCAACCATTGGTAAGTAATAGGGTGCCTGCTTCATCTGGACAAGGAGGGTGGGAAAGGCAGCCTGAGAAAATGCTTTTTTGCCTATATTATAGCCCAGCTAGAGAGTAAAGATGGTCCCTCTCCCAGTATTGAATCAATCTTGCAATTTCCCTGAACTAAATGGAGTTTGTCTGGCCATTGTAATGGCAAGCTGCTCTCTCCCCATCCGACCTCATAATCATTGTCACATTCCTGACAGGTATTGATTACCAGGTGAAGAGTCTAATGGTGGATAACACCCAGGTTGCCTTACAGCTGTGGGATACAGCTGGACAAGAGAGGTAAGTGATTTCTGCCGGGCTCAGTGGAGGAAGTGCATGCAGCTGGTTTCTGTTCCTGGGGGAACTATCAGCCTCAGAAGGATCAGACAGGTCATGACAGCTATTCCAGTGCTGAAACTGCAGCAAAGGTCTGCTCCAGAGATTTCTAGAAGCTGTAACTGTGAAACAGGGCTTGGGGAGATCATTCTGATGGCTGACAGAAAAGTAGTTTTCTGTGTGTCTGACCTGCATGCTTGTGGCTCCAAGCAATCCGTCCATAGATGTATGTCATGGGGTTCAAAGGGTGGAAAGGACTGTGAACCTTTCCAGGTCTGATTTGGCTGTCAAAACTAGCTGAATTAGCATGACCTGTGGGGAAGGTGATTTGAACTACCCTGCTGGACTCTGTCAGTGAGGCTATTGGCCCCTTTCGCTGTCCCTTCTGCTGATAGACTTGTGGATGTGATAATCCTTGGTAGAGGGGTTGTACAGCATTCTGTGACAGTGAACACTTGCTCCCCATTTGAAATCCTCTAGTTTTATCCTCTGGGATATCTCTAGATGTTACCAGCAGTGTTGGTGAGGACAAGAATAGCAGAGGACACATTTGACCCTTATCTGCTACTAGAGATCAAGGCCCATCACTGGCTCCATGTAAATTACATTTTATGTAGGACATAATTCAAAGCTTAAGATAAGAAGCTATTTCAAGAGGACCATGAACCTCAAGAGCCTGACAAAAATAAGCACTGGGTGTTTTGAGCTAAATATGTTATGGGGGCAGGCCTTCAGGGGGCAGCCAAGGTCATGGGAATATTCTAATCCTAAACTGTGCCAATGATGCTGTCTGTCTCAGGCAGCTAGACTGTGCAGAGCTGGTGGGAATGTACTAAGTAGGAGTATCTATTGAAAAGCAACTCTCTCTTCCAAAATCAGGCTTCACGCTGAAGAAATAGTTATTTCTGAGGGGACTCCTGTGGTTATTTTGATGCTGAAACTGAGCAGTAAGGGGAGTTGCTATGACATAAAATGTGACATTTTATTGAGGCCAGATTGCAGCAGAGACCAAATTCAAGATATTGTCTCTGCAGAAGGACCTTTACCACAGGCCCCTGCAGCACTAGCAGGTCTTAGATGTGTACCCACAGGAGAAAGCTCGGCTCAGTGCTGATACCAAATAGCAGACCTGGGAAGTAGAAAAAGATTTTTCTTCTTCTATAGGAATATTACTTCTAAATAGAGGTATTCAACTGTAAATATCTAAGGAAGAGATGGAAGAACCCCTTGGAACATGCAAGGAGAACTCCTTGGTGACTTTCCTGAGACTTATGGATGCTACCTTTGATGGTTCTTCTGGAGCATCTTGCCTGGCTGGCAGTTCCAGAGGTGCACCTTGATTGCCAAAGACAGAGTCTGTGCTTTCTCAGTTGGGTAGGTGCCAGAATATTGTAGTAAGAAAGAACAGGCTCCAGGCAACTATCTGAAGAGTACAGGAGGGTAACAGCTGTAGATTTTCTTGGCTTGTAAGATAGAGTCTGTTGTTCTGGCAGGGCTGAAATACACAGCTCTCTAGTGAGATCTCAGGACTTTTGCTACATTTATTAATTCCCAAATTACATTGTTAATTCCATCAGTTTGCAATCATTGTGGTTATATCATGGCTCTGTCACAAAGTGCTTACAGATTCCAAGGTTTGGGTTTGTTGTTTTGGTTGCTTGGTTTGGGTTTTTTTGTTTGGTTTGCTTTGATTGGAATTTATTCACAAAATATCAGCCTGTGGTTTTAAATGGTACAGACAACAAAAAGTAGATGCTGGCAGAATTTTTTCCTGGAAGTTGTGTTTAGCTCCTGATTTTTTTATGTGTAATGCCATTGGTTTATAGATTCAATAGTGGAAACAGACTGTACTGATGCTGAGTTCTTAATTGCTGTTTTGGCAGCCCTGGGGCAGGCATTACGCATGCCTAGTTAGTTCTGTGGTGCAGCTTAGTCTGCAGATTCTTCCAGACTATAGAGAAAGATCATGTTTTCTCCATCAGTTTCCCTTTTAATAGGAAATTACTTTTTCCTGTCCCACCCAAATAGATTCATCTGCTTCTTTCTTTCTGACCTGCAAAGGTCTTCCTTCTTGCTTTCTCAGCACCGTGCATTGGCAAGATTCCCACTTACCCATGGCTGCCTGGCCTGTCTCAAAGGTGCAGGGATGTGCCACCTGTGTGTAGACAGCAGCCCTGAGGGACACATCACACACAGGCCCTGCAGAGAGCCTGCACTGACAGACAGACAGTCCCGGCCGTGGTTCTGAGGGTGCCTTTGGTCTGTGTGGGCGCAGGTTCCGGAGCGTCACCAAGCAGTACTTCCGGAAGGCGGACGGGATCCTGGTCATGTACGACATCACGGCCGAGTGCTCCTTCGTGGCCGTGAGGAACTGGATGAGCAGTGTCCAGGTGAGAGCGGGACCCGGCCTCCAGTGCTGCTGCTGCTCCCTTGCTCCAACACTGCCTGGAAGGGACGTTTTTCAGTGCCCCAGGAAGTCCTGTTGACTTTGTGAAGCTGAGTTATCAAAGCAGATGCCTGTGCTGGTCAGTTTGGAACCAGAGGCTTTGTGTGGAGGGTAACAAAGGCAGAGGTAGCCCATTAAATCGGGGAGGGTTGTTTCTGTGGCAGAACATGAGGGGACCTCCCAAAACAGTAGTGTGGGTTTGTAAGCAGCCCGTGTGCACTGGCTACATCTTCTAAACATGGTCACATCCCACCTGTGCTCAGGCAGGGAGCTCTCCTGGTGTCTGGCCTATGCACAGGAAAGGGAGATGGTCCTTTTTATTTCCTTTTTTATTTTAAAATTTGGTAACAATGTATTAATACTGCTGGGTTTCCCCCTGTTTCTTGTTTCCAAACACTCACTAAAAGCATTTATCTGTGGCTTGTATCTTCTTGGGGACACAAAAATACCTCTCTTTAAAATTTAAATTAGTTGTGTGTAGATGGTCAAGAGGTGAAGGCAAATTTTCAAGGGCGGTTTTGTTTTGATTGTGCTGAGTCTCAAAAAACCCAGATCTCAGTGGAATGAGTAAGTATAGGTTGGAGGATTCTATCACTGTTAATTTCCACAAGCCTGTTGGGGAAAAAAACAACCACTTATGTCTTTGGACTCTAAAAGATCAAATGTTGGGATCTTCAAAACTAACCAGCCTCTGAAAATCAGGTTCCTTTCAGGAGGAAGTTTAAACTGAGTGCACAGAAAATCAAACCACGTGAAATCCGTATATTTTAATCTGTCTCCTTTTCCTCTCCCCATCTGTGCATTTATTTTGTTTTGAAGCTGTTCAGGTTTTGTGTGCCATGCAGAGCACTTGAATGTGAAAATAACTTTGAGCCTTGTTCTTACTCTGACCGTGCTCTAGTGAGCCAGTGGAGCTATAGAAAGTTTGACCAGAGGTAAGGGGCTCCAGGAATTGCCTAGGAATAACAGTCCCTACAGAGACAGTTTACAAGGGATGAAGATTGGTTAACTTGTTTGGCCAGTGGATTTTCAGCAAGGGATCATTGAGTTTAGGACAGCACATCAGGCACTGTACTGCACATACAAAAAATACTGAGCTTATATAGAAGATCTGCCAGATCATAA
The DNA here is from genome assembly GCF_028018845.1 of Melospiza georgiana. NCBI lineage: Eukaryota > Metazoa > Chordata > Aves > Passeriformes > Passerellidae > Melospiza > Melospiza georgiana. Next base: position 13,255,894 of record NC_080435.1, read on the forward strand.
ATTCCGAAATGCCTATGGGGCAAGGTGCTTTTCTTTAGGCTTCTTGTTTTCCTGAGAGGCATTTAAGTCCTGTCTCTCCTCTGTCACTGTCCCAGCTCATACCAAACATTTGGAATGTTACCCTAGTTCAAGCTTCCCTTCACAAATCCCTGGGGCTATTGAAGGAATTACCCTTTAATGGGCCTGATCCTGCTGCCACTGAAGGTCTTGTTTGCTTGGGCTGGAAGGATCTGCTCTGAGGGGCTGGGTCTCTAGGGGTCTTTATTTCTTTTGCAGGAAGGAATAGAGGATGGAGCTGTGGTGTTTCTGCTTGGAAATAAATTGGATGCTGTGCAGAGAGAGACCCGGAAGGTGCCCAAGGTGGAGGGGGAAAGGCTGGCGAAGGTGTGACTCAGTGCTCTGCTGTTTGACGTGCTCTGCAGCCACCCTCCAGCTGTGAGCAGGGCAATCTGGCTGGCAGAAAGGCCTTCTTGGAGCCCTTTTCCAGTATGGTACCTTCCCTCCCCCTCCCACCCCCTGTTCCCTGTTTCTCCAATGTGGACAGGTCCCTCTGGTCCAAGGGAGGATGGGGTGGTGGCCTGTATGTGGCAGACGATGGCCCTTGAGCAGGCTCACTCTTGGGGCTTGATGCCTCATTACAGCTTTTCTGAGGGGAACATGCATGGCTGATTTCCCATTTGAGGGCTCCCTAATGCAACATCCTGCCTCTTTCCTCACCCCCTTGTCTGCCTGCCTGCTGGCACCTTGGCTCCTGGGTTGGGGGAGACAGGGTTTCAAAGGCTTCCTGCCTTCTGGACTTGCAAAAAAAGGTAAGGGAATCAAAGTACCCTGGACAGATGTTTTCTCTTCCCAAACAACTCCCCCAGTGCTCCCTTCTGGACACTCTGACTTGGCCCCCAGTGCTGAAAAAGCATTTCCTCCTCCTGGGTGGGTGAGCAGGGTAGCAGCCACTCTCCTGGCTCCATCCAGTGGCTCTTGGCAGGGTTCCTGGGGACGAGGGTGGGCCAGCTCCCAAGGCTGTGGGTGAGTGGTGATTGGGGAGAGCTGGCAGTCACTGTGGGTGCTTGCTGTGCTCTCTGGCAGGAGTACAAGGCTGTGTTCTACGAGTGCAGTGCCATGACTGGCTACAACATCATGGAGCCCATGCTGCACATGGCCAGGTCAGTGAGCACGAGCTGTCACCCTGGGACACTTCCCTGGCTGGAGGTGACTGGTGTGGGCTCCCCTGGGGAATGGGCAAGGAGAGGGGGGTGTGAGAGACTGACTTTCTGTCACATCCCAAAAGAGACCTGATTCCAGGTCCTTGTCTTTTGTGCCTGGAGAGCACCAAGTGTAGACTGGACTCTGCACAAAAATCTTCACCTGGTAGAACTGGCTGTTGCAAGATTAGGAGTTCAATTTGAATATTTCATCACAAAAACCTTGAATACTGTCCCAGATTTTAAGCTGGTGTTTTCAGTTTGAAGTCTTCAAGCAGCTCTAAGGGTTCTTTCTCCCCTATCTTAATAAGCACGGTACAGACTGAGCTATTTTAGTGGCAATCATTTTAAAAGGAGGTAAGATACCAGCCAGCTGAAAGAAATTTGCTCTAAAATTTTTAGTTAAAACAGGTAGTTTTTGGAAAAAAAGTATTTCAAATCTTGCAAGAAAACTATCCTTTTCTTTTCTTTTATCTCTTCACATCCTCCTGCATCCTATGTGTTAAAACCACAGCAGGACTTAGCTGTTCATTAACTGGATGGATTTACTTATCAGCTAGGTGAATCACATCTCCCATAGCACGTGCCTTCAGCATGCTTTATTACCATGGTGCTGCCCAAGATGGCCCAGACAGGTGGAGCAAACAACCCAGGATTCTGACAGCAACAGGGGATCTTGGGAATAAGACACAGACCACTCACAGTGGGGCTCAGATGACTAAGCCATGGTACCCCCTCTTGTATGTGCCCAGTTTATTTCCCTGTTCCCTAGAAATTCATGCTCATTCTCTGTGTGTGATTTATGTAGCCCATCTTCCAGAGAAGTTCAGTCTTTGGGCCTGTCACTTCTTGCAATCCTAAATGTAAATCCTAAATGGCTGGTGGAGAGCAAAGGGCAGAGGCAAATGCCCTGGCAGAAAGAGCTCAGTAAGCAGGTTGTGTTCTTGATCCGTGCTGTTCTTTCCAGGTTGCTGACAGCACAAGAAGACAGGCAGAGGGAGAATGCACTGCAGCTGGAGGATATCAGCAGGAGGAAAGGGTGCTGCACATAAAGCACACCAATGTGTCAGCAAGAGACATGTGCCAATGCTGTATCATGAAGCTGGAGGTTCCTTTCAAGCAAGCTGAATTTGATGGTATCAGCTCTCTAGAGGCATGGGATGGTATCAGCTTTTCCCAGTCTGTGAATTTTGAGGCATAAATCAGGGCAAAATGTGCATATTATCTGCACTGTTCTACTTCCCAAGTCTGCATGCAGCCCTGGTCTCTAAAGGCCTCTGCTTATTTGGGGGAATTTGGCTGGTCTTAGCTAGCAGCACAGACTGGGCCTTCAGTCTGGAGAGGTTGGTTCCCTGTAAAGGGATGGAGACTTGTTCCTGTTCTTTCTGGCAAAGAAGTGACCTAGCAGCAGAGAGCAGAGGACACAGTGGGTCTATATTAAATGGCATTTCTATGTAATAGAGAAAGATATTATTTTAAATTTGGGCTAGCTCTAAGAAGTGATCCATCTGTCTCAGAGGGAAGCATCTCCTCTTGGTTCTGCAGTGGCAGTGCTTAGCTGAGAGCCTGTTGTGGTGAGAACACTTCCACCACTTCCTGCAAGATCTGGATTGGGCCCTGGATTTACTGCAGCATTTGGCTGGACTTGTCAATATTGTAGTTAACAGATGCCATCTGTGGTCTGATAGCATGAGTCATCCCACTGGCTTTCATTGCTTTGTCACCCTTATGGACCTTTTCACTGTCCTGTCCTATGTTTACAGAACACAGAGCTGCTGCCCTGGGACCAGCAGGCGCTGGCATGTGCTGCTGATTCATGGCCCCTTGCAGGAGCTGTCTGTACAAACCAGGGGAGCCATATAGAGCCTGTTTTAAGGCTGAATGCTGCCTGTTTCCTCCCATTCCCTTATCCTTTCCTGAAGAATCTCCAGCAACTTGGAACTGCCTTACCCTGGAAGATCCCACCAGAGTGCTTTCAAATGCTCCTGGATGGAAGCACAAGGCAGATGGCTGTGTGAAATGTACCTTTTTCTCTTGCAGGGACCTTGAGCAACAGCCTCACTTGACTGGTGAAGGGCCTGAGTAAGAGCCAGACTGAATCTGTTCCCACTGGGAAGGGGCCTTTTTGTCACTAAGGGGTGGGGCAAAGCAGGGCAGGGGTAGAAACTGTCCCCAGAAGTGCTCCTGTCACCAAAGCTGCCGTGGTGCCTGGGCATGGAGCTTCTGGGATGTGATGCTTTCTGGTTTGCAGCTCAGCAGCTCTCAAAGCCTTGGGATTAAGTGAGATTTTTGTTAGTGCCCTTTCCCCTTTTGTCTTCAAGGCTGTTTCTGTATGTGACTCTGACATTGTAGGCACAAGATGTGATACTGCAGCTGTGACACAGCCCTCAAACCTTGTGGCATAGGCAAGGCCTGTACTTGTCCATGGTCTTTCCTCTCTTGGGATGAGGCAGTTACTCTCAATGTCTGTTTACTGCACAAATTTTGCTGGGAATGTCCCAGGCAGGAAAAGTGCTCTGAGTCACCTACAGACATCAGCATTACAAAGAATTTCCATGGCACCTCCTAGTGCCCTTCTGATAGAAAACAGGAAGTTTTTCTCTGGAAGAGCAGGATTTCTGAGTAAAAGGAAAGGCTAAAAGTAGTGAGATCCTGCTCAGTCCTTACTCTTGGCTGGCTGTGGCTCACACTGTTTAACTGTTCTAATGCCTTCCAGAGACTGGGAATCAGAAAGCTACAAGAGGCCCTGAAGGAACCAGGGTAGCTGGTGAGGAGTCTGGACTAAGACCTACAGTGCTGCCAGGGGAACTGCTCATGTTTGCAAGAAGTGATTTTTGGGAAGGGGAATCCAAGCTAAGGTGTTCTGAACCTGTGCCTCCCACGCTGTGTACACAGCACACCCCAGACAAAGGTGTGAAACACAAACATGGGCCAGTTCTGTGTATTACCTTTATCAGTGCTGTCATACTGCAAAGGCAAGAACCAGCAGGTTCTTTCAATGTACAACCTTAAGTATGTTTTCTTAGTGTGCAAACAGTACAGGCAATAAAGAAATGCTGTCTTACAAGTGGTTGTGTTGAGAGATGTTTTACAGGTGCTGCAGGAGATCAGCCTCCCATCTTCAATCACTGATCCTAGTGTGACCTTCCCTTCTCAAAGCTCAGGAAGTGGCCTCTCCCCCATGGTGGTACACAGGGGGTCTTACAAGCAGGGACAGAGTTAACCAGGAGCCCATGTCTTGGGGGTAGCTCAGAAGAAATTAATCTCCGGTCTTTTTTTTACCTCCTTTAAGCAGCCAGAGCCTGTCCAGCTGATTAGGGAAGGCAGAGCACAGAGGAAAAAAGGAAAGACACTTCCCCAGTGTCTGGGAGTATAGTGCTCTCAGACAGGGATGGGTTCTCACCTTGTTACCATAGAACTAAACCTTTATTTTATTAATGTCCCATGCATCCTTTTCACTAGAGTTAAGAATTTGGTTGCCTTTAATCCTTGTGCCCTGGCATGGCTCCAGCTGGATGTCCATGCATTACAGAACTAATCACTCTGCAGTTTTGACCAAAAAATTATTACTCATTTCCCCTGCTATAAACTGATAGCACAAGAAGTTCCTTGTAACATATATTTTTTGTAAGCAGGAAAGGGTGGATTTTTGTTTCAAGGATGACAAAGTGGCACAGAATTTGAGTAGGCTGAGCTTGGACAACAGTAAGCAGCAGGGTTGGGGTTTATTACTGGAAGGTCTTTTGTTGTCTCTCAGCACAATCATTAAGTGTCCTCTTGCAAGACCCGGGGTATCTTGCTAGTTTTTAAACCTGTCTGTTATCAGATCTAAATGAGACCAGAATTTCCAAAAAGTTCTTCATTTTACCACATCCCCCTTTTTTATCAGAATCTCTCCTGCCTCTAAATGGAAGCTCTGGGAGCAGCCACCCTTTGTAAGTGACTGTTGGAAACTGTAGCATAAATGCAAATAATGAGATATCCTGAGGGGGCATGAGATGAGGGAGGATGCAAAATAAGACTGCCTGGGGGCTTATACATTCACCATATTGGCTCCAGCCTTTTAGTGAACAAGTGACTTTTTGCACATAATCTGTAAGGTATTTTGGAATCATATCACAAGAAAGGACTCTTCTTACAGCCTGGGAAGCCTTGTCCTGGCACATGCAACAGTGCACCTGTGTACACAATCAGGTGTAGGGGTAAAAGCAAAAAAGCCAGCTGCTCTGATAAGTAGCCATGGTCCCACAAATCCCTGCAGGCCGGCAAAGGGACCTCACTCTGCTTTGCTTTCACTTGTCTGTTTCATGTCAATATGCTAAGGGGAAGCATAAGAGGATTAGGCTGACAGCATCTCTTTGAAAAGCCAAAACAGGGCTGAAAAGAGAGCATTAAGCCATAGTGTTAAATTTGAAGCTTTTCCACAGGACAAATGCAGAAATTGCAAATGTTTGAGATGTTGTTTTCTAGTACCTTCTTTATTCCAGGTCCAAGGGACCTTTTCCATTTACAAACAATTAATGAGTTCCTGTTATGAGGATCATGCAGTCACCCACACATTATTATTTTCTGTCCTGTCACCTTCTTCTGTTTATGTCATTTCATTATCTTTTTACTTGTTGATTGCTTAGACTATGAACATATATATTTGTTGCATTAATAAGTAGATGGGACTCAGTTTCTTCATGCAGAAAAGTCAGTTCTTTATTCACAAAGGTTATATTTATAGGAAATAGCAGAAGGCACTTAGACCTAATTGGCTAACAATACATTTACAGTTTATTGGCTGGTAAATGACTAGGCTGTATGTCTGTCAAATCTCTCTATATTTGGTTAGTTTACATATTTTGTTCACTGATTCCTGTGGGACAGATTTCTTGTTTATTACCAGTGCAACTTATTTTCCTCTCTAAGAATAAGTTGTTATGCAAACAGATTCTCCAGATTTCTTCACCTGGGAACTTAGCTAGCTGCACTTGGAAGAAGTAACAGGCCAGCTGGTAATGCAGCAGAGCAAGGCCTAATTTCATAATGCCTTTTTTTCATAATATCTTTACCTGCATGCAACATATATTGACCAAATACGTCATCTGCAATTATAAATGTATCTCACAGTCCATCATGCACCTTCAAATGCTCTGTTTGGCAGTTTCCCGTTCAGTGCCAATAGACCCAGGCAGGGCCCTGCAGTTCAGAGCTTTGTTAGGAGGTGCTCATTACTTCTCTGGCTATTGATGAGTCACACGGAAATTTTGCTTGGCGTGGCTACAACAACCCGGCTCCAGCCTCTCCAGCCTGCAGGGCATGTTTATATACATATGTATATATATGATGCTGCAAACACTGAAAATACTAGTCCACAGGAGACCTGACCAGGTAAAATTAGTCTCCTCAAGGTAAACCAGTATCTGCAGTAAAAAAAAAAAAAATCTATTACTCCAGCAATAAACTGAGAATGTGGAGGTGGGGGTCCTGTGGTGTATGTCGCCTGTACCTGCAGGCTCTCCCAAGCACAAAGAAGCACTTGTGCCTGGTCGTGCCCATTTACTGGCCCAAGTCTGCTGGGGTGGGGAGGTTATGTGGTTTCCTCTTTGGACATGAAATCCTGGACATGGCAAGAAGGCCCAGTGTGGCAACGCAGGGCTCCACCAAGGAGAGGCAGGACCCGGGCAGGGCCCGGTGTCTCTTGTGGCTCCCATGTTCTGCCACGTATTCCCTGAAACAAATCTGTCACCGTGCAGGCTGATCCCCCAAGGCTCTGTTTGATCACTTGGTTCTCCGGCAGCTCTGAGCTAAAGTGAGCTTCGTCCTTGGGAAGCATGAAGTGATTTCTGAGTCGGGCATATGCAGAAGTTAAGGAAAGTACTCAGGAGGTTCTAAACTGGCCTCTCCATTCCCTGCCAGCTCTCCTCTCTTCATCCCACTCCTGCAAAGCCATGCGAGGCCACTCAGCCATGGAGAGGGCGCCAGTGTTTTCCCGGGAGCATCCCTCGCACAGGGCTGCTGCTTAGCACAGAAGTATGCGGGCTGTGGCTCAAGTGAGGTAATGGGAGGATGAGACAATGTGCCAGTCAGGGCTTGATCCTGATTTACAGGGTGTTTCATGGAGAACACTTTTAACAAGCAGATCTGACGCCTTAAAAACAAAACAAAACAAAACAAAACAAAAAAACAAAAACAAACAAAAAAAAAAAAAAGCCGCTCCATCTGGAGTTCTCTGTAACGTGTTGCCTGCGGCAATGGAAACGGCAACGTGAGCCGCAGGAGCCGAGAGCCGTGGTTGCGGACGGCCCAAGCCGGAGGGCCGGGCCGAGCGGGCCGAGCGCGGCCGGCCGCGGGGGAGGCGGCCCGGGCTGGGGTGGGCCGGGCCGGCCGCGCCCCCCTCCCGCCCTCCGGAGGGTTTCTGCCGTCCCTCCCCGCCGGCTCCCTCCGCGCAGCGCGGCAGGTCGGGGCGTGCGGCGGCGCCGAGCGGCGGCCCAGGGTGAGGCGGAGCGCCCGAAATGGCGGCACCGGTGGGACGGGGAGGCGGGGGCGCCGCGGCCCGGGGGAGCGGGGCCGGGGAAGGGGCTGGGGCGGCTGCACGGTGGAGCCGGGCACGGCGCGGCCCCGGGCCCCGTGGGCGGCAGCGGGGCCCGGCTCTCCGTCCGTCCCTGCCGGCACCCGTGGGGACCTGGCCGCGGCCACCCGACCCCGGCTCACCGCAGCCCCGCTTTGCTTCCCCTCCAGCGCCCTGGGCATTGCAGGGGCTTGGCCCTTGTATGCTTTGTTGGTTTGGGTTTCTTTTCCTTAGAAAAGTGTTTTAACCTGTTGCGGGTGATGTCATAAACTTTGCACAGCCCGCGGAATTAGTAAAGGTGTTCTGAATGTTGCCATACATCTTGTAAAAGGATTATTACCCACCTCCGCCTTTTGTTCAGGTAAATTTCCCTGTTGTTCAAATAAAGAATTGGCCTTTATGCTGGGCTTGCAGGACCCTTGTAGGCGGAGGAGGGGGAGAACGAGTGCTTGTTTACCGCACAGTCCCGGCGATTTTCTGTTCTCTTCTTTTTCTGGAAGCTGCATCAGATGGGGAGCTGGTGGCAATGAGTTATTTCTGCACCGTGGTGCTGCTTGCCATGAGGAGTCTTTACTAGTAGCTTCTTCTTCCTGTCCTCTCATGAAGAACATAAAGTGCGGTAATTTTTTTATTTTTAAAGTCTGACTTTTCCTGAGGGCTTTTGTAATCAACTTGTTGCAGTATCCTGTTGAGTTTTAGTAGTGACATGTCTTTATTTCAGGCTACTCAATAGCATCCCCTAAATTCTGCCCTGCTTCACTTCCTTTGTCCTTCTACAGTGCTTCCTTGGCTTTCTCTGAGTGATGCCCTCTAGAAAAAGGGTTGCTTGAAATAGCATCACCCAACAGTTTTGAAAGATGTCTCCTTTGAGAAAAGACATTTCCTTTGTGACATGCATGTCCAATGCCAAGGTTCTTAGGGAAGCTTTGGGTGTGATGGATGGTCTTACCAGCTGGTATTGTGGAGGCTGAAGAGTCAAAGACTCTCTTAGCGTGCCACCAGTAGGACAAAGATCGATCCCAGTTCTCCTGCCAAAGGACTGTCTGGTGGTGGAGGGAGCAGAGTGAGCTGTTGCTGAGTTCATGGTAACTAGAAAAGTCAGTGCAGAAGTTTCAGTGCATATATATTCTCTGAAGCATTTTGTGTGCCTGGGACAGGCAGTTCCCAGTGTGTGGATTGTTGGAAGCTGGGGTGGCATCACTTGTGCTTTATGCATCTGGTGGCAAGTCCCTGTCACAGGCACAGGGCTGGCTCACACAGGTGGGCTCTGGTTTGCCGTAGCTGCTCTGGTGCCAGCACTTCTGTGTCAGATGCCCTTGCTGGCAGCTTGAGCTGCGAGCTGGAGGAGGTGGCAGCTTTTGAGCTCCTCCATGTAATTCACCTCAGATTACATCCTTGCTCTGTGGTTTGCTGATGGGGTCTTTGAGTTCCCAGCCTGTATTTACTTCTGGTCATATGCTGTATTTCTGCAAAAAGTGTGCTTCATTCCAAACTGTTGCTTGTGTTCATTGCCCTGTGGCTTCTGCAGTGGAGAATGACTCCCCCAGTTGCCTGCTAGAAGTCCTGGCACTCCCTTCTGTGTGCTGGCTTCAGGGATCAATGAGAAGATGCCTTTTCTGAGTGCTTGAAATAATGTTCCTTGTGTGACACTTCATTTTACTCTGGAGTCTGAGGTGGTTAATCCCTCTTGTGGTACATTTTGTGAGAGTTTAACCAGTTAGTTTTGTTTCTCCTAACTCAAAGCAGGTGTGTTAAAGGGGTTTTATTTGCTGCTTGCAGTGCAGCGTCCGAAAGTTTCTCTCTTCGGGTGTGATACATTCTTCAATAAGGGGGTGGAAGAAAGCTGCTGGTATTCCCTGTCAAGCAAAAATGCTTGGTGGGAGTGGCTGTGAAGGGCTCTCTTTTCCCTTAGGAACTTTCCAGCAGGCCTATCATTCCCAGCAAGTAAAACTTGTATCCTGACTTGAACTGTTTCCATCACACATGCACAGAAGGCAACAACTCCCTAGCTCTTGAGACAGTCCAGAGGGGGTTGATTCGAGAGCTGTGTCTTTTCTAGCCAGGTTATCCCACAGGCAAATTCACTTGTTCCCTCTACACAGTTTGGCTTCTTAGCTCAGGAATGCATTGAACTGTTGGTTATGGATGGAAGGAAGATGTTTGTTTACATGTGTTTGTTTGTGTAACATCTTTTATCACCATGTGTGGTAGTCTGCTTGTGGCAGACTATCCTGTCTGGCATTTCCAGGTAATTTGATCATTTATAAAGCAGTCATACTGTCCCTCTGTTCTTCTTGTGCCTTCTAAGGCAGAAGCTTAGAAAGAAAAAATTTGACAGCTTCTGAAAAACAAAAAGGGTAGCTGTGCTTTTTCATGTCCCAGTTTACCATTACTATCCCCAGTGGCCTCATCAGCCTTGTTCCTTAAGCCTCCTGAGGGGATGTTCTACCCCTCAACTCTACTTTCTGCTCTTGAGCTCAGCACTGGGTTATCTCCAGCTCTCCCTGGGTGTGTGCACTGACAGCTGAGGTGACGGAAAGCCTGAGGGAGGGGTACTCCTGGAAATGACAGCTCATCTCAGCTTCTCTGGCTTTGAGGAACAGAAGCCTAAGTCTCCTTGGTTGTTTAAAAACCTTCAAGATCCTAAGGTACAGACCAGGTCTCCTTCTGTCTCATTCACTCATCCTGCCTTTCAGACACTGAATGTGGTTTTTCTTTGCCACAGCAGAGCTGAAATGAAATAAAGTGTCACTGTAAAACCATCCCATTTTCCCATCCTTTTTTGTACGTGCATTTTGACAGAGCTTTTCCCCAGGATGGTGACCGTCTTCCCAGTCTGTGAGAAATGTGCTTTTCCCTGCTACCCTGTGTCTGAAGCCAGGGTGTGGAGGGAGAAATGAGGAATGGCAGGTGTGTGGAATGGGGATGAGGTGTTCTGTCAGTTCTGTGGAATGTGCCTCATTCCATCCCTCCCCACAGCACAGGAGCTGTTGGCTGCCAGGCCCTCTTGGCAGGGATCTGCCCTATAGTAGCAGCACTGCTGATGGGCATCTCCCCTCAGTGCTCCTCTCTGTCCTGCCTGCCAGACTCCTCTGGGTGTGATCTCACAGCCTGGGATCCTGGGGAGTGGATTCAGGGAGTCCTACTAAGTCCTGTGTCCTGGCTGCTGGCAGTCATAAAACCCTTGGCAAAATGAGCAGGAGGGTGATGACTATTTTTTCCGCTCCTGGAATTTCATGGCTGAGTAAGAGATATGTTTTGGGCTCTGGACATTTGGGTGTGGCCAGCTTGGTCCACGTTTCTAGCCTGAATTTCTTGTGCTGGTTGGGCAGTTATGACCCCAGTCCAAGCTGGAAAACTGCTGTGCAGCTCTGTATGGCCAGAGTGCAGTAAGCTCAACATGGCACTGAAAGTGTGTCCTTAGAAGGATGCAAGCAGAATTGATGCCATGACATGCCAGCTGGGCTTTTCATGGCGTTACATATATATATATATATATGTGTGTGTGTGTGTGTGTGTGTGTGTGTGTATTTCATGCATGCTGTTGAAGCCAGTAGTGGTGGACATTATTGGAGGCAGGATACCAGTTTAGTGCGATAAGGAAGGACATCAGGAATTCTGTTCTGCAGCAGTTGAGGGAGGGTCCTTGGCAGGTGTTTAAATTCATTTGGGTGCTGATCTACAGGCACTGTCTGCAGGGTGCAGCCAGGCAAATACACACTGTGTAGCTCTGATGGACATTGCATTGCCTGCATCCCTGTCAGCTGCCATGGAGCTGCCTTTCCTTCCTGCTGAGGTGAGTGCATCCTAGAGGGGAAGTGTGGAGGATGTGGCATGGCCTCTTAAGAGAGGTGGAAATGAGATGTGTGGGAGGTGCAAGAGAGGATGTTGCTCAGACCCACAGGTTGTTCCTGGCGGCGGTAATGAGGCTTCATAAAGAAAAGCTGAGGCAGAAGTCGGCGACATAAAATGTTTGGCATTGATCATTGTTTCTTATCTGTGGCTGGTGCCAGATTTGGATACAAAAGGAGCAAAGTTCACTTGTTCAACCCAGGTTTTCTTTGCTTTTATAAGAAAGAAAGTAGCAGTGGGGAGCTGAGGCAGTGGGCAGAGTTGTAAGGGTGAGTGCGTGTGCTTTGGTGGAATCTGTCCTTGTAGCTGTGATGTGGAAGATGGATGCTCTTAAGGCATGGTGGGGTTGGGCTGAAATTTGCAGCATGTTTCCCAGATGTCTCTGCCACTGTAGGAGAGGGGGAGGTTTAAAGGAAGAAACACCCTTTGAAGATACTGGGGAGGAAGATCTGCTGTGCTGTACAAATGGACAAGGTGAAAACATGTCTGATACCTCACCCTAGAACACTTCTGCTCCTATGGGGAAGAAGTGGACAGGAGAAAGATCAAGCAGATGATTACTATTTTGCACTATTGGCATTGCATAGTGGAATAACAGGTGTGTTTTAGAGTCTGGGCTACATTTGAATCTTGCTGATCTTGCTGGACTGTCCAGTCCCAGCCAGAAAAGTGCTGTACAGCTCTATAGGTGCATCTCAGACAGCAGTGCAGTCAGCTCAACACAGACTGAAAGTAGTCCTTGGCAGCTCTTTCAGTACAAGCATATGATATACCAGCATAGCTGGAGGATGAACAATGGATTAATTGGCTCATTCACTAATGAAATTCAGTTAAAACTGGGACCAAGAGTGTTTGGGCTAGGAATTACTGTGGGAGGTAGGAATTAGTGTGGGAGAGGTTTCTGTTTTGTCTGGAGTGAGTGGCTGACCTGTTATCTGCTAGAGGAGCAGCCACAATGCCTCTGTGGTTTTTAGGGAGTACTCTGGCCCTCACTGTCCATCACGGTGCAACAATAAAGAAAATAAGGAGGAAGGATGGTTTTGGTGAAATTTATCTCCTATCAGAGCCAAGTGGCAGATAGCAGCCACGATGACATTTCTGACATGCCAGGCAGTGAGCAGGACTTTTGTAGTGTCTGACAAGGCAGGCGTGAGTCATGGCTTGTGAATGTCAGTACTTCTCCTTAGCTTTGGTGGAATCCAGAAGGGAGGAATTCATATCCCACATCTCACCCCCACACTGCCCTGGGAACAGAGATGGTTGGCTCCTTTTCTCCATGGTCAGTGCTGCATGCAGAGCTCCCAGGGAGGTGATGGGGAGCTGTGTGTGCCATCACAGGGGTGTACAGTGAGAGCAGAAGCCAGGCACATGGACACGTGGGAGCAGGAGAGCATCTCCTGGTTCTGTGTTGGGTGCTCCATGCAAGGAATGTGTGGATGGGAAAGTGTTGGGCTTTGTGCTTGTGGTTTTGGCTGTTGAAGCAGGGAAAGGGTGAGTCCAGTCCTGTGTGGAAGTACCACTTGCTGAAGAGTTGACCTGTGGTTGATTGCAGGTTCCCCCTTGTGTGTGGAATTAGCCCTTTTCCATCTTTGCTGGGAGACTTGGCTAAAGGTGAGAGGTCTGCTGGAGGTGAGGAGACATCTGGTGTGGTCTCCAATGTGCCTTGTCCACTTGGAGGGTTTTTTAAAGGACATATTTCTTGTTATTGGGAGGATCTCCTCCTATATTTGGGGAAGAAGAATGGTCAGGGTGGTTCCTGCACCTTTGAGTCCCAGTTGTCGGGGTTTTTCCTTCTCCTGGGCAGGGAAAGAGTGCATGTGTCTGGCTGAGCTCATGTTTGAGGAATGAGGCTGTGCTCAGCCTCAGAAACGGGCTCTGGAGAGACAAACAAAAGCCTGCTCTGTCCATTGTGCACCCCACATGGTTCACCTCTGGTGTATGCAGTGTGTCTGAGACAGGAAGAAAAAAGGGAGCTTAAATGACTGTGCTTGGACCCGGACAAGATCTCGTCATTGCTGACTTCACCGGGCTGTTTGCCCTCAGGCACTGTGGAACGTGCATCCTTCTCACAGGTGTGCTGCTGGAAGCCTGGAGGAGGGAAAAGCAGGCAGTGGAGAGGAAAACCTCTGCTTTCACTGGTGTCCTGAGCTTTACTTTGGCTGCAGCTGTCTCCTTGTGGAAGAGAACCCCCTTGTAGGAAAAAGGGTTTTATGGTTTGCTACTTCATAGAGAATTGTAACAACCTTTTAAGAAAAAAAGAAGGGAGGGGAAAGCCAGCTTAGATGAGAGCAGTGAGAGTAGCCAAAATAAATTCTTGTAGTTACATCAATGTGATTCTTATCAATAACACATTTACAAGGGGATAAGTGGGAAACTGATTTCTCTCTCTATGAGGGCATAACTGCTGTGAATCATCAGTATCCTCATAATTTCTGACACTGATAACCATGTGTGGCCAGCTCTGGTCCCCTCTCCCTGCATTTTCCTGCCCTGGACTGTCAGAGGTAGAACACTCTTTTGGCTCAGGTGAGTAATAGGAGGAAAATTTTCTGTGCTAAAATTGACCTGGTTATCTCCAGCATCGATTTTAGGGTTTTTCTAAATTCTTCAAGAGCAAGAGATAAGTTTTGTTTTCTGGGTTCCTCTATCCTTGTCTGTGCTAGAGGAACCTCATTTTCACAGTGGGTATTTAGTATTGAAGGTAGTGACTTGGTTTCTTCAGAAACTTTTGACTGTGTTTTTCTTAGATTTTCTCGTGGGTATGTTTTGCTTTTAATACTTAAAGACTTACTGAGAGTCTTAACCTACAAGTGAGCTTGCTTTTCCCCTCCTGCTCACTAATGGCATTGGGTGAATTGAAAGATGGATAATGAGTCTGCCCAGCAACGGAGAGCAAAGTGCTCTGCTGCTTTTGCTGAGCTCAGAGAAGTCTGGATGCTGGGGATGTGCCAGTTATGTTTTTAGAGACTCCTGAGGGAACAAAGTATGGCTTCTCCCATCTCCTGAGGTATTCTTGAGTCTTCTTGGTATTTGAGGGTTATTCCAGGGTAGAATGTGCTACTGTAGAATATAGAGTGGACTGTTTCTAGACTTTAAATGTTAAGCTTTAAAATAACAGGAGATCAGATGAGATGATAATGGTTCCTCCTGACTTGAAAATTGACCTCTAAGGTGGATGGGGTGGTTGTGGGGAGGATTAAGTTTCAAAGTAATTTTAGGCTTTCCTTTGTTGAAGCTTCTTCATAGAGTCCTAAGTTAACAGGAGGGTGGTTTGGTGGAGAAATCCCCTTCAGCATTTTCCTGCTCCCTTTGAAGTCCAGCTGTTTTGTGCTGGCATCTGTTAGAACTCTTTCCCACTTTCTTTTCCTTGCCAGCTCTAAATGAAGTGGGTGATTACACTGTCATGGTTTAGCCCCAGCCAGCAATTATGTACCATGCAGCCACCCCTCCCTCATGCCTCCGCCCTGATGGGATGGGGTGAAGAATCAGTAAAGTAATATAATTAGAAGTTATGGATTGTGATAAGAGCAATTTATCAACTGAACCAATGTAAAATATAATGATAGTAGTAATAATTTTAATAATACCAATAGTAGTAAAGAAAAGGAGAGTGAGAGAGGAATAAACCCCAAGAAACACA
This sequence comes from Melospiza georgiana, assembly GCF_028018845.1. Classification (NCBI taxonomy): domain Eukaryota; kingdom Metazoa; phylum Chordata; class Aves; order Passeriformes; family Passerellidae; genus Melospiza; species Melospiza georgiana. Next base: position 13,271,141 of record NC_080435.1, read on the forward strand.
AATGATGCACAACACAACTCTGTGGCTTGTCCCCCAGCAGTGATGAGCTCCAGGGCAGCTCCCCCAGTTTATATTCTGAGCCTCACATTTTATGGCATGGAACATCCCTTTGGCCACTTTGGATCTGCTGTGCTGGCCATGGACCTTCTCTGGCATGGAACATCCCTTTGGACAGTTTGAATCAGCTGTCATTCTGTGGCATGGAACATCCCTTTGGCCAGTTTGGATCTGCTGTCCTGGCCGTGGTGTTTTCCTTCCTGTGCACCTCCCTAATGGCAGAGCGTGGGAAAGGGACCAGTCCTTGATCTAGAGTAAGCACTGCTTAGCAACAACCAAAACATGTTTGTTATCAACATTGTTCTCACAGTAAATCCAAACCACAGCACTGCACCGGCTACTGAGGGGAGCACGGACTGTATCCCAGCCCAAACCAGGACGTCCACTGAGACAGACTGACCCGAGTTGCTGTGCTGATTATGATGGCTCTGTTCCCTTCAGGGAGAGCTGCCCTGTGCCTTTGCTCGAAGCTGCAGAGAGGAGCAGAGCCAGCCCAGCTCCCCGTGGTGCCACGGGCACAGCCAGGTGCTTCAGGGCAGCCGTGGTTGCCGTGGGGCTGGGGGATTTCTTTGGAGCGCAGTGGTGCGTGCCGTGGAAGCAGGGAGTTCTTTGCAGCCGTCTCCTGCTGCCAGCCCCGGGGAAGGGCCAGCCCTGGAAGCAGGGAGTTCTTTGCAGCCCGTCTCCTGCTGCCAGCCCTGGGGAAGGGCCAGCCGTGGGCCCAGGGAGTTCTTTGAAGCCCGTCTCCTGCTGCCAGCCCCGGGGAAGGGCCAGCCAGTGATTGCCTGGAGGCAGCCCTTGCCTCCCGTTGTTTATCCACATGCTGGTGCCTCCCAGTCAAGTTTGCAGGCTGCTCCAAAAACAGCTGCGTAAATGGTTTTGGTGGAGTCATTAAAACGTGCTGCACAAGGGCAGGGCGGAAGGGGGAGGAATGTTTTATTTTTGGCTGGGAGTTGATTAATTTTACTGGAAGAACGATACTTTTCAAGGCAGCCTTATGCAGCGTTGATTGAGCATTGTTTCCAGCACTGCTCCTATAGCAACAGGAGAGAGACAGGTCCTATGAACTTCGACTTACAGCTCTGGGAAATGAAATGTCATTTAATTGCCCTTGACTGTGCTTGATATTTGATCTGACTCTAATAAAGTGATTTTAGCTGTGGAGAGGAATATAACTCCTCAAATCGTTCAGTGACCACTTCAGAACACCTCCAGAGACAATGTTACTGGGGATACGTATGAGGACTGATGGACAGAAGAGACTTCTTGTCCATTCCTGGTGCTGCTGTTAGAAAAGTGGGTATTTCCAGATGTGAGTGTTCCCACATGAGGATATTCTGTGTAGAAAGGGAGGCTCCTGAAGTTGTCACTGGCATCTGTGGCTGCCACGATGAGGTGAGAGCTGCTGTTGCCCCGTTCTGTATCTGCATGATGTTCCCTTTTCTGTCTGTGTGCCAGGGCACTGCACAGTGCATCACCCCATTCCTGGTGCTGCAGGTACCTGCTCCACTGCTGGCATGCTCAGGTTTGCTCTGGCATGGCTGGCACCAGTCCTGAGCTAATCAGCAACAGGTCTGAAGCAGTAAGAATGTTAACCTTGGTTTCCCCTGCCAAATCCCTTGTCAACTGCTTTTAAAATACGATTTTAGTGGAGTTCACTCTGAGGCAGGCTGCCTGGCAAAGATGTGTGGGATGACTCCGGAGAGTTGCTTTCCTTCTTTGCACCACAGAAAGTGAAAACAGGAACAACTCACTCAAAACAAAACAAGTTTTGTACAAAAGCTAAAGTTGGTGTGGATTTTTGTGCACCTCTTGCTTTGTGCTGTTTGCAGTCAGGTGTCTTGGGCACAGGCAAGGCAGTGAGTGCTAACAAATAACTTGAAAACTTCATGGTTTATAGCTTTGTGTTGTGCATTGGTCTTCCAGGAGACAGGACAGCTTGGCTGCTGGAGGATGGATGTTGAGGAGGGCAGATTCACCCCTTCTCTCTGCTGGGGAAGGCACTTAATCTCTCTGTGCTCCTGTTATAACCTGCTCTCTTTTTTCTTTATTGGGGTGCTTTGAGCAGGCAGAGGATATTTCGGGCAGTAAGATTATAGAACACTGTGTGATTGAGAGGCTAGAGATGTACCTTGTGGTAGCACACAAATTGCCTGCTCTCTCTTCCAAATATTGCTGCATAAGTTTTTAACAGTGGGATTTTAAGCCCTATGATTTGTTTGTGAGTTTGGTGCAGTGAAGATGACAATCTGCCATGGGGTATGCACCTGACACTGTAGGGAGGTAGAAAATCTACTGGCTTTTAGCTGAGCACCTTTTCAATGTACAGATTTATAGGGAACAAAACTGCACTGAGGCTGCAGCCAAATTTTGAGCGACTGTGTAGTAGCTACAATGCAGCACGTGTTCTTTGGTTAGTCTTTGCCCTCAGCACAAACCACTGTGTAAAAACCCAGCTTTTTGCAGAGAGTGAAAAAATGGTTATCACTGCTACATTATTTGGAGAGTGCTTTGAATAGGCTTTGTGGAGGCTGTGAGGATTTCTATCTTCCCAGGACTTTCAGTGCTTGTTGACTTGGTTCTAGTACTGGCATGGCTACAGGGCAGGGAGGTTTTTTGAGCTCTCTCTGAAAACACTGAGAACCCAGTGGCTTTGCTTCTGAGCACTGGGCTCAAAATGAATGGGATGAATAGGAAGATAATGAATAGGAAGGGATTAGGCAGAAAGCTGATTCGGCACAAAATGTTTTGTTTAGAAATGTGGTTTAACGCTACTGGTAAATTCTCCAGTGCGGACAAAGCCCTGCTTAAAAATAAAAAAAAAAATTAAAAAGGAAAAGAAAACCCCAAACAATGCCCATGAGCAGAGTTGGGAAAACAGAATTTGAAATACCAATAGTGGGTGCAGTGAAGGGTTTGCCTTGTCTGTTGGCCAACCCTGACCTATCTGAACTATTGCTCCTTGTTGTGTCAAACCCTCAGTGCTGTGAGCTCTCTGCAAACACAGCCAGGCACTGATTTCTGCAGCTTCCAGTGGGAGAAAAGAGAAGGTTATTGTTCCTCTCCTCAGCTCAATGACGGGTGAAGTGGTTCCTGTGTATAAATAGCGTGAAGTGCTTTGGGATCCTTCAGGATAAAGGAGCCTTGTGGGATACAAGAGGAGGTTGTTTGACGCAGAAAGAGTTTCCCTTGGTCACACAGTGGGTGCTGGTCTCTGCCTGCCTTCCAGCTCCTGATGGGGACTAGGTCCTTGGAGGGGCTGCTTGTTTCCCTGCTTTCCCACTTGTGGGAGCAGGAGACATGGGCTTTGTGCTCTCAGGTTGTGGCTGACTGAATGTTTTGTCAGGGAAGGGCTTTTTGTTTGCTTTGTAGTGAAACAGTGCTAGGGTACAGACACACTGTCCCAGGCACGCTCGCTTGCTCTTATCTTTCTCTCTTATGCTTTCTTTTCTCAATGGTTGTAAAATTGGTTTTATGCCAAGGTCCTTGTTCTCCTCAGGGATCCTGCAGCCAGGCATTGCCTCACCCAGTTTGGCTAACCCCCTCATAAAACACTTAATTTGCAGGTATGTGGGTGGTGCTGAACATGTAAATCCTTGCTGAGTTTGAAATTTATGCTTGTTGTTATTTATGCTTCAGTAAGCCCCTCCCCTGGAGGAGTAAACAGTCTTGAAAATATGAGTGAAAGGTCTGAATGCTCTTTTCTGGAGAGACAGCCTTGTCTCAAAGAGCAGGTGACTGCTCAGGTGTATTAGGCATGCAGCTCCTGTCTGGATACTAGGCTCTTATCAAAATGAGCAGGAGTTTGGAGGCTGCATCTCTCTTGAGAGGTATATTCAAAACACAGCACCTTGAGGCAGAGCAGAAGAAAGGAGGGATTTGGCAAGCATTCTGAGGGGTGACAGCAGGGCTGTTGTGTGCCCATGGAGATGTTGCTTTGACACAGACTGTTGATACGAGATCCTCCCAGACTCCAGAATGGGAATGAATTTACCCTCTCTCAGTTCTTTGGAAAAGTGCTCTCCCAGTCAAGAGGTAGGGTCAAGCAAGGTCTGCCAAAGATGTCAAGGAGGAGGGATTTCGACCCAAATCTGTTCTGTGTGCCTGTCCCCCCTCTCCCCCCTGAATTTAAATGACAAGGGCTGGTCACTAGGGCTGGTCTTGGAGAGTTTGGGCCCAGCCTCAGGAGGATTAAGGACTATTGCTTGCCTTAGGTGACTGTGCCTTTTCTCCTCTCCCTAGCTCCTCATGAAGTTCCTTTATCTGACCTTTAATTAACAAACCCAAGAACTTTGTTTGGCCTGCTTTCCAGTGGTGCCAGAAATGGAATTTCTACTTGTTTCTCTGAAGAGTTTTTTGTGGTCTAGAGGCTGTATAGTAATGTGAATCAGCAAATTTCTGGCTCTTATTGGCATAATTTTTCATCGGGAATGGAAGCAGGGGTAGTCCAGGCTGGTTATAAAAGAAGGTGTGTTGTCCATACTGGGCTTGTTTGGGACCCTGTAGCTTAGAAAACAGGGGAAAGAGAGGATGCCAGAGGCCATTTCCAGTGCAGACTTCAGCAGCCTAGCTGCCTGCACAGAAGTGACAGCCATGGGATGACACACCAAGGTCAGAGGGATGGAGTGCTAGCAAGGGCCCTCAGCCTGTTGCTCTGCCACGTGCTGGGTACACTGGAGGATATTTCTAATGAGGTGATGTGGCTGACAGCCCAGGTGAGGAGTCTCTGCCCTGGTACACTCAGTGTGGGCAACAAATGGGAGGACCTGGAAGCCACTGTGCTGCTAGATGGCCACAACCTACCCGCCATGAGTGAATCTTGAAGGGATGAATCCCCTGACTGGAGTGTGGCTATCAGTGGCTACATGGCTTCATATCAAGGGAGGGCTGAGGAAGGAGAGAGGGTGGGGTTGCCCATGACCAGGTTGAAAACTTGATCACTTCAAGGCACTAACACCAAGGAGGGCTTTGCACTGCACAGAAGGATCTTCCCGAGCTTTCTCATGGAGTTGCTTTCAGGTCTTTTCTACCAGAATGAGCTGTCATTTTGTGTACACAGCCTTGACAGAATTGATAGCAGCATTTACAGGATGCAGCAGTAAATGCAAACCTGTTCTGACAGCTTTCTACCAGCAGAAGATGTTCCTGCTCCCCCCTGCTGCAGTTAAGCTCTTCCCTGTTATCCAGTGCACACTTTGCACTTTAATCAAATGCATTCATGAGAGTTATTCTGAAATCATGGGCTCTCTACTTAAAGGACTTGATGGCAAAGCATATAATCATATATTGATTTCAGAATAGTCTTTGGCATAGTTCATGATTCCCTGTATCTCTCTTCTTTTTTCCTTCAGCTTTCTGCATTCCTAAATCCAGCAGCAGACTAGAGCCAGCAAGAAGAGAGGGGGTGGAAAAAAGCCTTTGAAGAGGACTGAACATTTGCAGTGGTGCTGTCACCTGCTTTGGTGGTGAAAGGTCAGTGTCAAGAGTGCTGATCCATGTTGCCTGTCAGTTTGGGGTGGATAATGGCACACGGTGTGAATCTGACCTCTTTACCTGCAAGCTTTAGAATTCCTCTCCTGGGAAGGCTTTACTTAAATTACTTTTAGCTGCTTTCTGGCAGCTGGAGGCCCTTTCTGAGGATGTTCAGAGGGGTAGGTAAAGTGTCAGTGTAATGTTTTCATCTTACAGAGAGGGAACTCAAGAGGGGTCATGCTTCCAAAGGCTGGAGTTTAGCCTTGATGAAGAATGTCAGTGAGTTTGCTGAAGATTAAAGTTCTTGGCCCACACCTGCACTGCACATACCAAGGGAAGGATGTCTGCTTTGTTTGCTGATGGCTGCCAGGGTTATCTGGCTCAGCTCATGTCTCTCCAGTGGAACATTTCCCTCCAGGCCAGCAGTGTGCACTTTAGTTACAGCATAGGTGCAGTGGGATTTCCTGCAGCAAGGCTTTCTTATGTGCTTTGGCAAAGGTGTTAGAAGTTTCCTAAGTTGTGGTGTATGAGTTATCTGTAGAATAGTTGTCACTGATGTGTTGGATACCAATTTGCTTGCTATCACTCAAAAATCAATACTTTTAAATAATGATGCTTTTAATGGCCTGAGAGCTATTCATTTTCTTTGGCATTGTTTCTTCCCCATCTGTCAGATGCTGCTTTAGGGCAGGTTGTGCAGAAAAAGCCTGGAGGCCTGGCTTTCTTTGCTGTTTAATTGAGTGCTGTTACTGTGCAAGTTGAGGCAAATGTACCAAGCAGTGTCTGGATGACTAAATAAATGTCTATCCAGCAGGAGTGTGTGTGTGTGCATGTCATATGCTTTCTGAGCTGGGCTTTGTGTGCATGCTTATGTGTGCCTCTGGGTCTGCAAAGAAAAATACAGTGGTGTGGTGTGGAACACACAGAGCAAGTCCTGCCATTGAAATTTTAGGTTTCACAGTTGTCTGTGCAGTGCTTGTGTTCCCAGATGCTCAGCACCCAGAACTGGAGCTATACTGCTCAACTGCTGGTGAGCTCTTGTGGTCTGATTTGTCCTAAGGGTTCAGTCATGGTAGGATGAGAGCCCAAGAAAATCAGATCATACAAGGGTTTCACATTTGATGTGATCCCAGCCTTGCCTGGCAGTCATGCACTGTATATTCTTACCCTCCTGGGAGGCTGTGGCTTGCAATCACACAGGGCAGGATGAGCTCACTCTTTATCTCTTTTATCTTTTTGAGATGTTGGCATAGGTTCCTCCTTGCTTCACTGTTATTCCACTGTTATCCACTGTTACTCATATACTTCATTGTTAGCATCTCTCCATCTCTGATGTATTTGAACCAGCAAGTCTCATAAATAATTGTCAAAATCGCTTTACCAGGCATTCCTCTTATAATAAGTATGTATTTTACTAATCATAAAAGAGGTTGCTCCAGTTCACTGGCTGAAGTAGTCTTTGCTGGCAAAAGCACTTTTGTGTCCATGAAATCCTGTTGCTGTCAGGCTTTTGCCAATTTGCCAGTCACCTGGAGCCTGACATGCCTCTCAGCTGGCATTCCTCCATCAGCTCCGTGCAGAGCCTCGTAAAATCACTGGGTTTAGAGAAAGATCAGGGTCTTGCACATGGGAGAAAGGGAGAGGCAAGGGTCAGACTGAGGGACTTGCACAAAGTCTCTGTCAGATTGGGAAGCTGGATTCAAGCTGTTCAACTCTGTTTCTTAAATTAATCTTCAGACTGTTACCCTTCTTTTCATCTACAGGTTCTGTAACTTGTTTTTTCCTCTCGGCTTAATGCATTTTGTTTTCTCTAGAGAATTATTTCTTTCTGTCATTTCTGTTGCAGTGTGTGTGTGTGGGCATTGTAGGAACCTCTTGTTGATTCTTATTTTATTCCATAAAAATACTTCTTTCCATTGTGGGACTTAATTTCACAGCCTGCATTCCTTGATTGCTTGCTGAAATTTAAATTGCTTATGAAGCTACTGTCTGTTGGACTGGACCAAGTAAACTTCATTATGGAAATACTTTCAGTCTTCTAACCACTTTTTCAGTTAGCAAAGTACTTCCCATTATGAAGCTCATGTTTAATTAATATGTTTTTATGTAATTGTAAATATACCCTTGTGGCAGAGCTTTCCATTTCCTGTTCATCAGAGAGCTCATGTGTAATTATTGATAGTGATTCAGAACAGGTTTTTTCCACAGTGTTTAAAATAGAACAGAATTATGTGTTTTAATTACTGCTGCTCCTCCTTGTCCGGTTTCAAGAGTGATTCATATCAGTTCTGAGGGTTTGTTATAAGGATGACTGAAGGCAAGAGACCCTGGCTATGTCAGTGAATTCGGGATGAGGCCTCATATTCATCCTGGTGCTGTGACACTGATCAACACCTCTGTGCTTTTTGGGACCACGAGGCTCAGAGCCTGCAGTGACCCTAAGCCTGGAAGCAGATTGTGGTCCCCCCCTCCTGCTGTCAGGGCTCCTTGGGAAAAGCCTTTCTCTGTAGTCTCCTGCCCTCTCTTGTTTTTCCTGAAGACCAGGATAGCTCCTGAAGCCTGACCCTGTCTCTGCAGGTGATGGGAGGCAGCAGATCACCCTGTGTGAGGCAGGGAGCACTAACACCACTTCCAAAAAGAGGGTCTGCAGAGCTGCCTTTCCCTGAATGGTTGGCTGGGTGAGTCACTGAGCGTGCAGAGGCAGCCAGAGCCATCAGCTCTGCTCCTGGCTAGGAGGGATAGATCAGACAGGAGACAGCCCTGATTGCTTTCTGATTCATGGTCTGCCATCCCTGGTGATTCACCCTGCTTTATAAACCTGCAGCTGTTCCCTGCCAGCTTTCTGGAAACAGGCATATCCTCTCCTGCCAGCAGGAAGCCAGGCTGCCTGGAAGGCCTGTACCCAGTGCTGGGTGCAGCAGGACCTGCAGTCTGGAGGGGGGTTTCAGACTGTCTGTCATGATGCAAGTGCAGGCTCAGCTGTGTGTCTGCCCAGTCCTCACCCTGGACTAGATGGAGCTGTGACTGGGGTTTCTGAGCTCTTGGATCAGAAGGAGGGACAAGTTAGTATCCCTTGCTAGGGCCCAGCACCTGCTCTATGGCAGTATGTTAGGGACAGACAGATGGATGGAAGGAAGGAAGGAAGCAGTGAAGGAAGGCTGGTTCCTAAAATCCTCGGGAGCAAGAGGGAAACTGAGCCAAGGAGCCTAAGGACAGAAAGCCTGGTTATCATCCCCTGGTCAGTCTCTGCAAGGCTGCAGTGCACGTTCCTCTACATGCAGCCTGATATTGGAAGGGGTGGCCAGGAGTCCTGTTACTGGAAGGCATCTCTCAGATCTGGGCTGAGGTACCTGTTCTAAGTTGTGCAGGCGTGTGTGGCTGCCTTGCTGCTCCCATTCTTGTTCTGTGGCTTAATGAAGCCTCTGGCAACTATAAATCTGTCACCTTCCATGAATGCTGTGTTCTTGGGGCGTTCTCCATTCTTCTCATGGAGAATTTGCAAGCCTGGTCAGTGCATGCAGTACCATCAGCATCCATTCCTTCCCAAAGCCCGGGGCATTTTTGTGCTGCAACATGGTAATTAATCTGAGCATTGCTGGAGGTTATGATCTCTTCTGGAGATAACTCTGAAGAGTTGTTCTCCTTGATCTGTGCCACCATCTCAGAGCTGCTCCCTTTGCCAGTAAAGCAGCATTCTGCTGCCAACTTCTGTTGCCAGATGTTATTCCAGAGAAAAATGTTTTCTTGTGAAATGGTGACGGGGATGGGCCTGGGTGGGACTGTTGGCGTGTTCACACTCTTGCTTTCCTTGTTAGCTTCATTTGTTAGTTTCTAAAGCAGGGGCCTGGCTGGGGCTTTTGAGTGGGCTGGCATGAAGCACAAGGAAATTGTTTCCTGCAAATAAAATACAGTTATGCTGCAGAATGGGCAACTGCTGTTCCCAGCCTCGGCTCATCTGGCTCTAAAGCCAGACATTAGAAGTGTGGTGGCAAAGATAATTCTGATAGTGAGCTGATGTGCAGCCTGGCTGTGGGTGTACCTGTTTCTCACTTTCTTTGCTGTCAGGTGTTTTGCCAAGGCAGATGAGTCTGTACTGCAAGGCTGGGTGTAGCTGCAGTGGGTCCCTGGAGGGAGTTTGCATCACTTGTATGAAGAAGTTTTGTATATTAACTAAGCATGAACTCCATGTCTCTGGAAAAATGTAGAGGCTGTTTGCCTTCCTTCTTCCAGGGAAATTGGTGGTTTAGGAAAACATTGCACTCTGATGTTGGTGCACAGTGTTTGCATCATTCCTTACTGGCTGGTGTGGGAGGAAAGGGAGGATTTTTTAATTGAATGCAAGGGGTGAGGATTTGGTTGCACTTCTGCATCCTGCCTCACATGGGTGATGCTGGCAGCAATACTCTGTGCAGTGCTTTTGTCCTGTCTGCCTGGTCAGGCAGTGATGAGGATATTTTTTTGAGAGGTTCAGACTTTGAGGTCTGAACAACAGGCAGAAAAGTAACGTGGAGCTGTGCTTGCTGCAGACCCACTGCTGGGAAACCTGCTCCAGGGTACAGCAGGTCTGTAACACTGCACTGGGACTGACTCACAACAAAATCCTATTCCTTACATATCTGCAGGGCCATTTTATGCTGTCAGATCATCTGAAGCCAAGGGTTGTGTTTCTTTCTCTTAGTAGCTGGGAGAGTCTCTTAGTGCCCTCGGGCACAGCCAGCCAGTGAGAAGGGCCATGGAAAGTAAGCAGTGAAGAAGAGAATTACTCCCACAGACTGCTGGGGTTCAAAAAGGATGGGACATCTGAACATATAACAAATGTGTTCCCAGTTACAGTTGTAAAGATCAAAAATAGCCCAAACTTAGAGAAGGATCTATTTAAGGCAGTTGTAACTAATGCCAGTGAGAGTATAATATTATTTGGAGACAGATTATTCCATAAATATCAGAGACCAGGGTTTCTGTTCCACCTTCAGAACAGCAGCTACAGGCTGCAGTCAGGAGCCAGACTGGGATTTTCTGGAGAGCAGGCCTGGGATTGTGCAGGATCTTGTGTGTAGGTCACCCAGATGGGTAGGAGAGCTCTTTATCTGAGCAAGCACTGTCCTGTGCCCCTGAAGGCAGCTGAATGGCTTGTTCACCAGCTTACTTCACAAGATTGCAAGTGTTAGGTCTTGCAGGAGGAGGGTAGTAATGCTGGCCCTCTGGGAGAAGTGGTGTGATGACTGACTCAAGCTTTTCTGCTTTTGGTTTGTTTTTTAGGAGCTTGGTGAACCAGAAAGATGCGTGAGTATACAGAAAAGAAGGAAACATGTGGGACCATCTGTCTGAAGTACCTTCTCTTCATCTTCAACTTCTTTTTCTGGGTAAGGAAACTCAGTCTGTGTCAGAGGCAATGAGGTGGCACTGCAGTTTTGGTGTCAGGGGTGCAGAAATCTTGGGTGTAATGAAGTCTTTGGGAAGAAGTGCTAACGTCAGTGGGACACAGCCTTTGTCCTGTTGGGTGAAATGTCACCCCTGGGGCTTGGCTGCTCAGGCTGCAGAAGTTATGGTTTGACACTGTAGCACGTGGCTGTTTCTAGGTCATGTTACCAAATATAGAAAATTACAGGAAGACTGAAAATAAGCCTTGATTTTTCACCTGGTTTACTTTTTCCAGAGCCTGAAGGCTCCACTGTCTTGCCATTCCTCCTCTCAAAATGGCAGAGGGAGTGCTGGCAGATGACACACACCTTCTTGCAGCTGATCCACTTTAGAGCTTCTTAGAGTCATACTTCCCACCACGAAAGTTACTGATGCCAAAGGATTGTGTTTTACTTTGGTGCATGGGACAGAGCAATGGAGTGTCCAGATCAGACCTTTGAGAAAAACTGTCTGAGTTTACCAGAAGCTGCCTAAAACCTTCTGGAAGCTGAAGGCTTACAAGGAAAGAGGGAACCACTAAGGATGTGGTTGGGTTCTCTGTGTTCGCTTGTCACAAGGGTTAAGTTTAGCCAGCCAGGCTGGTCATACAGCTTTGATATGTTTTATTTGCCCAAAACCCAGTGTGGCTACATTTGAGAGGACTCTGGTGTGAGCATGAGCTGCTGTACACAGGTAGATGGTTTAGATGGCTTCCATCTCAGGCTGCCTGGGGTGCTGAACTGGGTGTCTGGAAGCTCAGGACCTGCTCCAGTTCCAGTGGGTCCATCCTTTAATGTAGATCATCTTTGGCTGGCTGAGGGAGCTGTGGCACTCCTGCTGTCCCTGTGCAGCTGCTCTGGGAGGTGAGGAAGGTCATGCCTCAGACACCCTTCATTGCTTGCTTCTCTCTGTCCCCAGCTGGCTGGCGGGGCTGTGATGGCAGTGGGCGCCTGGACCCTGGCTGAGAAGAGTGACTACATCAGCCTGCTCTCCTCCAGCACATACTCTGCAACTGCTTATATCCTGGTGGTGGCTGGGGTGGTGGTCATGGTCACTGGCATCCTTGGGTGCTGTGCCACCTTCAAAGAGCGGCGCAATTTGCTACGAGTGGTGAGTTTTGCTTGATTGTTTTATTTGGGGGAAGCATCTTGGTTGTGTTGTGCACCAGCCTTATTTGTTTGTCCTAGAGCAAATATCACTAAGGTCTCCAGCTCCTGACAGCAGTGCTGTCCATGTCCCAGGGGACAGGAGCATTTTATTTCATCCACACAAAGAGTGTGCTGCATGGTTCAAGAGTAAAAAGCGTAGTTGAAATACCTGTGCTTAGTGTGAGAACATCCATTTGAAACTACTCAAAGCAAAATCTTGTGGTTTTTGTCTCTTCCTTCTTCCTTGCTCATTCTGTATTCTGTTTTGGGAAATGGGAAGAGGGAGGAAAATATGAGAGACCTGTAACAAAATGACATTGGGTTCAATTTTTAATGGCGTTAGGTTCAAGCCAGATTAATACACTTTTTCACTTGGTTGTCAAAGATCAGGCAATTTCCAATATTTTCTTCAGTTGCAAAAAAAATTACTTCAGTCTTGCTTCCACAAAGAAGAGCCATACTATTTTGATAATCTGCTGCTTCTTTTACAGCTTTCTCTGTGTTACTTCCTGAGCTCACCTACCTACACTGAAGTTTTTTACCATCCCTGAGGTTTCTATTTTGCTTGCTCCCTCTCAAATCTCCCCTTCAGTCTGGAGTGTGGCAGCAGTCTGTTCTAGTGTCTGGGCTGCAGTGGTGAGTGCAGTGACTGAAATAACAATCAGTGGCTCTTGGCATTCACAGGTACAGAAAAAAATACTTCAGTCACCAGTTTCTCCATTTGCAAATCCTCGTTCACCTGACTGACCCCATTTCTCCTCTTTAGTTTGGATAGAGGAGCAGAAATAAGAGTTGTGAGCAAGCCTGATGCTTCACTGCTATGCAGACCTGATAATCCCTGTGAGAGGCAGAGTAGGGCCAGGGAGGGAGAATAAAATATAGAGGAGACAGAGTGAGTGCATTGCTGATGCTTGTTCAGTGGGTTCCTGGTCTGTAGCAGTTGGTTTTGGCCTTGCTTCACTGACTGTCCATGCCAGAGAGATCTCCCTTTGTCTTTTTTCCTCAGCCAGAAGCTACATATGAAAATCCAGTGGAGTTTTCTTTGTTATTCTGCCATAGAAAATGAATAATTTTCTCTTGGGAATAAAAGGTCACTCTGTCTCCTTACACCACGCGTCCTTTCGGAGTGGCTGGTTGTGACAGACCTATTGTCTCTTCTTGCTCGTGCTCTGCTTTGGTTGCCCTGAGTAATCTGAGACAGGGCTGTGCTTGCCAGGGCTGGGTGAGCCTGCCTGGGGGCCTCTGCCAGCTCTGAGCTCAGACAGTAATCCTGACAGCTTCACAGTCACCCCAGGGGCTGTGCCAGCCAGTCCCACTTTCCCTCTGTACAAGAGACCCATGTAAATGTGGGAGGGAGCACTATAAGCAGCAGAGCTGTGCTCTCCCCACTGCTGCCTTGGTGCTTTTAAGAATTGATTACTGACAGCTTTGGATGCTGTTTGTAAAATACATATCTGGTTTTTAGTTTGTTTTTCTCTTGAAAAGTTGGGAAGCTGTGAATTTTTTTTTCTGCCTTGTATGTAACTTGAGCTTTATGAGCCCACTTCAAGGCTTTTCATAGTATTTCATTGCTCATCACTGACAGCTGTGCTACTTTTTTGTAATTTCTTACTGGCCTTTCTGAACCACGTGCTGTGCTGAAGCTTGGGCAGCAGAGGAGGAGTTTCTCTGGCTCCATGACCAGGCAAGGCAGTGGATCTGCAGCCTGGCTGGCTGTGATGCTGCAGTCCAGCTCTTTACAAGGACACAGACCACTGCTAGATCATACTTCAGTCAAAATGCAGCAGGAGTCCCAGGGAAAGACCTGTCAGATAGGAGACCTTGCTTGTAAAGAGAGAAGGTGACTCTCTTCAGGCCTGGCCCCTCACACTGCCTTTTCTGGTCAGCTACCTTGGACAGGGAGAAGGCAACTCACATGGATTAGGATTTCTGTTCCTGCTGCATTTCAGCCTGGAACCCTCCCACTGAAGTGAGGTTGCTGATTTAGGATTGTTGTTGCAATCTGTCTCTTTTTCAGATAGTAGAATGATGTCTCCAGATAATTACTTGGGTTGTAGGTGGGTTGAGCCATTTTTTGTATTATTCAGAGAAAACACACTTAATACTTGGTACCTCATGCAAAACTGGATGGAATTTGGGCTCTTTAGATCTTGAGGAGGCACCCAATAGCCCTGACTCAGTCTTGGAACCAAAGCCAGGGTAAATTTTGCTTAGAGCCCACCCAGGTCCAGGCATGTGTTTGCTGGAGTGGTTCTGGTGATCACACATTTCTGACGTGGGAAACAAGTAGGGCATGTCCCTACAGTTCATGCCAGAGCTGGCCTACTCCTCCCATAGCAGACCTCTAAGAAGGCCTTGCAGCTACAGCTGAAGAGCAGGGAGAGCTGCCCTGTGCTCTGTGTGTGTCCAGAGTGAGAGCTGCTGCTCCCCTATATCAGCATGATGCTTAGAAGTGGCTCTGAGGGAAGGGTGAGAGTAAGATAATGGTGGAGTGTATCAGCAGAGACAGGTTGGGTTCATGGGTGGTGGATGCACTAAGCTCCCTCACAAGGTTTTACTTGTGACTCACATTTGTTAAGGTCTGCTGGATATGTGTTTGTTTCTATCCACTGTAAGCCAGCACAGTGAGCAGAGAGCTTGTGGTGACATAACTTTAGCTCTACCTGAATGCATCTGACATTACACAGAGCAAGGAAAAATAAATAAGCTTTCCAGTCCATTGCTTGTTCTCAGCATCCTGCCCCTCCTTGGCAGAGGAATTATGTCAGGTCAGTTAAGGCATAACAAGATCCCAACAAAAGAGAGCCAGCCGTTGTGTCAAGGCCTGCCAACCCTTTCTTGCCCCTTTTCCACCTCCTGGGAGTGCTGGGAGCAGCCTTTAGCTATCCTGCACTGCAGTGTGTGACTCACTGCCCTGGGATGAATGGGTACCTTGTACAGGCTTAGGGATGGCCGGGATGGCTTCGGGGGAGAGCCTGGGGCAGGGGAGTGAAAGGCCGAGATTGTGTGCTCAGATTAAAGCCTGGACTGCAGATAAAACCCAGCTGTCCTTCCTTTGCAGCTGCTGAAGCTCAGCAGGGGTGGAGGAGGAAGCCTGAGTGTTTGTGTCATTTTACTCCTGCAGCAGGGGCTGGGAAATACCTAGTGAAAAGAGTGCACAGTGGGGGTGTAACCCTTGTGCAGCAGAAGGCATCCTTGCTGTGTCCAGATCTTCACTGTTCTTTTTTGTGGAGGTTTGATGTCCAGTTACATTTGTAGAGAGCCATTTGCTTTGTCTCTTGCAAACAGACCTTTCTTAAGGCTGAGGGTAAAACAGAAAACAGGAGATATTTTGTTTGTTCTGTCCTGGGGAAGCCAGTTCTTACAGGAACCTAGCTTGAGGTCCTTGTTATGGCTGGAACTAGGGTCTCTTCAGCTTTATCTACAGGAGGATTAATAGCAGTCACAGAACAGCCTGGATCTGTAAAGAAACTGTTCATTGCTGACCATGAGCAAGGCAGGGGCTGTTCGTCAGGAGAGGGGTTCTCCTTGAAAAGCTGTCTTGGACCCCAAGTAGGAAATGGACACACCACCCTGGTTCTTCAGGCCTGCCTAGTTCTTTTAATTTACTGCCCATATTCCTCATGGGTTTGGTTTTCTGACTTGTTTGTGACTAGAACAGGGTTCCCAAACAGTTTTCTGTACTGCCCATTTGATTCTCCTTGTGGTAAGCAGGGCTTTTACCCTTTTCACTTCATTGCCACTAAGCCCTTTTAGGAAATAGTCATGTTCTCCTATTAGTATTCTAAGAGTTCTTCTCACTTTGCTTTTTGAGAGGCAGAGCTTTTCCATCTAGAGCCCAGTTCAGGAGCACATACAGTCTCAGTGCTGAGTGTGAATCAGTGCTGAAGTCCATCCACTTCTACAGTGCCCCTCAGCCTGTGGCTGAGCCCTGCATAAGTCACAGGGAGCACAAATGATGCTTCATGCTTAGCTGCTGTGCTGTATATTTGGTGAAATGGACCCTCTGGCTTTATTGAGTCATCTTTATAACATATGTTGTTCCTTAGTAACTTGGTGAAATGCCCTAAACAATGTCAAAACAAGTAAAAGTTAAATTTTTTTTGTATTGATGTCAGAATCAGATACTTTCTATGATAGTGAGTGTAGTCATTAGATTATCTATCTAGGTTTCTTTTGTACAGTGATCTTATCTTAGTTGCCTGCACTTTTCCATTCTCTATTTCCCTCTGGCTCTGTGAGTTAAACTCACACTTGCTGCTGCTTGTCTTCAGTTATTCTGTGGTTTGGTGGTTTTTTATTAATCTGTGGGATTGTTCCTTTCCTATCCTATTGAAGTCTTAATGCCAGCCCCTGCTTTTGAACACTGCTGCAGAAAAGCATCAGTGAGGACAGAGTCGGGCATTTTCTTACCAGGTAAAGAAAAGCTGCCTCCTGGCATCTCCTTATGTTCTGTTCTAATGTCTTTTTCCCATTATTTTACAGTACTTCATATTGTTGCTATGCATCTTTCTCCTGGAGATCATTGCAGGAATCCTGGCCTATATCTACTACCAGCAGGTGAGTGGACATTAGTCCTTGGAGACTCAAACAAGGGAGAGAGAACAGCTTGTTATCATCCCATTTCTCTAGCCAAAATTTGTCCTGGAAGCTTGGGACATAGGTCTGTTTGGGGCTCACCTACTCACTCCACTTCATGTATGAAAGACCTTGGATTATTTACTGGTTCTGGCAAAGTGGTGGTCATTACTCCAAGGGGCTGCTCAGCCCTGCTGCTCAGCTCCTTGCTGTGTGCACTTTGTGCCCTGTTTTTCTGCAGAGCCTTGTAGAAGACAGTTTTTGAGGCTGTGTAGATCTAGGAACTCTCCTTACAGCCTTCAAGGCATAGTGCAAACAACTGAAATCACGTTAGTGCCACTTTATCATGCTCAGGACACAGGAACAGTTCCCGCTGCATCCAGCAAAGGTAACAAATGGACCAGCTGGGAGGTCCTTTCAGGTCAATAACTTTTTGAGAGCTTTACTTGAGCAGCACAGCTGAGGGGCAGGAGACACAGGACAGGCTCCCAACAGCTGCAGGTCTGGCTTGGCACTTCTTGCTGTTGCTGAGAGCAGAGCTTAATTCATCACTTCACTTTCAAAGGGAGTTTAACCACCAAGGCACAAACTGCCTGCAAAAGTTGCTCTCATGTCTGGAAATTGATTGGAAGTGGCAAATTAGGATTGTTATCAAATGGCTGTCTGAAAAGCAGCTGAACATCCCATCTTGTTGACTTCACTGCCAGGACTCCTTGCCATTCCATTTTCTCTTGGACCTTCTACGCTTTGCTTTGGATGGGCGCTGGTGGTTTGCAAGGAGCCAAAGAACTGTACTGGCTCCTGCCAGGAGGGATCTGGGGTATGGATGTGCATATTTAACAGGGAAAGATCAATCCTGGCAGGCATGGCAGGAAGCCAGGACCTGTCCATCCATCTGTGCAAAGGCATGAGGTTCATATGTGACAATGGATGGAGAGGAGCTGATCCCCGGGTTGAAATAAGGGACAGCATATTCAGAACTGTACCTTTGAGTGCTTTAGATCACTTGAGTGCATCTCTGATCAACAGCTGCACATCCCTTTGCCCTCTGGCTGATAAATCCTGCTTCTCTCTTGGTTGCAGGCTGCTTGCTCTGTTTGCCACTGTTTTTATTTCAGCCCTTGCTTTGGTGTCTAAGGCTTGCATGTGTGTGTCTAAACTGGTTCTTTATCTCTGTTCCATGCTGCAGTTCTTCCCCGTGAGCCCACAGGTAACTGCTTTTCTCCCAAGTAATAATTCTGCCAATGGATTCTTCTCTTTATTTGCCTCTGCCTTCCAGTTGCTGAACCTTTTCCTTTCTTTCTATTATGCTAAGTCCTTTGCATTTCCATAGAGCTTCCCAGCCCAAGATCTCAAAGCATTTTTCAAATATTAATGAATGATGCCTCATATCATCTCTGTGAGGTAGGTGTTGTCCCCATCTGACACCTGGGATTGGAGAAAGCAGTGTTTCAAAGGGAGAATAAACTCCAGACTGTATTATGCAGAGTTTACTATAACCAGATGTTTGACCTCTCATTTACTACTTACTATGTAGAATAAAAGGTATATAAAGAGGTTGCTCAGCTATTTATTCCATTGACCCCATCTAAAATGCATGTTGGCATTGTGTATATTGGTTTATATAGGAAACTTGGAATTTCAGAGGTGTTGGACTAAAGCAGTGTTGCTGCATGAACCAGTATGAAAAAAAAAAAAAAAGAAAAAAAGAAAGAGATGCAACCAGGATAACAAAAAAAAAAAAAAAAGGATGTGGCTCTCTGGCACTTCTTGGCTGTCACCAAAGGGTGAGAAGAATTCAGCTAGATTAAAAGAGTCTCCATGGGAATAAGTGTTTGAATCCAATCACTTGAACATGCCAGTGGTTTATGATTATGCTTTCAGAAATTCTGCTCTTGCAAAATCAGACTTTGTCTCTCTATTATCAGGAGGGCCTTGCAGTGATTTTTGCAATCACACACTTAATTCCCTCCTGTGGCATCCTTTTTCAAGATGATACTAGAGCTGTTTGGTCTATGTGGCTTTAGTCCATCATGCCAAGGACTCTTGATTTCTTCCTGCTCCTGGACAGAGTGATTTGTATTTTTTACAAAAATAGAGTTTTTAGTATTTTTTTACAGGCTTTAGAGGGAGAAGACTGCTCATGGTCTCACAGGCATATTCATGTTTAAGCAGGCACACTTTTGTATTCCCTTTCACTGCAGGCATGTCTTGGCAATCTTGCACATTCAAGGTGAGAAGCCAGGTGGGATTGTGTAACACAGGTTGCAGTTTGATCCCAAAGCACCTCTCTGCAGTTATTAAAACAGAGGTCTGATCTGTATTCATTTGGAAATAAGCCTGTCCAGTCCAGCCTTGGAGGATGATCTTGAAGGAAGCTGTAGCTTCCCCTAGGTTCTCCATCCTCCTCTTGGGGCAAAAGCAATAGAATGTATGCAGGGCTTTGGGTCATTCTGAGGAGTGAGTTTGCCTTGTGATTTGATCCCATTTGTCTCTCCATTCAGCTGAGCTTGGAGCTGAAACAAAATCTGAAGAACACCATGACCCAGAAGTACCGGAGGGAGGGAGAGGAGAGTGTGACCAGTGCAGTGGACAAGCTGCAGCAGGAGGTGGGTGGCTCTGGAGGCTAAGAGGATTAATGCAACTTCAGGGCTTAAAACCAAGCACACAAAAGGCAACTCTTGATGTCCAACCTGCAGATATTTCTTCTGTAAGCTGAGTGTATGTTCTGATTCAAGACAAAATTGGGTGAAGTACAAGGCCCGAGCCGTACAACTGGCAGAATTGCATGGTGTGATCACTGAATTGCATGACCAGTAGCACTGGGGGAATGATATCTGAACTGCTCCCAGTGAACTGGAGCTGCCAAGTCACTCTGACAGCTGCTTCTACTTTCCCAGTTCAAAGCTTTGGAGAAATTGCTGACATTTTTCATTAAGCTTTTCAGTACCCTAGAGAGCAAGATGTAATGAAAGGAGAACTCTTCTGCCACTGTTGCTTGCTGTGCCTGGCTCAGGGGTGGTTCAGGTTAGGGCTGCCACAGTTCTGACAGGTTTTCCCACAGAAAAGACCCTTGTGCATAGGCATTTTCAAAGCACAGGGACTGCTCTTTGCATAGTGCCATAGCAGGTGCATTTGTGATGGTAACTGGTAATTAAACTTATCCTGTTGCCATCATTAACACGCAGTTATGAGCTGAGGCAGCTGCAGGTGCACTCTGGTTACAGTTCGTCCCAGCAGTAAACAAAAGTCACAGCTGCTGAAGGATGGATGAACTTGATATTTAAAGGGCCATTTGGGGAACTCCTAACACAAAAGTCACTAATAATTATAAAAAAAACCCAAACCCATGAAATAGCTAAAGGAGGGCGAGGCCCAGGGCTTGATGTGGGAGGCTGGAGGAGAAAAAGGTTGCAGTGCTTGCAGGCTCAGCCTTTGCTCTGTGTGTGTGCAGTTCAAGTGCTGTGGGAGCAACAACTACACAGACTGGGCCGACAGCCTGTGGATCAAATCTCCAGAGGCCAGTGGGAGGAAGGTCCCAGACAGCTGCTGTAAGACCATCACTGACCTGTGTGGCAGAAGAGACCATCCTTCCAACATCTACAAGGAGGTGAGAGCAGAAGGGCAGAAGGGCTTCGGAGCCACCTGCCACAAAGTGTGTGAAGGAGGTGGGCAGGGAGTGATGGTGTTGGGTTATTACTGCAAACTGTCAGTAGGCTTCAAGGTCAGTAACATTACTTGGAATGTAGAATTCACTTCTTTAGCTATGTGTTCAGCTCTGTAGACTGCTATTTAATATGTTGAAATAGAGGAAAATAATTATTTTTGTACATCAATTATGGGGGGAAGCAGGAAAGGTTGTTGGTTCTGATAAGTGATTTGGATGCAAGTCCTACATTTGGCACAGCTTCCTGTGGTTGGAATTACTCCATGAGGTGCAAATGGAGATACTTCTAGTCCTTGATTGACAGTTGCAAGGCAGAGTCAGACAGAGCCTGGCTTTCCAGGTTCATACCAAAACTCAATAACCAAACTGTAATAAATAGCAGTGGGAAGAATTTACTCTTAAAAGGCTTGAGTTATGTTAGGGTTGTTGGTTCTGGATGCACTTAGCAGCATTTCCTTGGCCTTTTGGCCTCACAGGAATAAACATCCCCTCCAGGCAGGAGCTAGGCAGTGAGTGAGTGAATCTTTCTCCACATACCTGAGAGAAGAATGACACTGTGTGTGATGTGGTCAGTTTTTCTACAGTTCCCCTGCACTGCCAGCAGCCACCTTGGGTTTGTTCAGAGGTTCCTGAGCCAGCTGGTCCTGAGCAATACCAGGCATGATGCAGTTCACAGTTCACATCATCTGCTTAGCTTTTCCAGAGATATTGGGGGAAGAGATGGCCCACAGATACCACTTTTTGAAGTGCTGCTTTCGAGAGTTGCAAACATTGGATTAAAATGGAGAAGTGGTTAAAATGAAGCTGATTTTCCATGTTCCCCCTTTCACCCTGCAGAGTGGTTGCATTACCAAGCTGGAAAACTTCATTCAAGAGCATCTGAAAATTATTGGGGCAGTGGGCATCAGCATTGCTTGTGTGCAGGTAAAAAGGGCTGAGGGGAGTTTTGGGGTGCTGGGCAGAAGTTGAAGGATCTCCTGAGCTGAGAGATGGAAATAAAGATGTTTTATTGCTCTTCCCTGCCTGGCAAGAAGTTGCCAGGTACTTCGGGGACCCGAGGATTCACCAGTCCAAAGCAAAAGCCTTTGTGCCGGTCTGGTGGATTCCCTGCAGGTGCCTCATCCAGCAGGGCCAGGAAGGAGTTGTTCTCCGGGGCTGTGGGAGGCCATGGCTCGGCAGCTCGAGGAAGCCCTCCTGTGGCTGTGTCCCATAACTGCCTGCCCTGCAGCAGGGACCTTCCCACCCGGGATCCTAAGGATTATCTCGAGTTATCCAGAACTTTTCCTTCAGCTGTGTCATGTTGAAGAACAGCCCCGTGGGTCTGATTTGCAAGAGGGTGATGAATGAAGGTGTAGAATGTGAATGTCTTGCACTCGCATTTTAAGAGGGGATGGCAGAGGATATTCTTTTTTCATGATGCAGATGTGTCTGGGAGTTCCTCATCTTCCCCTTTGTTCTGGCAAGCAGCCAAATTACACCCCAGGAAGCTACTGGTGGTTAATTACAAGGATTAGCACAGATTGTTTTTTTCCTGCTGCTTATTGCAAGCTGGAGTGTGTTATCCCCAGGCAGGAGCTGGCTGACACTGGTATGGGTCTGAACTGTTAATTTGCAAGTTGCTGACTTCACTGCATCCATTCTGTGGTTTTCATGTATTTCTTTCTTCCCTTTACACTGTAGATCTTTGGGATGATTTTCACCTGCTGCTTGTACAAGAGTTTAAAGTCAGAACCATATTAATAGCTGTGAGAGCTCTGTTGCTCCCCCTCTGCCACTTCCCTTAGCACCTGCCAAACCTGACCACTCTTCACCACCACCACCACCACCAAAGTGTCTGTAACTTGAGGACTGGGCTCTGCAATTGAATGCCTTTAGAACCATGCACTGCCTTACCTGCCCCTCTGGGGAAAGTCACCCTCCTTGCTGTGTACAAGGCAGCTGGGAGTTCAGCAGCTCCTCTTCAGTGTCAAGAAACAAAAAAGCTGTGGATCTTCTGCTAGAAGCTTTAGCACAACAGTCCCTTGATATAACTACAAAGCAAGATTTATCCTAGGCCGTTTCCCTTGAGGCTTCTCCCGAGCCAACATGAAGCTATCAGGATGCTGTACAAGAATCATGGTTTGCTCTCCTGAGAAGTGGCCCACAGGCACTGACTGTGAGGACAGATGATGGTTCTGCACTGAGCTGGAGCCAGAGCTGAGCTTCTCATACATGGAAGATTTCTCTCTCTCCCTCCCTCCCTCCTCCCAAGTGTGCACCAATGTCCTAACACAGCTGTTCTCCACCAGAGAGGATGCCTGCCTGCTTACTGGGGGCAGGAGCTACGTGCCCAGACGACTGGGAGCACAACTTGGGGCAGCTGAAATCTGGCTGTGACACTCACGTCGCCAAGATGTGGGTGCCTTAGGATTTCTCAGCAATTCTTCCTTCTCTTCCTTGAAGCCTTCTCCAACACAGTGCCATTAGGAGCCACAAGAGGCCTTTTGCTTCCCAGCAGTTCTGGAGCAAAGATGATGGACTGCCTTTTTTTGGGTCTAGTCTGTCTTATTGACTGGTTTCCAGCATGAGTGAGGACTCTTATTTCCACCTCCCTATCCCCTGATGAGGTTTGGTGAAGAACTGGTCTTTTTGTGAGGCTGCCATATCTTGCTACCCCTTGGCCTGCTCAGTTAGTGGAAGTACCTTTTTCATCTGTTACATGTTGAGATGTTCCCTTAGTTTGATTTTTCTGACTAAAACCTCCAGGTTTACCTCCCTTGGCAGGAAATGGATATACACCAATGCTTTTCAGCTTCCAAATAGCTTGTTAATTAGCTGAGGGGTTTCTGGCTTTGTCTGGAAGCTCACTTTACTGGTTATTGCCAAGAAAGTCAGGACAGTCAGTTCCAACCAGTTGCCCCAGTGTACTTGGTAAATTGGTAGTAGTGGCTTAGCTGTTTGCTGCTGAGGAATAGGTTTTAATTAAATATTGTCTCTGCACTGGCGTCCTGGATACACACAGGACACAGACATTGCCATGGACTTGGTGCCAGCAGGATTATAGCCTGAATTCACAGGATCCTGTGCTCCTCCTGTCATGTTCCCTCCTTCCTGGTATGCCTGTTACACTCATGAAGCAGCAGAAAGGGGAGTTTGGTGTTTCTGAGCACTGAAGACAAGCTCAGACCTTCATAAGTAAATTTCTTCCCTCTTCTGGCCTTTCAGCAGTGCTGGCTGAGCCCCTGGCAGCAGACAGTCAACATAAGCAGAATCATCCAGACCAGTAAAAGGGTCTTGCAGCATCGTGGAGGTTTTGGTTCACAGAGCAGAAATCATGGACTGGCACTAAAGGGTGACTTAAAATTCAGGGCAGGTCAATCTGAAACTCCTCCATTATCAGTCCTATGAAATAATCCTCAACTAATGCAGAAAGCGAGTGGAGGAACTCAGGTGTATTCTTGGTTCCACAACAGTAAGAAAGAGAGGAAAGAAATCTAAATTATTCTGTAATGATCTAAAGGAGAAATCTCTAAATTATTTCTTGTTTTATAGTAAAGTTCCTTAACAAGTATTGACTACTAACTAAGAGGAAAATACTGAGCATGTTGCTTGAAGCAATATTTCTGATTTCTTAAATATATCTTCATAGCTGCCTTTGCCCATTCCCTTCAAAAACATTGTACAGGGTTGGGAGAGGCCAGGAAGAATGAGACATTAACAGTAAGTTGGCTTGTATCCACTGAGTTGTTTTATACTTTTTCTCTGTGTAACAATATTCATTGCTTTTGGTTTTTTTTAACCCAGTTTAAGTTGCTGGCCAATAGAAAAATAAAGCTTAAGACTCTGTACTGATTGTGTGTGGCACAACTGAAGGGCTGCCATGAGCCAGGTGAGTTCTCTGGCTTGCTCAGATCCTGCTGCTGAGGAGCCAGCTCCTCGAGAAGATGAATGGAGGGGCCAGGCAGGGCAAGAAGCTGGGGGGAGCCTGCTTCACATCCCTGCCCCTGCCAGCCTGGTTGTGATGTGGTGCGGGGGGCTGCAGGCTGCTCCCCCCTGAGAGCTCAGCATGCAGAACCTCAGGGGTTGCTCAGGGTCACAGGGGTCATTGGACCCCTGGTAGGGGTTACTTGAGGGCATTTGAGGCTCTGATAATTGATGAAGGGGTCAAATGAGAACACAGGGCTTAATTATTATGAGCTGGGGCCTAATGAGGAGGCGCACTTTGGTGTAATGGATCAAAACCTGCCCGTGCAGTCCAGGGGAGCCCAGGGCCTCAGGGTCACCCAGTGGCCTGCAGTGTCACCCATCATTTGCCCTCTGTCCTGTCAGGGTAATGACAGGGGTGGTTATTAGCTTTATTAATATTTATTATTAACTAGTAGTATTAGTTTATTTCATTAGTGTTTGTTATCATCTCCTGTAAGCATTAGCATTTATAGTATTGCTATTAGCTATAATTACAAAAATTCTACTGTTGGGATCTATTAAATTCTATTTACAATATTAAGTAGTATAATCACCTATTGCAAGCTAAAACTATGATTATTTATTAGAATGAACAGCAGATTTATTGCTATTGATAGTTGATAGTGTATTATTAGCTGCCACAGGGGTATAAACGTGTCCTGTTGGAATCTCCATGATTTTGACCTGACCAGGGCCAGGTCAAGAAGCGGGAGCAGACCGGTGCCGTGCGCCACGGTGACCCTTGGGGACGCTGGGCCGGCGCTGCCCTGTGCCCGCCGAGTGCCGGCGCTGCCCTGTGCCCGCCGAGTGCCGGCGGTTCGGCCCCCGCAGTGCGGGCCGCGGCCGCGCGGTGGCGCTGGGCACACGGCGGTGTCCCGGCCCCATGAGGGAGCGCAGGGAGCGGCGCCTCCCGGCCCGGCGGCGGGCCCGGCCCCGGGCTGCGGCACCGCGCTGCCCTCACGGGACAGGCCGACAGCCCCGCCTGGCCTGCGCCCGGCTCTGAGCGGAGATTTCTGCCAAAAACACCCGCAAGCGTGTTTGCCTTGCAGGGGGGGCACACAGCCGGCCGGCTCGGGAGGGAGCCGGTGCCCCGCTGCGGGACTGCTGAGCATTCCTGGGATGCATTGGGTAAGACAGGAATGTGGCTGTGTACATTTATGAGACCTCTTCCCAAGCCCCGCTTCCAGGAGAAGTGAGTTGAAGGTGGAGCACAAACCGAGAAGGAAGGGGTGTCCTGGTCCCCTCTGTGTCCTTAGGAGTGCAGTGTGGCCACAGCCACCCTTTCCCATCCCCAGAGGGAAATTTCTGCAATACTGTCCTGGGTGGTGTCTGGGACGTCTGGAGCTGTGTTTCTAAGCATGAAGCTATTGCTTTAAAGCAATTTCTCTTTCTCTTTGAAAGGGCTTCTGCAGTGTTTGGGATCAAGGTGCAGCTGCCCTCCTGCAGCATCCCCACAACTTCAGGTCTCCTGGGTGCTTCCCCCTCTCTGGAGACAGGAGCACAGGCTTTTTTCCCTTTGGACCTGGAGATTTCAGCTGTGCTAATTGTCCTTTGCAGCAGTTAGCTCAGCTCCTGGGCTGGCCAGGTGGTCAGCACAATTTGCTCAGGAGCAAAGGGGAAAATAGCTGTAGTGGTAAGCAGTTTCTGCAAGGATCCAACTTTGGGCACTCACTCTGTTCCTGCTGTTTCAAACAAGATGAGTATTTTATGCTCCTCTGCAAGGCTGCTTTCAACCCTCAACCAGTTCACAGACATGCCCTTTCTTCTCCTGCCATTTAACTGGTGGAATTTTCCCCCTAGGGAGGCCTTGGTGCCCCTTTCTTTTGCCATTTATGAAGCCTCCCTTCAGTGGTGATTGTAAAATGTCTTGTTTTTCTGATGGGCTGGGACTGAGCACGGCTGCAGCAGTGGCTCAGAGGCTCAGACACTGATACTCTCCTCCCTGGTGAGACAGGACAAATACAGCCTGCTTGGGAAATGGCAGAGGGGAATGCTCTCTCCTTTCCCAGCTGGCCACGGAGGCAAAAGGGAGCAGATTCATGTGGTGCCTTCAAAGATGACCAATTCCTTGTAGGGAGGGAGTGTAATGCTCTCAAATGAGCTGTAATCACATGAGCAGCAAGGATGCTGATGCCCCCCCAAATGCATTCAGTGAGTCATTCCAACTGCACCACTCTGGGGTTCTGAAGTCCTCTTAATGCTCTGCCAAGGAGGCTGCTCCTCCTGCGTGCCAGCATTAACAGAAATGAAACTGCATGGGCTGAGGCCATCAGGATCAGCAGCTTTCCCTCTTCTGATTACAGCTCCTCTCTGCAAAAATGAGCTGCTGAGAGTAAGGCATTTCCAGGCTTCGTGTTTCTGTGTAGTGAACTGTGTGGCTGACAAGAGCAGAGCAGTTTTACCCACCCAGAGTTTATGGACAGCCCCGTGCCCTGGCAGGGCCTGATCCTGCCACCGGCTGCTCTCTCCCAGCACTGGGACAGCAGCAGCCAACCCTGCCCCCCTGCAGTCCCAGATGTGACTTTGATGGCTGTCACATGTGTCCCTGGCAGCCATGGGGGGACTGTGAGGGTCACACTGAGCCCCTTGCACCCCTGGGGTCAGAGGCAACCAAAGCAGGCATTGACACTGGAGTGCAGAGGGGTGCGGGGTGATGATTTACAGCTCTGGCCTTATGTGTGTGTATGTACACCTCTAGATCTCCTGCCATGCTGGAGGATTTCCACTGCCCACAGAAAAACCCTTACAGGTGAGGTTTGTATTTCTTACTTCGCTCAGAAAGGCTGGAGCCCCTTTATCCCAGAAGTCTGATACCAGAAAAATGTGCTTGATCCTTCCAGACTCATCGTTCCCCTTCCCCTCCTCCCGAGTTCCTTCCTGTTTAATAACCTTTTTACCCTCCCAAGCAGTCTTTACTGGCTAGTTGCTTTCCCATGTTGTTTTACATGCTTTGATTCTTTGCTGCCCATTTTGGAATGCAAAATTAAGCAATGATGACCTGAAATGTGAGGCACCAGGCTCAGGTTTTGGACTTCAGCTGCTGTCTTCACTCCTGGAAGATGTCAGCTCAGTTCCCTCCAGACTGAAATAACAGCTAATCTCACTACAAAATGACATCTGCAGGCATGTTCCTCCACACCCAGCTCTTGTGGTTCTTCTCTTGCATGTTATTCCTCTGTTATATACTGAGCACCATCAGGACCTATTTTATATTCACCTAAATTAAATCTTGTCCCATTTAAATGTTCCCAACTGTCTAAGATATCCCAGGCTAATTCACATTTTGTCTTTGTGTTTTCCATCTGTCTTCCATCATTGTTCCACAAACATGATCAACATTATAATTTATTTCCTTTTCCTCCTTCCTCCCTCTCCCACTGCCCTTTTCCAGGTTTTTAATAGTAGCCAGTTAAAGGCTGATGTGCTCTTTCCTCTGCTGAATGCCTCGTGCTCTGTGGAGGGGCTCATGAATGATTCAGTTGTTTAGGCTCTAGCTGGCAGTCCTGGCAGGATTACTCAAAAGAAACATTTGAGGTTTGTCTACAGTTCCAGATTGAAAAATCCTGAACCCCAAAACAGGGAGCAGAGCCCTACATCATGAAACAGTGAAGAAGGTTGCATATGTATTAAATACATTTTTCACATATATTTTCCAGTTCACTTACCACAGGTAATGTGACAGGATCAGGCTATTAAAATCATAGTTACAACAAATGTGGGCTCTTGGCCCCCTTTACACCAAAAAACCAACTCTGCCTTCAGGGAGTGAACTGAATTTAAACAGACGTGGGCGAGGAGAGGCAGCATTTCACAAGCAGAGCCGTGCGTTGGTGGGGATGTGGCTACAGCTCTGACTGGAATACTGGAGTTGCGTCCCCTGTCTGCCTGGATGCTTGAGGACACCTCTTGTACCAGGGTTTTGGCAGAGCTCATGACCCCTTTGGTGAGATGAGCAGCTCAGATTGTGCTGGTGCTGGGTGGGAATGGCAGAGCAGACAGCAGTGCAGTAAATGTTCATCCTGCACCTCCTGCGTGAGAGCTGAGCTGCTTCTCACCTTTGAGCCCCCCACCATGGCCTGCTCAGCACGATGGACAAATGAATTCCTAGCAGTTTTTTCCTTTTCATTGTCATCTTAGATTGAAAACTTCCTTTTAGTGCCTGTTCAAGCTGTGCCAAGCTCCACAGAGTCCCAGCTGCAACTGCACCTCTTCAGTTCTGCCTGTAATGTAAGTAACAACAAAAATACATCTCCTAAGGACCCCACAAAACTGCTAAGCTCTGATGGCACTCCTCTTCTAAAACCATTCTGGTTTAGAATCACTCATTTTTTTCTGGTTTCACATAGCCTGGAGCTCAGAGTAAACTCGATTCTGTTCTTGCAGGCAGAGGTTTCTGGAATGTGGATGCAAATAGCTTCTGCTCTCCATGCACTGCTGCTCTTTTTTCACTGCTTTAGGATTCAGAGTCTTTCTCAGAGACAGGGTCCAAGGATGCTGCTCATCTCCCTGGGGAGGACCAGGTGCTGCCAGCCTGTGGGTTAACTGGCAGCAGGAACTAAGCTGGAGCAGAGAGGGACTTTGGGGAGAGGGAGCCAGTTCCTGTTTCACCTGCTTTGAGCCACTTCAGGGGAACAAGTTCACCATTCTGGTCCAGTTTTTAATACCACTTTTCCCCAGGAACAGGTCTTGGAGGAGGCAGCAAGCCACAGCCCCCTCAGGTGCTCCCACCTGCCCCACACACAGACCCTGCAGGTAGGGGCAGCCTGGCTGACATCACCCTCTGGGCAGGGGTCAGGAGCAATGGGCTGTAATTAAAGCAATTATGGTTTTAATAAGGCATAATTGATCTAATGGCTTTTTTTTCCAGTCTACATCCTGGATAACCTAAAACCCAACCTCTGAGCTTTTTTTGGAGCTTGTAGGAGGCAAACGTTCATCCCTTGTTTCCTCCTAATTAATTCTGTCTCCAGTCCCACTAGAGGTGGCAGGAGATGCCCCGGTTTCTCTTAATGAAGTCGGTTGGTGCCTGAGGGTTATTTAAAGGCTTGAAGCTACTTCCCAGCATCTCTTTGCAGGGCTGGGTCTTCTCTTCTGCTCCTCTAGTCTGGGAGAGGGGGTCTGGCACCAACCATGGAGTGGCAGGTGGGGAACCACCATCCTTCCCCCTGGGCCAGCCTGCAGGATGAGCTCTGTGCTGAGAGAGGCCAGGAAGCCTGGTGGGCTCAATCTGGGGCTCCTGTTTGTAGCACTGACAGAGCTGAGGCTGGGGAATCACCTGCCAGTGAGGTCAGCCCCAGACCTGGTGCTCCCAGCTCTTGAGTTCTTTGTGGTGGCCCAGATCTTGGTGGGAATGCTTCTTCCCACTGGGAAGCTGGCAGCAGCCCCCTCTCCCTCAGGCCTCCTTGCACCAGCTGCAGGGGCAGCTTGGTGGTGACCCTCTGGAAGGGGCATCTGCCAGAGGCTGGGGATGAGCAGCAGAGGCAGGAGCAGGCACGTGGCACCTGGCCCAGCACCCCGTTCCCGAGCTGTCCCTGATGGTTGCTGAGGAGCCCTGCAGCCACACTCGCCTGCCCTCACAGGCAGCTCCCAAAAGCATCTCAGCTCTTTCTACACATCCAGCCCCAGTCATCTGGTGGGATTAAACCCAGCCTCTATTACATCTGCCTAAAAGTTTCCTGGGGACCTGGGGCTCAGCTGCTCCCTGGAGTGGCATCTCATGGTGTCTCAGTAACTCAGGTACCAACATGACTTTAATACAACTTTTTAAAGTATGCATTTGTATCTTGTAAGCCCTTGAGTACAGCAGAGTCCCTTTTATATTGAAATTCAGGATTCTCAATAACATTTTATTATGAGGATTGCTATTTTTGGAATTGCTGTTACTCTGTTATGAGCAAGGCACCTAACATCCTTCAATATGAAATCATTAAGGGCACAGCAGAGTTCATTACAGGGGCATTTCTCTGGATTAAGAACAAATCAATACCACACACTAATATCACAGCCTGCTACCTGACTTTGGTTGCAAATAGCACATCCAGAGGCAGATGCTCTTCTTTTGGCCTCTTGGCTCTTCTTCCAATATCTTACTTACTGTTTTCCCCCAAGCTGTTGTCATGGATTTATAAGCAAACAAAATCCAAAGGTTGTTTTTTCTTGAGCTACCTGAATATTGTAGCTTTTAAAATAAAGAAGAAAGAAATAACCAGCTTAAGTTTGTGATATTGCAATAACCTCATATGCAATATGATTTCCCTGCTTCTGGAACTTGGCTGAGGGAGCTGAGGTTGTTTTGCCTGGAGAAAAGGAGCCTCAGGGGTGATCTTAACACTCTCCACAGCTGCCTGGAAGGAGGTGGTAGCCAGGTAGGGGTTGGTCTCTTCTCCCAGGCAACCAGCAACAGGACAAGAGGACACAGTCTAAAGCTGTGCCAGGGGAGATTCAGGTTGGACAAAGGGAGGAATTTCTTCGCAGAAGGTGATAGACGCTGGATTGGGCTGCCCAGGAAGGTGGTGGAGTCACTGTCCCTGGAGGTGCTTAAGGAAAGGCTGGATGTTGCACTCAGTGCCATGATCCTGTTGACATGGGGTGTTCAGTCACAGGCTGCACTTCATCCTCCTCACAGGTACTCCAACCTAATTGATTCTGTGAACCCCCCAGATGTACAGAAGGGAGTGAAGGCCTGAAGTTCTCTCTGGTTATGTTTAGCTGATCCCATTGAGAGTTTAGAATACATTTCAGATGGTTTGAGTTAGGAATGTGCCTGCAGGAGGTGGGATGGGAGGGAAAAAGGATGATAATTTATAAGAAGTCTCCAATAGAAGGAAGATCTCTGCTGTCCAGGTATCCTCTGGAGAATTTTTTTCTTTTGTGGAGATGTGCCCTGGTTGAGATGTGGAAGCAGTAGGAGTTTCTTGGCCTCCTGGGCATGCTGCCCTGGCTGGGGGCAAGGGGGTGGGGTAAACACCAGTGTTGTGGTGAGTCTGGCCCCAGCCACCATGAAGGGCCTTCAATCAGGCAGTGCATGACCACCTTGGTCCTGGGTGGAGGCTCCAGCTTTGTTCTGGACAGCACAGATCCCAGTCCTGGACCTGTCCTAAAGCAAGTTTGCCCATTGGTGGTTTGAGATGAAGGCAGGCCAAAAGGGGTTTAACTGGGGGATGCCAGGCTGGCAGGAATCACCAGCTGCCCTGGCTGTTGCTCAAACACCAGGAATCATCTCCCAAGATGTCTCTGGCTGTAGCTGAAATGGGAGTTTGTCCATGGTGCTGCTCCCAGCTCCTGCAGCACCACATCCATGTGGTTGAGTAGCAGCTCAGGTCGCTGACATGAAAGCTGCCACAGCCAATGGCATCTGTTTCTCTTTATTTATTAGAAGCAATTTTTCATCAGTGGAATTTAATTATTAGTATTTTGCTTTTAAAAACGTCGCTTAATGGAGGAAAGCAGCCATTTTTCTAGGCTGCATTTAATGCTGAGTGGATCCAAAGGGGCTTTTCTTTAATCTATGTTGACAATAATATTAAAAAAACCTGAAGTTGGTGAAGTGTGGAGCTGTAGGCCATCTCTGTAATGATCTGAAGCACTCAAGCCCTTATTAACTTAATGCTTTCATTTAGTAGCTCATTCCTGGAGGAAGACCTCCTAGTCAAACTGCTATTGCTTTTTAAAAAACCTAAAGTTAGTAATTGCTTCAGCTGCACATCTCATTACAAGGAAAGGCCTACAGCCTAGAGCAGCACACATCTGATTTTTGTTTTTAAACTTTCCAGGGGAATTTCAGCAAAACCTCTTGTTATACCCCCAGCCCAAGCGTTAGCTATTGCATTGCTGCCTATACATTTATAAACTCAACTGTAAGAGTTCTGAATTCCCACTCTCTGTGGAAATGGGAGGCTGGAGGGCTTGGCTGTACCTGTTATGGTGTTGGGGAGGAGCTGGGCAGAGCCCATCAGCTGGTGGGCAGGGGCTGCTCAGTGCTGGGAGGAGGAGCACATCCCCTTTCATCAGGGCACCCTTTAGCCCTACATAGGGGCCACTGCTCTGACTACCCTCTACCCCCTTGTTCCATAAAGTGCATGTTCCTCCCTTCTCCCTCCTATCACTGCCTGGGAAGGAGCACACTTTCACACACACTGCTGGAAGGAAGACTTCGTTAAAAAGGAAAAAAAGAAGGAAGGAGGCCTTTAAGGCAGCTTTCAGTAAACAGCTGGGGATAATTGGGCTTTAGCTGTGTTCTTATAAACCTTCTGGATTGCTGGGTACAGTGATGCTGCTGATTTCTAAACTGCTGCAAAAGGTCAGGGCAGCAGCTTTCCATCAGCAGTGGGCTCTGCTTAGTGTCAAAAAGTGATTTTTAAAAATTTAATTAAAAATATTCCATTAGGATTTGAGGATATATGATAGGGGCTGCTGATAAGGATGCAAGAAGACACCAGGGGTTGGGTGAGGTTAGGCTACTCCTTGTTGCTTATCTCTGATGGTTTCTGAAGAGTGGGATGTGCCATCCCAGAGGTTCTGAAAGGGAAACTGAGGCATTGCACTGGTTGCCCAAGGCTCACATTAACTAGGCTGTATGTTCTTGTCAAGGCCTGTCCCTGAGCACACACCATGAACTGAAGCCTTTTTCTGTCTTTGAAAGACACGAGCAATGATGTTACACAGAGATGGGCAAAGGGAGCCTCTGCTGCTGCTGTGGGCCAGCCTGGAGAATGCAGAGAGAGAGTGGAATAGGATGGACCCAAAGTACTTCAGGAAATATTCCCAATGAGCTTCATGCACTTGGAATGAGTCTCTGGAGAGATGTTGGCAAGGAAAGTGACATTTAGGTAATCTCCGAAGAAATTCAAAGCTTGTAGGTACAGCTGTGGTGAGCCACTAGAAAATGTGGAAAGCAGCAGCTCCTGAAAGGTCAGTATCTAAAAAGTGGGTGCTGAGCACAGCTGTCCTACTCCTGGCACTGTTTTATTTAAACTTACTTAATTTCCTGGAGTTCTCCAAGTAGACTTGCTTTTAAAAGAAGGAGATCTGATTTCCAAAGAGACAGTTTTCAGTATTTATTCCTCCTAGCTCTAAATCCAGCCTGTGGGATGGGCAGTGTGTTATTTCAAAATCATGGTGCCCACAGAAAGGCTTGACCACAGCCTTTTCCACTTGCTTTGTTAACTGCCAGGCATCTTGAGCTCCCTAAAGTCTGTGGGCTTTTAGCTTTTTGTCAGCTGTTCTACGCCTTTCTTTGATCTTTAGTTGTTCATCTTCTAAAGAGCAGGGAATAATGAATCCATTTTATTAAAACACTTGCATCGTATTTGGGAGGGATAAAGAAAGGCTTTCCTGCATGAATTTTCTGGCTTGGCTGTTCCAAGACTCAGTGTTAAACACAGGAGCAGGTGTATCCTGAGAGTAATTATGGGGAAACCTGTGTGGTGCTTGGGCTCACGTGGCTTCACCCCTGCTACCTGTGCCCTACAGCACAAGGGAAGGTGGAGCTCACCACAAAGGATGACTGACAGTCTGGAAATGTGTCTCTGTGGAGAAGGAGAAATTGGATTGGGGTGCAAACCCTAACATTTTCTGCGTGACTTGGCTCCACATTCCCTATATATTTTTGGAAGGGAGTGTGAAGGAGAAAGCAATGAGGGTTTAAAAAAGACTTACTCCCATGTGAATATTGTGCTGCTCCCAAACAGCAGCCTGCAGAAAAGCCTTGCAGCTGCCCCTCAGTAGCAGGAGTCACTGCAGCCAAAGGTAACTTCTTACCTTTTATTTTCCTCTATGGCCTTATGTGCTAGAGGTGCACATGGTTGGAGTCTGCAACAAGAATTGAAAGTTCTTTGAGTGCCTAATGCTTGGGCACCTCAAACAGCTTTTCTTAGCAGAATTTAACAAAATGAATTAATCCTGGACACCTGAGTGGTGTAGGGCACCACAGGTTCCCAGGTCATTTTAAGTCACACTGAAGTTAATGAAAAGACTCCAGCAGACTTCAGTGGGCCACACATCAAACCATCCAGCATGGCAGAGCCAAAGGCTTGGCCACATGCTCCCTGTCCTGGGTTTTCAGACATCTTTATTGTGCTGTCCCCACTGAGCAATTAAAAATGCTTTCTCACTGGCTGGAGAAATTGAATAAAAATTGGGGCTGAAAGCAAAGCCACAATGTAAATCATCGTGCAAATGCACTGAAGGGGAAAGCAAATCTATGTTCATATTCTGGGCAGTCAGAGCCAGGTGAAAGCAACATTGTCTTGGAGATGTCTCAATTGAGAAGTTTCAGTAATAAGAAAATCCTGCTGGCTAATTGAGCTCAAGTGGATGTACATGGGTCTGCTCTGAGAGGGGTTAAAGTAGACATGCTATTTTCTTCCAGGATCCATACTGAAGTTAGAAACTATTTGGAATTACACTGATTCTAGAGGAAAATAGGCTATTTAGTTCTGGTTTTGTTTGCTCCTTTTTTTTTGTCAGGGCAAGGATTGATTTTTCTTCTAGGGCCATTTGCAGGGAAAGAGGTAGCTCCTGTTCTGGATTCTCACAGATTATTATCAGTGAAATATAGGTTTGTAGCCACGGGGCTAGTTAGACATTTTGATGGAAATACACTGTTATGAGGGTCTGTGTAATGGTTTTAATCAGAATTTTGAGAGTTTTCATATTTCTTCATATAGACAAGAAACATATACCAGAAGTCAGACTTCAGTATCTAATTCCAGACTGCATTTAGGGAAAAGTCATGGGAAGAACAAAAGCCCAGCAAACATCTCTCAGTAAATCACCCTGGGGTGAGACCCTCACTAGAGGAGGTTTTTCAGAGCAAAATTCCTTTTGAGATATAAAACCTGAGGCTCATTACAGATCAGCACAAAAGCATTTCACTTCCTTCCTGCAGATGGACTCAGAAGTATGATCAAGAAGGTTTTTTTGTTTAAAATTGTCATTTCAACAAACGTAAAGCTTTCCAAGCACACACAGAGCTTGGTGCTGATGCTCCAGGTTGAAGCAGGAGGCTGAGCTCCCTAAGCAGCTCCTCTGTACTTCCACGACCTCAGCTCCCACTGTGTGTCGCAGGCACTGCTTTGTTCTTCTGGGATGTTTGTGATGTGTGAGGGGAGGCTGTGGCTTGGGTGACAGAGGGTCTTCTGTCACACTTCTGATTGTGCCTGCTTGCTTTCCCAACGCTAGGTGTGCTGACTTTGGCTGGGCTAGAGCTAATTCTCTTCACAGTGGCTGGTATGGGGCTGTGGTTTGGACTTGTGCTGAACACAGGGTTGGCAATACAGAGATGTTTTTGTTATTGCTGAGCAGGGCTCACACAGAGCCAAGGCCTTTTCTGCTTTTGGTATTGCCATGCTGGGGAGGAGGATGGGAGGGTGGGAGGAGACTCAGGCAGGACAGGTGACCCCAACTGACCAAAGGGATGTTCCAGACCAAATTATATCAGTATGTAAAGTGAGGGGGAGAAAGGGGGAAACATTTGAAGTGATGCCATTTGTCTTCCCAAGGAATTATTACACCTGATGGGGCCCTGCTCTCCTGGAGATGTCCAAACACCTGCCTGCCCATGGGAAGCAGTGAATTAATTCCTTGTTTTGCTTTGCTTGTGTGATCAGCTTTTGCCTTCCCTATTAAACTGCCTTTATCTCCACCCAGGAGTTTCCAGCTTTTACCCCTCTGATTCTCTCCCCAGAGAGGGTCATTCCTGCTGGTGGGAAATGAGGGAGTGGCTGTGGGGGGCTTGGTTGCTGCTGGGGTTAAACCACGACTGGGGTTAGTGCAAGCCCTGCAACACTTTTCAAGACAGACTTGAAAAATTTCCAAAATGTTTTACATGTAAAATGAATAAGTGACTGCAGAGGAGTGGTGGGATTTTTGTATTTTTCAAAAACCTTCCAACTGACAGAATTCTTAATGTAATTAAGGACTGCATATTCACTACCATTTATCTTCTTTTTTTCCCACTGCTGCCTATCTGTTGATTTTGTTAAGGGCTTCTTTTTCTGGTTGAGGGAATACTGAAGCTTTTTTGTTTCTTTTGTGTATACACATCTTTTACATTGTCTTGAAAAACTGTGGTTGTTGTGAGCATATTTAATGACTCTTCCCAAAGACATCTGGCAGGTAAAAAGCACATCCAATACTCTTATGTTATTAACTGCTGCAGAAGGTAGCACAGGGGAAGTGACAGCAAAAAGGGAATTACTTTCCTAGTTACCAATGAACAGGGGTGAAAGATGGGATTTATAGAAATCCATTGAAAATTTCAGACTCTTTCTGCAACAGGATTTAAGCTCTGCTCCTGCTCCTAACCCCCCCAAGGACAAAACTCTCGAGATAACTTTTCACATGATCACAATGAACTGTATGCTTTGCCACATTTTTTGGTTAATGCTGCATTTGCAAACTCCTGAGGAAAAGCTGTGGTGCACACAGGGTGTCAGGGGCTGCAGGAGCTAATGTTAGTGCCTGCTGTGACTGACTCTTGCTGCTCAGGTGTTTTTGCAGCTCCTTGGGTAACATCTGTCAGAGGGAGTGATACCAGACTGCCACTGGCTTCCACTGCACCCTGGTTTTGAGAATAGTAATGAGAGCAACCTAGGTGGCTTTTTCTTTTTTCCCTTGCATTTTTTTCAACGAAGCCTGCTGTGTTTTTGCAGATTGCATTTGCATTATTAAGTATTTAGGAGCCGTAACTTTTAATGTCAGACAACTTGGCACCCGCTTTGAAAAGAAACATGTTATTCTGAAGCAGAGAGCGAGATTAGAAATTTGCTTTTGCAGATAGAAACCGAGGCCTGTCAGCTCATCTAATCCAGTTCCCTGGCAGTGATGCAGGCCAGCTTTCTGCACGGCATTCCTGCACGCTGCCTCTGCCAGACGTTCCCGTCTGGGCTGCTGCGCTCCCAGCGGGACCCGCCGCGGATCTGTGAACAGGCTGCACACGGGGCTGCGGCACACCCCACTCTGACAGGGAAAAGCATCTTACAGCTCACTGGGGAAAGGTCATCCTCTAGTTCAGTGTCCCTTTTACAAAATAGCCTGCCTGAGAACTGAAGGGCTTTTTTTGGTTTGTTTTTATAGTGTGTTCAGCTTGCTAATACGGCAGGCATGCAGAACATAAGCTACCCAACCAACTATGAAACAAATGCTAGAATTAATTGCTTAATTCTCTTTGCATTAGGGTAAAGCACAGGTTTTAAAATGTCTTCTGTGAAGAATTGCTGAATATGAGAAACATCTACTACTGTCTTGTAGTAAATTGAAAAGCAAGTTCAAGTGTAAAGATTGGTTGGGTGATAGCCAAAGGCAAGCAGCAGTCCTGCCTCTTATTTTGTGAGACAATCTAGTTTTAAGCTTTGTGGGTACAAGTTTGACCCAGTAAGCACATTAAATAATGACTATTTCTGTAAACCCAAGGTTTGTTCAAACCAGATTCTTTGTGCTACAGAAAAGAATCCACAGAGATACTTCTTACCCTGAAGCTAATACATGAGTGCCAAGAGTGTAATTGCACCAAAGAGCAAGAGACTGCATCCTAAGGAATTATCCCCTTTTCCAGCCCATTCTCTACTGGGCTGCTGTAATGATGAACTAATGCTGCATTTGCACAAAATCCCAAACCTGCACAGGTGCAGGAATGCCCTCCTTCACTTTCAGGTAAGATGCCTGTGCCATGGACAGGGTGTGCCATGCACAACAATGCATCTTCTTCATGACAGAAAGCAGAGTGAAAACATGATCCACCTTACAAGCTGATTGTGCAAGAGAAAGGTGGGACCCTGGCGCAGGGTCAGTGCCTGTCTGGATGCAGGTGACCTTTCCCAGCCCTGCAGCTCCAGCTGCCCTCTCTCCCTTGCAGCCCCTCTGTCAGGGCAGGCAGCACCGCAGCACACGCGCAGCACAACGTGAAGTCGCTGAGATGATGAGTGGTGGAAGTGTTTGTACCAGCCACAGAGGGGTGCAGGTGCTTGGCAGCAGCAGCACTTTGATCCTGTTCACACCAGCACGCCTCAATTCTCACATCCAGTGCTCTCCGTGGAGACACTCAGACATGTTTTGCTTAAATGAAGGCACTGCACCATCTGAATCAGTGTTTTTGTGATGCTGCAGCCCCAGTGTTTGGTAAGGATCGGGGCAGAGAACACAAGTTGATTTTAACTGCGGTAGGAAGTGTTCTCTGTGGGCCCCAGCAGGTTTTGGGAGCAATGCCTCACAAATGTACCCACTTCCATGTCACTGGAACCACAGCTCAGCCCTGTCTGCCTAGTGTAGGACACTGAACTGGGTACTCAGCAGTACCTCTAACCTTAAGGTAACCAGCAAGATCCAAGCATACACTTTACTTTAGCCAGAAACTGTAGGAAGACTACAAGGGAAAAACCTCCTTTATTTCAACATTTTAATGAAATATAATAGTTTTTCTACATGGACAAACATTTGGTTTTACTGGCAGAAGCATCTAGAAGTTCACGACTCCAAATACTGATTTAAGAAGAAGCATCCAAACTTTTAATCTCTAAATCTTGTTTAAGTGGACTTCATCATTCCTTTGTTTCCTTGAAAGAGGTTAGTGGCTTGGGGCAGCATTTTATCCCGAAGATAAACATCTCTTGATGGTTCCACTACAGTTGGCATTCATTCTTTACTGCCTGAAGTCCAGTTTCAAGTTTAAATTAGAGATAGGTTCCACATGGCTTGCAGCACAGTGCTTTTTCCATCTCATTTCTCCAGGGGTGCATAATTCAAAAGCTTCTCAATCAGATCCACATGGGCGAGGAGCATTCTGCGGCAGCAGTATCTCTTCAAGCCAAGGGCATCCAGGGCATCTCTATTAACGAACAACAATTAAAAAACACAACAGATGAAGTGAGTCAGAACCACTTGTAAGCGTTTCCTAAGCAACACACTGATTACTTTGAGCTCAGTCATAGAGGGAAATTTGTTTGCAGTTCAAAGACAGACAGAAATTCAGCATGTGCTGTTAATGCCCTTTTCCACCTAGTGCTGTTGAGCATGTTTGCCCATCCTCCAGCCGGCCAGAGCACAGGATCTGCTGCTGAGAAGGGTCCCCAGCTGCCACCGTTTTCAGAGGGCACTGTTTTAACATGTTTCTGTAAACTGAGGATGATTCTTGCCCATTTCACAAGATAAATTTAAGATCTGAGCCACGCTAAAAAGGTGAGATATACAGCAACTAAAATAACTGGGAACACAACCTCCCCCACACAGGGATGCTAATTCTGAGGATGGCTACAATCCTTCCCAGCTCCCATGGGAGAAGGCACTCGGTTATACAACCTGCCCCCCACATACACACAAGTAAGTAGGTGCAGACTGGCCAGAAATCAGTGTTTTACAGTCTTTCCACTGAATTCCTTCAGAGTGACTGCTCCAGATTCTCATGTTTGGGTAGGGGATGTTGAGTCATCCCAGCCTGAACCACTGCGGGTGTTTCCCATGGCTGTGGCTGTCACCCCTCTAAAAGGTCACGGTACTACCACGATCTTCAGCTGGCACCTCTGAACCATAAATCAGGCTGATGCTCCTTCAGAATGGGACACTCATGAGACATGACTGATCTCAGGTCTTTAGGATGATACTGATACAATGCAGTGCAATAAAGCATTTGCTCCAAACAAACTTAATTTCCTGGAACTTGTAATTCTCCTGCAGGAATAAGCCAATGGATACTTTTCTAAAATACAAAGGACTGAAAGGAAGCCTCTGCCCAAGCTGGACCATGGTAAAAGGTTGTTTAGCTTCATGTAGTACAGTCTAACTGCAGGAGCCAACTTCCAGCAGCTTCTCTGATGTCACTCAGTCCTTGCAACCATTGATAGTGCAGCAGGGCTGCTCGTTCTAGGACAGCACCTGCAAAACTTGTTTTAGATAACTATAAGAACACTGAGGGGCATTTCAAAGAATATTTATAAGTAACATCACATGATGTCTCAATTTTCCAAAACACTTGAGAACAAAAGCATCTGATGTCTGTTGATATGTAAATTTTAAGAGCTATCTGGAGAATTCTGAACTCTCACTTGCAGTTATCAGAGATGCAAAATACTAACACTGATCACAATTTCCAAAGTCATACTGTATGCTTTGAGACGACTTTAGTTGTATTTGCCTTTTCCTCCAGCTTCCAAGGACTTGCGGAAAAAGAGCACTTTTAAGGGATAAACAGAAAGGTGTGGGTGCCTTTTTCAACTACTGATTCTTTAGATAAGTCTTCCCATTTTGTCCATCCATTTCTTAAGCTGCCGTTAACAGTGATTCCGTACTGCACTGTAAGATTTTAGCTGTTAGATATCTGTAAACTCCACTTCTTACCATAATTGCATTAGTTTGAACAAGCACCCCAGAATCAAGCCAATGATCACAATTGTTTTCAAGTGAGCATTTGTCAATGACAACACAAAACTCCTATACAAAAGCAAAGAAATAATAAAGATAGGGAAAATACTAAAACGCTAAACACTTCTTAAACTTGTAACATTTTTTCCTTCTCTCCCTTTAAAAAACTGATCACGTTGGTGTCAAAGCTGGGTATATGGAAGGGGAAGGGAAGAAACGGGCAAATGTGTACAGTTCCATATTTGGGAACGTTTTGGGTACAATAGCCACGACTTGGCAACTTCCACTGCTTCCCTGAAAGATTCAGTGGGGAAACAAATAGTTTGTTGCCTACTGTAATTTCTAACTTTTGGTTAAACAATCTCAGAATGGTTTTTAGCCTCTCTACGTCTCTTTCATGACGCCACGACCCTGTACTTGTGCCTCTGGCCCTGCCTGGGCAGGGAGGCCGGCCGGGATGATCTCCGGAGCTCCTTCCCAGCCCAGCGGCTCTGGGATCTTGTGCTCTGTGTATCACCCAAGGCACGACTCGAAGGACGCAGAAATGAAACCCACCCTTCGGTGTACTCCGCCTGCAGAAGGCCGAGGTAGGCTTCCCACTTGTTCCCCACTATCTTGCCGCACGTGAAGCACCTGACCGGGATGATCATTTCTGCGCTGTGCCTGCAACGACACAAACCCCGCGTCAAACCCCGGCCAAGCGAGCGGACACCGCGCTCCGCCACTGCGCGCTCAGGGCTGCGCTGCCCCGCAGCTCCCAGGTCCCGAGGGCTACCTGGAGGCGAGCGAGGGGCCGATGCCAGCGCCGCTCCCGCCCTCAGCGCCGCTCCCGCCCTCAGCCCCGCGAGCGGCTCCCACCGCGCGGCTCCTCCGCTGCCGATGGCCGCCGGCCGCCACCACCGCGCCCGGCCGGGGGAAACCGCGCCGCCGCCGGCCGGCCCGACACGCCGAGCGGGCGGGTTGAGCGGCCTTACTCCCCCCCCCGTGTACTTGATGGTAGCGGCCCGCGGTACGGCGTCCCCGGCGGCCCAAGAGAGTGCCCGGGCGCGCGCGGGGGGGGCGGGCTCGCGGCGGCGCCGGGCGCGCGGCGCGGTGAGTGGCAGCCGGGGCGCCCCGAGCGCTGAGCGGCGGCACCGCGACCGCCCCCGCGCCGCCTCCTCCCGCCGCGCCCGGGCGGGCACTTGTTGCATTGCGAGAGGGCTTCGGCTGCGGGCGGACTTGTCATCCCGTCCTAGCTGAGGTACCGCAGCGGGAAGCGCAACTGGTGGCTGCGGCGCGGTAGCCGCCCGCCCGGTCCGGCGGAGGGGAGAGGGATGAGGGGTGAGGGGTGGGCATCCCGCGGGCAGCGCTGAGGGATGAGCCGGGGCACCCCGCGGCAGCTCCGCGGGCAGGGGCGCCGGCGCCGTGTGTCCTTCGCTCCCCCGGGGCAGGGGAACGGCGGGCGGTGGGACCCGCCGCTGTCGCCGTGTCGCGACCCTGTCAGCGCAGCATCGCGGCGGCGCTCGGGGCCGGTTGCCCGCGGTTCGGCGGCTCCCTCGGGCGGGAGGCGGCGGCACAGCCCGCTCCCGGCGCTGCGGGGCTGTTCCGCAGCTCCGTGCTGCCCGGACAGGCGATGTCTCTCCGGTGCACTCGCCCTCGAGCCCCGGCCAAGTTGCGGGCGCTGCGGTGGCTGCGGGATTGCCGAGAGTTTCCAAACTCCGGGGCCGGCTGGGACGCGGCGCCGTCCCGTTAGCTCGCGGTGCCGCTGCGCCCGGTGCCGTGACCTGTGCGCGGCCGGGCTCCCGCAGGTGTGCGCTGCCCCGGTACCGCCGCTGTGGCGGCCGTGCCCGCACCGAGGGCAGCCTTTCGGCGGGGCCGGGGCCGCTCCCCGGCTCGGGCACAGCCGCGGCTGGCGGCGGGCAGCGCGGCCGGTCCCGCTGGGCACCCGCGCCGGGGAGCTCTGGTGGCAGAGGATAATGCATCCTGAAACTGCTTGACTCGCATTTCGTTAATCTAAGGATCGGGGAAGCATAGGCGCGGGCAGCGTGTGCTTAGCGGAGGGAAGCGCGCTGCGATGGGTACAAACTTTGGGGACGGGCACCGCTGTTCTAGAGGCTCTGGGATGAAGCATTCCTCTGTCAGTCCTTATTGCTCTCTCGTTGCAGCGGTAGCGTTATGCTAATTGTCCTTGGGAGAGCAGAAATTCTCCCCAAGTGCTGTTATTTTCCTGCTAAAGTATCTGTGAGTTGATACAGTGCACAGCGCAGAGCCATTAATGTCAGGCATATAAATAATTGTGTCTTAATGCACAGCTTATGTTAATACGTCTTTCGTGACTATTTTTTGAACGACTGGATTATTGACCCTCTGCACAGAAATGCCAGACCTAACATGAACCGTAAAAGAGCAAAAAGTTTTGTTTTAATAAATAAGGGCTTGAGGTTGAAAGCATTTTTACAATTCTATTGCTAGCGAAAAGACAGTAATTTTTGCAGTCCCAGGAATAATTATGCGCAGTTGTGAATGGAGCGAATTGACTTGGCATGGAGGGTAGATGAACCTCCTGCGATCTCTAGATTATGATCATTATTGTTATTGTAGGCCAGTGGGAGCAAAACCGTGTCTTTCCTTTTGATCCTTTGATTTCTTTCTTTTTTGGGGGCAGGAGGGGGTGGGGAGTTGAGAATTTGAAGATTGTGCTTTGATGCATTTTCAGTAGCAGGGCTCCAAAGTAATTTTCTTACTGAACTGTGTGGTAGAAGGCATTTGTGTTTGGAGATGGAAATTTGCAATTGAGAGTGAGAAAGAGGGGCTGGAGCTGGGCTTCACAGCTAAGCCACAGCATTAGATATAGGTTAGCATGTTCTAGCTGCCTTGTAGAAACGTGCTTGCTTGTTTCTTGAAAACAAAACAGACCTCTAACTTTTGGACCTAGTTCACATATGTGACTTTGCTTAGCGTCTTTTTTTCAAAGCAAAATGTGCTCGGCTTGTTTGCACACCATTACTTTAACTTTGTCATGTCTCTTTGGGTGACCTGCCTTGGCTGGGTGATGGACAATGAACTATTAGGTCTTTCATGGCTGTAGCTGCTTTGATCCTAGAAGCTGTAAAGAGTTTTATGAACTATGACCTGGAGAGACTGCTACATACCAAAAA
Source organism: Melospiza georgiana (assembly GCF_028018845.1). NCBI lineage: Eukaryota > Metazoa > Chordata > Aves > Passeriformes > Passerellidae > Melospiza > Melospiza georgiana. The sequence goes on from NC_080435.1 coordinate 13,314,895, forward strand.
CTCTGCTTAACTTCATATATCCTCTGCTTAATCTGACCATTTGCCAAGCTGCAGAAGTCTGTTTAGAAGAGCTGTGGGGGAATGTGCACACATGTGACTATTTGGGAATTAGTCAGTGTTTTATGGGCTGTTAGCTCACGCTGATTAGGAGGACTGCAGCTTGAGCCATATGTGGCATTGCCAGCTTTCCACTCTTGTTCAGGTGAGCTGGGTACTGATGGCACTCAGCTGTTAGTGTTTAGTGAAATTTGATCTCTTCAGCCATTCTTTTGAAGAGGGTGGAAAGAATTCAAGAACTGGGTCTCTTTAAGCATCCTTTGAAGAAGAATTGCAAAAATTGAAGTCCCAGCTCTTAGAACGAGAAGTGCAACTCTTTCTCACAGTAAGTTCTTACCACATTTCTGGTCCCTTGCCACCTTCAATAAGCAGCAGTCCTCAAACTGCTGATTCTTTGGGCCTTCAGGCAGCCTGCTGGTCAGAAAACCCACTGGAGCCGTCATCAGCATTAAGCAGAAGAGACTGCCCTGGAATTAATCGAGTTGAAGAAGGCTTGAGAACTGTGGGCTGCTTTCTTGATGTGCAGCTGGAGCAGCTTGAGCAGCTTCTGTCACGTGCATTTGTTGTGAGGCAGTGCAGATAATGCACCCGCCTTCTTCCTGTGATCTGAACAGCTTCTGAAAGCTGACAGTGTTCTGACCCATTGTCACTGTTGGGATGAGGCTCCTCCTTGGCATTTTTGGGTGGATTTAGATCTGTAACATGTAGCTAGGCATCACTGCTCCTTGGCATTGTTGGTGATGTGTGCTGAAATCCTAGGCTGGTGATTAAGGAGTCAACCCTGCTTCCTGTTCTCCTATCCACAAAATGCAAGGGAAAATATTGCTGCTTGTTTAAAAAACAAACAGAAATGAAGTCAGTTAAGTGACCTGGCTGATTGAACTACTCCTAAAATACTTCTGTAGCTAGAGTGGCCATATGACCTCGTGCAGTTCATGCTGGCAAATGGTGTCTTTTCTGACCTTGTCTCTGTAATTAGGGCTGGAGGAAAGACTTGTGAGATCTTTGCACTTGCACTGGTAGTGTGAGAAACTGGTAGCTAAAAGGTCGTTTTTACTTTGTTGGCTGCAGTAGGTCGGGTTTAGGTGTGCACCCTCACGAGTCTGGGAAATTTTGACCTTTCACCACTTTTCACCTCCTGTTGTTGTTCCCTTCCTCTGACTTTGCTTATTCTATGTACATGTAGATAATGGCCAGAACTGAAGACGTGGGTCTTTTAAGATCTGACTTGCCAGTGGTATTCAAGGGTAGGGAATTGTTATTTAAATATAGGACTCTTTAGGGCAACTTTTCCATGAAGGATTGTTTTAGTGCTATTGATCACGATGCAGGCTTCTATAAAGCTGTGGGTAGCCCTGTTGGCCCTGCTTGGAGTTAAAAGCTGTCTTGCCTGTTGCTCCCTGTGGTCATTTAGAGAAAGAATGTTAGCAATTTTCTCTCCATCTCCAACCAACTCTCAGAATCCTGTGCACAATGGCAAAAGTGCCATATTCAGTGTTTTACTCCTTGGATCCCAGCGAGGTCAGAGAGGGAAGAATCCTAAGAGGAAGAGACTCACATTTATTGTGAAGTGAACGGTTAAATAGGACATTAGTCAGGAACTGAAATGTGACATGGAAAGTTTAATGTATATAAATAATTTACATAGCAGTAGAGAGTCAGAGGAAGAGGGAAATATACAGAAACAAACATGCAGGAGGAAGCTTGGCTGTTTTTTTTTTTCAGGCACATTTTCCACTCCACGTTTGCTAAATCCTGCAGACGTGCTCTTGGGCTTTCTCTAGTCCTGGTTAACTGCTCAGAAGTGTGTCATTCATCCTGTTGCACAAAAGGTGAAGGAAAGTGGCTCCCTCTGGAGCTAGCTAGTATCTTTGGAAGTCCTCCTTTCCCCTCCAAAGCATGAAGGCTTAAGGAGCAAAGAGTGGCATAGAATATAGATTTGTTTCCCCCTTGATTATTTTTTTAAAAGTATTTTTTAGTGAGTGCCCTTCTTCCCCCAGCTCCACAGTGGAATTGGGTGTAGTGATGTGATGGTGGGGAGGTGGGGAAGGCAAGGAGAGGCAGGGGTGATGAAAGCAGGAAAGACTTGGCTGCTCTGTAGAGCTTTGTGCGCTTGGTTGCCCCACACACTGTTTAAGAGCTGCTCAGGCCCCTGGATTTAGTGAAACAAATGCTGAAGCTGCTAAGCAAGGAGAAATGAGGAGAAATCTCTCTAAGCTGGGGATGTGACTGCAGCTCTACTGTAATACCACACAAGCCTGATGCTGCTGATTTCATTAAAAGCGTCATTCAGGGCCTCAAAGCAGGTTTTAATACTTGCTATATGTTTTTTTAAATATGCTGACCTTATCTAGTAAGCCTGTAATATTTGTTGCAATGAAGAACAGCTGCTGCATAAATACATATATAACATCAGTTGCCAATTCTGTAAGCTGTGCTGAGACTGTGACTTGTTTGAAGTGGGGTTGCTATTAAAAGGCAGGTGGCAAGATGTTTATTTTGCACCTTGTTAATTGCTTGTTTTTCCTGCTGTAATTGGCTTCCTAATGGGGGCAGAATGTGCTTGGTTTTGCACACAAAGCTTCATTAGTGACAACTGATGGAAAGGATTCAGAGGGTGGGATTTAGATGAAATATATATATATATTGAGTAACAGATGTCTCTGCTAAATAGAGTGCATGAGGAAGTCCTGTAGATGCATCCAAAAATGCAAATGTTTTCCCATGAAACGATGTAAGATGGGCTAGTGTTAGGTATAAGGATTGCTGCCTATTACTTGAGAAGGGGGCAGAGATGTTATTTATGTTATTTTTGTGGGGCAGAGATTTTGTTCTGCTGGACTGAACAGGAGTTAGGATGCTGGGATGGTGCTCTCTGCTCAGGACTCTTGGCATCCAGGTATTCAGAAAGAGATCTTTGAGGGTCTCTGTGGCATGTTTAGACTTTGCTCCTGCTGACAAACTGGAAGATGGTGAGCAGTGGTGGAATTCTGTGACTCTGTAAGCTTTGTGGAGCCATCCCTGCCTCTTGTGTTCAAGAGCTGTTCCACTGGGCCCTTGCAGGCAGGGCATGGTGGTGGAAAAGCACAGCTGGACATCCATGGTCTTACAAGTGAGATCTTAAAAGTGCTGTGCTTGGCTGTGCTTACAAGTGAGAGCTAGGGGTGGATGCTCCACAAAGACTGTTCTTGTTTCAATAATGACTTTTTGTTTTTAATGTGGTGTAAGAGAGTGGTCTGAGAGTCATCAGGATGGTCATCTGACACCATTGTGTTGGAGGCCATCAGATTTTTGTGCTGCTCAGTTTAATATGCTCTTGTACCTGTAGAGGTTTTGTGAAAATTTCACCTGCTGTAGGTGAAAGGTGAATGCACTTGTGTGTGTTTATGTATGCATGTGTATATAAAATTAATAATGAAAGGGTAAGATGGCTCTTCATGGAAATGAAGCCCTCCTGTCCCCTCCTTTTTTTTTAAGCACTGTGATGGGATTGAAAAATAGACCTGTCTATTCCCTACTTTTATGCTTCCTCAGATGCCAGTATTTAACTAGTTTAAGACTGGATTTATCTGTCATGTTTTTTCTTAGAAAGGTGACTTCAAGGCAAAAGTATTGCCAGTCTTGGATTGACAAATTTTATAGGAAAAAGTATTTATTACATGAATATATCACAGCCTAATTGACTGTTTCATGTTGGAGGAGAAGAGTAATATCCTGAGGCAGCATTTTAATCAGAAACATCACAAGACTGCCCATCAGCTCTACTCTTCCATGTAAGTGTCCTTAGATGACAAAATAATTCCCTTTCTTGGGATAGTGCTTTTAATTTCTGCAGAATCTTTTTTTCCCCCAGAGTGAAGAATGGGCTGTGTAGTTGAGGTGAGGTCAGGACTTGTCAATTATTAAAGCTTGAAGGGAAAAGCCCCTTTTCCCTTCAAGGAAGGTGAAAGGAAAGGTGGTGTTCTTCCATGGAGACAGGACTGCATATTCCCACTGAGCTCATGGATGTGCTTTTGCCTCTGATGTGCTCCCTGCCTTTGGTTGAGAACCCTTTGCTCTGGCTCTGTACACAGGCCCCCTCCCATCAGGGTTTATCTCCAAAAACACTGTAGGGGGCCATCCCTCTTGTAGTCCTTTACCATGGCATGGATGAATTTCTGAATTCCAATGAAAAGGAGCAGGGGGGAAGATGTTCTAACTTAGTTTTAAGTCTTATCTCTGAGGTTCTCATAAGTGGTGATGGATGTATTTGGAGCACAGGATTAAAGAGCAGGCTCTGCTGAATGCTGTCCTTTGGGGGATGCTTATGTCTGTAATCAGACTTGGTGCTCGGACTTTTTCTTCCATTTGTCTTCTGGCCAGTCTTGTACCTTGCAAGCCTTCATGGGAGTGGGAACAGAAAGTGATTTCTGTAAGTAGGAGAAAAGATGCATCTTGCTGAGTACTTTATCTCTTGACAGTGGCCAGTAGTGGCTGCTTAAGGAAGCAGATAAACATGAAGCAAGTGTGCAGTAATAATGAAGTGGGATGCATTTTGTATTTCATGTCAGTCTGTGTCTGTAATCTTTTTCCAGAACTGAGCAAATAGAGAAGAAAATGTATTTTTTCTGATTAAAGCAACTTCAGTTTGGGCATGTCAGCCGGCTGTGTCCAGATTAAGGTGCTAGATGAAAGCTGGATGTCTTAAACCATTTCTAAAGCTGCCTCTGCTATGCACTGTATTCTGGTGAAAGACAACTATTTCTGGAAAAGTCCCTGGCAGTGTGCAGAGCCTGGGATCTCCCAGTGCACAGGCCTTCCAGCATGGATGTGGGGAGGAGGACAGACTTGATGCATCGGGTACGACGTTATCACTCAGCAGAGTGGGCTGCTGTGCACCTATCATAGTGCCATCCACAGGGAATCTTCCATTGCTTTGTTTATTGAGCTGCTGTTTTTAAAATTAAAAACAGCCAAATGTTTCATAAAATATTAAGAGGTGCTGCTTTAGTGCCTCTCATCAGATTAAGTATGTCACTTTCTGTGTCCTTAGGGTGATGAAGCCCATCAGCCTGGTCGTTCTCTCACCTTAAGCATGCATTAAGGTGACATGCTTCATCTCACAAGGGATGCTGAAGCTATCACACTGCAGAACTGGGAACCGTAGGGGTCCTGCACTTTAGCTGTGGCTTCTCAAATGAAATTTTGCAGAAGTAATACAGTTTGCTTTGTACCAGTGAATTCCTTTTTGTTAGGGAAGTGCTTTTTTGAGCAAAAATATTGAGGTAATACAGTGGTAGACACATGCACAGCGACTGCGCTGCAGGAAAGAAAGAAATTGCGGCATGTTTTATATGAAAGACCAAGGACTGTTGCGTTTCAATGGCTAAAAGAGAGAGGCCCTGCATTCCTCAAACACCTTTTATGAATATGGATTTTGAAGTTGTTTTGCTTGCAGGTGAATTTCTTTTTTATTCAAGAGCCAGTTCTAGCATTTTAATCATAGCACAGTGGTGCTGGTGTAGCGGAGCGTTGGGAAGCTGTGGGGAGAGGCAGCCCCAGGACTGAGGAGGGTCTCAGCTTGCTGCAGAGAAGCCCTGAGGGCTGCACAGTGGTGGAACACAGCATGGTGGAGCTGGGACCGAGCCACGGGGGCTTGCTTTCAATGAGTTTTCCATCATCTCTTGCCTCCACCCAGCAGTTCAGCACTCTTTAGCATTTGTATAGTGTTTGGGAATGCTGCATCATTACTGGGTTAAATAGTCTGGAAGTTCTTATAAATTCAGGATACGAGACCAACTTGACTTCTGAATTTCCTGGATTTGGGTTGCATTGCCTCTTTAAACTCAGTCAGTCATGGCCCTCGTGGCTGGTTACTCCAGCATTCCTGCTTTGTGCACATCAGCGAGCTCTTACTCAGGAGCCTGCTCCACATCAGCGAGCTCTTACTCAGGAGCCTGCTCCACATCAGCGAGCTCTTACTCGGGAGCCTGCTCTGAAGGGCAGCAGCTCCTCTGTCTGATCTGATACCGCTGCTGCAGCTTCGCTTGGTGGTGGTGCGAGGGAATAATAAAGTACAGCCTTCAATCATGCGACCTGATCAGAGGGGGTTGTCTCTGGTGATGGATAAGTCCTCCTGGAACAATAGGCTGCTTGAGCTGTGCCCAGGGACTGCTGCGTTTGCTTGGGGTTTTGCATTAATTTTCGGACTGAATCAAAAGAACTGTGAGATCAAGGTTGCAGTTTTGTTTGCAGCTTGCCTTCAAACCTAAAAATCCAGCCTGATCTAAAAGGGTCCTTTACTGTATATGTCTCTGCTCTCCCCAAAACTATCTGTAGAGCATTTTCCCCTTCTCCTTTAGGATATGCTGAGTATTTTGGGTGCTCCCAAATTATTTTGATTCCTTAAGTTTGCTCTCTTCAAAATAGGCATAAACAAAGATATCTTTTCGTATTTCACCCTTGTGAAATGTATTTCGCCCCCCTGGCCTGATGAGTGACGTGCTGAGAGCACAGACATGGGTTCTTTACCCTGAGATGTCCCCCCAGCCACAGCTTTTTCCTAAAAGTCCCCTGTATGACCTTGTCAAGGTGCTTTGCTGCTTTTCTTCATTTATCACATTTGCCATTCTCAGTAGAGAAGTTAAAAAGCTTAATATTAAGAAAGTGCCTGTATCCTGTGAAAGATAGCTTTTTCTGTTGGTATTGAGAAGCCTGGGAAGATGAATGTGTGTATAAATTCTGTTTAGCTCTGTAATAACTGAGTTGTGCAGCGGTTTATCTGCAATGTGAATCTTAGCCATGGGCAGTGTTACACAAAGGATGCCCCTGTCTGTGTGGGGCCAGAGGTGTTTGGATGTATTTGCATTTCTGCAAAGAAGGGTGTTTTTCTGCTCTGAGTAACATCCTCAGTGTGTGGGGTCAGTTTAAAGCAGAAATGATTGTTCTTCTTAAAAGACTTGCTGAACAAATATATTTTTTCTTCTGTTCTGCAAAACAAAATGGTATGTGGGTAAAAGAAAGGCTTTTCCTCCAGCACATGTGCAGCTGCTTTATGGATTGCAGAGCAGTCTTTGGAGCACAGAAGAGCTATTGCTGCTGTAGGGAAGTGCCAGCATGGTGCCCTATTTCCAGCATTCTTAACTTCAGTCGTGGTGGTGGTGGGCTGGAGCTGTGCTGCAGTGGCTCTGCTTGTACTGCTGCTGTTGTTTGGGCATTCTGCCTTTGTCAGGGAATCGGGACATCTGGAGGAAAGGGATTCTGGGATGAGTAGGACTTCTTTGTAGCACACAAGAGAATTTCTTACTTGGAGAATGGATAATAGAATGACTTTATAGGAGAAAGCGAGAACTGCCCAGAACATCCTGGTCCCCTGCTAGAGGTGAGGACACAGAGAGTTTTGCTCAGAAGTAGAAGAGAAGTTTTCTTCATCTGGATGCAGTGTTAGGCTTTCTAAAATTTGTCTGTGATCTCTTACTGTTCTATTGAGGTTTTATGTTTCTTTGCTTTCTCTGTCAGTAAATGACCATTTAATTTTGGCAGTGCTCTACAGTTCAAATTATAGTTGAGGCCATTTTATTGTGGATCTGTTTAGCATCAGTTTTATTGTTTGCCTGCATTCCTGCTCTGCTGTGGGATTGTCATTGCAGTGCCTTTTGGGTATCCTTTTTTTGCTGTCACTGGCCTGACTCCTAGGACTTAAAAAGCTGTTTGAGGATTCCTCTGGGAACCTAAGGGCCTTATTGGAAAGAAATCAAATTCTCATAAGTTCCTGAGAAAGCTGTCATAAACCTTGTGGCTGCTGGGTTATTGCCAGGTCCTTAATTCATGGGACACATGATGAGCCATTGCAAGACAGTATTGGTTTTGGGTTCTTTTGTACTGTATTGTGAAAGGAGAACCACTTCTGGGCCATTGTTTTAGCCAGTGTAAGAACACACAAGATTTTCTGTAAGGAAGTATTTACAGTTTATTAAGCATTGTTTTCTAGCTTTTTCTTCTCCTTGCTAGAGTTCTTTCTCTGTGCACCCAATTCACCTCTGCAGGTTTCAGTCCTAGCAAGGATTCATCCACAGTCAGACTGCTTTTGCACTGTGGCTTTTGGCAATGGAAGCCCCACTGACCATGCATGGGAGTCAATTTAAAGGGAAGTGCTGCTGTGGGTGAGCCAGCTGTCCTTTACTGCTGTCCAAGCTGTCTGTTACAGTGAGGAAAATGGTTTTGATGACCCCTCCTGATAGTATTTCCTTTGTAGATATATAATTTGTTGTGGCATTCATATTTTCTGGAAAAATCCCTTTGCCTGGGATTTTTCTCCTGGGAAGCTGAGAAGCCTCAGAGAAAAAGGAAAACAATAATTATCTGATTTGCTTCTCCTGTGTTTTGCTGCTTTGGAATGTGTTTGGAGATTGTTTACCAACAGGTGGTTATTTCATTGGTTTTTGCTGTGAATTGTTTTGACGTATTGGCCAACCCAGTGCGAAGCTGTGTCAGGACTCTGGAAAGAGTCATGAGTTTTTAATAGTATCTTTTTAGCCTTTTGTAAGTATCCTTTCTGTATTCTTTAGTATAGTTTAGTATAGTATAGTTTAGTGTTCTTTAATATAATATAGCATCATAAAATAATAAATTAGCCTTCTGAGAACATGGAGTCAGATTCATCACTCCTTCCTACCATGGGGCACCCCGTAAATACAATAGTTTATTCTTTCGGCAGGCTTTTGATTAAGTTGCAGAGTTGCTCTGGTCCTTCATATTTGCTCCATGTTCTCAAGGCATTTGGTAGTTAGTTGTTCCCTTCTGTGCCTCTGCAGTGAAAGGGGTGAAAGTCAGAACTACCTTATTTGCCTCATGGAGTCTTCTTTTGCTGCTGACTCATGGCTGTGTCCTGCTTGTGGTGGACAGTATTTGGTACAACCAAATTTTGAATAGCTAGTAATGAAATTTTAATTTCCCATGGGCAAACAGTACTCCACCCGAAGAGCTTGCATTCTGTGCTGGTGCAGTTTTCTGGTTTTAGTTTAGACCCACTGCCTTACACTCTACCCATGGGGTGAGAAAGGGGTGGATTAAAAAGTTATCCAGTAGAGTATTGAAATGTCATGAACGTGCTTTCAAAGTAATTTCAAATACTTAAATTCAAAATGAAATGTGTCAGTGTGTTGAAATTGTTTGATACATCTCTCTGTTTGGGACTGAACTGGGATGGAATCCAAACCAAGCCATGAAAGATCCCTGGAGGGAAAAGTGCAATGCAAATTTGAGGTAGAAAAGTCAGTCTGAGCTTTGGTTTGGCTTTGTCTTTGTAGTCTCTGAACGTGTGCCAGCTATGGATGAACAGCAGTAGGACAAATATTTAGGTGCTGCTGTACAGCCTATGGAAGTTTTATTCACTGGCATGCATTACCAGATCTGAAAAATTGTGTTTCCGTCACAGCCCACGCCACTTAATTTCAGCACAGTGTTCTGCCAGCCCTGAAACGTGTGTGTATTTGCTTCTAGAGAGCTTGCTCAGATACAGGGCTTGGTTCCATCTATTTCTCTGTTTTCTTGGCTTGCCTTCTGCAGATAAGATAATGGTAATAATAAAAAGCCCCAGAAAAATCCTCTCCCAAGTGCTGCTATTGCAACTGATATACTGATGGTTTTAGCAGTCATTTAAGTTGTTTGCTTGGTGTCCCCCTTTTTCTCCCCCCTTTTTCCCCCTTGATATGGACCATCTTGTTTTGATTTGCCAAATGTGAGGATTTACATATGACGGTTCTACCATGGAGCTGAGCATTTGGTGAGCTGCATGGATGTTGTGGCAGCTCAGGACCTGTTTCTGAGCCACAGTTTGGAAGAGCTGGTGTGTAAAGGACTCAATGAAAGCTGGAAGTATTGTGGAGAAAGGTTTTCTGAAATCCAATATGCCAAGCTGCCTGGGTGTTAAGACTTAAGGGTCAGAATGGACACAACAAATTTGAGGGACTGGGAAGCAAAGAAGTCAGCAAGGTTGCAAAAAGCCTGGTGGGTGTTTTGCACCTGTGAGTGCAAGTGCATGCCCGTGTGCAGGTGATGAGAGATGTGGCTGTTGGTAGTTCTAGATTTGAACAGTTTGAATTGCCACAGATGCACAGGAAGTTGTTGCTCACTAGTCTGGCCTTGATTTGACTGCAAGGGTTGATGCATTGGGATGAATCTGTTTGGTTCTACCCAGCACACAGCCTGCAGCTTGTCCGAGTGGCGTGGACTGGACAGGGTGTGTAACAAGGAGGAAATGATGTCAGCAGGGTGGGAAAATCCTCCTGTGGCTTTTTAGGACAGACTGCTGTGGAAATGTAAGAGAATGGGACTCCCATGAAGGGAGTCAAATCAGGCACATGAATTCTGAGTGTGCAAGGCTGAAAATTGTGTCTGTAGATGCTTGGTTCATCCTCTGAAGGCAGAGGTCTCTGTTGAACGGTTTTGTTCCAGGACAGGGTGTGTGCAATGACCGTATGAGGTGTATGAGTGAGTGTGTTATGGCTGTGTGAGGTGTATGTGTAAAATTGCCTTTCACAGTGTCCTGCTGCTGCAGGGTGGGTCAGACTGGCTCTCCTCCTCTGCTCATGCCAATGAAAATAAATTGCCCCATCATGACTTGTGAGGAAAGCAGCATTCTGTCATCCTGTGTATAATGCCACCAGCCAGCAGTGTTGGAAACAAATCCAGCCTTTCCTGTGGTTTTGGATGCTGCTTCTAGGCAGGTCAGAGAGCCAGCTGGGCAGGGAGGTAGCAAAGCTGTCACTTCTGCAGTCTTCTTACTCGTGGCTGCTGAAAGGAGCTCTTCTCTGAACAGTGGGCACTGTGTGTTTTTCCTGACCCTTTCCCCTCCCTCCCTCCATACCCTGATTACAGAAGACAGCCCTGTTTGTTGCTCCTGCCAGAGAAGGTGCTGTTTACTTTTGCAGCTCATGGAAGAGAAGAGGCATAGCACATTTGGTATTTTGTACCAGAAACTTTTTGCACCCCTCCTATTTAATTTCATTTCTGTTTTCTCTTTAAAAACTTCACAGAGATAACAACGATTCTGTAATGACACAGGAAGAAGAGAGAAGGAGGAGCCTTCTCTCTTTTTGTTGCTTATGTATGTCACTGAAGAAATCATGTGTGAGTGTCAGTGTCTCTCTACACAGTGATGTGGAACAAGTGCCTCAAATCTGAGTTGTATTGGGGGTAGCTGATGGGGAGGGTCATGGACAGGGCTGAGGAGAGGCAAATTCTGAAAGCTGGAGCTGGGAGCAGCTGAGAGAAGGGGGCTGCAGCTGTCCTATTTCTGTCCCCTGCCTGTTTGTTCTTATTTTATTTTTGCCAATTCGATAGCAGAGCACAGGAGCAGATACTGAGTGTGATTTAAGGGGGCTAGCTGCCTTCTGCTTGCAAGAGGACCTCAGGCCTTCTGGGCTTGTTTGTGCTCTCATTTCATGCTGGTCATGCTGTTCTCAGTGATCAGCCTTGCCTGCCCCTGTTTTCTTAGGTTTATACAGCTGCTCTGTCTGAGTTTTCCTGCATTGCTGGAGATGTTTCCCTCACCACTTCTCTGTGTGTTTAGGGCCAGGAATGTTGGGACATAAAATCTCCCTATGCTGTTTTCTTTGGCATTGTTATGCCATGATCAGTTTGTATTCTGAGAACACCTATGGTTATCATTCATGTTCATGAGTAGGTCAAACCTCTGCTAAAAGAGGGCTTATATTATGAGATGTGAGGAATGAGGCAGCAAGTGAGGTGCCAGCAATTCAGCGTGAGGAGCTATGGCTTAATTCCAGGTTGTGGTGCCATATTGCATCTGCTTGGCTGGTCCGTGTCCTGGTCGTGCCTTTGTTGTTTCCCCTGAGCATCTGAGTTGATTGAGCAGGAGTGAGTCACTGCAGTGTTTCTGGGTTACTAGTGCTGCATTTCTGAGCTCTCTGCCAGGGAATGGAACAGTTCTGAACGATCACAGTAAGGTCACCCATTCATGCCTTTGAACTGTTACTTTTCCCTTGGTATGATATTGTTGCTATTTCCAAAAAGCACTGTTTCTTAGAAAAATTGCAATTCAGTTCTTAAAAAAAAAAAAAGTTGTCTTTGCTGGAAATCGGTATTTGGGTGAAGGTTACATTTATCCTTGTGCATGTGGTATGGGCTGTAAACAAAGTTTATCCTGCTGTTTTCCAGAAGGAGTCACAAAGCAGCTTAAAACATAGATTTCTGTGTCTCTCTGGGAAGTACATTTACTTTTATCCAAATTGAACATTGCTACTCAGATTTAACAAACCATTGTTAAAAACCAGGCTAAATAAGAGAGCATAATATTAATCCTGTCTAGTTGACCATGTGTAGTTCAGCTGTTCCTAGTACCTGCCACTTAGTCGATGGGTCTGAAATACAAGGTGCAGAGATGCTAATGTCTAGGTGATGATTTCCATCTTGGTGGTAAGAGATGTCCATCCTTCTCCCCTTCCATTAGAAAAAGCTGACTGTGGTGATCTGCTAAACTTGGGTATTTAATGAGTGCCTAAAGCTGGGCTGGGTGGAATCAAACCTAGTGTTGGAGAGCAGTGCATGGGAGGCCCATAGTGCATGCCACTTTCTGCAGCTCTGGTGTTACTTGGATTAAAGGAAACTCTGCTCATACTTCTGTAGAACTACTAAAATCTGCTTTCAAGTTGGATCTATTCCTCTTTTTTTTTTTTTTTTTTTTTTCTAGTCCAGACTCCTATGCTATGCTGCTAGTGATATGAAGGGATGCCTTTTGTTTTGCATGTATACCTTGACAAGTTGTTGTTGGGCCATTAAATCTCCTTTAAGTCAGGAAGCATAGCTGCTGCTGGCAAGGTTAGCAGCTCAACAAGCAGCATAGAGCTGACATTTGGCCCTCAGTGTGGCATAGCACTTGCTTCTATCTCAGACCTCTGGTAATGATTACCCAAACTCAGCCAGAGACCTCAAATAAGGCAGAGTCTTGACCACAGGAACTTCCTTAAGAGAGGCCAGAGGATGTTGGTAACATCTACAGCTGAAAGACAATGGTGTGACACCTTGCCAGTTCCTATTTTCCCTGCACTTTTTTGCTGTTTGTCACTTGTTCAGAATCAGGCCTCTCTTCTAGAACTTCTTATCTATTCCCACACCCAGTCTGAGGACTGGAGATGAGCAGAGAAACATCGTGTCAGGCCAAAGTTGTACTAAATAAATAAACTGAGGGGATGCTTTCCTTAACCTTTCCAGTCATTACATCTGCTTGTGATGTATCAGTCAACCACTGGGTGTCTCTGGGCCGTGCACAGCTCCAGGCAGCATCCAGTCCCTGGAGAGGTGGCACTGGTTGCACTTGTTTTGGTTTGTGGCTGCTGTTTCTGTTCTTGTTTGAAGGGCATCGTGTTCCTTTCTAGGCTGTCCACCCAGAATGTGTCTTCCCCACCCCTGACCATGGAGCAGGGTACACACTGTGGGAAGGCAGCACCCTGGATTGCCAGGAGCTCCTGTTCAGAGGCCAGCAGATTCTCCAGCCTGATTTTGCTCTATTGCTGTTTCTGAACACCATATTTCTTACTGCACTGGGCTGTGTGGGGGTCTAGAATAGGAGAATGTTAGCACAGCAGCTTTGCTACCTTTCTCTTTTCCCCTCAGTTGGGACAGGTTTACTCTTGCATGCACACCCAAGTAGATAAATAATCTGTCTCTCAATAGAGCTCTGCTAGCCACAGTATTTTCTTCAATTCCATGGAACGAGTTACTTTTTCATTATGATGCTGAAAGGTAAAAGACAGACTATTCTCTGCTTTAAGAATGCAGTGATAGAAGGTAAAGCTTTCATTAAACATGCCTGGCAGAATTTATATACATAAGTATCTGGACCGTAGCTAATATATTTTGAAAGACAGGGGAAGAACACAGCTTTGTAATAGCCAGCATTTTGTGTCTGGATGGTTAATCAGCAGTACAGAAAAATAATTGAATTAATTCTTTCATGGACTAACTGCAGAAAAAAATTCCAAACTATTAATGTCTCTTGCTGTATTGTAGTTCTTCTCTTTTTTCCATCCTACAGCCATCCAGGGTTGACATCTCTGTGGTTTGCAGGTGATGGTATCCATGCTGCAGCTTTCATTGCTGGTGAAACAGCTGACCTGTACCTGGAGCTCTTTCCTGCTGACTTGGCTTTGAGTTGGTACCTGGTTATGCTGGATGGTGCTTTGTCATTAAACAGATAAATTCACCAGCAGCAGGAGGCATTGTTTGGTTCCAGCACTTGCTTATGTGCTCTTTGATAAATGGTGAGATAGGATTTTGCTGGTCTCAGGCTGGGATTTGAGCCTGCCTGAGGTGGGTACTGGTAAGTTTTGGGGGTGGTCAGGATATTGCTCAGTGCTTTGCTGTGGGATGTCTGGCAGAACAAGTGCTGGACCTGGGATTAACTGATTTTATAGATTTCAAGCAGTCATTGAAGTAAGATGAGCAAAGGTGGGTATGTTGTGCTCAAGACTGAATAATAGGAGTAATATTTTTTTCTGAATTGGTTTGATGGCAGCACTCAAGTACTGCAGTGCATAGAAGAAACACACTGCACATAAGCTGCTGGTAATAACTTGCTATAGCATTCAGAGTTGTATGGGAGCTGAAAGTTCTAACTGTACAGACATAAAATAATTCTAGTCAGCTGCTTGTGTACAGGGCTTAGCCTTGCAACAACATGAACCAGAGCTCTGTCCATAAATTAAGCACTTAGGTGCCAAAGATTCATTACCAGTTGGTTACAAGCTGCTGTGTAGAGACAGCCATAGTGTTTGGCTTGGATAAACACCCCACTTCTGGATATGGAGCAGGTTGGTTCTGTGCTTGCCCAGCACATTGGGATGTAGGATAGCTGTTCACAGTCTGTGGCTGTTCACAGTCTGTGGCCTGGAGATCAGGACAGTGCTGTAGTTTCCATACTATGGAATCAAAAGAGAATGTCTGACCAAATAGGATGGGTTACCCAGGACTTTTGAAACAGTCAGGGTTGAAAATCATAAATCCAGTAATTGTATTACAATTAAAAAAAAAAAAGTTTATAAACCTGTCCCTTGTCTTGCTTTGGAAACTCAATGCTCAACCAGTTGCAGGCACAAATACAAGTTACAGATCTGACACTGGTTTCTGTTTAATCCTCCTCCATTTTCAGTCTATAGAAGTTATTTCACTTCCATGGAGGCAGAAGCTTTTGTTTTATTGGCACCAATCCATGTGGCTGTGTGCATCTGTATTTGGGAGTGAAGGGTCATGCTGCTGTATTTTCCTGTAACCAGTGTGTTTCAAAGAAAGGACCAATTTGCTTTTGGAAGGTGCTATATAAACTTTTTTGTTTAAGTAGTTGAAATTGCCATATAATGAGAGAGAGTGTTTATCATAAAAACAAAACATTCCTTGTATCACTTGCCAGACACATGATAATGGAGTAGCTGAATGGAACAGGTCCATATGGATGTAACATGGATAAATTGCTGCTGCTGAGGCAGTGAACAAAGGGGAACTGGGCAGAACTTTTCAAAGAAGAGAAAGTAAATATCCTGTAGCATTTATGCTCCTGTAGTCTGGATCTCTATTCAGCAAAGTACTGACAAATCCCTGTTCAGCTGAGCATTCAGAGGTACATTTCCAAAGGTTTTCAAGTCTATGAAGGCACTGAGAGCAGCACTTCAAAGGGCTTTCAAAGTGTATTTGTTCTAGATACCTTGTACCTAAAAGGTCCCTGGAGAATTTCCTCCTTAGTCCTTGTTAGTCCCTTTCCTTGGCTCTGAATCCATCTTGCATGGGTCTGCCTTAGCCAAGGCGGAGCAGCATGTGCCAAAGAATTTCTCTGAACTGAGGTCTTTATGATATCACAGATCAAAACAAAAAGAATGATGAGGAGCAGAACCAACCAGAACAGGGTTGTTAGTAGGGCCAAGCACACAGGTAAGAGAGGATGCCAAGCCCAGTGCTCCTGGGGACGGGACTGCCCACATGGGCAGCAGCTCAGGAGCTTGCCCTGGGCTGGTGGGGCTGCTTTGCTTGGTGCAGACATTCCATGAGAAGTACACTGCAGAGATTTGAAGGTGTCACAGCCATTAACTAAGTGGGAACTTGAATGACAAAACGCTCCCTTACGCTGCTCAGGCTTGGCAGGAGCAGAGGTGTCGGGGCGCTGCTGCTGCCGCGGCGCCTTTCGGAGCCGTGGGAGCCTGTGACAGAGTGGAGCAGGTGTGAGCACTCCAGATCATCACTAAGTGACGTCTCGGCTGATGAAAGAGTGCTGTTTTCCTCCTTTCCCTTCAGTGTTTCCTTCCAAATATAATTTGCCTCCATTATGTATTTTTCTCTCTTATTTACAGTTACTGATGGTTTGCAGCTTTGTCAGCCTATTCCTGCTGCAGGCATGGAAAGGAGGGAAATGGCCTTTGGTCTGTTGGTTATCAGAGACCCCCTAAGCATTGGGGCACTGCACAAGAGAAGAAAGCTCTTGGTCTGGGGAATATGTCCTCTGAGTGGAAGAAGATTGGCAAGGTCTGTCTCCAGCATACCTGGAGCTGGGAATGGAATCCATGTCTCCTGGGTGCTTAATCCTGCTTCCCAGGTTCTAAAAAGCACACTGTGTGGCAGTCTTTGCTGGCCTGCTGGTTTTTTTTTTTTTATGTGTTATATATTTTAGCTGCTGCTCTCTGGAAATAACTATTATGTTGTGGCAATTTCAGCTGGGGAATTTTACTACTTGGGTGTGCAAGTAAATGGAATGAAAATCTTTAAGACCTGAGGTTCCTAGTAGAAGCTGGGATTCTCTTCCTGAAGCTTGTGGATTGACACAAAGTCTGGAGGAGGTAGGCTTACAAATGTCCTACTTAGGTTTCCAAAATTGCCCCAGGCTACAGATTTGACTGTTTTTTAAAAATGTGTTTCGGTATTGAATTCCCATACAGAGCGGCCATTAATGCAGCTGGCTTCTATTTTCCTTATGCCAGGGAGAAACAGAAGAGAGTAGGATGAGGAAGACCAGGGATTATTCTTGCCCTTTTGGCCTGCAACCATTTCTTTTGTAAAGTACCAACTCATTTCTTAACCTGTGTAGGTTTACTGACTGTTCCTCAAGGCATTGGATCAGGGTATTTGGAGCAGCTGGCATAAGTCATAAAGAGCAGAAGCTCCTCCATTACACCTGCAATTGGGATTTCCCACTTGCTCTCAAAGGTATGTTTGTACACAGAAATAGGGGATGTTTGACTTCTGGGTAAACAGAACTATACTTATTAGGTGAGGCTTTTTAGTCATTCTTATTTTCCTCATCTGAAAATATCTGCATGAAACCACTTGCTATTTTCAATGTACTGAGTTTGTGTGGGCAGGTTTTGTATTGGTGGGAGGCTACAGGGGTGACTTCTGTGAGATGCTGCCAGAAGGTTCCCCCATGACTGACAGGGCCAATGCCAGCTGGCTCCAGGATGGACCAGTCAGAACCAGCTGTCCCAAAGTGGCCAAAGGGATATTCCAGTCCAAGTGATGTCTGCTCAGCAATAAAAGCTAAGAGAAAGGAGAAGCAGGGTGGCATTTGTTACTATGACAATTGTCTTCTGGAGAAACCTCTATATGTACTGAAGCCATGCTTCCTGGGAAATGGCTGAATATTTCCTGCTGATGTGAAGGAGGGAAATAACTTTTATTTTCCTTTGCTTCCATGCACAGCCTTTGTTTTTGCTTTATTAAGCTGCCTTTATTACCCATAATATTTTAAAATCTTATTTTCTTCTCCCCGAGTCCTGTTGAGGAGGGAATTGATAGGGTAACTTGGTAGGCACCTGGTATCAACCCACCACACTGAGACTTTTTGGCTTTAAAAGACAGATGTTCTTATTCAAGTGTGCAATTTAAGAAGCCCTCTGTATGCTATAAAGTACATTGTACAAAGTTTGTCCTGTAAACAGTGAGGGCTCTTGAAAACATGACCTTTAAACATGGAAATAAGAACCTGATTTTCAGTTAATAACACCCAGTGCTATACATGTGAGCACAAACCTGCTCCTCACATACTATATAGTATAGTGTATACTACTAACCTCGAGCTTTGGATAGGAAAGCGTATGTTAATGTTAATTTTTTTGTCTAGTCAGAGTGCACACAGAATGCACTAGCATTTGCCTTAAAGCCTTTTTTGGCAGAATTTCCTGTAAAGAACCCAATCAGTGAAAGTGGCCTGGAGGACAGGGCACTTTATATTACCATAAAATAAATTAATAAATTAACCAAAATATTGCCTAGTTCTGCAAATAAAACAGTGAACTGGTGGCAGAAGATTTATCTTTATTCAGCCTGACTTCCACTTACTGTGCCTGCTTATTTCCAACCTGAATTTGTCCCCTAAATGTGTTGCAAAAACGAGTACTTCTACGTCATAAAAATAATTCAGATGTCACTTGTGTGAAACAGTTAAAATATACTCCATGGTATAACTTCTTTCAGTCACTTTTAAACAAGCATTTTAAAAGTGATACCAAACCTCTTGTGTGTTGGGGGTTTTGAGCAGATACCTACATTGTGGAAATTGAGACAAGATTTCTTTAGGTCGGGTTGGCTTGTAATGCTTTCTGCAGAGCATCCTTGCACTTTCCAAGCATGTAGTGCTGGCCTTTGTAACAAATGCAGTGTGAATTCAGCTAGGGGCATGTGCACTGATGTTGGACAGTGAAATTGCATTATGGGTATGTTTTTTGAAGCTAATTCTTCTGGTTATCCCACCTTTCTGCACTTGAATAATGGAGTAGCTTCAGAGTATTTGATTCATTTTTGGATAAAACTAAACTGGAAGCTCTGTTGCAGGAGCACATGTGGCACCAGTCTGGTCCAAGTGCTGCATCCCAAACTGTGAATGATGTGGATCATGGGGTCCTTGGGAGCAGCTTCTCTGCTTTACAGGTTTGTTCCTAGACAGCTTACTTCTCTTTCTGGTTGATGGGAATGACTTGTGTGAGGTTGGTGGCGCTCAGCTGGGCTGGGAGGACAATGCTGTGAACAAGCAGTGCATGGAGCAGAAGTGCATTTGTGCATTCTGCTTCCATACATACCTGAAAACAAGGAAGGCTGAGGATGTAAAAGCTGAGTACAGCCTTGGTTGCAGTGGCTATGAGAGGGACCTCAGGATCCCGAGTGGAGGAAGTAAAACAAAAAGCAGGATCACATTTCTGGACTTGAAATGAAGCGCCACTAGATGTTTCTGGAGCTAAACAGAGTTTTGATTATATACACTGAGCAACCAGAGAAGATTACATTGAAAACCAAATTTGCAAAACCTTCTAATGTGTTCAAATTTGTGTCTAGTTCATAGTTTTCTTGGGAGGGCTGTTCTTTTACTACTTTCTGCCAGAAAATCCTGTTAGGGCTTGGGACAAAAGATGTGCTTTATTGGGGTCAGATGCATGTGAAAGAGGGTGCTCGCTCTGGCTGTTGCTAGGCTACACTTGTGTGCTCACATAATAAAAGAAATTTTTATATGTTGGGAGTGTCAAAGTATTTCAATTGATGCATGATGTCAGTCAATGCTGTTGTACAATGAGTAGATGTGGTTAATTTTTCATGTGATTGGCAGTAGTTGAACTTGTTTCCAAGTTAGTCTAATGTCTGGTAATTGAAGGTAATGAAAATACTTCCTAGAAAAGTTATTTTTAAGTAATTAATAGATGTTTCTGAGTTTGTGCTTTAAAGGGAGACCCTGCTTCTCACAAACCAAGAGAGCTGATATTCAAGGATTGTTTCCTTGAGGAATGCATTCTGATAAGCAAAAAATCAGGCAAAGGGTGCAAGAAACCTGTGTATATGAAAAAAAAGAATAGTCATTACTCAAGCAGAAGCAGGAAATACACAGGAGATGGAAGCAGGGTCATGCCACTTGGTATTAATTTAGAGAGTTTGTCGGAGTAAGTAGAAATGAGACAAGGAAGGCCAAGGTCCATCTGGAATTAGATTTGGCCAGGGGTGTCAAGGACAACAAGAAGGGCTTCTTCAAATACATCAGTAATGAGAAAGACTAAGGATAACATCAGCCTGTTACTGAATGGAGGAGGGACCCTGGTTACAGAGGACACAGAGAAGGCAGAGATACTGAACATGTTCTTTGCATCAGTCTTCACTGGCAAGATCGGCCCTCAGGAGTCTCTGGCCCAGAGACCAGAGTTAAGGGAATGCTGGAAGGAATGCTTTCCTTTGGTCAAGGAGGATTGGGTTAGAGAACAGCTAGGCAAACCTGACATTCACAAGTCCATGGGCCCTGGTGAGATGCATCCATGAGTGCTGAGAGAGCTGGAGGGACCATAACCAGGCTGCTCATGATCACCCTTGAAAGGTCGTGGAGATCAGGAAAAGATCTGCAAGAAACCTATGTCATCCCCAGTCTTCAGAAAGGGCAAGGAAGATCCATGGAGCTTCTGGCCAGTCAGCCTTACCTCAGTCCCTGGACAGGTGATGGAGCCCCTCATTCTGGAGGCCATCGCTGTGCACATGGATGGCAAGAACGTAATCAGGAGCAGACAGCGTGGATTCACTTGGCTAAATCATGCTCATCCAACCTGATTGCCTTTTAGAATGAAACAACTGCCTGGATGGATGAGGGGAGGGCTGTGGATACTGTCTGCCTTGACCTCAGCAAGGCTTTCAGCACTGTTTGGGAGGATGTTGTGAGATACAAACTCAGTAAGTGTGGCCTGGATGAGTGGACAGTGGGGCGGGTTGAGAACTGGCTGAGTGGCAGATCCCTGAGGGTCATGACAGGGTCTCGTTGGAGCCCTGTCACTGGTGGTGTCCCACAAGGGTCAGTACTTGGTCCAGCATAGTTTAACTTAATTCACCAATGGCTTGGTGAAGGGGTAGAAGAGCTTCCTCAGCAAGTTGCCTGTGGACACAAAACGGGGATGGTGCAGCCCTTTAGAAGGACACTGACAGGGATCTTCTGAAATTCAACAAAGGCAGGTGCAGGGTCCTGCATGTTGGGAGAAATAACCCCTGCACCAGCACAGGCTGGTGGACAAGCAGCTCAGTGGGCAAGGACCTGGGGGTCCTGGTGGACACCAAGCTGTTCGTGACCAGCAGTGCCCTTGGGACCAAGAAAACCAATGGTACCCCGGGGTGCATTAGAAGAGCATTGCCAGCAGGCTGAGGGAGATGATCCTGCCCCTCTGTTGTGATCCTGCCCCTGGTGAGGCACATCTGCAGTGCTCTGTCTGGTTCTGGGCTCCTCAGTACATGAGAGACAGGGAACTCCTGGAATGGATCCAGAGGAAGGCAGCAAAGATGGCTGTGAGAGGGCACCATCTCTCTTGGGAAAGGCTGAGGGAACTGGGGCTGTTCATCCTTCAGAGCAGATGAGTGAGAGGAGACCTCATCAGTGTTTATTAGTACCTGAAGGGAGGGTCTTGAGGATGGAGCCAGGCCCTTCTCAGGGGTGCCAACCAATGGGTCATAGAGCAGCAGGCAGAAACTGATGCACAGAAATTTTCATCTGAACAGGAAGAAAAACTTCACTGTATGAGTGACTGCATTGAGGCAGATTGCCTAGAGAGGTTGTAGAGTTTCCCTAACCAGAGACACTCAGGAGCTGTCTGGATACAATCCTATGCCACGTGTTCTAGGGCACAGCTGGTTCAGCAGGGACATTGGACTAAATTATTCACTGCAGTGCCTTCCAACCTTTAACCATTCTTTGATTGTGATTCTATGCAAATATCTTCATTCACACTTTGAAAGTGAATAATGCATTTTTTCTGTGAATTTGCATTTCTTACGAGCTCCAGGAATTTAGGAATAGCAGCAATTGTGAATAAAGCAGATCTATTTTTATTAAAAGAAATATGAATTGGATGTCTCATTCAAAACTTTTAAAGTGTTTTATATAGAATGTGTCATTGTCTGTCCTAGCTTCAGTATGAATCAGCATCAGGATGTGGATTTTTAGTGTATGTATGTATTACTGCTATTTGTGTCTCTGTTCAGGAATTCAGAGTAAGGTGAGGGCCAGCTTGCATCCTTTTACCCCTGACAAGAATATGGAACAATGCATAGAATGCAAAAAGAGTTTCAGTCTTGTCTCTGAATGTTCTTTCATCACATGTTATTGTCCTTGAATATCCATTCTGTGTAATCACTGGAATATTTCTTAGGATATTGAGGGGTAACTGAGCAGTCCTGCTTCCCTAATTCAAATGAGCTGCTCTGCTCTCTGTGGAAGTCTCTCACAGTGCATGGGGATAAGTTTAATATCTTCCAGATACTGTCCTTGTGTCTGTCCTGGGAGAAGTCCAGGTGAT
Source organism: Melospiza georgiana (assembly GCF_028018845.1). Classification (NCBI taxonomy): domain Eukaryota; kingdom Metazoa; phylum Chordata; class Aves; order Passeriformes; family Passerellidae; genus Melospiza; species Melospiza georgiana. Next base: position 13,337,238 of record NC_080435.1, read on the forward strand.
TTCTCTGAGCAGTCTTACAGCATTTCTGTTTTTTGTTTCAGCCCTGTGTTGATGGGATTGTGAAAGGTACTGCACGTTTAAGCTAAAAGCCACATTTAGGAATACCTATGGGCTATGCCACTTATGGAACAGTATGCTTTGTCTTCTCTGGGACTTGGGGCTTTTGTTCTGTTTGTAGGCTTGATGTCTATCTGGAATCAGAACTTGTTATGCTGTGAGGGCAATAGTGCAGGAGGCACAAAACCATTATGTAACATGGATTTCTGAGTCCTAGAGTATTAGGGTTGGAATGGACCTTAAAGATCATCTACTCCCAGCCTGCCACTGCCATGGGCAGGGACACTTCCCACTAGACCAGGCTATTCAGAGCTCCATCTGGCTTGGCTTTGAACACTGCCAGGGTTGGGGCATTCATTCTTTCTCTGGGCAACCCATTCCAGTGCCTCACCATCCATAAAGTAAAGAATTTCTTCCTGATATCCTAGCTAAATTTCCCCTTTCAATTTGTACCCATTACTTTTTGTCCTGTCACTACAGCCCCTGACAGAGAGTCCTTCTCTGGCTTCCCTGTAGGCCCCTTCAGATACTGGAGTGTTGATGTGAGGTCTCCACACAGCCCTCTCTCCTCCATGCTGGACAGCCCCGACCTAGCTCCTTACAAGGGTTCTTGTCTTAGAAGGGGCTGTTGTAGCTTCCCCATAGGCTGTACATCTATTCATTTCCTGCTGCTTCTAAATCAGGTGGTGTTTTCTTGATCTCAGTAATATAATTTGGGTTGGAAATTCCCCTGCTGCAAGGCTAAAGCTCTGAGTCTGTGAAAACTATGGTGTATCTCTTCTTGCTTAATGCACCTGGACAAAATGGGAAATAACATCCTGTCTAAGGAGTAGTGTATTGCTGCTCTTGAGCATCAAGCTTCTCCTTTTGCTTGTGGACTTAGCTGAACCCAGAGGTGACATCTAGAAGATATTTCTCAAAGCTTTTGTCTGAGTCCTGCAGCACTGCTGTGTTTGCCACTGAAAGCTCCTGGGGAGGTAATGAAGGACTGTTAGAAGCATTAAGTGCTCTGTGGGATAACAGCATTATCTTGTGTGCTGATGAACATGTAAGCTACAAGATCAAGTCTTTGCTTCTCCTGCATTTTAAAGGAGGGCAGTGAGCAGGGAATCCCTGAGAAGTTCAGCATCATGAAGGAAAAAATTCCAATCATTTCCCAATCACTTTTGTCTGTGTTTGTTTTGGGTTTTTGATTTAAAAAGATAGCACGACCTTTTTAAGGACATAATTTCTAAACTATAAATATTTTTGGTAAGTAAGAATTTTTGTCTTAAATTCAGCTTTTTCTAATTGCTGCCTTCTGGTATGAATAGAGGGAGAATAAAATGACAGCTGTAGGAATTTTGCTAGAAGTGACATTTCAAGTGAATTTTGCATATGAGGATGGCTAACAGCTTATCCTCATGCATTGCTTGAGAGATAATGGGACTGTCACAACATTCATATCTACTGCCGTTTGTTTTCATTGTTTAATGTGCATGATCACTGGAGCTCATAATTAGAAAATAAGTTCCTTTTAGGAATATGCCTTATAAAGCAGAACTCAAAATTAGTATCATTATGAATACCACCATGTGTATGACTCCAACAAATATGAGCACCTAGCCATTGTTTGCTTTTTTCCTTTGCAATCATCATATTATTCCCATTGTGGCCCTTAAATGTTGGCCTGATTTTGACTTCTGTAGGTAATTGTCTAATACAACTCTTTTGGAATGGAAGCTAACCTCCAAGTTAATTTTGCTCTCTGAAGTGTTCAGCTTCTTAGGCAGATGTATATTTAAAGGCTTGGGTTCTTGCTGTAATGATTAAAGCATTGGGGAATATTATATTGTACTCACAGAAGTGAACACGTTCACTTCCTCACTCATTCTGACTAACCTCCTGTGGAAGGATGAATTTCAAGATGCAGTGTTCTTGTGGCTTATGTCCATCCTCTTTTGTTTAACATGTCACAGCACTGATTTGCGCTTTGGTTAATGTTTGTGTAGGCCAGACCCCTTGGTAGTCTGATCTGTGCCTGTGACTATGTTGGCTCACTGGTTTTGTGTGTGTATTTTGACTGCTGGAAATTCTCTTGGTACATGCATTCAAATCTACTCTGTGTTGCAATTACTGTGTTGGCTCTTTTGATGAGAACCAAAGGTGTCCCATGGGGGAAATTTTGGCAGAGGGCAGCTTTGGATGGCTGCAGCAAGGCTGTTTGTAGCCTAATTCCCCTCATTTCCATTTGATGGCACAGTACCAGGCTTGTTCTAAGACTTTGATGGTCAATTAATTTGTTCTTTTCTGTTCTTGAATTGGAAGCTAATTGAGTAATTGTGAAGGGTGCCAGATTAAACTCTGTTTTTGCTTGGAGTGCCAGTGAAAATGCTTTTCCCTCACCTATTTCCATGAGAAGCTTGTGAAATGCCTTTCCCTCACCTATTTCCTTGAGAAACTACACTTGAAAAAATGAGCTTCCATGACCATGCTTTTTGTGAGGTTGTCAGGCACATGCAGACAGTTACCATCACATGCTGGTAATGCTTGATTGTTGGACAATTTTAATCAAATTTGTCAGAAGGTGGGGGTCCCATCTTTTCACCCAAGTAACTCCTGGCATCCTTCAGCTTAGTGAAAGAGCTGACCTTACTGCAGTGGTGGCAGCATAGAAAATCTGGCAGGTGTCAGTGTCCTTGTGTGTTTTGGGCACGAGAGACTCAAAGTTTGACTCTCCTTGTGAACATGTTTTGTGAGTGTATGGTATTGCTATTTTCCCCCTCCTTTCTTTTTTCAAAATACAGTCTGGGCTACAAGGAAGAGGTCTGAGGCTGCAGTTACTTGAAATATTAAAGCAACATTTTTTTGTCAGCATTTTAACTGTGTTTTCTTGCTGCAGTGGTAAAGATGAGTAATTTTTGATTGTGGTCTGCCATAAAAGGGGGGAAAAGATTTTCTTATTCAAAGCTCATGGCAGGATCAGTCTGTGTGCTTTAATTGTAACCTGTTTTGTTGAGTAGTGATGACTCTGTGGCACTGCCTGGAATAAAGTTCTCCCTCTTGCCTCATGATAAACAATGTTCTCTGATTTTCATGGAAATCAGCCACCACTTTCTTTTTTTTTTTTTCCGGACCACTGGCTTGTATGGCCATGGGACAACAGGCAACGTTTGTAGTCCAGTGCTGAGGCCATCACAGTTCAGGAATTGCAGGATTCACATTTGCTCCTACAGACTGGTCTGCCTCCCTTGCAAGCTTCATGGGACACATGGGAGTACACATTGGTTATCCTTTGCATTGGTGAAATGCGGGATTAAGGTTTGGATTTGGTGTTTTGGGATGAGGAAAGGCTAATAGACTGCAGGGTGCATTACTGTGGAATTGGGATACAGTCCTGGAAAGGGAAATGCAGCCTTGCTAGGAGGCAGTGGGCTGTTGTAGTCTGCCCTTCTCCATGTTCCCCCTTGCATCACAGAGGGGAATGGTCATGGAGGGAGGGAGGGAAGATGGTCAGGCTTTCATAATCTCATAGGTTTTCAAGAAAAATCTTGTACTCTGTTAAATATGCAACAGTTTTTCTTCTTTGCTGTATGTGACATCCCATTTCTTGACCTCCCTCTCATCACCATGCTTACATATATTAATCTTTTTGCTGGGAAGTCGTGGCTATTGGTTGAGTTTGTTTTCTTTTTTCCCCCATTTAATGTAAAATTTTTTCCTTATCTGATATTTTATTGCTATTACTTTAGGAAATGCCTGAAAAATATCTTGTTCACTTAAAGTAGCTGCTCTTGTGTAGGATTATATGAACAAAATGGAATAAAGAGGATACATGTTGCCTTCCTTCTTTCTGAAGAGCACTGATCTATTTTGGGACTTTGGCACTCCACCTCAATACATGAATTCTGTATCAGTTGTACAAAGATACTCATGGAAATCTCTTTGCACCAATAGATGTCCTCAATTTCTGGGCTCCTTTTTCTTTTGCTTGTGAGAAAATAAGGTCCTTTGTACAATTTTGTAAAGGAAAATGTAGTAGGGGAACCTGAGAACTTTGAGAAGAGGCAGATGTTAACTTTGGGGATAGCTGTGTGTTGCTGCTGACTTACGGACTTAGAGTTCTGCTTCAGGTTTTCCATGGGGCAGATGTGTATTTCCCCCCTCCTGCTAATTGCAGACTCTTTCTTTAGGCCCTTTTCTGGGGAGTTCTGTTCTGGGGAAGATGCCGATTTTAACAAAACAGGAACACATGAGCAGCACCATGAGGGAGTGTTTCTGGGAGAGCAGGAGTGAGGTGCAGGAAGGGAAGGAAGGGTCTGTGCTTTGGACAGTGGTGGCTTGCACTGGTGCCTGGATTGTGTCACAGCCATGTCTTGAGTAGAACGTGCCTTTTAGGAGGAGATAGTAGCAGCTGTCTAGTGCTAGTTATGGTGTCTTTCCCATAGGATTGTCTGCAGGGACTTCCCAGATGAAGGTTGCTTCTCTTAGCTTTGAGATTGTCTGTGGGTGTCAAGGAACTAAACAAAGGTTGTGCTTTTTGTTTTCATAGTTAGAGGAGGTTGAGAAGCAGAAGCTGCTGTGGAGGTATTGCAATATGACTTTGAGAAAGAAGGTGCCAGGGGAGTTTGTAGTACCTCTTCCCCTCGCCTCTTCTCCTGCGTTTCAGAGGTGATGTTTCCTGAGCTGCCTGCTGGGTAACTGGTATGGGATGGCACAAGAGGAGAACAGAGCAAGTTCTGTGGAAGTACTGACAGCTGGTGTCAAACACAGCAAGAAGGCAGTGATTCAGGAAGAACCCTTCTGTCCTAACCATGCATTTCTCCTGAATTTGTGAGTGCTGCAATGCTGATGCTGTTGGTTCCTAATTCACGTGATGTTCTACCACGCAACACAAGAGATGACAAATGAAGTAGTGGGGTTTTTGTTGACCAGTGCTTATTGCAGTGACTAAAATGGCCTTGCAAGCTCATTAACTGGCTGGCAGGTCTTGCTGTGTAGCTGCATTGCCTGAGTGTGTGGCCATGCAGGGTTGCACAGCCCAGTGCAGGGAGTAGGACTGCAGTAACTGAGGAGAGCCTTCTCCCATCTTTTCTTATCTGCTGGTGGTTTAGCTTTGGGCAGTCATGACTGTGCTGAGGTCAGAGTGACAGCTGACTGGCTGTTTTCTATAGAACTGTCATCCTGTTGGTTTTCTGGTTGTCCCCCAGGCAGACACGGTGTTGGGTGTGCAGTCTGACTGCTTGTTCTTGGCCTGGTGTCACTTGTTAATTACTATGGTGAAATTTTAGAGGAAGAAGAATCTGGTGGTTGATGCATGAAAAGTTGTCCCTAGGAAGGCAGATGTGAATTCCTAAGTGGAGCCTACGTGCTCCATACCTGACTTATCACTAATACAGCAGACAGAATAATGAAACTTTAAGGCTATTTCAGTGAAGTAGTTAGAATATGAAGCAAGAGCTGATGAAATCTAATAAATAAAGCATCTTGATCCATTAAAGCCTTTGCCTTCACTGAAAATATTCATATTCTTAAGTTCTTTGTTGGATTAGGGTAATATCCTCTAAATAACCTGACTGATAGAACAAAGGAAGAGAATTTTAGGGAAGTATAAGCAATCAGCAGTAATAGAAATTTTTCTTTTTTTCAGTTTGCTTCTGAGGTTAAAATAACAGGAACCAGATGTAAAATAGCAGATATGTTTAGGACTTGATTTCACATTGTCAATTACCATGTCGTGTCTCCGGGAGAACGGAAGGCAGAAAGAGCTGTGTGCTCTGCCAAATGGGCAGGAATTTTAAATTCTCTTCTGTTTCTCACTTTTGAGGAGCTGAATCCAAAATACCTGTTGCTTGCGCAAGTATCTCTGGCTCATCCACTTGAAGACACTCTTTCAAAGGAAGAGTAGTGTTTATAGTTATTCTCATTAGGTACTGTGCAGTGCTTGTTATCTACAAGTAATTGAAATTATACAAACGTTCTATAAAACATAAATTTAGAAAAACCCCTTATTTTCAACAGAAACCCTAAACAAAAGCTGTATTAGGCTACTATTGTATTAATGATACTATAATTAATTTATTTCCTGCCTCTTATTTAAAAGTTGGAAGCTCAGCCAAAATACATTTGGAAGATGAACAAAAGGGTTTGATTTGCCAAGAGACATGACCTCTTTTGGGGCAAAGAGTGAACCATCACTTTCTGTAATTTCTCTTGAAAAACACTTCCTTCTCATCGCTATAGGTCTCACTCAAACTACTTTCCTGCCTCCTTCCGTTTTGCTAGAGGCTGTTTGCAAATTATGACACTTAATAAATTATAGCAGGCTGGAAATGGGGGCTGCTGATGGAACTGTGTCTGTCAGTGGAATGTTGTGAAAGTGTCTCTTTTAGGACTGTTTACCTAATTTTTTTTATGGATATCCCAAGAAAAGGATGATAAATGTACCTTACACAGAGACATCTTTTCCCATTAAAAATCTATGATGCTTGTCATTATTTGTATACCACAGCAAACTAGAGGGCAGAAACGTACCGACAGCATAACTTTGGTGTGTTGTTTTGTTTTTAAATCAGCTCCCTTTCTTGGGAACCTCTGAGTTCTGATTAGACTGAGTCCTGCATGAAATGCAGGTGCTACCAGCTGGAGTGGGGAAAGACATGGACTTGTTTGCAGGTGTTGGTTGGGCTGAGCACACCAAGGTGTCTCTCTGGAGCAGCTAACTCTCTGTTTGACTGACAGTTTTGTTTCTTGGCTTTCTTGGGCTTCCACCAGCCCAACTAGAAATATTACAAAGCTGGGTCCTACTGAAGAGCAAAATGCTGCTGAGTGAAATTATTTAAGTACACGTGTTACAGGTTAGGCAATAGCAGGGCGTGAGGGAAGAGGGGAGCAAGAGTCAGTTCCTAAAGAGAGGTGCTTGCTCCAGTCTTAGAGATTATGTGAGAGGTGATTTCCTTTCCTAAGGGAAGGAAAGGGTGTCTGTCTTAATCCTTTTAGCTGGAAGGCAGGTGCTGTGGAGAAGCTCCTTGCCCTGGATAAGTTTGTGTTCTGTCTCTGCACAGAGCCCTTCCAATCCTCTGTGTACGTGAGTTTGTGTGAGATGACTCTCAGGGGACCTTAATGTTGCGGTTACCATGGGAGCCAATTCAAAGTGGATTGTCATGCCATCAGAGCTAAAGGATATGTGTAAATCTGTGCTAGCATTTTGCAGATGTTTGGGATTTTGAAGATTTCTTACAAGAAAAGAATTTCTATTATTTATGTAAGGATATTACTTCTTTGCATGTTAAGCATTTCTGAAATCAGCCTGGCTCTGTGGTAGACAGGACGGACAGACAATCCAAAGCGAGTACAGAAGAAGAATTTTAACTTGAGATAGATGTTTCCTCTGGGAATTGTTCTGTTTGGTTTCTGAGTTACTTCTGTCCCATTCCTATAGTGTACTCATTGTAATCTAAGCAGAATCTTTTCTCCTTGCATATCTTCATCTTTTCCACTGTCCTATTTGTTGTTGGCTGACACTTTTACTTGCCACAATTCCCAAGAAAAACCCTCAGCTGGAACTTGGAGGTGCTCATTCTAGAGAAGACCACTGTGATAAGCACAACATGTTATGCACCTTGGACTTGTTTTTTCATCCATGGAAATCCAATGGTTATTCATGCTGGACCCCTACAGTTTAAAACATCTGCTTGTCAGAAGAACTTGCTCAGTAACTTTGGACTCAACAGCTTGGGAGCTGAGCTCTGGACCTCCAGGACCTCTAGGTTCCTGTACTGACAGTGCTTCCAGCACTCACAGCATGTGAGGCCACCAGCATAGCAGAGATGGCAGATGTGCCTCTTTGGAAACTTTTTTGTGTTAAGTTATATCAAATCTCTAAATTTTAATCACTAATTTATTTTAGAAAGAGGAGTTTGTCTCTGACCTACATGTGGGACTCAAATGTGACTTTCTGTCACATTTTTTGTGTTGAAAATCTGAAGTAGTATTAGGACTACAGGGATGCTGTTGTCTCTTTTTTTGTAACTTTTTTTTCTTCTGGTGGTAGTGTGCGCTCTTAATTCTTCATGGAGAAGAAAGCTGCATCAACAGGTGGAGAGTTAGGAACTGTTTTATCGGTTGCTCTTTGTAGGTCCCCTGGGGAATTAGAGGAGAGCTCTTTTTTGAGCAGAACAGATTAGGGTTTTATTAATGCCCTCCCTGTAGGATTTTTTTTTTTAATTGTTCTTGAGGTTTTTTTCTTTTTTCAGTACAGAAAAAACCTGGTCTGTGAAAAGAATTTTTAGTATTAAGGGCTGTAGATTTTGATGACTTCTCAAAAAAGAGTAAGAAAACCCTCAGTCACCTCTGGAGACCATTCTTGTCCTATGCGAAAGTTATGCATTGAAAAATCTAATTCTTTGTTCCAGTGTTATTGGAATTGTTTAATTTAGTTTTGCTTATTTCTTTGGAGGAAGTGTTTTCTGTGCACAAGCTATTAAGAAAACTTTACCATATCATTCCCTAGACATATGGCACTTTCATAACAACATTACTATCCAGGCAATTTCAGTCAGATTTTATCAAATACTCTAGGCAGGCCTGTTTCAGGAACTGGATGTAATGATAAAGATGTGAACATCTCCTTGGTGAGGAAGCCGAATTACAGTAAGAAGTAGAGTATTGCTGAGGAACTGGAAGAGTTGTTCTTCTTTGAGAAGAGTATAAGCTTTTGTTGCAGGTGACATGAAAATGAGGGACTCTGCAAAACAGAGGAAACAAAGGCTGATATCCTATACTGGATAATAAACTGATAGTTCCTCTCATGCAGGAATTCAAAAGTGAATCAGTGAAGGATCTGGTTGTACAGTCAAGGTGTAATTCAGCACTCGTATGTCTTGTAAAAACTTCCAGGGACATTTAAGGTAGGACAGCTGTTGATGAACAGTTCATGTCCAGGGAAGGGGTTGTGTCACCATCCCTGGAGGCATTTAAAAAATATGTAGATGTGGCAGTGCTGGGTTAATGGTTGGACTTGATGATCTTAGGTCTTTTCCAGCCTAAACTGTTCTGTGATTTGGCATGTAGTTCAGTAGAATACTGTTCCAAAAGGATAAAAGCCATTCTTTGCAGAAGAGACTGTTTTAATGGAAGGGAGAGGAGGATATTGGTCCTAGTCTGTGAAATGAACTTTTATTGAACATGATGTGCCTGAGCACCTTTCATTCAGGGCACACGATTTCAGCTTGCAGCAGAAGCTGTTTGTACCTGTTTAAAAGCTGTTCCCTCCAAACAATGCATACTGCTGTGCATATGATTCTCCCTCAGGGAAGAGAGCATAAACAGAGCATCAGATATTAGCTGCAGCACTTAGTGCACTGCTGGGAGGCACTGGGATACCGCAGCGACACAGGCAGTGTCAGAAGCTCTGCAGCACAGCAGAGCAGAGTCTGTGCCACCAGATGTGTTTGATGTTCACCACAATATTTCTCTAGAGCTATGGATAAGCACCTGAGCCAAAAGCATTTTTGCTCCACAGCCCCCAGCTAGTCTGTAAATACAGCTAGAGCACCTTGTGGCTTCAGCAAGGGCCAAAAAGCAGAAAGGTAGCTCTTTTTAAGATTGAGGTAAGCTATCTCTGCCAGGAAAACTCACCTCAGCATAGCTGGCAAACTTCTGCCTTCCCTGTGCTGTTTGCTGCTCAAAGCAGGCTCGACTTCCTGAGCTAATACAATAAAATTTCTTGATTGATTTTTATGGACAGGATTTTTACAAAACTTGCTTTGGGATTTAGGAACCTACTTGTCACTGGCTTTCCTTGTGGCATAAGCCCATAGATTGACTGTGGCTATCTGGAGAGAGTCTGAATGCTGTTACAGCATCCTTCTGAAGGTGCTGTGTAAGCAACTCATGAGGCCTTACAGGCAAGGGAGAGAAATGGTTTGCTTTTTTAATCAGTTGTGTATCTGTGGGGGTAAAACAGGGTGCCTCCATAGTGCTGACAGAGTAGACTATAGCCAGGGTTTGGGGTCTGCAGTGGCAAATGCTGCCAACTGAAGAATGATTGTTGATATTGCAAGGGGTGTTGGTGTCAGAGTAGCTGCCTTATATACCAGATTTTTGGTCACTATTTCTTATATAAAATTCAAATGCTTCCTCTAAAGTAAACTGTAGTTACACAGTTTTTTGGAGAACAGGAAAGATGTTAAAGGCTATGGGTTTTCCTTTTTTATGTTTTTCTTTATCCTTTCCCCGTAACAAAGCTACTCTGTCCAATCTGGGCTTTTGATTTTCAAATTAATTTCTGAAAGGATTTCCCAATAGAGAATTTCTATTCCTAGCCATGAAAGACTGAGCTTTAGAAGTAGTGTTTTCATTTAAGAAATTTGATCTGTAAAAATGCTATCCCTGCATGGGCACTGTATGTTAGCACTTTGGGCACATTCCTGTGCTGATTTCTTGTAAAAGATAGTCTTTTCCCTATGTCTTGTTCAAAGAGTCTTTTACTTATTTTTCAGGCCTGAAGCCAGTACTGGTGTAAAATATGATAATGTCTTCAAACTGACAATTACCTGGAGATATTTTTTCTTGGATAAATTTCTCTGCTGTGACTTTCCTGTCCTGTGTGCAGAAAAAAGGCAGCAGTACAATTCTTACCTGCTTTCTGTTTTGCTTAACCCTGTTTTATGGAAACTTTTCTTCAAAGATCACAGTCATGCATTTGAATTGGGACATCTGATCTCAGCTGTGCTGGAAGGGCAACATAAAAATGACAGAAGCGAGACAAAGTGTAGTGTGAACAAGCTCCAGTAGCTTAGTTTTGGAAAGCTTTGTTCAAGGTATCACATAAATATGACAGAATATAGTTTTATGGTTTAAAAAATAAAGAGAGAATTATGTAGGTAATCTTTGCAACCTAGTAAAAATATCATAGTGCACAGAATTTGAAGTGCTACAGCTTCCTATGATCTAAATTGGCATCTAATCTTAGTAGGTGAAACAACACTTGAGCATTTTGTTTACAGTGATTGCTTTTTTTATCACTTAAGAACAAAGTGGTATTTTGAAAACCTTCATAATGTGAATCTGGCAAATAAGGCAATTCAGGTAATAAGTAAAATCTCTGAAGATCAAGGAGACTCAATGCTTTACATCATATTTATAATTGGTCCAGACCTTTATTTTAATGTTCTGGCTCTAAGTCTGACAACTGCTTTGCAGGGAAGACTTACTTGGACTGAAATAATTTTCTGTTTAGAACCTAAACCTGTGTTTTGCATGTTATCTGGGTTTTTTTTTTTTTTCAAATCCAGAAGTTGCTTTTCTTTACAGGAGATGCTTGTCTTAACAGGGTCTGTGGTATCTGTGCAGCAGTTTCTTTTCTTGTCAGCGTAAAACCTTCAACTTAGGTTAATTCTGTGTAACTAAAGCTATCTAAGAACCTAGGTAGGCATCTGACTAATCTTTTAGGGCTTTCTTCTGCAGGTGGCAGGGGAAACAAAAGGGAGATTCATCCCACCTTAAATAGAGCTGTTGAGGAATGCACTGAGAGCAGGCAGCTGTGCGTGCAGCTGCAGTGGGAGCTGCAGGTTGTGCCCTGGATGGGGGACGTGGTGGGAGCCCCAGGCAAGGGACTGTGAACTGGTGCCAGCCCCTTGCATGACAAAGTGTGACACGTGGCTGGGTGACAGGACTCAGCAGGATGACAGCCTTACAGTCTGTGGGCTCAGTAGTTGGGTGAGTAGGGAGTGAAGAGGGGGCCAATCACTGGAGCTGCCTGCTGTGAGGGGACTTTGGTCCCAGCAGTGAAATTCTGGGGTTGGTGGGGCTGTGAATGCCAGAGTGGCTCCTGGGGGGTTTCCCAGACAGGGCAGTTTCCCTAACAGGCCATACTGGAGTTACTGGAGTTCTTTCCTGTGGCTGTACAAGGAACTCGGACATCCCTCTGGGACTGACTGTATTAAGTGGCTCAAGTTGTGTAGAGATGTGTGTGCAGTTTGAAACCCAAGCATTGTCCTTTGAGTTCCTTTGGGTGCCAGCTGATGTTGCTCCTGGTAGCTTGTCATTCATTTGGGAGGTCGGCCATGGGAGTGACTGCTTACCTAGCAGTTCTGCCATTTTTTGTCAGTGTGGGTGGGTACATTCTCACTTCAGGTCTGGTTAAAGAGTGCACGAGGGGCCCTGCTATAAAGATGCCAGCAAATTCAGTAGTGTTTTTTTACCATCTCATTTGTGGGCTTTTCCCCCCATTATTCCCCCATTTCTTCCTTTTTTCTCATCCAACAATTTATTTTTAAATGAATATATGTTTAAAAATGAATTAAAGAATTCCACAACTGTTAGATACATAACATCAAAAGTCAATGTCATGCAGCTCAGTGCTGTGCTGCAGACTCGCTGTTTGACTTTGATAAAGCCAGCTGATCTATGGTATCGCTTACCTGTCAGTGAAAGACAGACAGCTACCTCCAAGGGGCTTCTGAAGGGAAGCACAGTCAGGATTTTAAATTCATACTGAGTGCTGACAGCAGGATGGAAAAGGAGAAGGTGTTGCGTGTTCCTGTGTAACCAAAATGTCCAGTGAGAAGTCACATAGAGTCAGTCCTGCTTTCTTGTCTCCTTTTCAGCTTCAGTGCTTTAACTTGAAGATTCTGCAGAGATTTCACTGACAAATTATAACTTTGAAAAGAGATGAAAAACTCACTTGTTTTGCTTTTTGTGTTTAAATTTCAAAAAGCATCATGGTATCATAGGCTACTAAGCTGACAAAAGAAAGGTCAGTAGGAGGGTGAGTTTTCTCTGGGCAAATTTCCTGACCCAAGACAAAGGCAGCAAAGAGCTGTCAGAATACGTTTTTGTCACAGCAACAGAAGAGGAAGATGGGACACTTATCAATTTGTCTTCACAAATGGGTTGCTCTGAAGAATCATGGAAACATTCCAGCCGAAGGCTAGAATGAGGCCTGCAGTCATAGTGTGAAAAGATTGGTTTTAGGGCTGTCATATCATCCTTGCTGTTCTGGGTGCTGGCAGCACAAAATGTCTTGATGGTGGACACAGAAACCTGATTTTTGCTCTGGAATGACCAACAAACGTGATCTCATTTCTGAGAGAAGAGTGTCTTTCTCTTCTGAGTTTTTGATGGATGAATTGAATTTCTACAGAGCCTTTCCACCCTCACCTGTGACTGTCCAAGCCAATCACTTGCTCATTCATGTAGCTACAGAGCTAATTCTGCTTCAGCTCTGGATAGGTTCTGCTGGACCTAGGCTTGATTACTAGCTCTGTTTACCACAAGGGAGCAGTTATTAATGTGCTCTCATTTTTAAGCCTGTTATAACTCCTTCACTTTGATTAATTTCACTGTGGAGCTCTTTACTCTTTTAGCCTGTGTAAGATGTAATTCTGATTGTAGAAGTGCTTCCGTAGTTTCCCTCCCAGCTGAAGGAGGAGGCAAAAGGGCTATTGATTTTTATATAAAGATGAGTTTAATGAGACCTGGGGGTTGGGCTTGATCCAGGGCTTAGTGGAGTCGGTGGCCATCAGTCATTAGATTTCAGTGGATTTCAGGCGCTGGTATCTGACTTACTGCCATGATGTTCAGCTGCCTGTGTAGCAGGGCTTTTGTGGGTCTTCATAAATTGTTCAAAAGCAGCAAACTCTGATAGTGGGGGAGGGCAGGCACGCTGACCAGATATCTAACAGCTTTTCCTTTTATTCTTGTGATCCGTTTTCTCCTGTTTCTGTACGTTTCAACCTTGAATGTGTGGTCGTGGCACATGTGATAGCAATTTGTAATGAAGCACACAACCCCAGATAAGAAGCAGAGCTCTAACAAGGAGCTTTCTGAGAGAAAAGATTATCTTTAACTCTGAGCTGAGTTGTAATTTGGTGGGTATTAATGCATAGATTTTAAAAAATGAATAGTGTAATTGGCGATAGGAAGGGCATTAAAAACATAGGCGTGAATTATGAGTGATGCAAATCAGAGGTTCAGCTGTGTTAGCAACTGGGCCAGATCTGACCTGAAGGCCAGTCATATTCTGTTTTTCTTTCACACATGTGCACATGTCGAAGCTTTGCCTATGAGCTTCTGCCTTTTCCTTTAAAAAGGAAAGATTTCTGTCGCATGCACCAGAAGATGGCCCACTGCACTGCCCCAAACCAGCTTGTGGCAGACATCCCCAACATACCAGATCATCTTCTCAGCCATAATTCTCTCTGCAAATGACTGCAGCAGCTTAAGCTTCATTTTTCCTCCTCTCCCACTGCTTTTTCTCTACTGACTTTTGATTGACTGGTACTCTAGGTCAACCAGATGCCGTCCATTTCCCCTGATATAAAAGCGTGGAGCAGTGCATTGCTCTTACCTATTCAACCCTCAGGAGCCTGTTCTGTACAGAAGCGGGGTTTCTCTGTGCTTTGTTCCTGCAGATGTCATTTTCCAGGCTTCTTCACTCTATGGTGTTAAGTAATGTATTGTCGGCTGGAGCAAATTGGTGTGGCTGTCCATTAAAAATAAGAATAAATGTATTATCACCACAAGGTGCCATTCATAGAAATGGGGAGAGGAGAAAGTTTTCAATGCACCTGTCTTTTAAAGAATACAGCTATTGCTAAGGTCTTTGTAAACACAGATTTAATCTGTATGTCTAAAATGTAGTAAACCTAAAGAAAACAACAAAATGGAGTATCCTTCTTGGAGCTTACTCTTTTTTTTTTTTCTTTTTTTTTTTGTAAAGTACACAGAAGGAAGATAGATTTTTTTTTTTCCATAGGGAAAGGATCGTGAAATATTGTTTATCTGCTGTGTTTACTCTTAGCAATGGAGCTGTACAAATAAAATGAACAGAGTTCATGTATCCCATGAGTGGTAAATGGAAGTAGGATCTATATAATAGCTATTGTAAAATCCATGTCTTGCCTTGGCTTAGAAAGCTGCTGGTCACCCTCTTAGATGTATCATTCAGTTTAGTGATGCTGAATATCTGTTTAAACAAATAGCTGTAAAACTTGTGACAGAATGTGACAGAACTAGTACTTTATCCTTGACTCTTTGTTATCTTTAGCTGTAGCACCCAATTATTCCTTCTGGGCTCTTCTTTCTATTGTCATCAGGTGCCACGTGCAGTGCCATCAATGGACAATGCAGCTGGCAGGTTTCTCAGACTTGCCTGCCTTTCTGCAGAGGCTGTTGTTACTCTGCACCTCGGTTTGGGTCAGCCTGCAGTGTCACACAGCTGCCCAGAAGAGCACTGGCTGTTGTGCTCATGATGGACCTGTTGAACCTCTTCAGGCAGCCTCATGGCTTGCACACGCTGACTTGTGTTTGGATGAAATGAAACAACAATAGGAAGAGAGCTTCTTTTCTCATCAGAGTAAACTTAGTGAGGTGGGAATTTGAAAATCTTAGGCTTGGCCATTTCAATTTTGTCATGCAGAATTCCTGTGTGGTACTATGTGCCTAATAGCTTTGTCTTGGCATTTGTTGTTCCCAGTTTACAGGAGCAGTAACTCAGAGGTCAAACTGGAGGAGAGGAGTGATCTACCAAGGTTTTTCTCCATGCAGCTTTCAAAGTGAGACAAACAAGGCAGCTTGAAACTTTTTGACTACCCCAGAGGATAGAGTATTTGTCTCCTTGTCATTTTGAGGCTTGCTTTAGAGTCATGCATTCTTGTGTAGAGGCTGGGTGTACCATACTGTGGGTACACAGTTTGTGGTAATTGGGAGTGGGGCTGTGGCAGAATCTCATCCCCAGTGGGCACAGCTGTGAGGAGCAGGTGAGCAGCACTGACAGCAACGAGACCTGGAGTGCCCAGGGCACTGACCAACCACCAAAGGGAGCAGAGGGCACACAGGTGCAGTGCATGAACATGAGGGGTATAAAAGGGTGGGCTAAAGAACAAGAAGGGCAGATGCCTGCAGCCTTCTGAAGGGGTAAGGTGTTGCTCTGTATGGGTTGAAGCCTTCTGAAATTACATGATGATACCCTGTGTATTGTGAGTATGACATATGCTGCAACATCTTACCTTCTCTCCTCTGAAGGAAAAGGAGGTAAAAAGATTGTAGAACTGAAGAACAGAGAAAAAGGGGAGGGTGAATGCTGGCTCAATATTTTTTTTTGTTTGGTTAGAAGATCCTGACAAGGAGAAGTAGAAGGCATTTGTGGTCACAGAGGTTTTGTGCACATGCTTGGGATGTGTGCAATGGTTTAACACATTGAAGACCAACACACAGTGTATGTAGAAATAGTTGTGTGTTGGTCATTTGCATGAGACATTTCTCGCCTCAGAACTGTGTGGTGTTTGCAAGACTGTATTTTCTTGTGAATGTAAATGGTAGCAATCCTGGACATGCATTTGATTTGCTCTGGTTGCTGAGCCTTTGCTGAGAACTCAAGTTTCAGTTGTCTGTGAGTGAGAGTGGGAGGAGGCTGTAAATGCTGTTATGGTGTTGAACTGGGGAGGGGAGGACAGAAAGGAGGGCTGTGTGATTCCCAGTCTGTCCATAGCTTCCACATGGTACTGGAGGTGACCAGCTGCATGTGACCTGCATAGGACCTGCCAGTGCTGCTGCTGTACAGTGCTGAAAGCCTTCAGAGAGGGGGCCTGTGGCTGCTTCAGCTGCCTGAGCTGCCCAGACCTGGAGAACAGTGTCACTGGTAACTGAGGACATGCTGAGTGCTGCTAAAATCATCTCACTTCCAGCCTTGTGTGACTTTTTACAGTAAGGGTATTGCAGAGTAGGTTCATTTCCTTACAGGATTTCCCTGCTTCCCGTATGGGACTCGTGCTGGCTCCCCTCAGTCCTGCCAAGAGCAGAGCTCCTTGGTGGCACTCAGTTCTCTGTGTGTGTGTGTCCTGTGGTGGCCTTGAATTGCAGTGATTACAGAATGAAGGAGGGGTGTTGGCATAGAAGCACCTGACTGCCCAGCAGCTGACTTTTATTCAGGGTGTGTGCTGGGTGTCTTATTGAGCAAGTCTGTCCGTCCTATTCCCCCTGTGTGCAAAGCTTTCCTGGTGCCTGCTGGGAGCAGGGACAACTATGTGTGTTTTACTGTGTTTTGGGTCCAGAAGTGCTGTGTGGGTGGTGGAAAAGTGGCGGAAATGCACATGTGCTTTTCTAGAACTTGCACTATTAATAACTGTGTACTTAATACTGATCTCCCAACTTATACCCTATTATGGATTTATTTATTAAAGGCACTTGTGGCAAGAGGCCTCTGACCCCTCGTGCTGATATCTTCTTACAAAGTTGGTAGAAGTAGAGATAAACTGACATCTGGAGGCACATGGGTGGTGATGGCCTAGTAGAGCTGAAGCTCTTTCTTAATGGGCTTGTGCTCTTTCTGCCATCAGAATTGGCACATGTGACAGTGCTGCTGCTGTGCTTTCTTTTGGCCTAGTTTTCTAGGTGCTTTTGCCCATACAAATTTCTGAAAATTGATTCTTCCAGGGCCTCCACAAGCTGTGCTGTGAGCTGTCACAGAGCATTTTGCTCATTTGTTCTAGGTGACTTTGCCAGGGTCAAGGTGAGTCGATAGCTGAGCCCTGAATAGAACTGAGAATACCAGATTGCTGCTTGTTTGACCCCTGGAAGCTGCTTTGATAGATTGCTTTTTTCAGTAGTGGAACACTCGGTATTTTGGGTACATTTAGAAAACTTCCACCTGTCGCTTGTGGTATGAGTGTGTAGATTGCTTTTTCTTTAGGATGAGAAAGACAGGTGGGAGGAGGATGTAATGATTATCCTGGGTGAGGTTTTTCAGGGGTTGTTTTCCTTCCTCCAGTTATTATTTACCATATGAATAGCCCTTCTTCCTAAGAACAATATTATGCTTTCAAAGCCTTATAATCTAGACATACATTAAACACCCAATGCTAGGAAATCTTCCTCCTTCCTTCCTCTCCAACAATCACCACATACATCTCTTTCCTTGCCAGTAAAGGCTCAGTATTGAACACTGGTATCAAGGCTTTTATTATAACCTGAAAAGTGTAAATTGAGAAGATGAAGTAGATATCTGTGTAGTGTACTTTCTAGGTTATTCTTAACCTGAAAACAAGATTCATGCTTTATTAGTTTTCTCTCTTTTGTGCCCTGATATTAACCAGATGAGAATATTAACAAAAACATATAAAAGAAATAATAAAAAAAATAATAAGCGGAATTGCAAAAGATCAGATGCAATTTCATAACTAAACGTGGGGTGGAAATTAAAAGTCTGGAAACCATACTAGAGCAAGCACAATGTCAAGCTATGACCTTAACAAGATACTGTCAAAATTAAAGGTGGTGTTTTGAGAGTCTGCCCCCAAGGACTCATATTTTTGGGAGAGTTTGAACTCATTAGTGCTTAAAGGCTACCTTTCTGGTATATGAAAACATTTTTAAAGCTATTCTATTGGTTTTTTTTGTTGTCTCTTTATACAATAAGTTTGGCTACATAACATTCTCTGTGCTCCCACGATGTATGGTGTCCCCTGCTTCTCCCCCCATTACTGTTTCATGGCTTTTCTGTACTTCACATGATACAGCTTTAACAGTAAGGGTGTAGCTTGTAGAACTACATTAAAAAAATCCCACAGATTTTCCCCCAGAAAACAAAAATCCCTCTCTAAAATGGCACAAGAATTGATTTCATTTGTGTATAGAAAGAAGAGTGAATAAATGTGTGTGTTTAAAGGGAGAATGAAATGTCTCTTGCTGATTTGGTGTACTGTGATAGATACTGATTTTTATTGATGTCTTTGAATATGTAATAAGGGAGAAAATATTGCTTTTTATATGAAGGCCAGATGTACTTGAAGAAAATGAAGACTTTGTTTGAAGTTCCTGTTTATGGGATTTCCCTATAATTGTACATTTAAAGAGTTGCATGCACTACCCATGTAAAGTCACTTAACTTAACATGCAGCTTTGTACAGTTTGTTCCCTTTTTCCTCTGCATGTATTTTATTAGCAACAAACAAGCAAACTGATCTTATGCCAAATGCCAGTGGTTGGCAAATCCCTCTAAAATCAAATTGTCTTCCTGCAACTCATTGGGAAGCATTTGCTATTAGTGAAGCAGGGCTCTCGAGGGAGTAATATTAGCATTCCCAATAAGCAGTAGAGAAGTATGGAAGTGTATGTTATAAACATCAGGGATTATATTGTTTTCTCTTCTGTGTCTAGGACTGATGTGGCTTTTTTCCAGTTGACATATTTAAGAGGTTTTTTTGACCCAAGATGAAAATGAGGGGTCAGTTGTTTAAGTGGCGTAAACACCCAGAGCTACAGAGAAGACAGACACTCCTGGTTTAGCCAAGCAGATAACTGCAATTTTTTAAAGTGTTTATATTGCCCTGTTGGCTCAAATGAGTGTGCTTCAATTTTTTTGTTTTCGTATGTGAGGATCTGGCACCGCAAATTCAATTTAAATTCTAATGGGAGTGTGACTAGAGCTGCATAAATGACATCTGCCTCCACATTAGAGTGGTCATCTATGGCAAAGATTTCAGCGTGGATTCTCACCTTGAAATGAACATCCTGATGACTGGCCATGAGTTCATGTTTTGTTTTTTTTTTCCCTATTTTCTCTGGCTGCCAAATATAGAGTTGTTTATGCCAAATAGCTAATTTTCTGTGGGAGCAATTTTGAACCTTGCTCCAAACTGCCCACTTGCTAATGTGCTCTTCTAAATTGTGGCTCAGATCCCTGCTCTGTGTTGATATGGGAAGGATTTGACCTAGGTGTTGTGACTCTTTTGGCTGTGGGAGAAGAATCAATTTTATCCCACTCTTTGGGACCCTTAAGAACCAAAGAATGAGGCATAACAGGGATAGAGAGGGAGGGTCTGTTGCCCAAGGATTGTTTTCTAAGTCAACAAAGCCTGACAAATTTAACCTAAATGCATCAATAACTTTAGGTTAATCAGGTGTTCTTTCACCTTATTTTGGTGAAAATGTTGTTTGTATGAAGCTCAGAGAGATTATGCGGGTTTTGTACTTCTCTGTAGAGAGTTTCCAAGAGGACAAGCACAAGGGGAATAACAAGAATTCTCATCCTTAGCTTCTGACAAGGATACTCCAAGATAATTTTCTGTCTTCAGTAGAGGAAAGTCTGAGGTTAACTTTTCCAGTCACCAAGTAAGGTGACTGGTACATCTGCACAGGGATGTGAAAGGTAATACAAATGTGAATGTATGGGTGTATCTGTTGTGTTTTATTACTGAGAAGTATGCAGTAGAAAATACTAGAGGAGGATTTTTAATTCTTTACAAATATTCTTTATTTCTTTTAGGTAAAAGTAAACTTTTACAAAATTATATGAAATACAGCTGCACCTAATGAACTAATGCAGGCTCTAGTTATATGAGACTATATTGTCATATTTTTAAAAAGTATTTATATAAAAATATATCTATCCCTACTATCTTTCTATAGTAATATTGATACTCTCAGGAAGTGTTTATATTTTCAGGAATCAATGCCTGATAACCAAGTTCTGTAGTTATCAATACTGACCCACAGCTGAAGACTGAGCTGGGCAGAGCACAGGGACTTCCTGTGTCTGTGTCCTGATCTGATGAACTGGCATGATAAATCATCTTCTTCCACTCACTGGAATTCACCAGATATTAATGAAGATTTATATGGGCACACATGGTATGTTGGGAGATAAATTATTGCTGATCCTCTCCTGTTGCAACATTTGAGGAAGGGTGGGTCCTAGGGAGCAAATTTTGGATTTGTCTGTTGTCTCCTGTAGAGAATAGGAGCAGATGTTGATGTCTTGGCTGCAGACAGTTGAGTGAATTCCTTCACCATGCTGAGGGATCTAATTGAATGAGGAGAGCTAATGGGAGGGTGGAAGTGTTTGCAGTACCCTGGGAAAGGAGAGATTTCCCTTGCTGCCATGTTGGTGTAAATTGGCAGATTCCTAATGAAATTAGTAACCCCTTAATAATTCATACACTAGAATCTGGCCTACACTGGATCTGTGCACAGCGTGTGCTGTGCCTCTCAGAGGTTATGTAGTTCCTCTTTGCAGAAACAGAGTTTTTAATTGCTTTAATTGGTCTGGACTGTAGATATCTGATTCTACCAGTATATCTGCTGCTAATGAAATCTGTGGTACAGAATTGTTATTTATAAGTAGTCTATTTTTAATGGTGCTGCTGTAACAATTTAAATGCTCTGAGCTCTGTGTACTCTGATGGGCTTTGTGTATGTTTATTATATGGGAACAGCTGGGTATTTGAGAACACAATTTGTTACCAGGGTTTCTCTGGGTGGTAAAACTATATGACTGTTCCCCTGACTCCTGAAGTTTGTTATGGAACCAGACCCTGTTGTATCCTATTCATAAGAAATTGTGAAAAGGCTATGTCATTCTCCTGGTAGCCTTCTCAGCCATTGCTTCTTTACATGTTGACCTGACGCTGTGGTTGGAGAGGTACTTGAAGGAGGTGGTTGCTTGTTGCTCACTCATCTCTTTGTAGGTTATCTGTCGGGTTTGTCAAGAGCAAAGCCGTTTAAAACATAATTTCCTGCAGAATGATGAATTCTCTTCTGTGATAGTTGTCCTTTGCTCCGGGCTATTACCTTACTTTTGTTCTCTTTCTGTGAACAACGTGCTCAAATTGCAAGGTTGGACAGCCACGTTTGTAGAGTCTCTTTTTGTCCTGATGCCAGTGCAGGGCACGGTCTCCTTGTGTCAGTTTGCAGATGTGGAGATTGCAACTGCATGAGAATTACTGCCGTGTAACAAAGTTTGACTAAAAATTACAGCTGCCTAATGTTAGCTTGTGGTGTGTGATTTATGGGGCATGGGGGCAGTGGCAATGTCCTCTGACCTTTTCCACTGGGAACTGTGTAACCCTGTGTCCTTACTGCCCTGAGAGCTGCTCTTCCTGCTGCCTGCCTGGTGGATGCAGATGCTATCACAGGGCTTCTTTCCTGTGCAGAGTGTGCAACAACCATGGGGCCTGAATAGCACGGAGAGCATCCTGATCCACTTGGGATGCACATGTTAGGCGTTGTCTTGAATTCAGTAAGCTTCGCATGCTTCACCCTGCTGCTGTGTTGTTGCATGCCCACAGCAAACACCCAAGGAATGGAATGGTAGAAATTACTTTGGCCTTTGACAGGATTTTGGTTGTTTCATTGCTACAGGATTTCTGCTGCTGAGTTTTGTGCTAACACGCATCAGCACAGAGGTCCTGACTGAAAGGCTGTCATTGCTGTCTGAAGGCCTGTACAGGCCAAATTACAAATGGCTATTGTTACACACAAGTTTTGGAATGAGAGGAGTAGAAGCTCAGTAAACTACTCCCTACTTTTTTTTTTCCAATTAATAATCTCCAACACAACAACTAGCCCCTTCCCCCACACCCCTGCAAACTTCTCTAAGTGAACAGAGAAACACAACATGTACAGTGCAGTTGATTTTTTTCTGCCTTGCCCCAAGGCTTATCTGATCATCATGTTCTCAAAGATATTTTAAAACTGCTGGCTGTTATTTAAGGATGATATTAAAGTCCTTGCTTTGGAGAGTTTGGATAAATGTAGAATTTAATTTAATTAACCTTCATCAGTCTTTCTTTCTGCATGAAAAGGTGACCTTTATAAAATGCCATTTACATACCCAAGAGCCTGGTGCTTGCATTTTTCTGTGTCTATATATCTATATATAAAGGCATCTTAAAACATGTTTACATATGTTTTAGGCATTTAAGGACCATTTATTATGAACATCAGTGTAAAATATACAGACATATATTGAAAAACTGTCCCCAGTGGTTGGCTCAGGTTATTCTAAGTGTTATGTAGTTAACCAATTCCTATCAGAAAATGGATTTAGAGCTGATGGATTCATCTAGGAGTCAGCTTGTAGCAGAGTGTTTAGAGGCATTGCTAGAGGACACGAAATCTATGGACTAGGCCCTGTGTGGATATGCAGGAATGGAAATTCTCTGATCCAAAAAAGCCTGTAAGCTCAGCAGGCTGAAAAATGTGAGAAGACAGTGGCTCAGAGTGGGAAGATGACTGTCCAGGTCACATTGCTTCACTGCATTTCTTCTGAACCCCAGTAGCAAGGATGCTGTCCCCTAGACTGACCTGTCTTTTCTTGTTCTTACATTCATTCACATGAAGAATTTTTCCTGTTTTCTCATACCAGGGAATCTGGAAGAGAGACTTCTTAAAAGCTTTCTTCAACTAAGACAAGTGTGAATAAACACAGTTTTTGGAGACTATGAAGTCTAGTATGCTTGTTAAGTTCCTCAGATTGAATTTGCCTTTAATATGCTCTTGGGTTAGGTTTCAAATGTATTTAAGTTTCCAAAGATGTGAACAGATGCTTAGTAAAATTTTCAAAGCTTTTAACTTGCTTAGGTGCTTTTGAAAATCCCTTTAAATGTCTGTGTGCCTTTAATCTCCTCAATAAATTTGCAAATCCTTAGAGCCTGTTGTTCAGCATTCAAGACTTCAGCAAGGTCTGGAGTCTCTGCCTTCTGTCTGTGATTCTGTAGCTGTATTTATTGCAGCTGGGAGACCTGCATGCTCACTGGAACTTTGTAAATACAAATGGGTCCCAGTCTTAAATCTGACCCTCAATAGTGCAGGTGTAGGAGGTTCTCTGAATAGCTGCTTTAGACACAGAGGGCTTGTGGACTTTGTAATCAACCTCTGTCCTGTTGCAAAGACAGTGTTCTGCTCTTACTTTTTAACAAAATCCCTTCCTTGAACAAAGTTTGTATAAAAAAGAGGTTCCTTGACTGTTAAAATGTGCTTGCTCTGATTTATAGCACCACACAGTCATAACCTCACTTTCTCCTGCCAGGGGATGACATATGATAGTAACCAGACATGTATGTTAGAGGGAGAGAATTACCTTAGTGTTGGTATCTCTGTTTCTTGCCTGCTGAGTAACTTAACAGTGGAGATGAATGGCAGAGCTAGTGCAAAAATAGTGCACTAATTTATCCTTGAAGTGTAGCAGACACTGAGATTACTCAGAAATGTTCCTCCATGGTTTAGAGCTGGAATTAGTCCTGTTGTGATGATAGCTCAGGGGTAGAGGGAAAGAGCTCTTGAGTTTCAGGCAGAACAAAGTTCTTCATGGGTTTAATTCCATTGTGTTTGGTTTGAATAGTTTACATTCGGGCTACTCATTTTAGGACCCATCTCCCTTTTAGAACCTGGTTTTGAAACCCATTAGCTCCTGTAAGCTTTGGAAGAGATTGCCAGAGTAAATATGCAAGAAATACTGCTTGCCAAGCAGTGAGTATAATGAGGTTTGGTGTGATAGCTGGGAACTGATCCATTGCTTTAAGGAAGCTGCATCTCATGTTAGAAACTCTCTCCAGTGTTTCTTACTGCCAAAGAAGTTTTGTTGTTTTTGTTGTTGTTCTTTAGTAAATGAGTAAAAGAATGATGTCACTAAGGATCATGGAGGAAATTTCAGCCAACTTACTGGTTTAAAAAATAGGGTAAAGGATTTCAACTTCTAGAACACAATATGAATTTTATTTTTAAAGTGACAATTCGAAGGACTTCACTGGCAAATGGAAGCAGAGTATGAATAAATCTTCTTGAGAAAGTGGATCTGCCAATTAAGCTTTGAGAACCAGTTGCTGTTTTTTCCCAGTGATTGTTTTTACATTTTGTAGAGCTCTGGTTATGTAATAAAATCACTATTAACCCAATGCAGTAAAACTTTGCAAATATTAAAATGATTGCCAGAAAATAACTGTCTCTGAAATTTGCACCACACACTACTTACTTTGTTCCTGACATTTGCTCCATCATGTCTTATGGGTGCTCCTTAGAGAAAATGATATTACCCCCAGCAGTTAGCAGTAAAAAGTAATGTATTCCTTGTCTGGGGCATGCACTAGATGATTAAAAGAGACCTTTGGAGGCTGAATTCAATGATGCTCTAGCCTTTTTTACTTCTGATGCTCTCTGTGTCTTTCTGAGACATTATCTCATTTCTCCATTTCTGTTATTGCGTAGTGATTTTTATCTGTACTATCTGACTCTGAGACTTTTGGGAGTTGGTGACAGTTTTTGACAGCTTTGGAGAAGAAGGATGAAGGTATCTGAACCACGTGGAGCTTTCCACTGACTCCTGCCACTGCAGAACTTCATGTTAGCCCTGGAAGGGACCTGTGTGGGACCACTGCACTTGTTCCTGAATTGTGCAAGGTGGGATAAAATCCTGGCACTGAAAGGAGTCGGTGTGCCGTTTAGGCTTGTGTTGTCTCAGCAAGGTCTTGGAAGCTCTGCTGCTCTTAACTGTGAAGGCAGGTGACTGCTGTACATTGTGCTGAGGAGCCAGGCTGGAAAAATGTCTTGTCTGATGGCAAGGGGCAGTAAATGCAGGGAGTGACGGGGTGGGAGAGGGGCTGTGGGAATACTGAGCCAACTCAGTCAGAGCTGTTGGCTTTGCGTGGGTATTTGTACTTTAGGGTGATGTGTTTTTTCAGTAAAGTCTCATCTGATTTCTGTGTCGTATCAGGTAGCTTGTAGCTATTTCCGTTTCTGAGACTTAGATAAGCACATTGCTCTGCATACACAAAGGTATTACTTTATCTAGGAGTTCACTCTTGCATAGAGGAAAACTGTTCAGACTATTCTGCTCAACTTTTCCTAGTTTTCTGTAGCCTTTCTGGCGAAGAAGGGTGATTTTTGTTTTGGTTTTATTTGTTTTTTAAATCTTTTTGCCTTTTGCCTGTCCTTACCTTGGTGGAATCCACTTCCCTTCTACCTTGAATTATTCTGCATAGATGCTCTGACTTCAGATCCTGGTGCCAGGAGTATGACTGGGGTACTGCAGGCTGTCACCAGTATCTCATCCCTATGACACTGGCACCTTGCTGGAGAGGCAGGTCTTGCTGATTGAGAGCTGCTGTTCTGGTTCATCTGCCTGCCAGTGCAGTGTCCCTCCATCCAGGATCTTTTTCTCAGCTGCCTGCAGCAATAACTCTAGATCTGCCTGCCATCTGGATGGCACTTCCCACAATATAACCTAGTGTTGATTTTTATGTTGGTTTATTGTGTAATGCTGTAAATACATATGGCTGTGTATAACTTCTGCCTAACTGCTGCAGCTGTAGCAGTGAGAATGGGGGTTTGTGAGGCTGAACAGACTTTTAGCTCTGCTCCTAATTTGCTCTGTGAACTAAGGTGTAGGATGCTTGCTCACTTGGAATGTAATTTTTTTTTGGCCTGATTTGAAATCTCTTAAATCGGTGTATTTTTTTTCAAGTCTCTGAATACATTTTGAAAAAGGGGCCCTCTGATAATATTCCACTTATGCTACCTATCTTTGTGTTGATGAGAAGTGTTTAGAAGCAGCTGCATAATATGTTCATGGTATGCTCAGAGACAGTGCATGTGCCCTGCAGCACCAGAGAGAGATTTGTGTATCCTAATGCAGCTGCACATCAGGGCTCTGGCTGAGATGGGAGTGTTTCATCCCAGCAGGGGTGACAGATTTACTGCTGGCAGTGTGATCAGTCACACTGATGGCAGAGGCTCTCCAGAGCTGGCAGAGGGCATGGGTCACTGCATGTTTTACTGCAAGACACACATAAAAGCCAAAATGCTTGTATTGTCATAAAAGCTGGCTGTTGAACTTTCTTGTTTTTCTCTTGTGCTAGGTTACATCCCAGAACGCTTGGGAAACATGTGGTTCTCATTAAATGTTTCTCAATAGCTCAGCAGCAATCCCTGACCGGTGGAGGTCTGCGGTAACAAGCAGAGGTTGCCAAAGTGCTCGTGGCTGACCAAGCCAAAGTGCTGCCAGGCTGGGAGCCAGCTCACCTATCAGTCCTCTGCTCTGCCAGCCTTGGAGGTGTGGGGATGTCATTTGCTCCCCGTCAGTTTGAGATGTTGCTTTTGTTTCCTCATGTCTTGGTGTCCAGCATGGGAATGGTGTCAGATGCTAGCAGCAGCAGGGAAATCACAAGGATGCAGGAGGTCTGTTCGTGCCTGGTTATGCAACCATGGGATGAGTGCGTGATTTCTAGAAGAGAACCACGTCTGATCCTTCAAGGACACTGGGTTGTCCTTCATTTTAATGTGAAGCATATGGCTTAGTTTGAAACTGAGGACAATTCAAGCCAGAAACACAGAACCCTGATGGTGGCTGTGATCTCTGGTGGCAAATAAAAAACTTCAGCAGGCCCTTTAAATCTTTCATTGTTTGCTGTTTTCAAGTAACTTTGTCATTGGCTGCTATAGCTGAATTGATTAGTGGTGATTTGAACACGTTTGAACACTGAAATGATACCCATTCAGTACTTTAATTTTAGTTCCACTTTAATTAATTTTCACTGTGACCTTCTCCCCTCCCCCACCTTTACTCTTCTGAATGCTGCTTAAGCAAAAGGGGGCTGGGAGGGAAGATGGATTTATCACGTTGTGTCCTGTATGTAACATTATCTAATTTTTAAACAGAGCCATTACTAGATGGCTGGTTTTGGACAGTGAGAGCTTTGACTTACAAAAGGTATATTAGCACTAAAAGATGCAGCTAGGCACTATTTTAAAGAAAAGACAGATCCTATGACATTTTGGTTTATTGAACAGGTGTGTTTCTGACTTTCCCACCTTGTTTGTAGCTGTAGAGCAGGAAAGAGAAACAAACAATCCCGACTTTTCAACTCTGTTTTTCAAGTGAACTATTGACATTTGGGGAAAATGCAAATAGGAGCATTCACACTTTGGTACTTAATGAAAGCAGTATTTGACACTCTGCTATATTTGTAAAGCTTGAGTTAACCTCAAAAGTCAAAGCTGCATTATGTGTGCAACTTTAGAAAGAACCTTCTGTCACAGAAATTTGGGGTGGACATTGTTCCCTGGAGTACTTGAAAGGTTACTTGAATGTCCTAAATAGAATATGGAAGAATCAGGTTGTAATACGATTACTTTTAAAAAATCCCCATAAACTTAAAACTAGGTTTCCGTTCTAAAAATAAGAAGTAGAGGTAGTTTGTGTTGCTTAAGGAGAAAAGCTAACTGCTTTTTACTGGTTTTATGGTGAAGACCTTGTTTGTTTGTGTTTCGGTACAAGCTTGGAGGGGAAGAAATAACAAATGCCTCTGTCATGGCTTCAGTTCAACAAGATATATGAAATCAACATTAAAAGCCAGTACATCAGTGGCTGTCTCTGGCACACTGTTCTGTTCTCTGAGGAAACGGGTTTCTTCCCACACAGGGAAGATGAATTAGCTGTGTGAGGAAATGGGTTTCTAGGATATTTTTCTGCAGTCAGCAAAGTGAAGTGAGATGATAGCATTCAACTTGTTTTGCTGTATCTAAGGTTTGGAGGTACCTAGAGCTTGAAATACTCAACATCCAAATAAGCTTGCAAGAAGCTGGTTTGTATTTTTCAGGCTCAGTTAAGGTGTGTAGGGGGAAATCAGAGCCACACCAAGTAAAATATCTTCAGCAGGGACAAATATTTCCTTTTAATATAATCAGAGCACTTCATGCACGATGACTGCAGCAGGATGTAATCTGCAAAAGTATCTTCTACTACTCATCGTCTGTAGGTCTCTTAAAAAATTGTTTGCTTGGATCACAAAATCCTGCCCTAGTGTGCCAGTGGTGTGGTTAGGGATTTTCTATAATTCTGAGCTGTCTGAGATGTTGGACCTAATTACAGAAAAATCTCCATTGGAAATATCTTGTTTGCACCTTTGCATAACTGATGATGCTCAGTGAAAATTATTTTTCCTTTTTTTCCTGCATATATTCACTCGAGATTCTTAATCTACCTTTTGGAATGTTTATTGCTGTCCTGGTTTCAGCTAGGGTAGAGTTAATTTCTTCTCAGTAGCTGTTACAGTGCTGTGTTGTGGACTTGGAATGAAAATGGTGTTGGTAACACACAGGGATGTTTTGATTTTTTGCTAAATTGTGTTTATCCTAAGTCAAGGACTTTTTTCCTTTGCATGGGTGAGGAGGTTTGCAAAAGAAGCTGGGAGGAAGCATGGCTGGGACAGGTGACCCAAACTGACCAAAGGGATATTCCACACCATAGGACATCATGCCCAGTGTATAAACTGGAGAGTTTTGGCAGAAGGGGAGCTCACCTGGGTTCAGGAAGGGAGGCTGAGTGAGCAGTCTCTCAGAGAACCCTTCTGTTATGGGGTTGCTGAGGGTTGAAGTTACACAGTTGGCAGAATCACACCAAGCAATAAAACCAAGCAAAAAAAACCAAAACAAAACAAAAAAAACCACAAAAAAAAAAAAAAAAACCCAACAAAAAAAAAAAAAAAAACACCAACTCCCTGGTTCCTGTCCTTATGGAGATTTGGCATCTGGAGAGCCAAGGAGTGAGCAGCCGCACCCATCACACTTGAATAGCCCCACATGAGCAGTGCAAGATCTGATGGAGAGTGGAGTCTGAAAGACTTATCATAGCCTGAATGAAGTCACACTTCTGTGCAGGATGTAGCATCATGGAATGTTTGTCTTGGAAAGTGGTCTGTGATGCACCTCACGGAGGAGTAAGGCTGAAGCTGCGTGGATGTTATCACAGAATCAGCCTGGCCACTCTGCAAGCTGGCTCAAAGTCTCCTTAGCGTTTGTAGGCATTAGAGGATAGATGTCATCTTTGGTATGTGCTCCTATAATTCTGTGTATTCAACAAAATGTCCCTTGGTGGCTGTGCTGTGTAATGTGTGCCTCATGCTGTCAGCAGAGCTTGCAGATGTATTTATAATGCAAGGGCAATCAGAGGAGTCGCCCACACAACTGAAATGTTTTCAAGAGATAAAGGCTATTAAACTGCTTGAAAAGACCAGTTGGGTCTCTAGAGGGTGAAAAGCCAGTTTTGACCTTACAGAAATTTTACTTGCTGATTTTACAAAGGAAGTGTTAGCGGAGGAAAAAGATAAATCTATAATAGAATTACTTTCTGCTCTACAAAATGTGCCCAGTAGCAAGATCCACAGAAGTTGCATGCCCCTTAAAAAGGAAGTGGGAACCAGAGGGTAGAGCATCTTTTCTTCTCTTCCTCAATGGCTGGGTTTTGTGGAGTCCAGCTCCTCACATCCATACTGTTCAGCTTTCCCTTGCCTGACAGTGGGACTATCCCACAATATGTGAGGGTGATTACATCTTTGATTGAGGGGGAGGGTGGATACTCTGCTGAACAGACTATAACATTTGCTGTCTCAGAATGTTATAAATGTACTACTGTAACTTGTAGTACTACAAACTATACCAGTTTCCAGCATTCTTATTCTGGGATAATAATACCAATGGCTATGAACTGGAAAGCTTTTTCAGTAAAATGTTATTTTGCTGTACTTGGACTGATTCCATCAGTGCAAAATGACAACCTTGTTTAAACATGGCTTACTTTTTTATCTGAAGGAAAATAGTGCAGTTTATTTGATCTTTCTAAGATAGTATCTTTATTTAAACATATTGATGCTTTTCTGAAAGGGCTGTTTCTCATACCCATTGCAATCCTTTTGCTTCATTCCTGTGATGATTCTTATTGAAGAGAAAAGGCTCCTGTGTGCCTTTACTGGCACAGTGGTTACATAGGTGCACCTAACAGGGCAATGGAAGTGTTTTTTTCCAGGAAATAGCCTTGTTGCTCGATAAATTAGCCAAAACAATGCCTGCTTTTGTATTAATTTCCTGAGAGATGCTGCTAGCCAATGTAAATATAATTCTTTTAGCCAAGTGAGAGATGAGAAGAGCTCGATGAATTTATTTGATGTTCTCTCTCTGCTCTGATTTCCAAACTGGAGTTGTTGACATGAGGGTAGAGCTGAGGCATGTGAAGTGTCTCCAGCTGGTGACTTGGGGTGTGTGTATGAGGATTGTTACTCTGACCAAGCCTCTGAAAAGGAAAACACTCTGAAGCAGTGCATTATGATTTTTACATTGTCTTGCAGATGCTTGCTTAGAGAAGTTGCTTGCTTACAGAAGTTGTCCTCAAGTTTGATCATCTGCTAACTTCATTCCCATTTCAAAACTGGCTGATGTGTTCTCTGTATGAGTTTGCATGTAATTAAGCCCAGCTAGAGTTGCTGAGAGGCTCCTGGGTGTGGAGATGAAGAATGTACGACACTGCCTGCCTAGTCCTAGAATATGAAGTGGGGTGGCTTGCGAGTACCACGGCAAAGGCATTACTGGTCAAGCAGATTCCTTCAGTTTGACTTCTCTTGCCGGCAGGAGCAAAGGGGTGAGAGCTGTAATTAGAATCAGTTTCTCTCCTTGCAGCAGGCTGCCTTGAGCCATGGCTCTGTAGCACAGGATTTATGCCTTTAGTGTCTGTTGCTCTCACAGAGGGGGTTAGGATGTGTGGCATGAACCACTGCACAAGTCTTGTGAAGTTGTTTTTGAGCTCTGAGAGCACAGGATGACAAGAGCTGTCCTGAGCTGCGAGACCAGCTTCCTGCTGCGTTCCATCAGCATGGTAAAAAAGTGGCTGTGAGCTTCAGTCTCCTGTTCTCTCACTGCTTGCTGCTTCTTTTCAAAAAGGTACCAGCCTTGGCTCCCTTCAGGTAGCCTCCATGAGGGGATAAAAGCAGGATTTTCTCTGCTTGTTTTGCTGTGTATTTTCCCACTTGCCCACCCTGTCTCCCTTGTTGATTGGTGTTTTCTTGTCCATTGAACCATTAGACTGTTAATTTATTTTATCTTAATGGGTCTGAAGGAATTTTTTCCACTGTTAATCTTTCTTATATGTGCCTCAGTTTTCATGTATTGGTATTTATTCAAATCCAGTAATTCAGAAGGCAGACAGTCAGGGAAATGAGTCTGGGATGTTTTTGTGAGGCTATTTCTTAGACCACCCAAGAGAGCTGTTACCACAACTATGAATAGGACATACCTTGTTTTGCTGTAACTGTTAATGTATGTGCATTCAAGTAATGAAATCCAGGAAAACATCATCACTGCTCCTCAGGTCAGGGAGAATAAGGGAAAAATCTCTGTCTGCAGCTAAAGTCCTCCTTGACCTCACAGGCTGAGAAATGACTGGACACACTGCTCTTGAAAGGAGGGACGCTACTGGAGTCATACTAATGAATTGAGATGTATGAGTTCAGTTCTTCTGCCATAAATTTCTGTGATCATGAGTAAGGTTCCTAGTCTCCTGAAAACCTATAAATGAGGTAAACAGTTTTTTCCTCCCAGCCTCATCTGTTTAAATTGTGATGTCTTTGAGGCAGGAACAATACACATTGTGCAGATGCACAGGAGGTGAAAGGGGCCAAGCTATCCGGTCCTGTCTGCTGCCTCTTGCCAGCACTTTTGTGGTAAGTAGAACAGCATGGATGTGATAGAGACTGGAAGAAGCAGCCAGGTGGAATGACATTTTTGAGGTCTGTGAAGATATATAGAGGGGCATAACAGAAATGTCTTTAAATATTTAGATTTTGAGAAATTTTATAAGGTGTAGGAAAACATTTTTTTCCCCTCATGAATTCAAGGGATGCCTTTGTTCACATGGTTTTTAAAAGTAAGAGAAATTACAAACATTATGAAGGCAGAAAGGAAAGCTGAGAGGTTCATAGAGGAGGCAGGGAGGATGCCAGGCTTTACTTTGGGGAAAATAAGGACAGGAGAGTGGTTTTTGTGTCTGCTTTTACTGAAGGCACTCCATTGGTGTTAGCAAAGGCTCTATGCTGTGTGCGTCAGTGCTTTGTAAATGCTGGCAAGTTCCACTTACAGGCAGCTGGACTCTGTACAGAGTGCTGATCTATAGATGGTTTTTCTTTTTCTGTAAAGGACACCTCCAATGCTAGCTGCATTTGAAGGCATAGAAAATAGATTTGAAAAGCTACACACAGCAGCTGTCATAATTTACTGTAATATCCTGCTGTTTAGGATAACTAATGAGTGCATCAGTTCCTTGGATGTGTTGAGCCAGATCATTAATCAGTATCAGCTGCCCTTGCTGCATGGAACTGGGGGCACTTCCATACGAGTTGATATGCATTGCCTACACTGGGAGATTAATGTCTGGAAAGGAGGTGGTGTAAAACTGCTGGCTGGGTTTGTGTTCATTGGAGGTGAAATCCTGTACCTGGCTTGGTGTTGGAATATTACTGTATTGGCATATCGTGGAAAGCATGGACCAGTTACAAGAAAACAACTTGTATTTCTAAGTTTGGGTGGTGTTTCTTAAGCTGCTCTCCTGCTCTGCAGAACATGAGCAACTTGGATCATTTAGTTCTTCACAACCTGTCCTGTAATGAGAAATTATTTCCAGACAGGTCCAGAATTTGCTTGACTTCCTGTGGCTGACTTTCAGCTCATGTTCCTATCCAGCTGTGAGATATCATCCTTCTGCTTTATCCTCCCATGAACTGCCTAATGTTCAAGTAGATCAGAAGTGAGAGGATGTTATCTTCATAGTAGGAGTTTACTTATATCTTAAGTGATACAAGGTTTTGATACAGCC
Organism: Melospiza georgiana; assembly: GCF_028018845.1. Taxonomy (NCBI): domain Eukaryota; kingdom Metazoa; phylum Chordata; class Aves; order Passeriformes; family Passerellidae; genus Melospiza; species Melospiza georgiana. Next base: position 13,370,689 of record NC_080435.1, read on the forward strand.
ACAGCATATTTCTTTAGTGTAGTCTCAGTGTAGATAGCAACAGCAGCATTTCTTATCATTGCAAATTCAATCTATGTTTTCAGTAGAGTAGTGGGTTCTAGTGTGGTAATGGATGGGCATCAGCCAAGCATTGGGTGCAACACTGGCTGTACAAAGGGAATAACAACATGCATGTATGAAGTATAAACTAGAGAGTAGTTTTAGACTGTGCCAGGCTGAAGGTGAGTCAAAAGAGCAAAGGCAGATGGCAGAAGCTGCTGGGGAGAGGCAAAGACAAGACATCATCATTGTTACTGACTTGTGGGCCTGGCATGATTCTAACAAGAAGTATGCTGGTTACCTGTAATTCTGTGAGACTACTAGGGGCCAGAGAACAGCTGTTATCCCTGCAAGTTTAATTTCCACCTGTAGCATTTAATCCACTTTGCCAGCTCTTGTGTGATTATAGCAAACTGCAAGACAGAAGGACAACCAAATCAAAGTGCTTTAAATTTCTCTTTTCTTGGGGGTGCGTACTTCTTTGTCTTCTATGAATTTCTGAAGTTTCCTGTTTGGCTCTCTGTCTCATCATAGGCTTGTGTGGAGCTTTGCTTTTTTAAAATACATATTTTTATGTATATGTGATTCTTTTTTTCCTATTTCCCTTCACTTTTTGAAGTATATGCAAACAACTACTTGTATGCTGTACTGGCCAGTCTGCCTCAAAAACCCCCAGAAATTTCCCAAGGTAAACCTGTTAAAGAGGTATTGTGATAGATGGATTTGAAAGGCAGATCTTGGTTGCAAGATGGACCCAGAAGTTGAAGTGTTGTCTCTGTAATGTGTGAGAACTGAGGGGCAGACAAGTGAAGGCTCCCAGCCCTGTTGGTAACTGCTTTGCCTGGGTAATAGGGATCAGGTCAGGAGGTAAAGAACTGCATCTACTGTCAAGTTTCTTTAACTAGTATGGTGCAGCGTGGCATTGCTGTAACTGATTCAGCACAAAACTTCTGAAAACCATTAAATAATTCAAAATTGTTGATTCCGAACCCAGGTAGGGTCTCCTGACAGAGTGTAAAATATTCCGATGTATCTGCAGCAGTTTATGCTGCAGTGGAACTTAAAGCAAACACAGAAAGTAATGTTAATTTTTGACGAGGTGCATTTGGTTTTCCAGAGGCCTAGTGGTGGTAAGAATCCCATTAAATCTGTTTATTGAATCCTTCTCCAAAGGGAAGATGTTTGGGGCACCAGCAAAATATGTATTTTTTTTTTACTGTCTTTGGTATAGAAACTTAGTACCTAGGTATTGATTTAGAGATACTTTCTGAACTGTGCAGGTAAGTGTGGGTTACAAACTGTAATTGATCCTGTCCAAAGGTGATAATTTGACTCTTGTGTAGATCACAAATATTCAATGTATTTTGTTCAGTTAGTCTATAATAAGTCTCTCAGCTTGTCACCGGTTCTGGTACTGGTGTGTTTGAGTTTGTTCCTCTTTGGGCAGTGTGAATGCTGCTGTCCTGGCTCACATGGACCTGTGCTGTACCTCCCACTCTAGTGGGTCACATCCCGCACCGTGGCCAAGCCCCAGCGCTCTGAAGTCGCTGCACAGCATCTCTGCTGGCCCAGCAGTGCTGCCGTGGCCCGGCCAGCAGCGTGATTTGTAATGGCTGGTGGCTCTCAGCAGTGCTGCTGCTCTGCCAGCACGGGGGCCTGGGGCACAGCCAGCTGCTCCGTGGCCAGATGGAAGAGCAGAGCAGAGGGAGTGCTGCAACCCGAGATGGAAACTCACTGGGATTGTGTGTTTTGGGTGGTTGGTTTAGGAGAGCAAAAGATCAAAACTTGCCTTAAAACTACAAATGTGTTTGTGGTAACTTGAAGAGCAAGGATAGGAGAGGTGTGTCTTCTCCCTGGAAGTACCCTTATAAAATTTGTATGATGTAATTTACCGTTTTTGAGATTTTCTGGGTGGAGAATGTGTGTCTTGGTGTATCCACGGCAACAAAATTAAGGCAGCAGTTGTTTTAAGTCACTAGCTTAAAAGAATAAGCTGAAAAGCTTTAAAAATTCCCCCCCCGTCCCCCACCAAGTGAATACTTTGCAGGTATTACAATACTAGGAAACTCAGAATACCATGTCCTCGAGTGCTTTACTCAGTCGTTGAGGTAGGAAATTAAGTGATGTGTAAACTGTTGTTAGCACCCAAATTCCCTTTGCCTTCAGTGGCTGATTTTCTGGTCTACCTTGCTCCTGCACAGGTGCTTCTAAGTGTTTGCTCAGGGCATGTCTGGGTGGGAGGGGGGGGCATTTACCTGCTGCTGCCTGTGGAGCTGGGTGCTCACGGGGAGCATGGTGGCCCTGGGTGCAGCTGTGCAGCAGGCTCCTTGGGAAGGTAACTTCCATCTTCCTGCACTCTGTCAAGTGTTGTGGATGACCTCAGGACAGCTTGAATGTTGCTGTGAGTCACTGTCAGGCCACAAACACCTCTGAAAGAGTGTAGTGTGATCCTGGACCTAGCTAGTAAATAATCAGCTCAGGCACTGCTGTACTACCCTTGCTCAGAGGGAGCTTGGAGAGTGGGGAGGATCCGGCATTTGCTGGTTCTGCCATCCTCGTGGTGTCTCAGGTCCATATCCAGAACAGCATGGGAGGACTAGTCCTTAGGCTTATAAGGATGACAGAGGGACAAGTGTGTGTAATAGTGGGATACTGTTAGAGATGTATATCAGCTCTTTGGGAATTGGAATATTTCCTTTAGAAAGTACTTTTATCTCTGTTTAAAGGCTTACAGTTGGCTATGTTCACTGGGAGTATATTTCAGGAGCTAAGTACCTGTCATATTTTAAAAACACCCTACATTTCCCAAAGCCCTTGAACAATTTTAAGAATCATTGGATGAGTATTGGAATCAATGCATTTAAACAGTGCTGTGTCTATATTTGTTTGTGTGTATAATCATAATCATAGATATGCAATTAAATGTATTATCTGAAAAGAAACCTCTTCAATGGTAAATTTGAAATAATGATAAATCAGGTTGAGATTTAAATGTTCCCTAACCATTTAATAGCATCTAAATTAAGAAATATTTGCTAGTGCAGGTTTGGCTAGGGCTTTAAAGGAAAATGAAAGTGCTTGAACCGCAGGAAATCAATGGCCTAATCGTCTGGAAAAAGAGTTCATTGCAGTGCCAGGATAACCTGTGACAGCAGTAGCCTATTCTGCAGGTGTAGGGAGAATATTTGTCATTGAAGTTCTACAGCAGAAGCAGTTCCATGACAGGTAACTTGTGAGGTTGTGAGACTGATGGGGAGTTGAGAATGTCACATATAGCTTCTGTCAGGGAGGGATTCGAGAAAGACTAAATGAGGAATGGTGAGATAGTCTCTTTATTTTGGTCGAAGCAGTCACATTTCCTTACTTTCTTTCATTATAGATAATACTCTTTTAGAAACAATTTAAAATGCAATTTTAAACCCGCTTTCTTCTCTTGTTGAGTGGGAGCTGCGGGTTGTGCTCTGGGTGGGGGACATGGTGGGAGCCACAGGCAAGGAGCTGTGCCCTGGTGCTGCCCCTTGGCACAGCTGCCCACTGTGAAGGGACTTTGGTCCCAGCAGTGAAAGTCTGGAGTGGTGTGAGTGTGACTGACAGTGGCTTCTGGATGGTCAGACAGGAAGGTTCCCTTAACAAGAGTTTTTTTCCAAGGACAGTAAAAGTTAAGCAAATAAAAAATCACAGCAAAACAAAGGAAGAAATAAAAAAACCTCAAACCACCCCAACTTTAATAAAAAGCAAATCCACATCTAAAATGGGAAAAAATGAAACTTGAATAAATGTATTGTTTATTGCATATCTTCTTAGTTAAAGGAATGGTGTATCTTAAAAAAATTACCTGCTGGACTTTAATGTGTGGGATGTTTAAATCTGAACATCTATATGTTTTATAGTTACTAATCAGGGAGAATGAGCCCCTTTTTTAGGCATAGCAGCTAAAGCTGTAGACCTTAATTATGGTTTCATGTTTTTAACTTATAATAATTTTGAGTTAATTATGAATTTTGAAAGTATTACTATTATGACCTGCACTAATAATTTATCTTCATTATGAATGAACAGTCAGCATCAAGAAACCTTTCCTTCTTGACAGGTACAGAAGGGTGTCATGGGAGCTGCTCCTGTGCTCTCTGGTGAGATGTACTATGTACTGCAGAGATGTTCTTGGAATCTAGAAACACTGGGTGCAAAGGCAGGCCTTGAGCGTTATGTGACAATGAAGGAAAGCAGTGATTGAAGCAGAGAGACCTTCAGGGGCTGACTGTGTTCACTCCTTTGTTTGCCTGCTTTGAGGAGTAGCTACCTACCCTAGACTGCACTGGGGCACTCTCATCCTTCCCAAGGGATGGGTTGTTTGTGTTGCTGATTCTATCTACACTGCCTTGGGTATGGAAGAATGTAAAGCCTCATCTTTTTGCTCTGTATTTGGGAATAAAAGTCATAAAAATGAAAGCTGCTCTGTATGAGAGCAGACTTTGTTACCAATTAGGTTGAGACTTGGGAGGATCCAAAGCAGGATCACAGATCTTGCAGCTATCAGTGCTAAGTGCTGAGCATAGATGACTTTGCAAGCAGAAACACAGGATGCAAATATTTAACAAAGCCTTTCTCAAGCTCACAGGAGGGATGCAGAGTGCAAGTTGATGTTTGGAGTAGAATGCCTGGGTGACAATCTGCTGTTTGCACTAACTCAAATAGAAGTTACACATGCTCAGCAGTTTAGGAGCTGATATGTAAATGGGCTGCAGTTCCATATTCTGGACTATGTCAAGAATGACTCCAGAAAGTAAAATCAATCCAGTGGTTTCCAGAGACAAGAGTGAACTAATGTTGTGGGAATACGGTTGTCAGGGTTAATGCTGATCTAAGGAGGATAAGAATAGCGTAGAATTCAGGAAATCCTGAGATTGGAGTGGGAAGGGAATAACTATTTTTACATTCCCTCATGTTTTATATATATAATATATATAAGATACCAGCTGGAGATAGCTTATCTGGCAGATTTTCTGGGGCTTGAGTAGATGGTGATGGCTATGGGCATGGCAGGAGAGTAGTCTTTCCTGACAGTGTGAAGATGTCTTGCATCAAGCAATAGAAATGGAAGGAAGAGCTTTCAAGTGATTGCAAGTTCTCAAGTGGAGTTTTATTTGAGGGGAGACCATGTGGGAAAAAATACAATGTTACTTTAATTTAAAAAAATCATAAATATAAAAGCAGGAGTGGGTGGTGGTACAGAGAAGACTCTTGCTGACATTTCTTTTTGGTATTTTTCCTCTTAAAAACAAGAGCAGGCAGTCAAGCAGTACTCATATCTGCTTTAAAATATATTTAATATATTTTCCACAGCCTCTTGTGTTTAGTAGGACTTCAGAGAATAGCTTTTTTTCTTTTCTTTTTCTTTCTTGTTTTAATCTATTTTTTCTTTTTTATTTCTTTTACTTTTTTTTTTCTGTTACAGGCACTGTGTGCCAATACAGGAGTTCAGTCAGTCAGCAAATTTCCTGAATTAGTTGCAGTAGTTGAAAGCAGAGACTGAGAAAGGCCCCCTGCCACTGGTGAAGGTGACTGTGCCTATTCTGTGTGGTGCTGGCAATTTCTGTGTGTTCTCTTCATGGCAGGGAAGTTGAGTTGTGCTACACATCTATGTCCTACGTGCTGCTGTGACACAAATTGGAGCATTTCTCTGCCATCCTTGTTAAAATCTAACCCTGGGTGTCTGTGGCTGCTGGCAAAAAGAGGTCCCATAGTAAGGCCTTGTGGGAAGACCCATGCAGCAAAGCCTTTTTAGGACCAACATCAAATATCATTGATGATGTCTCTGTTGATAATGATTCTGTTTCTTAGGATTGCTGCCCAAATGACTGCAGCTTGGAATTTATCACAGTTTGGGTGTTGCCTCAAGGTAGGAAGGATAAAGCTGTTTTCTGGTTTTAGGGGAAGAAAAAAATTGTTGATTGAGCTCAGATGAATGAAAACCCAGGCAGTGTTAGCACATCATGGTACCAAGTGTTTCCAGCCATGTCCACCCTTTGCCTTCAAAAAATCCAGTAAGTGTCTCACCTTTGTGCTTTGCAAAATCATGGAGCAGATCCTCCTGGAAACTGCAATGAGGGACATGGAAAATAAGGAGGTGACTGGTGACAACCAACATGGCTTCACTAAGGGCAAATTGTGCCTGACAAATCTGGTGGACCTCCATGGCAGTGTTACAGAGGTGGTAGATGAGGGAAGGGTGACTGATGTCATCTGCCTGGCCTTGTGCAAAGCATTTGTTAGTGTGTCACATAACATCCTCGTCTCTAAAATAGAGAGAAATTAATTTGATGGCTGCTCCACTCAGTGGACAAGGACCAGCTGGAGAGATGGGCCCATGCAAACCTCATGAAGTTCAAGGCAAGCACAAGGTCCTGCATGTGAGTGGGGGCAATCCCAGGCACAAAAACAGAGCACCAGTGGGTTGAGAGCAACTCTAAGGAGAAGGGCTTGGCAGGGTATTGGTAGATGAAAAAAGGGAATATGACCTGACAATGTCTGCTTACACTCCAGAAAACCAAGTGTGTCCTGGGCTGCATCCAAAGCAGTGTGGCCAGCAGGTCAGGGAGGTGCTCCTTCCCCTCTGCTCTGCTCCAGTGAGGCTCCACCTGCATCCAGCTCTGGGCCCACCTACACAGAAAGCTATGGACCTATTGGAATGGGCCCAGAGGAAGGCCACAAAAATGACCAGAGCATCTGGAGCATCTCTCCTTTGAGGACAGGCTGGGGGTGTTGGGGTTGTTCAGCCTGGAAGATTTTATAGCAGCTTTCCAGGACTTAGTGGGTCACAGGAAAGACGAACAGGGAGTGTAGTGATAGAATGAGGTGCCGTGGTTTCAAAGGGGAAGAGGGTAGATTTCAATTGGGTATTTGGAAGAATCATGATGATTAGACAGGTGGAACAGGTTGTAGAGGACTTATGGCTGCCTCATCCCTGGAAGTGTTGAAGGCCAGGATGGATGGGGCTTTGGGCAGGCTGGTCTTATGGAAGGTGAATCTGTCCATGACAGGGGGGTTGGACAAGATGATAGTTAATGTCTATTCCAACCAAATCATTGTGTGATGCTCTGAAATAGCAGCAAGCTCTAGAAAGTACTAGAGCAATGAGAGGTGTCCTGCATCTAGAAACCAGGTTCCTTGACCAGTGTCTGGATAAATACAGGTGCTAAGGAAAACTGTCCTGTGTTACAGCAGGAAGTCACCTTGATCTCTGTATTTGACAGGAGTGCCAAGGGAGGAATGGAAGAGTATAGGTATTTCAAAGCAAGACAATCGGAGAGCCAGACTTTCATCTAACTCAATGTGTCCAGGTTCCTGGAAAGCTGAGCTGTCTATGACAGATTTTTGATCAGACAGTTTGAATTTGACATTAGGACTCAATTCATCTGCTCTTGTTAAGCTGTAGCTTACCCCATTGAGAACTTGTGAAGTTAGCCCAAAAAAAAACCCAAAAAACCAACCTCTTAAATGGTTGGGAGTTGTTAAGGTGTGTTTTTGATGGACTCCAGGTGGTGTGGGACATCCCAAAGAGCCTGGAAGCATTTGACACAAGCCAGGACAGAAAGACTGAAAACATGTCTGGAGCAGGATGTCTGGAGTCGCTGGATTTGAGGGGGGCCTTGTAGCTCTAACTGGAGTTCCACTGCAGATGAGGTTTCTGTTACTAAGCTTAAAGCTTAGAGGCCCATTGTGCTCAGCAGCACATGATAACTAGATATGGATATCTTGTAAAAGAAGAGACAAAAAACCCCAGCCTGAGAATAAAGGTGGGACACAAGCAGACAAAAATGTTTTGCCTGAGGTTATACAGCAGGTCATGTGTGGGGAGGGAAGTGGAGCCCTGGAACTCTCTGCTGGTGGGTGTCGTGTAGACTTGAGGAGTAGGTGTAGATGCAGCCTACGGAGGTGATGTCCTCTCATGAGTACAGTGCTGCCTCTTCTGCCAGCAGTGGGCACCTCTGCTTCAGGAGGCAGGGCTGCAGTCCGATCTGCCCTGCCTCACCTGGCTTTAGTAACTTTGTTTAATGGCACGATAGAGATAGCGTGGTACTGGGCTTGATGCCTTGAGAGGCTACCGAGAGGGGAGCCTAGACAGTGTTAAAGGAATAAAGCAGGTATTTATTAAAAGGCCTTCAAAGGATCCACCTTGGGCACTACAAGAGCCCAGCCGTGGCTACACCCAAGATGATCAATGGGTCATGAGTTTTCACACTTTTGTAAGTTTTTCCATTTACATATTGGGGTTAACTGTCCCATTACACCTTCAGGTCATGAAGTCCCATCCTCCCAGATTGCTTTCTTCAGTTTGCTGTTGTTTATGCTTTTGGGGCCTGAAGCTGCAATGGTGTCCTTGGCTCTCGGGCTGCAAAAGGATTGTCTGACTAAACTGTGAGGAGAACTTGCTAACACTTCATATAAAGTTCAGAGTTACACAGTAATGCAGTACAGAATCTGGAAAATCTGAGAGCTAAAACATTAAGCATCAGGCTGTGCACAACTAGCCAGGCTTGCTGCAGGCAGTGTTGTGTGCATGCTCCTGCATCTTCTCTGCCTTATCTCTTGAGCTGCTCCTTAGCTCTGTTGAAAGCACGTGTGACTGCAGTGTGGATACAGACATCCTCCTGCATTCCTATAGAAAAGATAAGGCGTGCAGTGGGTTCCTGTGCATCTGTGCTTGTGTTTACTGCACTCTCTAGGGATGAAAATGAATGATAAAGGCTGGGTCAGGCCAGTGGTGTGTCTAACTTGTTTTCTTTTTACAGCTGCCAAGAGCACCTGCCTGAACCAGCCAATATCAGTCCACAAAAGTCATGGAGAAAAAATTATTTCTTTGAATTGTTATTAGTAGAGATTCTAGCTTGTTCTTACTTCATGATTGAGTTTGTTTTTATAGGAAGAATTTTTACTGTTATGAGTCACTCTGGCTTAAAAGCAGGATTTTGCTTTCAGATGCCTTTTGCCTTAAAAGGTGATGTTGCTCCTGGTATTTGTCAAGTTTAGGAAAAAAAAAAAAAACAAATCAAAAATTCATCAGGCTGCTCATTCTTCTCAAGAAACACTTGAAACTTCCATAGCTATTTGTTTTAGAAAAATCAAAATAAAATGCATTCACAAATGCTTAGTGAATGTATTGCTGATGTCTCTTCCTGGCCAGCTTGATTTATTTAACAGTAAAATATCAGACAGTGACACTCCTGCATGTAACAGGGATGTAGCCTGCTTGCTGGTGTGTTAGATTTCTAGACCATCTGGAAATTAGTGTCGTTAAACACCTGAAATAACAAGATTAAAAAACCCAGACAAACAACAGCAAAAAAGGTAGGAGTTAAACTATGGCAAGCCAGGCACAATTGATCTACAGACCTAATGTCTTTCAGGCGGGTAGATAAAGCACAGTCTCAGCTGTGTGTGGTCACCAAGGATGGAACAGTTCTTTTTTAGAGGTTGCTTTTTAACCCTATGTAATTTATGGTGATTAATTCCACTGTGCTTCAGTATAGAATCTTTTTGCAGTTCCAAACTTAAAGATGAGGAAATATATACACTACCAAAAATCTTGTGGCAAAAAACTGTGGTGTAATTCATTATCAACTATAAAGCTGCCATGGCAAGGGAAGGGATTGTTCTTCTCAAAAGATTTTGGCTATGGCTCTGACTTTACTGCTGCTTTTGTAGGTTGAGCTAACCTGTTATGCATTGGCTGATTATGCATTTAAATGTTTCTATGCATTTGAATATAGCCATATACTCACTTTTCCCTATGCAGCATCATTTGGTGAAGTTTTACCACTCCCAGCAGAAGATGCTTTTTTTTGTGGGTATTTATTGCATAAGCTGCTTCCACAAAACTAAGCTTGTTTCCTTGGCATTTGTCAGTCTCAGAAACTTGAAGGTTTACAAGTATTTACCAATTTCACTTTTCCTTGCCATGACCTTTTCCCTGTATAGGAAACAGAAACCCACACTCTCTTCTGAATACTTTCTGTGCATTATTCCTTAGGACCCACAAAGCTTGTTTCTTGTGCTGCTGGTGGACTGTAAGTCACAGCCTGCTGTTCTGTAGACACTCTTTACCTGGACTTTTCTCTGCATGCCCAATGCCTTAGTCTCTTGCCATTGCCATTGCATGTTCACTCTCAAATCTTACTAGTTTGTAAGTGGAGTCAATGATAAAACCAGCTCTTTCTAATGTTTTTTTTTTTTTTTTTTTTTTTTTTTTTTTTTTTTTAATTCTGTATTGAAAATGTGTAAGAAGAGATTTTCTCCAGTAACTTCATGTTTATTTGGTGACCCAAGTTTCATTTTAGTAACAACTGTCGCTGAGGTTGGCAAGTGTGTGGGCAAGTAGGGAGGTGAGGTGAAGGGGATAACAGTAATATTGGATTGAAAAGTTTGTTCCTGAAGTGACTCCTGATGACCACCTGCCTGTTTTACTCATGAATCTGTTGGTTTGTGTCTTGCAGTGGCATCACTGAAGGGAACAGCTGTTACTGCTGTGGGAGATCAAGAGCTCCTTCCAATTGCATCTTCTGTGTCATCTGCAGAACCCCCAGTTACTGTGAGTTTCTCGTGCACACACTCTGTTTCTTCCAGTGAGGATTTGTTAGCTGTAATTGGTGATAATTATGTGCTTCTCTATTTATACTTTGTCAGTTCACTTGCTACTGCAAAAAGCTTTGATTTATGAATCCCAGGCCAAAAGAATGCATACACTTCTTATCCCCCCCAAACCTCTTACTTGAAGCTCATAGTTGCACATTCTTCTGGCCAGCTGCATACCCTGTGAGGGAAATGATCAAAGACTATGTGTTTTGGATGAGTGTTCTGATTATTGATCCAATAGCCAAGATGAGAATTGGACAAAATATGTTGTTCCCAAGAATAGCTTCAGAAAGAAAAGCTTATTTAAATAAAAAATGGGGAAAAAAAAGTATTACTTGAGCAAAGATGATTAAACTTGTTCAGAGTGCCAGAAACACATCATACCTGTGTGACATCTAGTCATGGGCATGGCAGGTGAAAATAGAGGGTGACTCAGTGCTGGAGTGCTCCTGAGTCTGTACCTAGATATGCTCTTAAAATGAGATAATGGAACTTTCTCTTCAGTGCAAGAGAGATACCTAATTCAGTGCCATTTGGAAATAGAATGAAAACTCTTGAAAATCCTCATTCCCCCTTTCAGTTTCCACCTAAAGGAAATGAAGAAAATGCTTCCCTAATCCTTCCAGCTGTCTGTGAATGTCCATGTAATGTATAACTTGTCTGTGATCCTTTTGTCAATAATTCTCTTCTGCTAATAACTCAGTAAAACAGACTCAGGTGATTTCAGTATTTTGCATAACAATTATAGCAGTGGCTTGCAAGGCCATCTCCAGTTTTCAGCTAGGTCTGACAGTATTTACCAGGTTGGAAGAGCTGAATTGTCTTCTGAATTCCTGTGTGGAATCCATCTGCAAGACTAAAACGGTGGGAGCACATCTGTGCATGTGGAAGTGTTTGTTTTGATGAAAACTTGAGGACTAAATGAACAAGAAACCCCTGAGTGCTTAAGGGGCTGTCAGACACTTGTACAGTTAAATGGCATTGAATGTTGACATGGTCTAGATTTCGAGTTGTGAAGCTGAGTGTACAGGAATTAATTGTACTCAGGTAATGGATTCTCCTGAGAGCTAATAGCAGTAACAAGAGGAACAATGCCTTAAGAGGAAAATTCCCTCAAATCTGTGGAAAGCTTTTAGCAAATGATTTTGGCATGATGTGTACTTCTAGCCTGTGTCAATATTGCAGATGTGTAAATTATACATGACTTAAAAAATAAGAAAATTTGCTTCTAGGGAGCTCTTGTGTTTTGCCTGTAAGGATGGAGCCAGCCTGCAACATATGTAGAGAATATTACCTGTCAGAAATTGAATATTGAGTGAAAGTAATCGCTTTAATCAAGAATAGTTAAAAGTGAGGCTGAGTTGAAGGAAAAAACAACTGCTCAGCTGGAAGACTGCTTCCAGTGCTGCAGACATGCCCTGAAATGCATGCTTTCTGTATTAGGAATATTGATCAGGGCCATGGTTTTACCTTGCATTACCACTGTTCTTCCTGATAATTAAAACCAAGATTTCTTAACTCTTTGAATTCTGCTCATTTCTCTGCACCCAAGTTCAAAATACTTGGTGCTGGTGTATTGGATGAAGGAGAGCACTGCTCAAAGGAGCAGTTTGTTGGTTCATGGATAGATAACTGGCAGAATCTACTGACTGAGGCAAAGACATTCGGGCTTATATCAGTTTGTATTCCTGACAAATCATCTATAGCAATTGTGGGTGTTTTCTTAGGAGAGTTGCTCTAAAGGGATGTCATTGATGGCAGTGGCTGTATGCACACTCTGAGATACACTGAGCTGAGTGCTGTAAACGAGCCTGAGACTGTGTTTGTGCAAAGAAGCACCCTTGGCTGGTTTCCTTTAAGTGGTTTTTTTTTTTTTTTGCTTTTAATCAAAACCAGGATTGTTTCTGCACGTGTCGCCTGTTCTCTGTTTCTCTTAAGTCAGCGTCCATTTACTTCTCCTTCTTTACAGCGCCTTGGCAGAGCTGAATCCCTCTTGAAACCAGGGAAGCCACCTCCAGTTAAAACTAGCTGACAGCAGAGGGATGAGGTTGAAGATGAGTGATGTCAAAGACATTTGTTGTCCTACAACGTTTGGCTACTGCATCCTTGAGAAGGCAGAACTCTGCAGTTGTAGTTGCTTGAGCAGGGCTCTGTGCAGAGCAGGTCACCCCTGGTGCAATGCTGGATGCACAGTGGATACTGGTAGCCCTGTGGATGCATTTTCTTTCTTAACCCACAGCAATCTGGACTTTTTGCTCTCACTTCATTGTTCCTTTGTTGAGCCATCAGACTTCCTGAACAAGCTGCACAAGTGAATGCTGGCAGATGTGTCTGTTGGAAAGAGAATGGTCTGGTAGCTGCCTTAGAGCTCTGCAAGTCCAGTTTCAGCTCCATGATCTGCTTACAGATCCCCTCTGAGAATTCAGTAATATGATTCAGTCTCTGTGCCAGTTTCCTGTCTTTTAAAGGACACTGTTGACTTTGGGTGGAAACTGAGGGTAAACATAGATCCAGGGAATGCTTCAGTAGAGTGATTGAAGGAGTAACATAATGTGTAACCAGGATGTCATTCTCTAATATTTCTGCACAGCCTAAATAGTATCCTTGAAGTGTTTTTCGCAGTCAGGGTGAGAAGATGAGCACTGTGGATGGGGAGTGCATGGTTGTGTATCATGGCTGTGATGCTGCTGAGCACGTGTGAGATCCCAGCGTGCATTGTCCCACTCTGATCACTGAGGATGTCTTGCCTCTCTGAGTGAAAGTGCTTGCTTGGACCTGGGACACCAGATGTTAGCTTGGGATCACACTCCTCACCTGGTATTTCACTAGCAGGTGCTACCATGTCCCTCATGTAACTTTGCCTTGTGTAGCCTCATCTGTTTAACTCCTCTGGCCTGCCTGTTGCATGTTGACTTTCAGTATTTACTTTAGGGTCATAGTAAAGTCTTTCACCTTGCTTTCCAGATGTCACTGGGCAAAGTCCTTTTCAGAACCTGGCTCTTCCATGGCTGTACAGCCTACCTCAGAATATTTGCTGTCTCTGGTCTGTGAATGAATAAGATCTTTATAGGATTGACAGCTATAAAACATTCCCTCTGAACTCTGAGATGAAAGTGAGACATTTCCTTCCTCCTTCCAGAGAGCTCATCTGCTGGAAGAGGAGGGAGGTGGTTTCCTTTCCTGAGATGTAACTCCTATCAGGTATCATAGCAGTGGCAGCCTGCTCTGATGCCTCATGCTATGGGAAACTGGGAATGAAAGGCGACTCTGCCAAGAGGCTTCTGTCTGCATTGCTGGGAAAGCACACGTGCTCCTATGGCAGTACCTGGAGCTCACTGGGGATACAGTGGAAGGGAAATAAGGGAAAATTAGGTTTGGGTTCAAATATTCAGATTGCAAGGATACTCCCTGGAGCTGATCAGCTTGCTTGCTAATGGCATAGCATGGAGAACAGCATAAAGAGTTTGTTTGGTTTTGCACTGCAAATACATAAGCCACCCTTGCTTTGGCTTCCAGCCCAGGGTGAAAAGGCTGGCTGATCACCCTGCTCTTTCAGTGTTGACAGCTGTTGTTGTCAGGGACAGATGTGACTTGGGTCTAAGATAGGGATAACAGTGTGAGTGCTTTTACTGGCAAGGTAGATTTTTAGGAGATAATGCAGTTTGTCTGTTGCACAGTTAAAGGGAAACGAGAAAGGCTTTTCTGTTCTCTTGGTGGATTTTTCTCAATTTTTTTCATATTGATTCCTCTGATGCCAGGAGATTTGCTCAAATATTCTAGCACTTAACTGTCCTAGATTATATCTTTGGTTAATTCAGTTTCAAACCATTCCTCCTCATTCCAAAACCATGTATCTTACTAGCATGGAAGCAGGCAGTTCTGGGATACCACTGGTTCTGCAGATCTAAGTCTCTGTGTTTGATCCTTAAAAAAATGTTTTGGAAAGCAGAGCAAGAAAACAGTGTAGGAATTTGGTGGGCAGATAAACTGCATTCCTGTTTAAGGCTGTTTGTTCATAGCTTTAAGGCAAAAGTAGGCTATTTTTAACTTGCTTTTTTTCCCTCCATATTAACCAAAACAAATTTCCCTCTCGAAGGAGAGGGTGGAGTTGGGAGGAAGGAAGGGTGGAATTGAAACCATTTCATTAAATCGGTTTAAATGTCATTAACACACGATTTTGTTTTTACATTACAGTTCTGAGCACAGAACAGTCTCTTTACACTTTCCAAAGAGGGGAAGCTTTGTGTACAGAGGGGGTGAGTGAAGGCATTGGAGACAATGAAGTGGTTATGGAAAGCTTATGACTTTTGCTTGGGGTGAACTGTCAGGAGGGTAATGCAGCTCTCCTGACTCCTGGTGCCTGTGTTTTGATGGTTTGTGGTAAACTGCTTCTGAAGCAGAGAGAGCAAAAGCAGTTCCAGCAATTTCCTTACTAGGTAGATGTGACTCTGGCTGCAATTTCCATGATTACTGACTTCAGTGTGCTGCAGTAAGGGTGGCTGAATCCAGGGCCTGTGGATCAGGTTTGTAGAAGGAAGAATAAATACTTCATACTTTGAGACTGAATGATAACCCAGGAGCCAGTGCAGAGCGTTGCTGCTCTCTGAATCTCTTGCACTTTGATGTTGATTCTTCAGTACCTTTTAGTTCTCCCTCCCTCTGTTGATAAGAGCTGAACGATCTTGACAGTGAAACATCTGAACACCTTCTGGTGGTGGGGTGTAGAGCTCCTCATGCTGTCCTGTCTGACTGCACATGTTACTCAAGATTAGATCCTAAATGATCTCTTTTTGCAGTGTTTTACTCCTGCTGTGTGTTCTCCCACACTGTAGGAGAGCTGATGAAAAACAGAAGTTGTCTTTGTGTCTAAAGAAAATAAATAAAAACTTTCCTGGTTTAGAAATACACAGGAAACCTACCCCAAAACATGCAAACCCCTCTCATGCAGCGATAGCATGTTACCAAGTTACTGAACTCTGTGTGTAAGCTTAGACCTAGAAAGACAACCTGATTTTCCAAGCCTGAGTCCCAGGGAGGACTTCCTGCCCTTGAGGGATCAATGTGGGGCAGGAGCCCTTCTTGTAGACTCTTGGGTTCTCTCTCTATCTGCTTTCTTCTCCTTTTTGACTTCTCCCACAGGGGAGCTGCTCCAGGTCACAGCTACTTCATACTCTGATTTCTCTGACCTCCAGCCAAGAGGAGTTTGTGGTTGGTTTATCTCATTTCTGCACCATGATAATCCTATGGTTTAAATGTCTCTTTGCATTTCTTGCAGCTCCCTCTCCTCAAGTGTGTTTGCAGGCAGTGATCCTGTCCTCTGTTGTGCTGTGTTTTGTCAGCTTAAGTCAAACTTTCCTGAGAGAGGCCTCTTAGTCTCACCAGCACTTCCATACACCTCATTTCAGTTCAGTAAATGGTCTTTGAATTTTGCTGTGACCAGCAGAACAACTCACAATAAATGTCTGGGAGCTGCTTGCATTAATGCTGATTTCAACATCTAACCATTAATTGTGGCTTGATTATAATATAAATATAAATATATATGTGTGTGTTTGAGCAGAATCCTCTGGTCTTGCTTTGAGGACTTCAAGTAATGGTGACTCTTTCTGTTCTTTCTGTATAAGGATAGTTCTGTCAATGGCTGGTTACTTTGTTTAACTAGGTACCTTAATTTGAATATGCTGCCTTCAGTCACTGCATCCTGAAATGCCTTTCCTTGTTAGTTTACAGAGACTTTTGTTATCACAAATCTGATTTTGCTTAGAAGTGCTCTAATACTCGTAGGCTATGTAAAGCAATTAGTAAATTACAGTAGTTTGTATTTCAGAAATCAAACACTCTTATTCCAAGAAAAAGTCCCTTTAAAGGTGTGTTTGAGTATCCAAAAATGACTCTCTATCAGCTTGCATCTCCAGATGACACTAGGCGCTGCATCAGCAAGAGTATATGCAAAGAATGAAAATAAAGTCCATTATTTATGACCCTCTCTCTGAGATTCCCTGGCTTATGTGAGAAAAGTGGAACTGCTTGGAAATACTTTGCTTCCCCCTGGATTTCTGGCTTCTTTGAAGGTTGTCTTGATCTTTGTGAATAATCTTGGGTTTATATGTTTGATTTCATGCCAGAAAACTAAATCTTTCTCTAATGTGCATTCCTTCAGGCTTTGTATATCATGAAGATTTGAGGGATATCTCCCACTGCTTGGTGTAGTGCTGTTTTCCTTCTGCTGACACCAAAGCAAAGCAGGATGTGGCTGTGAGCAGGGCACAGCCTGCTGTGCACAGCGTCAGTTTGTTACCTGGCCGTGCTGCCTGTCCGTGAGCAAACTGCACAATTGCTCCCTGGGTCTGCTTTAAACTGGGGGCAGTGACACTGTGCCTGGCCCTGCTGAGCTCTTGGACTTCCTAAACCCTTCCAAAGACACACTCTCTCACACCTTAGCCACTGGGCTTACAGGGATGGTAGCAGAGGGCTGCTAGTGGAGATTAGCTTTGCTCCCAAAACCCACCTGATCTAGCAAGACAGCCCTCACTGCTGGGAATATTCCTTCTTAGGATGCTGGTCAGGGGGACTGTGATTTTCTTTTTCATTCTTTGTGCTCTCCCAATATCTGTCTTTTGTTCCACACGGTCTCTTGTAATATACTCTAAATTAGTGGCTTCTAACCTTTTTGGAACAACAAACACAAAGTTTCTGGCAGGCTGAGCTCCTTCTTTGTCATACATCACTGTTCTCACATTCAGAGTGCAGTAATATTGCTTATTGGAGAGGCTACAAATATTTATCTTGCTCCTGTGATATTCTAATGGGGGAACCATTGTGTTGCTCTCAGCATAAGGACTGTTTTTCTTCTGCTTCACAGTGCCTTCCTCTAAAGTCTTGATTAAAAGTGCAGTAATACAAATACATTTGTCCTAAAATCAATGGAGTGTATACCACATGCCTTTTAAAAAAACCCCAAAACCCCAATGGATATAATAGATTCTGAATTCAAACTGAAATTCTACCATGAGAAAATTAATTGGTCTTTCCTTGTCTGTTGGAGCTTTAGTCCAGAGCTAAATGATTTTGGCAAAATACTTTCAGGCACTTAACTTTGATAATCATTATTTCATTTATAATTATTAATAAATCCTTTCACTATGACACGGTTTTGCCTTTAGAAAATGCCTGTGAGCCACTCCTGCTAGATTACTCTGCCAGTATGTGTATATAATTTATCAGATATGTATGTTAAGAGAGTAGCTTTAACTTCTAAGAAGGTGTCTTTAACTGGGTACACCTTCTCTTAGATGACTGCCATCCTTATTCTCAGGGTATCCTTTACATCATTTAAAGACTATGATAAACTCAGCAATTAAAATAACTTGCCATACATCCCATTGTCATTGAATAATTTTTCACTTATGCAATTATAATGTCTTCTACTTTCTCTTTTCATGTTTTTCTGGAGGGAGAAAATGTTCTTCCGCTTCAAAAAGTATTCTTTTCCTGCCTTGTCACAAGTGGTGTTAGTTCATTCTGCATTACTTTTTCAGTCACTTGCTCTAGTCCTTTAAAACTGCAATTATATAATTCATGTAAATTTAGAAAGGGAAAGATGAAGATCTCTCATGTCTATTTTTTTTCTCCTTCTTGGAAGCTAGGAAGAATTCAGGTTAGGATTCTGGCAAGTAATTAGCATTTGAAATGGAGGTTAAGGTCGGACAGTTTCTCACGTGTGATGGAGGAGATGATTCTGAAGTGTTTGTCTTTCCTTGGGAAAAGTAATCTCTCAGTTTTAATAAAGGGTTGGGTTTGAGTCCTGAAGCAGCTTCCCCATAGCTATGTTTTGGGGTTGGGTTATTTTTTTTTTGTTTTTCCCTTTGTCAGAGGAGAAAGTCAGTGTCTAGTTTGCTTGGAGTTGAGAGGTTAGTCAAGCCCTCTGTATTGAACTAGAATGTGGGCAGGCAAACAGCCTCTGCTTTGGAATTAGGTCTGAATAAGGCTGATTTTGTTTGTATCACAGCAGTGTTCACAAGTCCCGGGTGGCAGCTCCTTCCGTGTAAGCACTGTGCGACTGCAGGACAAGAAATGGTTCCTGATCAGAAGGCTTCAGCCCATGTGGGATAACTGGTCACTGTGTTAGTAAATGCTCCTGCCTAAATAGAGTCTTCATCCTGGCTGTGCCCAGCCCTTCCAGGTGGAGGGAACACAGTTCAGGTGAGAACTGTACTTTATGCATACACAATGCACTCAGTCTGTGTAGAGTAGCTGTAATTGTTTCCCAGGTGTGAAGCTTGGGAAACATCCTTGCCCACAGGCTGCTGCTTTCCCTGAGTAGCCCCTGGAGAAGGACAGTGACCAGCAGTGGGCTGCTGGTGTCCTGGTGAAGGTGGCACAGTCCTGCCTGTGCTGTTCCCAGAGAATCCTTTGCAATTGAACAGGGAGAGGAGCTCTGGGCTGTGTGGGTTGCTCTTGCAGCCTGCTCCCACCCATCTGTGTTATGGGACAATTCAGCACCTGTCAGGAGAGAGATAAGGGAACAGCTTAGGGTTCAGCTTTTATTAGGGGCTTGTCAGTTTGGGCTATATGAGCTCTTCTGCCAGGCTGTATATTAGGACATTTGCAGGCTACATCATTAAGTTCTATTTAAGGACTCATTTGCCTGGTTCACTTTAGAAAAAGGTTGTTTTAGCAGAAATCTGGGGCTTATCATCTTCCCCTCTGCTCCTGAAATCTGCGTTTAAACCCAGGATTAGGAGCTGATGGACAGCTCTGATGACATGAATCTAAGGGATAATAATTCAAAACTGTCAGTCTTGTGAATTTTCCTACAGTGCTTGTGAGCGTCACTAAGATCTATTTGTATCAATCTGTAGGCTCAGGAATAGTGTTGCTTCCACTTGCATTTTCCTTGCATTTCAGAGGCTATGTCTTCAACTATAAGGACTGCATCTTGATCCATTTTAAATGGTAACACAGATTGCATAGAAGCCTGAGACTTGTACTTGCATTCTCCAGAGTAAGATTTCCAGTCATCATAGTGAGAAGTGGATTAATTGCTGCAAACTCCATGTGTGTACTTGAATCTCATCTCTGCAGTGATTTTGATGCTTTGAGCCCACCATTAGCTTCAGATGCCTATAGCCCAGCTGTCTGCCCCTGACTGACTGATATGGGCTCTCCTTCCAGGCAGGAAAGGGAAAGAGATATTTTAGAGCATAGTTCATCTGACCCTGCTTTAGCCAACTGCTTTAGAAACAGATGAATCTTGTCCTGCAGGTGACTGTTTCTCTCCATTGACTGTAGTGTCAGATGTTGATGTCAACATTTGCTGAAATGAATCCTGTATGAGATATCAGTTTTAAATGTAACTGATCAGGCATTTTCACTGAAGTGTAGTTCCCAGCCGGCAAACACGTCCTGGTGCCCAGGGAGCTGGTTGTGTGCTGTAACTTTCTCTACTTTCATTCTCCAGCTCTTTATCTAGAGAATGAAAATTATTCCATCATGACAGGAACGCTGGCCTTTAGAAAGCTCCTTTTATCTACACAAATACTTTCTGTGGCATTTTTCCACTTTTGCTTATCCATCTTAGAGCTGGATTAACTTCAGAAAGACCTTGTATGGAACTCTGAGGCACATTTATTTCTTTGACCAGTAAATCAGTATTATAGTTTCCTGGGGCCTGGAAAAGAGGGTATTATTATGGAGTTATACTAAGTCCACTTTCCTGAATGTTTAGTTTCCAAGGAAAAGATATAAATCTCCTCTGTGCAGGAGAAGAAGCTATATGAAAAAGACTTCAGGTGCCTTAGTCTCTTTGTGTTTATGCTTGCTTGCCTTTCTTTTCTACTTTCCTCCCTTTCCTCAGGTGTTGCTATATATTACTTAATCTCCTTTGAGGTAAGTATAGCTTCTCTGTCGCTGTGTGGAACACATTAGTATTCAGAAGAGCCTTTTCTGTGTCAGAGCCAATATTTTGCTTCTTTGTAACCCTAACCTTCTTGGAACTCTCCAGCTAATATTTTTCTTTCCTTCTGTCTTTTATTGACTGTGGTACATTGAGTATTGCTTCCCTCCCCAGTAACTTTTTTGGTTTTGGCTCATGACTAATACATCCATTTTATGAAGGCATGAAACCTTTTTACAGAGGAGAGGAAAGCAAAGCTGGTTGCAGGGGCTTGATGGAAGTGACAGTAAGGAAGCACAGGCTCCCAAGTCATGTGTTTTGTACAGATGAGGTCTAGCATGCAGCAGAGAGGCACAAATTCTGTGGCTCCACAGGATCCTTCTGGCTGTGTCCAGTCTGTGTGGGAAGAGTTGGGCTGAGGTTTGCTGGCAAGGGTTGAGGTGAGCAGAGGGGGTGACAATGCGATTCCATCCCCTGTCTCATGCCAGAGGAGAGGACATCCCAGCTGTTTTGCATCTCTGTGTCTCTTCCCCACCATTCTTTGTCTGCTTGCACTGCAAACTGTGTCAAAAAGAAAATTTATTCCTCCAGTGCCAATACAAAACACAGTGTGTGGAGCTTTGCATCCTGTCCCCTGCTCCCCTTTATTTTCCTTTCCTCTGTGTTCTGCTGTCATTTTAGGAGACACTGAAGGAGTCCCAGTAACTGAAGCTAGTTCTCACATAACTTTTCTCCCCTTCCCTCCCCTCTTCACTGTAGTCATTTAGCCTTGACACAATCTCATTGTATGCATGTTTTAGAAGGAATTCTCATGGCATGTAAGGGACGAGGGATGACTTACCTGCTTTGCAAATATTTATCATCATCTTCACATGTTGAAGCTCTCAAATAATTTCTGCCAAGATCTTCTCATCCACAGCAGATTTTTGGACCACAGAACTGACATATATGGGGCATAATAGTCTGTGTAGGAAGACCTGGGGAGTTTTCTGGTGTGGAGAGGGGGGGTCTCACTGGATGCTTTGGTTCTGGTTGGGATCCCCTGAAGTTCTAGGGAGATAATACTTTGGGTTGCCAAAGTATTCTAGTAGTGAGGGATTAAGAAAAGTAGGCAGCTGATTGTGGCTGTAGGGAAAAACACTTTTTATCTGTTTGGGAATATTATTCCAGATCACCCTTCCTTTTGTCATAGATTAAATGTGGTTGTAGCTTCTCTGCTTTCATCTGACATGCTCAGGGCCTGAATTGCAGACCTGTGATTCAGGGCTGCAGACCAGTGTTTTAAGTGTCTGTTCTGGCATCTCACTAGCAGAGTTGTCTTGTTCACAACTGGTCTCTTAAAAGATGCATCTAACTTGTCACATTTAGGCCACCAAGTTGCTGGTTCAGTCAGTCAGTGTTGTTGGTTATTTGCAGTGAAGTCCAAAACACACCTTCAAATAACATTTTTTTTGGGCAATCCAAATTTTGATAACTCTCAGGCTCCTCTGTAATTTGCAGATGATCTAGTCTCAGGTTTGCACCTTCCCTTTGGTATTTTCCCAGCCTTTTGTTGTCCAATCAAAACTGGTAATGGTCACCCATAAGCTGTTCAGAAACTTTTGGTTCTCTGCTTTAAAAGTGCTGTAAATCTAGTTCATAGATGACAAATCTGGTCACCTAGGCAAATAAACAAAAACAATCAACACACCAGAATTTTTCAAGATGAGGTAGAGCTCTGACAGGAATAGAGGAGTAGGAGAGAGTTGGTGGTGGGGAAATCTGACAAGTTAATTTATTTTTGGTGTTTTAATTGGATTGGTTGGGAGACAGAAAGAAAAGCTGGTGCAGGAGACAAGAGTCATGGAGTCCTGAGAAAGGGGAGCAGGGAAGGAACTGTAAACATGACCAGCAAAATAATCCACTTTGTGTGCAAAGTCCATTTAAATGTAAATTACCCAAAGTGATTTTTAGTGGAATTTTTTATCAGCACAGTGTAGAAAGACAGAATTATTTTCTCCCTTGTTTAAATATGTGATGCAGACAGCTGTAGAGAGCTATAAACATCCCTCATCTCTCTACCTCCTCCCACCTACTTCTTTCCTTTAGGCTCCTTGGAGCTGTTCCCTGCAGCAATGCTTCCAGGTAGTGACAGTGTGGATGTTCACTTCAGTCACCAGAGCCCTGTCAGGGCCAATTAGCATCCTAATGACTGGCATGTTCCATCTTGGCAACGTTCAGTCTGTGCTCTGCACCAGGGGACCTCTCCTCTTAAGAACCCATCTTGTCTCATCTGGACCGTCCTGGTCACAGAAACCTGTAAAAAAAAAAAAAGAGAGAAGAAAATTTCCATTTCATCTTGTCTTCTGAGTCCCAGGGGCTTCAGCACTGAGCAAATATACTGTCCTTTCTTTTTGCTGAAAATGATGAATCTTGGCTTCAGGGAGGGGAAAAAAATCAAACCACTGCTCTTACAGGTACTGAGGACTTTGGGCTGAAGCTTCAATGAGGCAAAGTAATGCAGTTCTTGTTCTTCAGAGCTTTGTTGAATGAGAGCAATCAAAGACCAGCCACATAGTCTTTAAATATTGAGTACCTGGCCGGTAGGAGGACTAAAGTGGTACTTTCCTGAAATTACTGCTGCCTGTTGTTTGGTGGTCTGCTGCAAAATCCACTTCAGTAGTATCTGCTGTCAAAACGGTGCTTTTGTTGTTCAATCAATCTAGAGCTGAATGCAGTGCAGGGATCTTTTGGTAGCACAGGCCAGGGCATGCAGGTGAGGAGATTTAGGGGAGGTTTCACAGCAACTCCGTGCATAGTGGGAGTACAGGGTGCCCCTCAGCACCCTTTGTCAGTGTGGAGGTTGTCAAGGCTTTGTACTCTGCTCTGCCAGACTGGAAGAGGAGCATCTCTAGCAGCAGCAGAGCTAAATGCTGCAGTATTAAATCACCCCATCCCGGTGCTGGGTTTTATTGTTCAGTGACAGTGTGCTTTCAAGACAAACTCACACATCTATCCTGATTTTCAGCCCTGAAAGTCACTGTTTCTTTTTGTTAATATGGCACTGCTGCCCAATCCTGCCATGCCCAAGCTCTTCAGTGGCTTAAATGCAGCGCTGTGATGCCAAGACCAGCTGGTTGGCACAGCTGGCACAGCCAGACTGGCTCATCTGGAGGGAGAGGTCAGCAGTTTAATGATCCTTAAGAGGAGCCAAATCAGTGGCAGTGCCAAAGAGCAGCTGAAGGGCAGCGTGTTACCATGGCTGGACTGAAGCTGCATTGGGGAGGATTGCAGTTTATGGGGCTGTGGAGGTGGAACCTTGCACTGGTAACACTGTACTACTTGAACTGGCATTGCTAACATTCTGAGGACAAAAAAAAAAATTCTTCCCTGTAAGGGGCAGGGAATATTGAATGTGAATGCTGGAGAGTGAATGAGAATTATTATTTTTAAGGTAATAACTATTCTTAAAGCACACACAAAAAATAGCCCTGCCATCCCCTAGCCCAGTGTGTAAGGCTGAAAGACAGCACATTAACATATCCACATGGTGCATATGCTATTTTTAACATTGCTGTGAGAATTTTCCTGAATTTTTTGAATGGTGTTTGCATTTACTATCAGAATGCTGTCATATTCCTATCATGACTTTTTAAATCCTGAACTTGATGTTTTCATTGATCTTCTGCAATGTCACAAGAACTGGATGGCCAGGAAGGCTGCAGGTACATAGACAGGAGCACTGTGTTTGTTCAAGTACTTGCCTGCACCTCTTGTCTCTTCTGGATATGTCCCCAGAAGACCTAAACCTGTGCCCTGGAGCCTTTCCTTAGAAGTGCCACCTTGAATGTCATGGTTTCTGCTTCAGTCTGGTTTGTAGTGCACTGAGCCAGCTCTCATGCATGAGGTATAGTAAATCAGCAAGGCTGACTGACTGCATGCTCACAAAGTACCCAAACAGAAGCCCTCCTAAAATGGCCCAATGATTTGAATTCTTCCTTTTGTGGTCTCTTTTATGTGCATGATTTAGTTTGTAGATACTTCTGGGACTGATGCCCTCTGTCCCTCCCTTGTGGGTCCCTGAGCATCCCCAAATCTGACATTTTAGGCATCACACAGTCATGATATGCTGTTTCCCAGGGCATCTTGCATTAAACTCTACTGAAGGTCACACTTAGTTTTTCTTAAACATGGAGGCCAAAAATTTAAGGTAAAACATAGCCTCTAATAAAAGTGTGATTGTTGTGTCATGATCTCTCTTGAGAAGCTTAGGTGCTTAGTGAAGTGTCAAGTATTAGATGTAATGGAGAGAGTTGGCAGAGCTAATGTAAAAGATGGATAACAACAGGGCAGATTTTCCCACATTAGTCTGTCTGTATTCCAAATCCTTACCCTGAGCTGTTCTACCTCTCCCTTCAGAGTGAGGAACTAACCAGGTTTCTGTGACCTGTTTAACAAGAGGATAGTGCCCTGCTGCTTTCCAAAATGTGTATGGGAAGAGAGCATGTAAGCTCCCAGGCAAGGGTTCAGGGGTCCTGACTCAGATTTTTGACAACTAAGCACACATATCACCTGGAAGCCAGAGGCTGGTTAGTTGTCCATGCTGCAGAGAGGGGCAGAGCCACAGCATGAGCCAGCCTTCCTGTCCCAGTGGAGCTTCAGAGCCTTCAGAGCCAGCTGGTTTCTTAGGACCGGAGCCAGAGGCTGAGAGTTAAGGATTCAGGACTGAGGCTCGAGGGTGATCCCCAACTGCCCAGGAGAACATAAATCTCATTGGTGTGATTATAGACATATCTGGTGTGGCCAAATCTGCAAAAATCATATAGATCTCTAACTCCCAGTGATCTTGAGAGGATTAGTTGCCTACATGACTGTGTGCCAAAACTGCCCGCTTCACTTCTTTTGCAAAATCAATAGAATACCACATCATCTTATTACTTCCCAGTCTGGCTTTGTAAAGATGCAAGGGATTTATCCTGAGGATTTGTTTCTAAATCAGTGGGGACATGCTCAGTTGGGACTCTGATCACAGGGTAATTATTGCTTTATGTCAGGGTACAGAGCTGTCACACACAGTTTTCTGCTCAAGCACATAGTCAGACATCAGTCTGCAGCTCAAATATGGTCAAACCAATAATCTGAGAACTCAGTGGTTTTCTGTAGTGCAGGACAATTCCCAGAGATTAATGTAAATGTAAGAGCCTTTCTAATGGAAGCAAACTACAATCCTGTGATTGTGTTAGATGTTTCAAATGGCTCTGTAAAGACTTGGCAACTATGTATTTTTGAAGCACATTTATTCTTGGTACAGCTTAGATCCTAGCTCAGTGATGAATTACTTTAAACTTTAAAATGAACTCCTTGTCCTGATGTCAGGATCTATTGTAATCTAAAGGTGACTTGTGAGAGAAAACAAATATTTATTTGGCTTGTGATTTTTTTTCATCATACAGAAGGTAAAAAGAGCACAGAGAGCAGACACTTCTTGAAAGCATCAGTGGTGGCTGAAGGAATACTAAAACAAAAAGCATTTCCAAATATCAGATCCATGTAGTTCTTTTCTTTCAGACTTGTAAAATTTCTTTCTGATTGAAGTTCCTTTTCTTTCAAGTCCACTTCAATTAAACACTGGAGAAAAACCTCTATATTTGTTTCAGAGTTTCAATATCCTTTCCAGGTAAAGTGCAGGAGCTTGCAGTGTCTATTCCCAGGATGCTTGTGGAGGAGACTTGCAGTTGGCTATGCCAGTTACAAAAAGCTGGATGCTAAAGAGGTAGGAAATGGAGAGCTTAGGGTTAAATTTAAAAATTTTCCAAATACTTGGAAGGAAGAAAGCTGCCATCTTCTTGCTACTCACAAAACTCATCTTTTCCAGTTGCTAAGACTGATTTTTAATCCCAATTGTGGTCTGTATTTGTCTGTACAAGTTGTTTTTTACCAAGTGACTGATAATGTCTTGTCTCAGCATCATGCTGTAAATCAAAACCCACATGAACTGATATGATGGCTGATTTTTGTCTGGAAGCAAAATATCTACTCTAGCATTTACATTTTTTGAGTACAGACTATGGTGTTTTGCTCATTTCCCACTCTACCCTTATGTTTACTTCTTGTTTTCACTCATTTTGTATCTGTATTTAAGGGGTTTTGATCAATCTCTGTGGAGTTAACTGCTGTACCTTGTGTTTATTAGGATGAATGTTTTTTCAGCAATAATCTTGATTACCAATAATGAATTAAAACCTTCTGCTTGTGACTTACTGCATTTGTGGTCTGCATCATTCCTAGTGTGGCATCATGGCATTGTATTTGGACAAAGCCTTTTCATGAGGGAAATTTGGTCTCTGTCTGCCTTTGAGTTTGGGCTTGTTGTGGGCAGAGCTGTGGTGACAAATTCATGGTCTATCCAGCTGTAAGAGCCCCTAGGTTGTCCATAGCTTAAATCTGTGGGTGCAGCAGGTTGAGGGGACTTGTGAAAAACAACTGTGTCAGCACACATACTGTAACCTGCTGGATTTACTGTAACCTGCTGGTGGATCACTTCTGTGTTGCATTTCAGGGTCTGGGACTACTGTGGGAAGCAGCAGTTCTGCAGTGGGTTTGTGTGAAGTAGAAAACAGAACTGCATTTGGTGTGGCATAAGCAACAAGTTGCTTTTCTGTTAGAATATATTCACTCTCTGTTTTGAGTACTGTCAGTTGGCTGCAGATTTGTTGTGAAGTA
This sequence comes from Melospiza georgiana, assembly GCF_028018845.1. Classification (NCBI taxonomy): domain Eukaryota; kingdom Metazoa; phylum Chordata; class Aves; order Passeriformes; family Passerellidae; genus Melospiza; species Melospiza georgiana. The sequence goes on from NC_080435.1 coordinate 13,397,957, forward strand.
GTATAATGTACTTAAACATTGTGGCCAGCAAGGAGAGGACTTGTGAGCTTGGTTTTGGGACCAGTGTATAAAGTCTTTGTGCCAGAGTTCTGGAATAGGATTGGTAGCAGGATTGTCATGCGCTCTGGATGAAGGGGTGTCAAGATACCGTAGTTATCTCACAAGGAGCTGCAGGAAAGATGGTACTTCTGTTCTCAGGCTGCTTGAGCTGTGTCTCATTCTGACCATGGAGTCTGTAGAGCTGGATGGACTTAATTCTTTAACCTTACCCTGTGCAGCCCTGGGTGGCTTGGGAAACAAATGTGTAGTGTGGGGTAATAGTGGCCAGAACATGAGTTTTGAGGACCAGGCTCTATTGTTGCAAATTAGATGAAGGTAGGTTGGCTTTTCTGTGCCTGGGAGGGACAACTACTTAAATGTTGTGACTGGCTGCCTGGAAGGCAGCTGTGCCCTTCTGGTCCATTGTGGCTGGCTGACTGCAAGCTCAGGCAGTACTTAAAATGCAATCCTCCCAGGACTGCCAGGGCACAGTTCTACAACAGTGATCTGCAAAATGTCTGGTTGTGCAGTTCATTCTGGCCTCTGTGGCTCCCGAGACAGTTCATTGTCTGTCAGAGCTGTATGTTTTCTCCCTGTTCTAGAAATGTGGTTACAAATACTGTGTTTCTGGCTTATTACTTTGAACATTTTTTCTGCCAATTCACAGGGCTTCCTTTTCCACCACCCAAGTGCAAAACACTCATATTCGTTGTCAGCTCTTCCTAGCCTACCCTGCCCTGTGTATCTTGTCCTGTGCAGCGCTGAGACATCACCCCCCATCTGCTCTGTCAGCCTTGAGTCTTCATTTGTCATGCAGCTCTGAAAAACCTCCTTCATGTTTTCTTCAGTGTCACATCTGGCAAGAGGAGCTCTACTTAAAGGTCACCAAAACTGACAACTTTTCTCATTCTCAGTCCTCCCATAGCACTCTCCTGTGCCAGCAGCAAGCTGGGAGATGTGAGACAGCTGCTACATGGAGAGTACCTGCAAAGCTCAAGGGAGGAGCTGCTGAGTACAGAACTGCCCGTGTCCCCCTTTCTTTGCCCATGGCAGTACTGCCTTGCTGCCCAGGGAGGATTGGGGTGTGGAAGGAGGGAGAGCACTGCCTGCTGGGGCTGCCCTGCTCCCTGCTGAGCCACTCTGCTCCAGCTCCTCCAGCAGAGGCAAGGCTGCCTCTGCTCCTCAGCCTTAAGGGAGGGGTGTCTTCCTAATGAGCTTTGAGTGGGAGGTGATGCCATCATCACAGGCTCCTTCACCAGTCTCCCTCACAGCTCTGTGAATCCCCCCAGGACAAGTCCTTTAGGAAAGGGACAATGTCCTATAACTTTGTGCCCATTAGATGCTTACCAAAATATGCAGGAATGCCCAATAATTCCTTCACTACTTCCAGTGCTGGTAACTGTGAGCTTGTTTAAGGTCTGTCCTTCTGTCTTGCATGGAGAAACATAGTGACGTTTGTATTTTGCACAAGAGGGAGCATGCATTCCTTCAGCAGTGAAAAAAATAGTGCTGGCTGTGGGTTCAGTACTAACAGCAACCAAAGCCCCCCTCCAAAAGAGAATTTTTCTCTGTTCCACTCCCTTGGTAGACAACTTTATGGGCTTTTTGTCTCATTATGTTTTATTTGCCCCAGTTGTTTGTATATATAAAGAGACTAAAGTAGAATTATTGAATGAAGTCCCCAATGTTGAATCTTTGTGTTTCTCATGTATGCCTTCACATGGATTTTTAAAAAATCTTTGTTTATAATACACTGTGTATTGTACCCTCTCCCAATGGTTGCACTCCCCCAGAGGAGCTAGAATGTGCTCGTAATTATTTTTCCTTAACTGACTGTAATTCTGTTCTAACCTGGGAACTATTTCCTTTTTGTGTGGCCAAACAGTACATGCAGCTCTATTATTGATATATGTGCATCACAACTAAGGGTCTGATTGAGAATCTGCATGGCACTGTGAATCTTTCATTGATTTTTTTTTCCCATAGGTTTTGACTGTACCTCTAATTACCTACAGTTCTCGATGAATCTGTGCTGCTCTGTTTACTTTGCTTGATGAGATAAGGATCATTCTGTTCCTTGGTGAGATGTATTCCCAGGAGCCTTCCTTTTTTTCACCTGTGCAGTGATCACTTTATATTTTAGCAGCCTGATGCTAATAAGTGCTGCAGCATTAGCTGTGCCTTGGAGACAAAGCCACTGTAATACAGCCCTGATGTGCCCGTGGGTTTTACATGTTCCTCTCAGCCACGGTGTAAGTGGGTGACTCTGGCTGCCCTTAATTTACATCAAAGCTCCCCCAATGCCCTGTTTGTGAAGGGGTGACATGGCACTCTGTACTTTGCTTATCTTGTTCATCTCTTATGGTCCTTCCTTGTTAATCCCTACTTGCTATAGTGAGTTTTCACTGTGCTCCTCTTTACCTTTAGTCCCACTGATATTTTTGTGACTTCTTTCTGTATATGTTTGGCTTTTCTATTCACATTTTTACCAGCAGTTTCTATTCTTGCCTTTGTGGATGTCACTTTCTATCTTACTCCTTGGTGTTTTACAGCTTTTTTTCATCTCATGTGGCACTGGACAGGCAGCCAGTCCTCCCCTGAGGAGGTGAGTGGGTGCTTTAGATGTGCATCTTGCTGAACAAAAATCATCAACTCAGTCCTCCCTGGCAGCTGGGAGGAGGATTATGGGAGCAGGATTTGTGTCAGGATGGTTCACTGATGTGGTCACAATTCAGGCACTTGGTTAGGTTGGTGTTTATGGGAACAAACTGCAGCTTGGTGAGCCTGAGGAACCAAGCAGCTAGACCACAGGAAAGACATAGAACTGAGAGCCAGTGACATGTGCTTTGCACCAAGATTGCCAAGTCCTTGCTCCTGTTTTGAACACAAGTGCTCAATTTCTGCAGAATCTGAATTTTATCTGTAGCTCCACATTAATTTATTGCATTCATGTATTGAGCTGTCTGCGTTCAGTATGTTGATTGAATGGAGAGATGATTTAAAAACATGAAGTGTTCTGGAGAGAGATTAAACTGTTTCCTTGTTCAGTATTTCATATCTCTCTATCAGCCATAAAAATTGAAACTGGAAATATTAATAAATTAATTGACACATTTCCTACTCTCATTGTAATGATACAGCCAATCCACAAGCAGTCATATGATGAGTCATATCTTCAGAAGCTGGAGATATTTTTTAAATCATGAGATTATTTCACAGTATTGGCTTTTGTTTTTAATTTGTCTTCTGCTTTATGAACATTTATACTTATTAGCAGGCTTTCTTCTGCAGTCAGGAGGAGCAGTAACTTAGTTTGTCCTTTTTTTTTCTTAAAATGACAGAGCACTTATGCTCAAGAGTAGGCCTACAATAATAGTAAAAACTGACATTTCTACAACTTCCTCTGTGTTCTTTTACTTGTGACGTAAAGCACTTTAAAGATTCAGCTTTCTGTGACAAACAATGAATAATGTTAATTGAAGATTTTTTTAAAAACGTTATAGTTGGCATTTTCCTCCTGCCCTGTTCTTTCTCTCCCCCTCTCCCCTTTTTGCCAAATTTAGAAGTTGTTATAACAACACCAGCCATTGTTTTCTTGGTGTCAGTGACCATGGTGCTTTGGACAGGAAACCTTAGAAGGATAAATTCCTGAAACTTCCTCAAAGATCTTGTTGCAATTTTTTTTTGCCCTAGTTCAGCTATTTGTGTGGGAGGATTATTTTCCTAATGTTTTTGATGGCTGGTTTAGAGCTGTAGTACTTTACTAGGGCCTGATACTAATAAATCACAATGTTGTTATAAAAAAAATCACAGTAGCCAGATTTAAAAGCACTTTGAAGTGTTGTAGTTGCTTTCAATACCGAGTGGCCAGGTGATAAAATGACGGTTAAAATGAATCACCCCTGAATGCAAAGTATTGCATGTGAAAAGAAAATAACCTTCTTCCCTTCCCTACCAAAAACCTCACAAAGTGAAGGTAGTGATGATGAGTCATACCTCAACTAACGCTGCCTTGGGAAAGTTGCTCCTAATAAGTCTTTGGAAGAGTAAGCACCGTGTTCAGAGGTGATTAAAGAGGCAAATAAAATGAAAGATTTTTTTTCTGCTGTGTGTGAATTCATCAATTTCTAGACTCGTCAGCCTGGAAAAGAGGTAAATGAGAGGTCGCAGGAAAAGGCTAATGAAATCATGAAGGAAAAAGAGAAGATAAATTAGGGAATGAACGTTCGCCTTCTCATAAATAAGGCATTAGGAACTATCCAATTAAATAAGAAGTAGATATTAAGTAAATGAAAATATATTTTGCTGTGACATGGAACAGAGCTGTGGAACTTATTGCTACATCGTGTTGTTGGGTGTAAAAGCATACACAGACTGGAGAGATTTATGGGCTGTAAAACAGAACAGATCAACCCCAGTCTCTAGCTGAGGAACCATAAGCTTCTAATAGTCAGCTGGAACTCTTTAAGAAAGGGAAAAGTACATCCTTCTTAAGGATGTACCGAGAGGAAGGTAATGCTGCCTTCTCCCAAGCTTCTGACTCCTATCATCTTCATTTCCATGTTCCCGTGGGGCTGGTTTCTTGTGTTGTGTGTGTCTATATATCTGAACAGCCCAGAGTCACAGGAACACATTCCATTCCTCTTATCTTCATATAAGTGTGCATATTTTTCCTGGAAAGCTTTTCTCTGTAATTGGACTGCATCTGTGTTATTTCAGAGAAACGGGATCTTGATGCAGATTACATCGTGCAGAAAAATCCACGGCTGAGCATGCACTGAGGAAAATCTCCACTAGTTGTCACTCGATCCCCATTTTAAAGCTGACTTCCAAGACCAGTTCGAGCTTCTTGCTCCAAGAATCATGTCCTGGGCCCAATAGCAAATAGGCTGGGACAGGTTTTGCCATGGAGTCTCTCTAAAGTGGTGATAGGAATAAATTTAAATCCAAGAGATGGCAGCCCGTGCAAGTGTTGTTCTGTGAGTTTTGGCTTTCTAAATAATTGCCCTTAGCAGGGCGTTGTCCAGGGTCGGAGTAGTGAGGGGCACGGTGTGGGAACTGCTGTCCACATTCTGCATGCCAGCTCCTCCCTCTGAGAGCTGATGATCCTGATGGACACATTCCCTCCAGGAGGACAAGTTGCAGAAGAGTGAAAAGAGGGGTATGGTGGTGCCAGGGTTGGCTTGTGGTCAATGTTTTCTTGGGTTAGCAGGACTGAAAAGGATTGTGGCAAAAGGGTGCCAGCAGTGATGAAAAGGAAGGGGCTCAGTAGAGGTATTTTTCAACTTATTCCCAGGATGGTTTTCTTTCTCTGGTTTCATATTGAGCTAGCACCTGGACTTTTAACTTGAAGAAGGTAAACTCTCTCACAACTCCATGTTTTGCCTCTTTGTGTTTCTATGCCAGCATGAGTTTATGAAATTTACATTTTTCTCAAACTTGATAAACATCTTTTTTCCTCTTCTGTCTTTAGCTCCCCCTGCTATGGGTTTAGTTTTGAAGCTCATGTGTTTTATTGTGTGTGTTAGAGTAGTGTTGTGTTGAACAAATCACATTCTGCACGGGTTGGTGCTTGATGCTGTGAAGAGAGGAAGGAAGAGCTACTGGTTGTCTTGAAGAGTTTGCTCTCTGAGTAAATCACGAGAAAATAGAAACATAATACAATTCAGGCTTTTAATTCTTTGTTATATTTGCAAGGTACTAGTCAGTGATGGAGCCTGGCAGCAAGAGGACTCAGGATGTTCCGTACCCTGCTCCCACGTGCTCACTCTGTAAGGACCATCACATGCTCTACCATGTGTACACTGGAGGGAACACAGAGCAAAATTGCTGTGGCTGGGAAGGTCTGACATACTCTTGTTCCTACAAATCAATTGCTGTTTCCAGTCTCTCAGTGCTTGAGTAGAAGCAAAGCTTGCTTGAAAGGAAAGAAAACCCCAACAAACAACAACAAGAAACCAAACAAAAACCAAACCAACAACAACTAAAAATTGCCCCCCAATTCCACACACAAAATCAAATCCCTCCCATTTTTCAGGATTTAGAGATTTCCTTTTTAAAGTAATGAAGCAGAAAGAATTTGTTTTTCAAACTCTTGTTCACTGTAATGGTAAAAGTGTTGTCCTTAGTTACTGCTATAAAATTTGATTGAAAGTGTTCTGCAATCCATTCTCCTCTTCTCTTGAAAGGAGCAAAGAAAATCAGCTCAAACTGAATTGCTTTCAAGGCGTTTGTTCCAGGTTAGAGAATGTTTCCTGCTCCAGCTACCTATTTCCTTTGAAATAATTATATTTTGGAAATACTGTGAGCCCGGGCCACCAAAATCAATGTCAAGGGGACAAAGTTCTGTTTGAGACCAATGAGCAGGGTGTTCATGCATTTGTGTCCCAAGACTTACTGTGTGTTTTTTTTTTATACTGAGAAAAGACATGGATATTTATTTGCATGACAAATGAATATCTTTTAATCTCTATTATATCAGCTGATAATTTGATTGCTTTGTTGAAACTTTTATTACACATCTTTGTCTAATATTTTCTTCCTCCTTTAATTTTCTAAAAGCCATTTGAAAACCATGGAGATTAGGCAATCCCTTCCCCCACATCTTACATTTTAAATGTAGGGGAAAATAATCAGAAACTTCTCATTGCTCTTGATTGCCTTTTAATTATTTTATGCTTTAATTAAGTCTCACCATTCCTCATTAAGGCTATTGTTCAGGAACTGTTTTAGTAATCCTGCACATGCAGCATCTGTGAAAGCTTTTGGTGGCTGTTGCCTTGGTAAGGGGGAATTTTAACTTTTGAAAACATGTAGCACATTATGAATTTTGGTGCCCTGTGTCTCCTGGGGAAGCTGTGGTGCAAAAGACAGAACCCCAGATTTATAGAATGCCTAGGAAACAAGTTCCTGAGGCTGGAGCAGCCTTGCCTGGAAATAATAGTTGTACTAATAAAGTGACCATTTTCATGGTTTATGCAGGACAGTTCAGAATCTGTATTAGCCAATTTGATGGTATTCTTGATCCAATCCTCTTTGTAATAAAATTAGAGGTGCCAGACAGTGACTTCTTAGGTGCTGACATCATTGTCTCCTGTGGCAGCAATAAGTCTGAGGCAGGGGTCGGTGTGTTGGGCTGCAGGAGACAGCTCACACCTGCCTGCCTGCATGGTAGGAGAGGGGGGAACTGCTGCCAAGGCCAGAGATGCCAGTGCTCCCTGTGACACCCGTGTAAGGACACCTGGAGGGTCTCTCTCCTTCAGCTCAGTCCCTGACTCTTCAGCTGCTGCACTGAATTTCATTCTACTGCTGCTAGACCTGGAGCTCCAGGGAGAAAGTCCTGGGTCGCTGTCCGTGCTAAATTGAGTAACTACAGCTGAGAGTAAGTCTGAACTGCAGCTGCTTAACTAAATTTAAAGTTTAGGGATCACATTAAAGAGAAGTTTGAGGAGCAGCAAAGTTTTCCAAACAAGGTCCATGCTGTGGGAGTGCCTAGATAACTTGGTAGCAAGGTGAAAGAGGCCTGGGAAGTTGCAGTAGCACTGTGGGAGGTTTTACAAGCTTGTCCACTATACTGAATGTGCTTTTAGTTTGCAGATTTGTCAAATGAAAGTGCATCTCCATCTGCTGTAGTTAAACTCTCAGTGGAATGAGCCTCCATCTCTTTGGCTGACACCTGTAGAACATCCTGCTTTTGCCATAAAACTCAAGTAGGTAACTTAGCTCAAGGGATTGCCATGAGCATGGTATAATTTGGTTGAGCACCTTATGGTGATCAATGTCATGTGGGGGTCACTCCTCTCTTGAACAGAGAAGCAGAGATGATCTGCTGCCTTTGTTCGTGTGCATGCAAAAAAACCCAAGTAGTGTTGGTGTACACAACACTTCAGGGTTGAAATTGTGTACAGCACTGTCTCAGCCCTAGCTGACTGACATTTTGGGTATTCAGCTGTGATTAAATTAGAGTCTGCCTATCAGTTCATCAGGGAATCTGGTAAATGAGGAACTGTCGTAATTAAAATCTTGTTGGTGTGAAATCCTACTGAAAATACTTAGCATCTGCCATGCAGCAATCCTTAAATACTTAACAAGCTTTTGACTTTCTTATGAGGAGGTAAACATCAGTATCTCCCTTGCTCCAGAGACTGGTATGCAGAAGAGTCAAGTGACTTTTCTTTGTCATATGCAGAGAACCAAAGCTGAGTTCTTTGATTAGGATTTTAATGTTGGAGGTCCCCATACATGCAGTCACAGTTATTGCAGTTGTAAAGTCTTACCTGTTATAGGTAGAATATGAACTTTAGGAACTTGTCAATCAAGGAGAGATCAAGTGACCTTTTCTGGAAGAAATGAACAGTCTTATGCTGTTGTGGAAGAAAAGCTCTGCCTGTAAATCCACCTCTTTCTTGCACAGATACTTTTTTCATCATTAAAGGAGCAGAACTGCTTGGTTATTAAGGAAAGAAGTTTTTCCTCAATCAAGAATATAAGGACACTTTGAAAAATACAGGTTAGAGCCTGATATAGCATGTAAACTGTATCAACACGCTGTATGAACGGCTTATTGTAGAAGCAGGACACTTGAAAGCAGATCAGTAATAAAGTGTAGCCTGACCAAGATCCCTTTAAAAAAGGAGTTGAATAATTGCTGCACTTTGTAAAATATTTCAAGTGGAACGTAAAAGACTCCTTCACCTTCATGGAAATGAAATTGCATTTCACATAAGCTCCTGGAGACTGATAGCCAGAACCTGCCTTTAAGCTTGGAAGAGGTGACAGGGCGGAAATCTGAGATGAATTTGGGGGTTGTATAGCCCAGGGTATATATTGTGAATAGACTCTGAGAGAGTCAAACAGGCAAGCATTGATGAAACTCAGGAGAGAAGGAGAATTATGAAAGAAAGGAAAGAAATTTAAATTTAGTCTTAACAGAAGTTTCTGCTACTTTAGTGTATTCTGATAGGCTTTTTTTGTGGCATCCTTCTTACCAAGCTGTATCTGGAAAACCAAATTGTGCTTAGAGAAGTCATCTGGAGTTCTGCTTTGATGAATGTATCTTTAATTCTGACTAAAACATTTAGTCAGAACAGCTGACAAATATATGTATGGTATTCCTTATTCTTAGCTCTAGGTTTGCAAACCCCCTATTGCAACACCATTACAAGATTAATAGAATTGCCATATTTTCAACATGAAGTTGACTTTTTTTTCTATAAAAAAGCTGATTTAAAGTCACTGAAGTATGGGCTATTTCTAAGAGGGCATCTGACTATTCCTAATTCTGCAGATGAAATTACTGATTGTATACTGCAAGTATTAGCTGAGCCGGCAGCAAAATAAATACAAGCCAATAAAATTTGCTTATTTTCCAGCTGAAATGTAGCTGTGGAGGATGGCTGTGATATTCATTTTGGGTAATGCAAGAAATTATACTGTATTTATATATATATATATAATGTGATAAAGTTTGAAGGGTAGAAGGAGGAATTGATAAGATCCTTCTGTGAAATTTGAGGAAGACTATAAGCAACACCCATGTAGTAAAAAATTTGTTATTATTTATAGACTTTTATTTAAAGGTTTCTAGGTGGATGAGTTCCAAGACTTCTGTTGTCCTTAAAGAGTTCAGTCTGGCAGTCAGCAAGTGTGTGGTGATGATTCATCAGGTGTAGTGAGCCTGAATAAATTTTTGACAGATGCAATTAAGCTGTGCGTCTCAGCAACATTTTTCTTAGCTACAGGTCAATGTACTCTCCATTTGTTCAGGGCTTTCTCTTAAGTGACAAATGGTGCAAGACAGCTGTTTTGGAAATAGGACTCATTCAGTGTCAGAGGTGAGAAAACACTTTTTATTGTGTGTAATGGAAAGGCTAACACCAGGGTTGACACAGAGGGAGCTTTAGGAAGCACTACAGCTTTATACTATGTGGGAGACCTATAGGAAACCTTTTACTGAGGGGGATGGGGAGAAATAATTAATCCTTTTTCCCTTAGTCCTTGATCTCTGGTAACAGAGAATGAAAGAGGCATTCCTACAGCATGTGATAATTTTATCAGGAATTTATTTCCTCTTTTGCTTAGTCTGTATGCATGCTGCACATTGGGAGTTGTGTAAAGCAGATGACTTCATAGCTCATGATGGATTTCAAATAAATTTCTGTGCTCTTTTGTAACAGACCAATATAAGTATGCAGAAGATGGCAAGGTACAGAGGAATGCATGTCCTCTCAGAGCCTGTGTCTCAATAGACAGATACAGGAGTTAGCAACTGATGGATTTATTTTTTTTTTAGGAATTCCTTTTGGAGCCATCTAAAGGCACAAAACACAATTTGGTGTTGATAATTGGAATTACTTAAAAGAATTGTCATTAAAATGCTAAGCTTGTAGGAACTGTATTCATTGGGAAGGAAAAAATGCCAGATGTTTCAGGTATAGTAGATGTTGAGGAGAGATTAATTAATAGTTTGTAAGTGTGTATTTTCTATGACTAAAGCTCACACACTGAGAAAAAGTGATTAAATCTGTTTATTAAGGATTAGTGTACAAAAGTTGTTGAAGAAGCGGTTAATGAGGTTTCACTGCACTGTTAATGAATCACAGAAGCATGGTAATCAGCATAGTGAATTCCAGCTTTTAAGGTGTCATTCACTGATTCCCACTATCTTGTCCTGTAGTCTTTAGGTATTTACCTAAAAATATATATGTATTTATGTATGTATATATATATTTTTTTTCATATGTATACATAAAAATAAGGCAGAGCAGCCTCATAGATCTCTGGATTTGTAGAACAAAACAGTGCTCAAGGACTCACAATGTGCTGGCCTGTGCTGTCTGCTGAGACTGCTTGTCAGTCTGTGTGGCTGTAACCCCTGTTTGAGCAGGAGCAGTGACAGTGTAGGTGTGGTGTTCTCAGACAGGCACCTTGGGATAACACTGCCCTGTTTCTCTGGGAACATTTCCACAGCGTGTGCCTGGATAAAGAGAGGTGCTCATTCCTAGTGCAGTCCTTGTTAGTCAACAGCTCATGCAAGCAGCCATCTCTGAGACAGACCAATTGCATTTTAGTGCAAAACTGCACATTTAGATGCTTAACTTCACTGCTTTTGTGAAGTTAAGCATCTAAAGTCACTGTGTTTTAATTTGAATTTTTCTTCTAGAATGTGAGGCATCCTCATTTCACGGTTGGCAGCTTTGTTTATTTTGTTAAATGTGGCATTTCCTCTTAGAGCTTTCACAGGCTGCTCGGCTGAAGGAACTTGCATGTTCTGCCTTCTGAGCCTTGGATGCTGCTTTTCAGTATGACTTGGCTGGGGTTTTGTCTGTGTGAGTTCATTTATTCTGTTAGTTAAAAAGAATCAACTTTAGATTTTGATTTTCTGGAATTTATTGTTAATTCATTTTAGAAATTGGCCCATCTTTCTCTTGATCTTTGTTTAAAATCAGTCGATGCAAAGAGATGTGGAAATAGCCATGTGGAGGGTAGAAGGACAGTTTTCTCTGGCATTCAGAAATTTGTTGAGGATACTGCTTCCTGCTGACTTGGGGCAAAATCTAAAATTGTTGAGAGTCCACAAAGGAAAACTCCATTGCCTCAAAAGTGTGTACAGGAAGATATTTGACTTACAGGCTATTTTGTTGTTTTACATTTCAAAACTGAAGTATTTCATTTAGGTTCTGTCATCTGCAGTGTAAATGTAATACCCATGGGGGAGAGAAAAAAGGATGGGATTTAAAATAAGGAAAAGTAATTTAAAAATGAAAAGTTGTGCAAAACCCTTTTTCTTATGGAATCACTATGGGATTCTACAGCATGTATCCTGGGTATTTTGGGATTTTTTTTTGACCACTGTCAGTGCTGCTTTGATTTTATGAACCCTAAGGTTTTGGTAGAAATGCTTGTCCTGAAGAATTGTGGATCTTTTGAAATAGTGTTTTCCTGTTGTTGTTGTTGCATTACTGTGATGCATAGAGGCAGAATTTAGATTAGATCTTTGTAGTGTTGGCTGGAATCCTCAAAATTCAGAATATTTCAATAGAGTTAGTGTATTTTAACACATACAACAGCTAATCCTGACCCTGTTCATGTCATTGACAAAACCATAGTGAACTTTCCCAACTGAGGATTTCATATGAACGATTTCAGGTTTTGCTTTCTCTCTAAAGCTGGAACTCTTTATTTTTTGGGCAACTGATGAAGTGACTTTGTCTGTGTTTGTTTAGGCTTTGCTTTAAAAGCTGGTTTCTCACTTCTGTTACATATCTTTGTTTGACTTTCCCATTCTGTTTTTTCTTTCACTATTGAGTCCAAATTGAAGTAGGGAGGAGGCAGGAAATGGTTTACAAATGAAAATGAAATCAAACTGAGCACCCCACACAAGTCCACCAGCTTCATTCACTTCCACAGCATCATGTCAGAGCTGGGAGTCTGAAGCCTCTCCAAGGGGTTCTGTCTCTACACTGGCAGTTTCCAGCCCCATAACACTACACTTAAAAAAACCAAACCAAACAACAGCAATAACAACACCTCACCAAAAAACCCAACCAAAACACTCCAGCCCACAGCCTCTGGGTTTTGTTTCTGTATGGTCAAACACTCTGGACATTTCCAGAAGGAGTCCCTTTCACCCAAATCTAACCATTTCAATGTCTTTAGAGTCTGAATGCTGAAAAAATATAATTAATAAATCTGTTGTTTCTTATGGCTCATGTTGTATCTGGACTTAAATAATTTTAACCTTATGGTACTGGTTGAGGCTCTCTGGACAAGAGTAGGTTTTCCACTGTCCCAGAGTTTGCTTATAGTAAATTACTTCAGTTTGCTTCTTGAGACTTGTTTAAAAAACTTTCATTAGAATGCCAAATGACATTCAGTGAGTTAAATGCAGTTGCTGGCTCTTTTTACCAGAGGCACAGTTATCTAGGAGCAGTTGTGGGATGGCTGATTGTAACAGCATCTTGCACAATATCCATGCTTGCTCTCTGCAAATGACAGTTTCTTCCTGAAAAGCGTTGTAACATTTCCTAGCACTCACATGTGATCTTAATGGGAATACAGGATAAGTTGTCTTGGGGCAGTTAACTCTAAGATATTTGGGCAAACACCTGGACTGTACAAATACCCTGTAAATGTAATTTTGCACCTATGTAATTTTGAGAACCGGGTGATTCTGGTGTCACTTTGGGTTGAAGGCATTGACATGCCTGCCATGGCACGGCTTGATGGCCTTGTGCCCAGTCAGGATCTCATTGCACTGTGCTCCCTACAAACACAGTGTCAGTGATGCTCAAGGATTTAGCATCTTGGTGGGCAAGATGGAAAGGAACTATCACTATACTCCTTTCAGAAACAGGACTCTAAAAATGGTAGACTTGAGTCAGGTCTAAGAGAAATTGGCAACTGGACCCAGCTCCAGGTCTCAGGCTGAGGGTCAAGGCTGCATGTCCCTTGCACAGAGCTTCTGCCTGCTTAAAATACACATTTCCCACGTGTTGTTTCATTAGTTAGTTGCTTTTCCATCTTGTTACATAGCTTCTAAAAGTACTCAGCCAGATGGGCTGTTTGATTTGCTGGATGTTTCACGCTTTTATGTTAGTTAAGTCAATACATGTCAGTTTTTCATCTGTAAAGGAGAGCTAAAACTCTCCTATTTAATACAGTGCTGTAAGGATGAATTAGGAGGTTCGTTTCTCTTTTGCTGTGTCAGGAAGAGAGTTAATATAGTTTAGAGAATGGAAAATAAGTATTTCAGATCCAATCTTTCCTTTCTCTCTCCCTGTATTAAATATACTGTGTATCTTAAGTTTTGGCTCACACCTACCCTTTTAGGATGTAAGTAACACATTTTAAATGGATTACCTCTTTTAGATTGCATTACCTCTTTTGGATTGCACAGGTTAACACCTGCATATTTCCACTTTCTCTGACCTTGTTTCATAAGCGTGAGGATGTTGGTCTTTGTAGGCAACTTTATTAATACAAATCCTTAATTATTATGAGAGTGTTGGGCATGGTGTGTGACTTGAGATCAGGAGTCAGGCTGTAGTTCCCAAAGGGAAAAAACACAGTCTTGTGGTTAAGATCAAAGGCTGTAGATCTTGCATTCAGTCTTATTTTTGCACATCCTTCAGTATCCCAAAGTCATTTGAGTGAGGGAGCTTAAATTTCCCTGTCTAGCCTAGGTGTTGTAAGAATAAATTAATTGGCGGAGATGAGTCAGTCAAAACTGCTCTGGGACTATGAGTTATTTAAAAGCCTGAATTTATCACTGAGGCCAGGCTTTTCTAAAGGGCTCAGCTTGGCTTGTAAGCTCATGCCAGTAGTTGTCTTACCACAGTCATTTAGGATTTGTGTCACAGTTTTGCCTAGAAGTCCACATGGACATCAATAATGCATTACACAAAGGCTTATTATCCAGGAGTTCTTGCCCTAAAGTACTTGCAGTCAAGTCAGAGGCAATAAATGGATATGAAGAACATAGAGAATGGAGAGAATGTGGCAATGGAGTACACTCTCCCTCTGCCTGTCTGCCTATCTAGCTATGTGTCTATCTTTTGACATTTTTAACCTGATGAGATCCCTGATGCCAGCAGGAGGCAGTGAGTATTTTTAACGTTGTGATTGTAGCTTTAAAGCGGGGAGGAATCTCTCCGGCATCATTTTAAACAAGTGTAAGTAGGAGAGGTAGAGGTTTCAGTAGCAAATTTCCCAGCAAGATCCTTGCCAGATTAGTGTGCAGAGACTGGTCTGTCTGTGCCCTGCAAGGTATATTTCTGCCCTAAATTGAATTATTTTAGCTGTCAGCAAGTGCTTGATAATATAGTGATCTGTGCTTGGGAGATTCACTCTTTATATTAGTGTTGTATTGCATTCAGTGTTGAGGCTAGACAGAGACACTCATCTTTACCTCATGGTCCCACGTGGACTCACTTAGCTTAGTCATGAGTGGGCAATTAAATAACAAGAGAGACCTTGTCAGCTCCAGGCATTAATATAAATCTTGGTGCTTGTAATACATTTACATGGCTCCCCCAGGTCTATCTGGACTTATAATCATCTCTCTTATTCACAGATCTTCTGGGATATTGACTGCTCGCTTTTGCTTTGTAGTTCTCTGAATCAGGATTTGGCCCAGGAGATAACCAGCAGTAAGTTTTTGTGACAGGCACTCAGTGAGTAAAAACACTTGCCCACTTTGGTGTGCACAGGCATTGCCTCAAGTAATACTGAACACTTTTCTGGGTAAGCAGGGGCTCCTGCTTAGCAGGCAGCAGATTGATTTTACTCACCAATTTCTCTTGTTCAGATGCATTTTATCTTTAAATGGCTTGGAGATTTCAGTGCCTCATGGCTGATATGAGCCCTTCACAAAGAGATCCGGTGATCTTTTTATTTAGAAAGTGCACATAACCGCATCATAAAGCCCTGAATGAGTGAGAGGTCAGTGTGTCTGTTTCTTACAGAGATTTCATTAAAAGCTTCTTCCTCGTGTCTTTACCCTAATCACCTGGAGATCCATTAAGGATATAAGTAGTAGTGCTGTGATCCCAAAGCAGGCATGATCCACTAGTTAAGATGGCTCTTGTTATATAAAAGCCTTTGCTGATGATCTTGTGGAAGTTCCATGACCTGAATGAAGCCAGGATTTTGATTTACCCTGGAGGAACATCTTACAGAAGGAAAGACAATCTACAGACATGCTGGAACAGAATAGCAAAAATGTGCTGTTTGTGCTCTGTTTTTCTTGACAAACAGCAGTTTTCTATGTTCAGGTTGATGAGCTTGCCTTGTAAACATTAGCAAAGTGTCTGTAAAATCACACAGAAGCAGAGAAGGGTGCATGGCTGGAGTCTGGTATTTGTTGGTTTTGGTTTTTTTCTCGTGCAGCCTTAGAAAATGCTTTTAAGATCTCAAAGTTAGGCAAAGCTCTTTCATTCATTGCTGTTTCAGCACTGTTGTATTACTATAAATAAATAAACACTGTGGCATAATTTTATAAGTAATCTGCCCTGGGAGGTGGGGACTTGAGCCTTCATTCTTCCGAGCAGATGCACTTTTTGCTGGCTTTGAACAGAAAAATTGTCCAACTGCTGCAGAGCCTTAAATGAGATGTCACTTCTGGGATTGCTTCCCTTCTTTCCTCCTTTCCATCCCTAGGCAGTATCCTCCAGAGCAGCTGGTAATGTTGCCAGGTATTTGCAGCTCTAGTGTAGATATGTTCTGAAATCCAAAATAAACTTAAGAGATAATCTTAGCAGAATCAAATGTTGTCAGAGGCTGATGCCTCTCAAGCTATCTGTAGGGAGGTCAGGCTGTCAGTGTTTAGTTTGACAGCAAGAGACAAGGAGGCTGTGACAAAGTTTTGTTCAGGTGACTTTTTCTCTTACACTAAATGATTGGTGTGGGTTTCCTCACTTCAGCTGATGAGTGTTGGTGCAGTGACAGAAGCTGCCCACTCTGTATCTTTATTGATACTCTGCTTTTTGGGGTGTGTTAAGAACCAACTGATGTCAGGCTGCAGTCAGTTACAGACCAGTTGATCATGACACTAGAGGACTGGGTGGGTGATGGCAGCCGCTGTGTTTGTCAAATGCAGCTTTTGTCAGTGTGTGGCTGGACGTGTTCTTTGAGTGGCTGGCAGAACCATTCAGTATCCCTTTGGACTCAGTATTGTCCTTGGGTGTATGTGAACCATTCACAGTGAATGAAGGTGGTGAGTTGTGTATGTACACAACTGCAAAGGCAGAAATTAATTCAGTCTTGTGCTACAGCTGAGTGGGAGCCGTTGGTGAGAGAGTCAAGTGGCCTCAGTTGCTTTCTATTTTATTACCTAAACCACTGTGAACTTGCTGTGCCCCTTGCCATCTTTCTCTCACCATCTTCACCTTCTGTTCATTCCAGGTGAGTGCTAATATAAGTGCCACACAATCTGTTAGAGCTTTGGGGTAACTCAGAGAGAAACTGCAATGTTAATTGAAGACAGAGCGTCAAAGGCTGCAAACACTCCCAATTTATGAAAGATTTATGTGTGTGCCTGTTTGTGTGCATTAGCCTGCCTGGTTGATATATTTTTTTAAGATTCAATTTGGATGATGACCACAGAGCACCTTCTATTTCTGCTACTGCAGAGACTTATTTACTGCTGAAACTTTTATGGTGACAGTCGCTCAGTAGTACATGTTTCAGACTATTGCTTTGCTGTTGACTACAGCCTTTCAAGTCTTTGTTGTAACAACCACAGTAATATTATTTTCCCTTTTTGTACTGTGTCCATTGTGCTTGAGGTCAGCTGCAGCCTTGCTAGCAGGTAGAAATACTCTGCCTTAGCTGAAACATTAGATGGAAGGGAGGTTCCCAACACTGTGAACAGTCTGCCTTAGTAAAGGGATACAAATTAATGAAGCCTGCTCTTTTTTCCTGCTCACACTTTTCATCCTTTCCTAAAGGAAGGTTTATTGTCTGTATGCTGAATTGTCAGGCTCAGAGCTCTTTCTTGAGCACTGTTTGGTTCCTGCACAATTCTGAATCCCAGACAAGGAGTTCTGCAGGGATGCATGCAGTGAAGACATTGCTGCACAGGAGGCTGTATCCACTTTTCTCTCTCTGGAGGGGGAAGATTCAATACTCACCCTGCAGGTGGGAATCTATGTGAGATATTAATATTCAAGACTATACTTTGTTTTATCATGCAAGTGCTTGGCTCCTGCTCTCTGGGACTCATCTGTTTCCTCCCCCCCCATCTAAGCTTCAGTATGATCCTTACTCCCAGCTCTGGGTTCCTCTCTTGAGCAGTCCTGTTAATGGCCATAGAGGGTCTTGGCACTAAACAAGCCCATGAATGAGTGGAGGGCAGGGATTTGCTGTGTGTGAATGTGCTGCACCTTTTTGTAAGGGATGATCTCAAGGGAAGGTGCTGTCATGCTAATACTGGGTAAATGGAATTTTTGTGGCTGACCCATAAGTGAGTTGTCCCCTAATTCAATAGAGATGCAAATATGTGATGTAAGTTATATTTAGAATGTGCAGGGAATATTTAATATAATTAATTAATGTGTAATGTAATTTGAAGAGCTAAAGATAGATTTCTGCCTTCATATTCCTTCTGGAAACTTAGAGCAGAAGAGATTTGGTTACCCACTGTCCTCAGAGTACTGGGCTTTGAATATTCATCCAGCCAATCTTCCTGATTGACTGACAATCCCAGGAGGCTGCATCTACACTGGCACCAATTCCTGCAGCAGGTTTCCTAAACTCTGATGCTACCTGCCTTTACCTGTAGGTGAGGAGCCTCTTGTCCTCCATCTCCACCAGAGGACCATGTGAGGGGCTTCACATCAACAAAAGTTTAAAACACAAATTGTGTCATTTCTTCATCTTTATGTAATGGAGTGCTCCTTTTGAGATGCCTTGCCAGCAGGTTAACATGACAGCAGAGAATCAATGAGACTTAGGAAGTATTCACTCTGGTAGGAGGTGGATATTCACAGGAGTGAAGGATTTATGCATGCACCTGTTTTCCCAAAGGCAACCTCTTCTGCCTCTTTTTCTAGACTATTTTTTGTTGCAAGCCTTCTTGCAGTGTGGCCCTACAGCTGGTGCCAGGCCACTTTTCCTTGAGCTCTGCTTCAGTCCCTGTCCCTTTGATCAGTTAGCAACTTGTATGTACCTTCAGCTCACAGTTTCTCTCCTATCCCCATCAAATATAAGCATTTTTTAACCAGTTTCCCCACCATTGCCTGACCAGTTGCAAAATTCTACTCTCCCCTTTCTTCCTAAGTCTTAGTTTGCTTTTTCCCCAATCCTTGCTGCCCTGTACAAGCTTTTAAAACTGCTTGTGCCTTCATGCACCTGTTTGGCACTCTCTGTGGATGGTGTTGGACTCCCTTCCCAGGTTCTCGTGCTGCTTTCTCTGCTGCAGTGGTGGCAGGGAGAGCTCAGAGTACTCCCATATGCATCTCCCACCTTGGCAGTGCTGAGCCCTGGGAGTGGCCCAGCCTGGAGCTGGTGTTGCAGAGCATTCCACCCAGTTCCTCGGCCTGGTGTGAGCTTGCTGCTGCTGCTGGGCTTCCTGTGGGTGCAAAGCTGCAGTACAGTAGCTGGGTTATTCAGGAGAGTGTAAATTAGTCGTATTTGGGTGGTTCCTGGCTGCGCTTATTTTAAAAAAAATAAAAATCTGAAATGCTTCATGTGTGTAAGATGTGCTACTGCTTTCTGGAGTCATGTGGCACTCTGGGGTGCTGTTAGGACGTTGTCTGGTTAGCACTGAGGTTTCTTCTCTCCCCCTGCCATTTGAAGACTGAGAACTTGAGACAGAGTAACTAGTGCCTAAAACCATATTTTCTTCCTTTTTCAAAATAAGATGATGACATGATAGCGATTCTTTGAACAAGAGGGAAGTTAATGTGAGGCTGAGTAGTGAAATCAATTGATATTAGCCCAGTGGATGGAGAACTTGAAAACTATCCTAAAAGAAGGAAAAAGCTCAGGAATCAACAAAAAGGCTGTTCCCAGAGGAAAAAAATAGAGAATTGCTCTTACCAGTGGCAACAGGCAGGAATTTCCTGTGACCCCTCCTTAGCCTATGGAAAGATGAAAGTTCAGAGATTCCAAGTAGAGATTTGCTAATGGCTAATATGTGCCTTGGGAATGACAGTCAATTATCTAAGTTGCTGTTGGTCTGTGGGCTATTGTAAGTTGAAGATCTTTCTAGCACATTTTCTTTTGGAGTGAGATGTAAATGACTGAAGAGGAATTTAATGGGAGGGCAGCTGCAACCAGCCTGGATCCTCTCTTGGTGGCTGTGCACTGCATCAGGACTGCTGTCACCATGGGATGTATCTCAGAAGAGCATCAAGCCATGACAGGGGTCTTGGTGATTAGAGGGCCTTCTCAGACCCAGCCAGTTTCTTGTTGTTATAATCAAAATACCTTCCCCACTGTTTCCTCATCTGAGTGAATCAACAGTGACCCTTGGTGGTTAGAAAGGCTCAGTGCCTGCTGGCCTGTCATGCATAGCCAGACCAACCTGAGAGTGTCTCCTGAGAATCTGAGTACTAAAGGATTGGGCATCTTATTTCACAACTGATCCAGCTGATGTTCTAGGACAAAAATTTCTAGCCAGCCCAGTTTGTATGGAATCTTAGTTTCTGAATGGAGGATTTGGGGAGGAAACTTAAATCCCACTCTTGGACTTTTGGGGGGTCACTTTGTTGTGCCCAACTGCTAATCTGACTGTAGATGCACAGCATTGTCCTGTTTGAAGGAAAGCACAGGCCTTCACTCCATGCAAAGAGTTTTGAGAAGAAATACTCTCTAAGGTCTGTTTGAATTCATAGAGACTGACTTAGCATCAGGCCATAACCTGTCATTAGCCCTGATTTTCTTTATAGAAATCTCTCAGCTGAAGCAGATTTCCTTGTATTGCTGTGCCTTGCTGTGGCTATGAGATGACTGAACCCTCACAGTGAGCTGTTATTCTGATGGGTATAACTGATGGCAATGATGATGCTGTGTTTTTACAGTTCAGCAATCGTTTCTATTCGTTCTTGAACCTGGGCTGTGCTTCAAAACAGAATTTAAGTAGAGTCACCACCTGTTCATTTTTCAGCCAGACAATCTGCTTTTTAAATATTTCAATAAAACCCCCTCCCCCCAACCCTCTTCAGGAGAAGTCAGTTTGTTTTTCTGGCTGGCATCTGATTCCTGGCTCATTTTCTAGCCAAGTGGCATCTCCTCCATCTCCACCTCCTCTTTACAACTTTTCTTCCGGCTGCTCAGTGTAACACTTAGCACATGATGTGGCATCACTGGAAGCTGTGTTTCAACTATTTGAATTCAACCATAGTAGAGTGGGAGTGAAATTTTCAATTTGTTCCTACCCTCTAAAAAAAGTTGTTAGTTAATGTATGTAATACATCTATATGTTGCTAGAGATTATACTAAATTTGAGGCAGGGAATGGCTTAAAAAAACAAGTCTGCCTTTCAAACTGGTGGACAAGTGAATTATTTAGGAAAGCTCTCAAATAAGTTTGAAAATAAGGACATTAGTGCTTCATAATTTGGAGCTAGTTCGTGTTATTTTGTGTGTTATTTTGTTATTTTTTTTTACACTTTGTTCTAAACTCTCTCTGCTGAGTCTGGCTATGGATGTTGGATCACAAAATAAAATTAGGAGTTTGAGGACTTTGTTGTGTAAGAGTTGTATTGCAAACTTCTGCTTGTGTTGTCCCATAAAATACATGTGTTTTTCCTGTGGGTCCAATACAGGGGTCTGCAGAGACTTCTGTGTGTGTCCTGTATAATGTTTGAACTGGGATTTCCAAGCAGTCATTTGGAATTTATGATTTTGTTGGCCTCATTTTTTACACAAATTATACTCTTAGAGTCGTAGCATCTGTAGGGCTGGAAAAGACCTTCAGGACCATAAGAGTCCAGCATTTGACCAATCACCACCTTGTCAACTAAACCATAGCCCTGTGTGCCCCATCCAGTTGTTTGCTGAACACCTTCAGGAATGGTGACTTCATTCCTCCCCTGGGAAGTCCATTCCATTGCTTGACCATCCTTTCTGCAAAGAAATCCTTCCTGATGTCCAACCTGAGCCTCCCCTGTCGCAGCTTGAGGCTTTGTCCTGCGCTGTGTTTTTGGCTGCCTGGGAGAGGAGGCTGACCTCACCTTGCTGCAGCCTCCTTTTGGGCAGCTGTGGAGGGTGAGGTCACCCTGAGCCTCCTTTTCTCCAGGCACAACAACCCCAGCTCCCTCAGCTGCAGTGGTACGAGTAGGAGCCACTTAATTTTCCAATCTGTTCTATCTTAGAAATAATATTTTAGGCTACAACCAAAATTGAACAGAGAATGGATATTTCACTAGAAGTTAAACAAGATAAAATTTTAAAAGCCTACAGTGATGTAAGAAGTTTTGTTCAGGTGCACTCTTTAGGCTTTTAGTGGTGGGATGTGTTTTTATAGAACAGTGCATATGTTAGTTGTAGAATGAAGCTTTCATATTGTTGGTAATGCCTGTTGTCTAAAAACACCTTACAGAGGTGATAAGTCTTTTGCTATAATTTTACAGAGAGATCTCTTACCCCAGATCACAAAGTATGTCAGCTGGATTGGCTCTTCTCTTGAGGACATGAGGTCCATTCCCACCACAGTTCATAACTCCAAGGCCTCTCTCTGAGCCTTACCTCCCTGCTGTGCTGAGGACAGATGACATGTACCAGCCCTGGCATCCCAACATGCTGGAACAGGAATTGCATGCAGCACCTGTGCAATAGCTTTCCATGGTGATCCCTGCCAGCTAAAAAGCTTACATTTATTTTGAATGATTTCAAGAACTGGTGAACCATAATCCTGTTCAGTTCAGGAGCTCAGGTCAGATGTGAGCTGGTGATGTGACATCTGTCAAATGAGATGTTTCACTTTCAGCCATTTGTGCTCTTGAAATCACTCAGTGAATTTTAGCTTTCAAAGAGATAGGTAAATTATGAGACACACTAGCCTTGCAAGTCCACCTACTGAGACAAGAACTTGTCATTTGGCCTCACATGGACAACTTGATGTGTGGGCTTTCAGTAAATTGATGGGGTGCCCTTGTAAGACTGTTGTCCTTGAGGGAGTTCCTGCACTTTCTCACCATCTTCAAACAGAATGTGCCTGGAAGAAATGTCAGTTAAACTGAAGCCCCTCCAGGGCAATGCTTTTGTTTATTACAAAGCACTGATGTATGAAATAACAGTGCTATAATCATCTGTAAATGAACCACGAACAAGGAGAACATCCACGAACATTTTATAATGGGATGTGTTCCCTAAAGTTGCGGCTGGCTGGAATTAATCAATAGCCCATGGAGTGCATTTTTATTTTAGTCCTAAGTGTCCAAAAGGCAGTTTTAAGTGGCTCTGCTTTTGAGAGCACAGACTTTAAAACTTCCTGACTGCAGCCATTTTCAATGCCTGAAATTGTACACTAAGTAAGTAGTAATAAATTTCCTGAAAATGTAGTAGGCCTTTCATCTTTATCTTCTGTGACTTATTCAAAGTGGGAAAATAATTACAGCTCCATGTTTCAGGGAGCATTGTTCTCTGTGCCAATGTTTAATGACTTTTTTGTTAAATACCATTCCCAGCTCATCACTTTTGAGCCATTTGTTTTTTGTCCAAGGTGCTTATGGAGGAAGGAAGAGAAGAATGAAATGAAGTAGAAGTGGCACCAAAGGGTATGTTGGTGTTTCAGCACAAAGACTGGACAGCAGAGGAATTACTAGTGGGTTTTTTTGCTTTGGACATCTGCCAAGAAGTTAAGTCATAAAGATTAGGGAAGCAAAGAGTCTCCCAAACTGTCTTGTGAACAGTGTTCATTTACCATTTCACTCTCTCTGCAGGATGAGTATCTCCTTGCAAGCCTTCACACTTCTCTGCTTATTGTGAGCTTCAGCTGCTCTTTTCCCCCATCCTGTGCCTTCACACCACAAACTGCTTCCCAAAGCTGCCTTGGTCTCTGTTGATTCATCTGTTCCTTTCCCCATCTCACTGGAATAAGGTTTTTCCATTTTGCATCTCTTTATTGCAAGGCATCTTTGCCTAGGTCTGGTGAATCCTTTGCTTTTCATTGAAACTACATGACACCACTTGCCCTGCTCCAAATGCATTCTGCATGCCGTGTACCAGGTTATTAAATGTTTCCTGTTCTAATGAACACTGTTTCAAAAATATGTTGCTTTACTGTTTTTGGTGAAACTGTAAGGATCTCTTTTCATTTGCCTACTTAGGATCTGCTCTTAATCAGTGGTGGTTCTTCCTTGATTGCTGAAGTCCTCCAGTCCTTTTAAGTTTAAGGGTGTATGAGGTTTATGGTAAAGGTTGTGGCAAGTTGCTTCTTGTCTAAACAGAACCCCCTGTTTGGGATAGATTTGTTACTGCTGTATTCTAGCTGGGAAATGTAAGTCAGAGCAAGGTTGCTGATGACAGAAAAAAATCAATTGATGACAGAGGAATTTATGGTCCATCACAGAAAACAGAATGGAAGCTGTGATTTATATATTTAGTTGCTTTAATCAATATGAAAAAATAAAGTGTGGCATTATATGTAGGGTCCCTGGCAGTGAGTGATGATGGTGTAATCTGTAATTTCTGCTTTGTAGATGAGTCTTTCCTGAGAGGAAACTTGTGGACAATGGGCAGCATTTTAATCATAAAGGTGGGTTTTAAAAATGTGTATGTGTGAATGGTGGTTTTATGACAAAATACCTTGACAATAGATGTAAGCACTTTTGAGTAGAAGGTGGATTACCTGTTTCTCTTGGGTGATCCTGCTTTTGTTAGTTGTTGGCCTTTGGTGAAACCACTGTGTGGTTCCTGGTTCATGCTAGTTTTGTCATTCCTGTGGCAGGGAATGTTATCACTGAGACAACAAACCTAGGTGTTTGAGCATGAACCAAAAAGCAGAGGAGGTGGAAATTTTTTCTCTGCTGGCATGAGAAAATGAAATTGCTCTGATGTCAGATGGGAAACATGCCAGCCCACGGACACAGAATACAAATGGACAGGAGGGACTTGTTGCATGGAGGTCTGTGTGAGGGTTGGCATGCTTTTGGGTCTGGGCTGTGCATACTGTGATGTGTTGTCACTGTGGAAGATTTTGGGACAGAACATTCCACTTTGGGTGGGAATTGCAACATCGCTTTCCATGCCCTTGGTTTCTGTTCTGGTACGTGGGCATCATACCTGGCTGTTGCAGGGCACTGGTTTGGGGTGGGAGTAGGAGAGGAGGCTTGTGTCCTCCTAGCTCCCTGTCAGCACCAAACATACAATCTGCTGACTAACGTGGCCTTTTTGCACTGTTACTGAATTGCAAATGGAGAAACGCCTGTGATATTGTACCATACTAAGAAGGAGGGTATGAGTTCATGTTTCCAGCTGCATACTAGGCTTGATATAAGTTATCATACCCAGGCTTCTTCATCAGATATAATATATTTAACCTGGATTTTCCTAAATCTGAGAAAATTTGGTATTTTTTGGCTCATCTTTGTTTATGTCCACATAAACTGAGAAGGAAGAGAAAGTAGGGAAAATTATTAGGTATGGTAAGTGGAGATGACAATAAAATTGTATGTTAGGAGTCACTCTCAAGTGCTAGATAAAATTTAGTCCTTATTTCCTCTATGCTTAAAAGAAATAAAGCACTTAAACTTCACTGATACCTGCTGTAGTAGCAGTTGGTAGTGATCTGGTGTTTTATTTGGGAGAGAGAGGAGAGCAAATACAACAACCTCCTTCATTGAAAGGAAAAGGAAATGTTTTTGTTAAAATGGAATGATCTCAAAGAATGAGGGACATTTCAGTTGATATCTTTGCATATTTTTGGGTTGTCTTCAATAGCTGTTTTAAGTAATAGTGACATCAAATTCCCTCTGAGCTGAGTCTGCAGTTTCTTGAGAGTTGCCCATGACAGATATTTATTCTTGAAGCGTCTTTAGCAGAGGCATTAAGCAGGTTAACACATGTTGGTACCTCACAGTCTTCCAGATGCTCTGCTGGTGTGGTTCAGCAGCAGGACTGTTGTACTACGTTGCCTTGTCTCTTACTGGAGATGGGCAATGTTGGAACACCTTTACTGAACAGCAAACAAAAGGCAGGGGCTGGTGCTGGGAGAGCAAGCTGGGCCATGGTGCCAGTCAGCCCCTTCTGGCTGTGACAAGCTCTCAGCACCGTCTGCAGCAGCCACAGCTTTGTCACACGCACAACACCAACACATCTGGACCCTCCCCATGTATTCCTGTATTTCCTGTGGTGCCTTCTGGTATTTGTTGTCTTGATATCCTACTGGCTATAAAGATTTACTAGCCTGCTGTACCCTGGGATTAGAGAGAAAAAAGCATGCACTGGCCCTCTGGCATGAAATGGGACATTTAACAGGGAACATTTCTAGCACTGATGCGTACTTTTATCATCATCACTACAGCTGAAGTTAAGGAGAGCAAGTGCTGCTTTTAATTCTTGATTTGCAACCAGTTTGAAGGTTTAGGACTTGCATGACAGATGTAATCTTGGCTCTTGATAACAAAAATAGTGAGGACATGTACCTGCTCTTTCTGTGTCCAGATTTGAGCTGGCTGTGTATCCTCTTTCATGGAGCACTTATTTCCTGAAGAGTGATTTCAGTTATTACCACTGTTAATGAGATAGCTGCTAATTGTGGATCAGTCCCATCCCTTTCCAAAAAGGGTCTTTTGTGTACTGCACATGGAAAATATGGATGTGAGCTTTGAGATTTCAAAGGCTAACTCTGAGATGCCCCAAAAGAGCTGATATTCTTAGCTTTGGACCATAGCAAATGGCTGAAATACTGGAAAAGTCTCTTATGTGTTCAGAATCAACACAAATTTTATTAATACATTATATTTTGTGAAATCTAATCTTTCATACACTAGAGCAGCTACTACTGTTTATATGTTTGATATGTCCCTGGACAACTCCAGTAAGGAGAATGGGTTGGCTTGTGGCTAGGCAAGCTGGGGTTCGTATTTTACACTTCCATACACTGTGTTCCTCCTCTGCTTGCTATACCAAAGCTTTAATACAGTGGAGTGGACTTGTCTGGCTTCTCCTTTCTGTACTAATTTAAGAGAGGCAGCTTCTGAATTGCCTTTCCTTTTGCAATAATGTTTTTCAAGTACTTAATCACACATTTACAGTCACTATCTTCTTTAAATTTACATATTTCCCATTCAGATAGTCACAGCTCAAAAGTCCTGCCCAAGGCAAAAGCATGCCGTAAAAACCTCTTGCAAGATAAATGAGCCCTCCTGGATGCTGAGCGATGAGAACTGGATGTATTTGAATAGTTCACAGAGACTGCAATTTTCATTGTCTTTAGGCACCTCTTCGAGATCTTTCATTCTCCTTTTCATAGTTACTATAGTTCAAAAAAAGTTAACCTGCACTTGCATAAGGGGAAGAAACTACTGAGCACAAAGATTTGAGTTTCCCTAGGAGCTTTGGCCATGGTTGTTGTACACCTAGACCTGTGTTTTAGTAGCTGGTTTTGCAGCTGACACCAGTTAGACTAACCTAGCTCCTGGGTGTAGGAGATAGGATAGCCAGGGTAAGGATAGGTGGTGCATGCCTTTCTGCATAGTCAGAGTAGTCTTGGAGATAACTAATGGCAGCAGGCTGCCCATGTCCATGTAGCTGCTCAGATCTGCTGGGATGGGAGGTTACCAAGGTTAGTGCTGGGAAGAGCCAGCTAATCAGTGCCTTCCAAGCAGTGTTCAACTCTGCATATACTTCATCTCTTTGTCCCCTTTAAACCTCAGTTGATGCTAATGCTATTGGAGAGGGATTTTTGAAATTTTTCATGAGTGGCTTCTTTACGTTTCTGTAAAAACTGTGAAGTTTCTAATTGCTAATCGTTAGTGAAAAACATGACCAGTAATTTTAAGTCCTAATAATCTTGCTTTCCCCAGACTCCTGTGTGCACAAAATAATCTGTTACCAAACTGATGTGATACCATTAACAGATATTTTTCATGCATTTTTGTTTTATGTATTTGTGGCCTTTCACACTGTTAGTGCACACGTGGGTGCTTTTGATGAAGCAGGCAGCTGTCTTTGAACTGTTTGAAATAATTGAGCAGATGTATGGCTCTGCCACACATCAGCTCAGTGCAAGGCATCCCTCCTGTGCAGTATAAATCAGGAGACTTGAGGAGCAAATATACAGTGCTAGACTTCATTTCCTCATTTGTCTTTGCCACATTGTACCCCCCTGGGGGGGATAATATTTTGATGGGTGCATAAAGTACCATTAACTTTAACATTATCATCAATCATCATGACAAAGGAGGACAAGTAGTCTTTGTACTGGTCTTGCCACTTGTTTAGTCATCAAACCCTTTGGAAAATGAATGTAAACCACTTCTTTATTATGGCTGTGGTTCTGTAATACAGTGTTTTTGACAGCAATACCTGTTTTACCTACTGCTGCTCTACCTTGCACCCCTAAGGCACAGCAGCATCTCTGTTGTTCTCTGCAACTGCACATGCTGCCAGCTTTCTCAGGGTTCCAGCTGGCTCACCTTTTTAGAAAAAATGCATTTGCAGGTGAACAGGTAGTAGGAAGGTTGTTTTTTTTTTTTTTTTTTGAAGGTTCCTCAGTTCCATGATTCCATTTGTACCTTGCTTTGTGAAGAGCTGACCCAGCACACCCTGGGAGGTGTGGGCCTGGCTGAGGGCAGACATAGCTGTGGGCGGGGAGAAGAGATGGAGTGGGTTGAAGTCACCATTTTCAAAAAAGCAGTGAACTAAAAGCCTGTAAGCTAAAGCCTAAATGAGTAACCAGTGTAAGTGTTGGTAGTGCTGCAGTACCAGGGATGTGGAGTAGTCAGGATTCTTTGTTGACAGCTTCTCTAATCGTCCTTTAATTTTTCCTGTGTCAAGATGAATTCCTGAGAGGGGGAAAAATCTTTAGTGTGGTGTGTTGCACAGCAGCAGGGCATGATAAGGATGTGGGCCAGCACTGTCAGAGGAGTGTCAAATTCAGGGTTGCACTCCGGGTCCGCTACTCAGCTGAGAGTTGAGGCAGCACCACCCAATTTTTATAAAGTGACTTTCTCAACATTTGCGCTGTCCTGTGTCATCAGGAAAGGCTTTCTTCCAATATATTCTCTTTCTGCTTTCAGAAAGTCACTGCAGGTGTGTCAGATTATGTCTTTGCTTTTCAAAAGGATTCCTGTACCTCACAGAGCAATATTCACTATCAGCATTAGGTTTTAATTTTGTTTTTCATTTGGATTATAATCCTGCCTCTTCCTCAAGCATGGTTTTCCTCTCCATTGAAGTGGGGCAGCTGGTGAGCGGATGGTTCTGCCTTGGTGTTTACTAAGTTGCTTCTTAGAGGCAATTTTCTTGCTCCTTGGGTGAATGTGGTATGATGGCAATCTTAAGCAGGAAGTCAATATGTCATGCATCACCGTATTTCTTCCTGGATAGCATTATTTTGTGTTCACTTATGTTTTCAATATACACAAATACTTAGAAACCCATGCCGCAGAAAAAAAGACAACCACAGAAAGAAATGTCAGGCTTGTCGTGCTGTTACTTTCTGCACACTTTTTCTTCCTCTACCCTTTTTCCTTCTTTGTCCCTCCTCCCCATGCTGATCAACTAAGTTTATATTAATTCTTCAACAGTGAGTGTTGAAATACATGAAATTGTTTCCTGCTGCCTTGTGTGTCTGGACAGTGTGTGACAACAGCTGAACAGGTTTTGAAATCTGGAGCACTGGGAATTGAGTAGAACAACCTGATTCAAGGGAAATCTGCCAAGAATGAACATAGGATGTAATCTGATGGCTTTGAGCAGCATTTTCCATCTTGGCTGATTGAGTCCTTCAGAATTGACCCAAAAGACAGCAATGGATCTGTGCCAGTTCTAAAAAATCGGCGGGAGGGATTTGCATGCTCAAATGTGGGTGTTTCAGGTACTAGAATTTCCACTTTGAAACTCATTATTTCTGACTTAACCTGCATAGGACCTTACAGTCAGTGTCTGTCTGAGCACAAATTTGAAGCAAATTATTTAGCACATGCAGATCCATCACATGCTCTCAGCATAAGGCACAACAGAGCATTTTGCTGTTGCTAACCAGTATAATCAGTCCTCCAATACCCAGCCTCCTCCCTGTATAGCACAGTTTAATGCACAGCAGAGAGGCATTTTCTTCTCCATGAAGACTGGGAAGCAAAACATTGGCCTTGCTGGAGGTGCATGGGCAGTGATTACAGGATGTGGGTGTCTCTCCAGTCCTCTATGCCTGTATACCAGGGAAAGCCTGGCAAGCATTTGCCCACATTG
The DNA here is from genome assembly GCF_028018845.1 of Melospiza georgiana. Lineage (NCBI taxonomy): Eukaryota > Metazoa > Chordata > Aves > Passeriformes > Passerellidae > Melospiza > Melospiza georgiana. Next base: position 13,427,857 of record NC_080435.1, read on the forward strand.
AGATTCTGAACCACACTCACAGCCATTGCAAATGGATGATCCCAGTCTCTGGCTGAGATGGCAGTGATTAATTGAAACCCTTGAGATACAGGACCGAGCAGATAGAGGAGACCTTAGGTGACACAGAAATGAAGCCTTATCTGCATCAAAGAGAGGGTTCTGCTCATCGTCTGCCATTACCAACAGCAGGAAAGGAGAAAGACACAGAAACTCTAGCCCAGGTAAACTTTACCAAAAGAAGGCAGCTAGGAAGAAGCCCACAATATATTTTGTATTTAAATCCAACAATCAGAATGCTGACAAACATTTAAGATATCATGTAGATGAGGCAAGGGGGAGGGGGGGTTTGGCTATTTTTCCTTAAAGTACTCTTTCCCAGTCTTTGCTCTGTGCCTCTTTGTGTTTTGTCCTTTTTCAGTTTTCTTACCATCCACTGTCAGTGTTTCAGCTCCTGCTTTTACCTTCTCTTTATTTACCCTGATGTGTTTATGGTCTGCACACACAGTGGTTGTTACCCAGATTACTGGGTTGGTCAGTCAGCACTGGGCACTGCAGGCTGTCCTTTATTCACAGGCAAGGAAAGAAAAACTTCCTTGTCACTCACCTGCATGTCTGGGCTTTACCTCACAGAAAATAGAGGGATTCTCATAAGTTTCCAGGTATGGGAATTGTCTCTTACTGCATGTGCTTATATTTGAGCTAGTGTGTTCAACTGGACTAGAGGTAGTGAGTATAAGAATAAGGTAGAAAATATAAAGTGCCACTTTCCAGGCCAGAGATGTGTGGTACATGCCCATGGAGTCCTCCTCCAGTGGCAAGCCTGGTTTGTGTCTTGGTTTGTGTGTGTGGGTATGTGAAAGAAGCAGCTGTGTAGGAATCACTGCAATACCAGAATCACTGGAATGCAGGTAATTATACATAACAGTAACTTCAGACTTCTGCGTAGTTTCATTGCCTCGTAGAATCTTTCTGCAGGCAGAAAATTTGGCTCAGGCATGAGGATTTTCAGGAATGTTCTTTTTAATGTGTGTGATGGAAACTGTAATTTAATTTGTGTGGCCGTCTTCCCTGTGGCTGCTGGAGATTGTTGCTTATTTCCCTGATAGTAGTGGCACAAGCAGTGCTTTCCAGTGTTTCCTTAGATGATTGGACTCCTGGTAAAGGCTCTCTGGGATAGTAGGTCATAGTGAAGTGAGGTCTCTCTCTTTTTGCTCTAATCAGAAAAGGCTGTGCCTAGAGGCTTGCTTCAATCAGCAGGAGAGGGTGAGCAGAGAATCGACATGAAATGTGAACATGACTGTGTTCAGAGTGGAAATTGTTGAAGGACAGGAGTGTCAGGAAAGCACCATTGTCCTCAATGGATGATTGTTTTTCAGCTTTTGATCATGCAGAAGCACATCTGCCGTAGCTATGGCACCGTGTGCCTTCCAGCACCCTCGATCTGAGGAGCTCAGAGCACGGTGAGCACAGATGAGTTAAATCTGCAGCGGCTCTCTGGTGGAGGTGCAATCACCTCGGCTCTACAGATGGAAGAGAGGAGGAAAAGTTCAGCTGCTTGCCCAGAATCAGTAAAACAGAGACAAAGGTAGGATCTGAATGGGAGCTGTGGTTTCCAGTCGAGCATGCAGACAGCAATGAACCACACAGTGGCTATTAATCTGGGCTCTGCCTTTGCTTATGTAGTTGAACAAATGAAACTGTTTTTTTCCTGAAACATTGAGCACCCTGTAGCTCCTGTGGAAACCTGCTGGAGTAGTGGTAGTTCAGCTGTTTTGCAAATCAGATTCTTGAGAAAAGAGTATTGCGCAGAAGAAACAGCCTCAAGAGGGTAGAGTGCTGGCAAGCTTTCTGAGGTCACTTGGAGTGCACAGAGCAGCACAGGATCAAAGCTGAGCAGAAGAGATTAGAGATGAGGAAATGGCTGGGATGAGAGTGAGGAGGACAAACGAGAAATACTGGAGAATGGTGGCATAAGAGGACAGGTTTGATCTCAGAGAAGGAAATAATGGGAAAGTGTGATAGCCTTGAAATACATCCCTGCCTTTAAGCAAGTACAAAATTATGTAGTAGAAGAAAGAAGAGTTTTAGAGAGGCAGTATAAGCATTAAGATAGGAGGGCTACTCAGGAGCACAGAAAACCTTGCATTCCTCTTGCCTCTTCTCCCAGTGATGTACTAAATGTTATGCCCTTCCTGTGTGATCTTGTCCAAGTCCTCCAGATACTGATGTAATAAAGTAAAAACAGTAATTTCCCTTAGTGTGCAATCAGCAGATTAAAAAAAAGGAGGGGAAGAGTAAGAGGTGGGTGAGGACTGTGTAACCTAAAATGGTCTTTATTCTTATAATCAAAATTTTACTCTGAAAGGGTTCCAGAAATGTGTCTTTGTCAGCACATAAAAAAATGAAAGCCTTATTCCTCATTCTTTCCTTTTTCCCCCTGTATCACTAATATGAAGCAGATGTAAACAGAGGACAGCATGATAGGGTTTAATGTCTGACAGGGAAAATCAGGTATTGACTGATTTCAGATTCTGTTTTGCCATGAGCTGGGTAGGGTTGCATAACCCTATCCTTTGTGAAGATTGTTGGAGAACTCTGGGTACGTTCTTGTTGTTACTACTACTATTATTATTACTACTCTTAAAAGTAAATAACTGTATTTGTGTGTGAGAGAGAGAGGGAGAGCGACTGGGTGAATGTGTGTGGGGGTGCAGGAGGAACTGAAACCTGTGTTGTTTGTTCCTGTTGGTGGGTCAAGTTTAGGCTCTTGGGCAGCAATGAGGAAACCTCCTTTGAGGAATTCCTATTGAAGTGTGCACAGCATCACTCTGTCACTGGAAACTTATCACTTGGGAGGAAGTCCTTTGCTTCTGCTGCACTTCTAATAGATCCTCTTTCTTACAATAGAGCTTTACTACCTGGGAGCCCCTTCGTGAGAGTTACTTCCTAGACAATATTCAAAAATGTGTTCTCAATAGAAGTGCTTGCAAAACATGCGGGAGTGACATTTGGGGATATTGGTTTAAAGGTGGGCACAGTGGTGGCAGGTTAACAGTTGGACTTGCTGATCTTAGAGGCCTTTTCCAACCTTAATGATTGTATGACTAAACAGCCTCAGGAGAACAGTTGTAGTGCTGGCAATGCAAGAGCACCAATCCAATATTTTTATGTTGCCACAGGTTTTCCCACATGGCCTTGAGTAATTCAGATGGCCTCTCAATACCTCAGGTTCTCAGAAATGAGATGAGGAAAGTAGCACTGCTTGACTTTGTGGATGTAGGCTGATAAAGGTATTGAAACTGTTAAGGTATCTAAAGGTAAAAACTTTTATCTGAGACAGTAAATATGTCTGCCTGCTCCCAAGTTGCTTATGGTGCACGCCTTATTTAAGTTAGGCATGGAGGCTTTTATAAATCAGTCTCTTGCAACCTGTAGAAAATCCCAGCAAGGCAACAGAAAGCTGCTGAGTGGCTCCCCAGTGTTCAGTACTAGTGTTGATAAAAAGCCAAGGGGATTTCCTGCAACACAATTTATTTTCTTGGCTCTTCACATGTGGTGGACATACAGTTTACTATTCTGGTTAATCCTACCTTTCTAGATGCACCTCAGAAAACAACTTCCAGCATCAGTGATGAATTACAAGGGAGCAGGAGGACCTGCTGGTCATGGGGATTAAGGCTTCAAATGGCAGTTTATCCATACACCAATATTGAGAGTGAATCCCTGAGCATCCCCAGTACATAGGGATGTAATTGCAGGTGATCCTGAATAACCCAGGATGTAGGGAGCAGGCATTTCTTCAGGTCATTATTGTCTGATTTTGTAATTTTATCCTGAGACTATCCTAATTCTGGCTTGCTTTAAGCCCAGATCTGAAAAGTAGCATGATCTATCGTGATCTTTTAGAGAGCCAACAAGAATTCCAAACTACTATTTCAAGGCACTGAAAAAGAAACCTTTGTCCTCATGAAATTAATTCAGAACACAAATTACCTTTCAGTTGACTACTTCTTTGCACAGCTCTGCTGAGTAGTTTATCTTCTTAAAGTATGGTCAGATGGGAATTTTTAAAATGATGTTTCTTCCTAAAAGAAAGGACATGACCCTGATTAAGGCCATCCCTGGGGAATGAGCCTAGGAACTCTGGATCAAAAGGCACAAATCTGCATTGCTTGTGCTAGTTGTGTGTATCTGTGAATGTCTGTGTATTATCCAGAGGCTTACAAGTGTCTGTGTTCAGCCCACCCTCTGAAGAGCGAGGAGCCTCAATGGGGGAGTTTGTTTGAGTCTCCAAGTTGATTTCATGAGCTTGTATCAAACCTTCATCGTCCTGGGTGCCCCTGCTTTGTTTGTGGAGCAGATGCTGATCTGAGCCCTTAGAGCTGGAAGTCAGGGAGTGTTTCTGCCTGAGCCAAAGCATAGCTGGTGTGGTGACAGCTCATTCCTTAGCCCTGACATGTGTGCTCTGACCACGTGCAGAGAGCAGAGCAGGAGTGTGGGACTTGGGAATGATGGTAGGATCTTTTGGGCCTTGGAATAGCAGAGGATACAGTGCAAAATCAGAGTGCTTTCCAGCAGGATCAGAGATGCTCACTGCCTCTTAAGAACAGTTATGCATTGATAGAATGTTAACTGGGTAAAAAGCAGGCTGGATGGCCAGGCCCAGAGGGTGATGTTGAGTGGAGTTACCTCCAGCTGGGGACATGAGGAATAGAGTGCACGACTCCTGTTAATGATAGCTGAGCCTGCCAAGTCGTTCGGTTTTACAGGTGAATTGGGAAACGTAATGATACAGAGGGCATCTCTGTCCCTCACCACAGCTTGGATATTTGCTCTCTCAGCTCCTGCAGTGTTATCAGGAGCTCAGGCAGCTCGGGAGGTACTGTAGGAAACCAGAGCAGCACTGAGGTATAGATAGGAAATCTGGATTTCCTGTGGCCAGGATTTCTGACTCTGCTGCAGATCTGTTGTGCCACCTCAGGCAGATCTCTCTATTCCCCTGAATGTTTCTTTTCCCTTTTATTTATTCCTGTCATACTGCCAGGAGGGAACTGCATCGAGCCCTCGGTTGTACAAGCAGCTGGGATGTCCCAGCACATCCATCACACTAATAATGATAGGAAGGAGAGCACTCATCAGAAATATTTCCTTACTTTTTAGTTGTTAATACATTTTCTTTTCTTTCTATTTTTTCTTTATATTTTTTACTTGCTTGAAAAGGGAGAATAAGTCAGCTATCTTTTGTTCCTTTTAAAACAAATGACTCCTGACAGGTCTGGAAATGTGTTTCCTGCAATTACTTCATGCACACAGGGGCCATGCTGGCTCATTATACACCCACATACCACAGCTCAGACTTTTTATTAGCTTGGCCTACATCTTTTGTTTGTAGTGATAGGCACATAAAAGTACAACAGGAATAGGGCTAGGGAAAAGAAGAGGGGAAGAGGATGCATTGCTGCCTGAAGATTACTATCTCAGTGTTTTTATTGGTTGCATATGCAGAACAGTATTTTCACTTGTTTTATTGTTTACCAGCAGTGCAAGAACTGATGTGGACTCGGATGCACTGTGGCCTGGGTGGCTGCTTGTGCCACTCAGACAAGGTTGGTTTATGGTCTTGGCTGGCAGAGGAAGGGAGAAGAGTATGCAAGGCGTTTTCCTACTGTTCAAGAGTAAGAGTGTACCCTGGAGAAAAGAGCATGAAGCAGACACTGGGCCAGCCCTCTCCTCCTCACCAGCCTTGTCCCTGGTCACTTCTGCTTCTGGGAATCTCTTCCAGCAGGAGCTGTGTGTGCTGGGACTGATGGCTGCAGGGTGACAGGCAGGAGGAGAAGGTGGGGGGTGTGCTGCTGTGTGATTTACATGCCCTCAGCAGGGGTTGTCCTTGGCCAAGTGCATCAGGGTGTTTGTGAGAGAGCTGAAATGCAGTCAAGGCTGGTTAGATCAGCATAAGGCTAATTTTAAATCCCAGATACGCTGCCAGTCTTATTCTGCATAGCTCCAGCCCTCCTGCTCCCTTTCATGTTGCCGCAGCTTCATCTTCCCCTTTCAGAGTTGTCCCCCTATTGCAATTCCTGGGTGACTGTTTTTTTGTCCCTAAGCCTATTAGTGTGTTTGCAGCTCATGTCCTGGAACTGTTTGCCCTTGTCAGATCTGTCCCTCTCACACAGCCAGCTGCAGAGTGTGGCAGCTCTAGGCCTGCTGCCAGTGCTTCTGTGGTGCTGTGGTCTCTCACGCAAAAAGCCACTTCTGTCTGTAGGGGCACAGGCTGACAGATGTTTTGACTTCTGCTTTTGTCCCACCCAGCTGTCCTGGAGACACAAAAGGCACACTGGAACTAGCACAGATGGGAGAGATGTCTGCTGAGATCTACCAAAGGTCACACGCAGACTGTGGAAGGAAGATATTAGTGCCATGTTTATTCCATCCTGACCTCCCTCTGCAGTTTGAGATGCTGCAGGGAGCAGCCATTCCTGGTGTGTCCAATCTTCATAATATAATCTAGCTTAGTTCTGTCCTGGCTCTTCCTTCTGTTGAAGGCTGTGTAAGAAAGCCTGGGGTTTCAGGGTTAGCAAGCAGCTCTGAGGAGCTGGGGGTATTCATGTCTCTCCACGTGGCTGCCCCAGAGCTCGAACTCCTCTGCTTAGTAAGAGCCTCTGGTAACTTCAGTTGAAGGAAAAAACCCAAACTCCAAACAGCCACAAACGAAAAGAGTTGTAATGACTTGTGTCTCCTGTGATTACAAGAGGACCTAGGACACACCCCAGAGAGTAGGGATTCAGTGTTGCTCCAGAATCATTGCCATAGCTCATGCTGTTTAAGTAATTCAAGGGCAGTTTGTTACCCAAAACCTTTGGTCTAGTGAATACAGGTGAGGTATTTTGTATTCTTGTTCTGATGTCATGGATAGGATCTACTACGTAGACACATTTTTGTGATATTTTCTTTGACCTAAAAATTGCTGCCCAGGAAATCAACTTGATGATGTTGGGGTTTTTTGTTTATTTTTGGTTTGTTTTATTGTTTTTTTTTTTTGAAGCTTGCACCATGGTAAGAAAATTAATAGCAGTGTTCTGTGTGCAATGCCACGGATTATTTAAGGTTCTAATGCCCATTCAATGATGTTGGTTAATTGAACATCACAGAGTTATAGGCCTGAGCTGCCAAATGTAAACAGGGTAATAGTTTATATTTATTTCACAAGATGAAATTCTGATCATCGGTCATGTTTATTGACTGAATATCTCACGGCTTGGTATTTTATCATTTTACTGCAAATTATTAACATTATGCTGAGGAAAAGAGGGATAGGTAGGAGTCTTAAAATACTTCTCTGTTGTGACCTCATCATCCTTTTGTACTAATGGCATTTACTTGTCATCCTTGCAGCAAAAGTATGTATTCAGCAGATGTCTCAGCAGCACTGAATTGTATCAGGTCCATTGCTCTTTGCTGGTCTTTATTCTTTAAAGTGGGAGACAAACGGTGCTTAAATCTTTGAATCAAGGAACAGTTTTCAGAAGTGCTTAAATGATTTAAGAGCGTGGTTCACTCTGGCTTCTAGTCAAACTTTGTGCTCTTCAATATTCTTAAGTTCTTTCTCTCGCTCCTCCAAGGGTTTGCTGAATGTCTCTCCTTAGCCCTGGCAGGGCCCCCGTAACTCCTGTGTGAGTGGTGTCCACATCAGCCTGGTGCAGGAGAGCAGTGTCTCCAGCTTGCAGCGGGGAGTTAAGGCACCAGGGACATGGAGTGAGTTGCCCCAAGCCAGACAGGGATTTTGAAGCAAGGATACCCAAGTCCTGTGCTAAACCCTGAGCCTGATGCTCAGCCTCTCTACAGCAGGGGGGTGCTGGGCATTCCTTGCCAGGCTTTGCTAAGGGCTTGGGCTCTTCCTGACGTGGTCTGCCTGTCCACACATGCAAGTATTTGCCAAAACTGCTGAGGTTTTGCTGCAAACTGAAGTGTTGGAATTTAAACCTCCCAGGACTGTGCTCTGATGAATTACTCTGTGTACTGAGAAAAGCAAGATAAGGAGCAGGCAGAGGAAAAGGCATTTAAGTACAGTATCCCACATGTGTCATTTGTTATTTCCCTCATGTTGTCTGACAGTGGAAGAGCATACAGAGTATAAATTTGCTGGTGTTGGGCTCTTTCCCCAGGTAGCCCCTCCATTAATGGTGGCTCTGTTGTAAGTTTGTGTTTGGTGAGCTTTGGACCACCTCTGCACTCTCACCTATGCATATAGGGCTCACCTGTAGGGTTTGGGGCCTTTGAGCATGGATGGGCATTAGAGGGGATTTAAGCAAGCAAAATGTGAGCTTGAAAAGATGCTGCTATGAATTTTCTTAAAATCTTGCTTCTTTGGAAAAGAGTGATGGTTTGTGTTTGTTTGGGACAGCTGTAGCTGTGCATTTAGGAGAAGTGGGGTTTCTGGGGTGAATGCCCTTTTGGGGGCACAGTGGAAGCCTCAGCACTGGCCTGGGTTTTATGTCTGGTGCTTTCTTTCTATAAATACTGTGTCTCTGCAGCCACAGCAGTTTGTGCTGTGAAGAGGTTTCCCATGGGGAAAAGGACTGAAAGGTGAATAGGAACATATTTTCAAATGAAGGCTTTTTCAAAAATATATAGAAAGAAATAATTCTGAGAGTTAGTAATTTCTTGGAAATTTTTAACAATGAGGACAATGTTCAGCATTTTGGCTGTTGTGTGCTATTTTTGTTTTTCCCCCCAAAGATTTTGTTTGCTGCTGCTGCTGTTTCTTTCTCTTTTTGTTGCTGGGTGCTTGGTTGTCCACGGTGTTTTGTGTGGGCTTAACAATGGTGTGTGTCTCAGGGATCCTGTGTTTCAGTTATCTGGTCTGTGCCAGTTGAACAGCTGTAGTCATCTGGCAGGTTGTGTTCCTGAAATGAAAAATATGGTTCTGTTTTTATCTGTTTATTTAAAACCTGATTGGCAGTCACTGTACAGTCAACACTGTATATCCACCACATTCTAATTATGGAGAGTGGCAAAACTAATAAAACCCCAAAGTATATATATACACTTACATATATAAATATATATATTTTTGTTGTTGTTAAGGAAAATAGTCTTACTGTCTTGAAATATTTTAGAATACCTTTTGTCTTTTTTAGGTTGCTTTATTTCAGATGATCTAATTTACTCTCCAGAAATGATCAGGGAACACTTGCATGCCAAATGTCAGCCCATCAGGTGGGTTGGTGGTGTCTCTGTTAAAACAGATTTAAGAAAGAACAAAAAACACCATACAGGCAGAGGAGGAGGAGGGGAGAGAAAAAAGTGAGAAAGAACAGAGGGAGCACCAGTGTCAGGCAAGAAGAAGGAGTAGATGCTCTATGCTAGACAGGAGCAACAACTTGCAGCCTGTGGAGGACTCGTGCAGGAGCTGATGGATGTTCCCCTGGTGTCAGTACAGACTGTGTGGGATGAAGGGGCTGAGGGCAACCTTGCTGAGAAGGACTTGGCAGATGGAGAACTGAATATGACCCAGGAATGTACTCTTGCGGTCCAGGAAGGCAATCCTGTCATGGAGCTGCATCAGAAGCAGTGTGGCCAGATGAAGGAGGTGATTTTGGCCCTCTTCTCTTATGGGACCCCACCTGGAGTTCTGCATCCAGATCTGGAGTCCTCTGTCCAGAAGAGATGTGGACCTGTTGAAGTGGGTCTAGAGAAGGGACACAAAAATGATCTGAGGGCAGCTTTTCTGTGAGGACAGGCTGAGGGAGTTGGGCTGTTCAGCCTGGAGCAGAGAAGGCTCTGGGCAGACCTTACTGCAGCCATTCAGTACTTGAAGGACTTTTAAAGAAGATGGGGGCCGACTACTTAGGGCGTGTTATGATTACAGGAGTATTAGTATTTTTTATTATTACTATTATTGTTACACGATCATCTTACCCCAATAGGACAGGGGCAAATGGTTTTAAACTAAAAGAGGATAGATGCAGACTAGGTAAAAGAAAAAGCTTTTTGTGATGAGGGTGCTAAAATGCTGGAAAAAGTTGCTCGAAGAGGTGGTGGATGCCCATTCCTGGGTACATTCACTCAGGGTCTGGTTGGATGGAGCTCTGAGCAACCTGGTCTAGTTGAAGATGTCCCTTCTTATTGCAGGATGTTGGACTAGATGATCTTTCAAGTCCTCTTCTGACCCAAATAATTCTATGATTCTATGATCATAACTCCTGACTGCTGTGCTGCTTGGGCGAGGGTTAGAGTCTTGAGAAAAGCAGTGAAGTTGAACCTGGGAGTGGGGAGAGGAAAGGTGGTATTTTAATGTTTGTGGTATTGTTTCTCTTCACCTGCAACTATTTTACTTTGCAGTAAGTAAATTTCATCAAGGGATGTCTGTTTTGCCTGCTTTGCCTGCAACAGTAATTGATAAGCAATCTCCCTGTCTTTATCTCAACCCACAAGCTTTCTCATTCCTATTCTTGCTAATTTCTCCATATCCTGCTGAGAGTAGAGAGTGATTGAGAGCCTGGGAGGGTGCCTGGCTCTTAGCCAAGGCTAACCCTCCACAGTGAGCAGAAGGTTTAATGTCAAACTGTGCAGGTCTCACACTTGAACAGTGCTGGGCACTGCAGCTGTGAGCTGCAGCTGCAGCTAAGCTGCCTCATTTTAATGACCAGTGCACAATACAGCAGCTTGAGCCTCTGTGCTGGCTTCACATCTCCACCTGCTTGGGTGTCCAGCATGCTAAGTGGGTTTTTAGTGAGAGCAGCCTGCCTCTTCAGCCTTTTCCTCACCACTAATGCAAAGTACTTCCAACAATGTCTGAATCTGCTCACTTTTCCTTATGGTATCCTACTATGTATGTGCAGGCATCATATTTCTTCCAGGGATCTTATGCTGGATGCAGAGGGGAGACTTGTGGGCTTTTGCACTTGCAAATAGGAGAGGGGACCTTGCTGGCTTAGTTGCAGTCACAAGGGATGCATCTCTCAACCAGGTATTTTGGTAAGATGTTGTCTTTGATATGAAGGGGATAGAAGCTGCCCTCGGTTACATGGAGACAGGAGTTGGGTTCTGTAAAACATTGCTTATCTCAAGAGATCAAATCAAACTAAATTATGAGGTTCTTAAAAAATTTTTTTAGAAGAATAGCTCTTGAGTTTTAATGTCTCTTTTGACCTTTATGCTTTTTTGGCAGGAGTGGGAGGGTGGGAGGTCCACAGTGTGGTTGTGAGGACACGTAAAAATGTGTTCACCTTCATAGACTTTCCTGCATGCTGAGACAGTGACTCCTCCATTGTTCCTCTTTCACAGCTAAAGTAATCACCACCCACCTTCCTTATGAGTTTTTCCTCTCAGCCTTTCCACTTTTTCTCCTGTACGGCCCTTTGGTATGCAGAATAAAAATAATGCTGGAGGAAAACTGAGAACATTACAGAAGCTGAAGAACGAGAAATGACAGAGCTTAAATGTAGTGGGCACAGGTCAGTCTTAAGATGGAGGAAAATACCTTCATGAGTCCCTTGTGGAGAAAAAAAAAATCTTCAAGTCAGATAATTAGGGAGTATTTTGTTTCAGGGTCCTACATAGAACTCTGATTAAATTAGCAGACCTAAAAATAATAGAGCTGGAGGAGCTGCTCACTTCACATCAAGGACTCTTGCAATGTCCTGCAAGTGCTAAATGCTGTGATCAGTGAATTTTTTATGGGAGCTGGCAATGCTGTTACATCATCATATGAATCATGTTCTCTATACTTCCTACCATGCTGTGGCCCTGCAGGCAGGAAAATGTAGCCATGTACATGATCCATATCCAAATGGGCATATTTTTTTCCTGGTGAACTATATTGATTTTGCACTTAAATATGCACTTAAATAATGTAGTGTGCAAATTCTGAAGATGTTTATTTAGCTGACCGTGTCCTTGTTGCTAACGTTTACAGTATGGATTGTGCTAGGAATTGGGTGACTTTTGATTTTGTATGTAAGCTATACATTAATTAGGGCCATTGTAGGCTGGGTCTTTATTTTCTGGATGTTTCTCTGTTTTCCTCATGAAAAAGTACTGATTATTTGCTATACTGCATTCATTCCCCAGACATCAGTTCCCTGACTCAGACTCATAAATGGCGTCTCAGTTTGGATGTCCAATGGCTTAGATGCCTGTAAGGCACTGGATGTCTTATTGTTCCTTATTTGTCAGGAATTTGGTGGATGCTGAACTCTGACCATGGCACTTAAAGTGACCAGATAGTTGCAAGCACCCAAGTGTGTGAAAATTTGCTTGCCAAGTATTGCAGGTGCTTTTGCAAGCCTTAAACACTTAGCACATGTATTTGTTTTGTTAATATTGAGGTTAAAAGAAAAATCAAGTGCAGTCAGCAATTTCATTTACTGGGGTTACCTTTGCTTGTAGCAGCATTTGTGCCATTGGCAAAGCGACAGTCATGTCACAAGAAACAGCTTCTACTGAGTTCTCACCTGGATGTGGGTGGGAGTCCAGAGGTACCAGCTGTGTGAGAGCAGGAAGGCTAGGAGCAGTTTCAAACTCAGCATTTAGGTGTTCCCATGCTCTTCTGGAATGGCTGCTGTGCTTTGTAATGCTGTGGGATTGGCACATCATGAAGAACGTTGAGATAATTTGTGTGTTTCTGATTCTTTACTTCGTTTGGATTTTAAAAATTCTTTTGTGCTTGCAAAATAAAAAGAGCTGTACAAGTTGTTGAATAGCACTGAAATTGAGCAGAGTGTTACAATATGTTTGGGGAGGAAACCTAAAGTCACTCAGTGGATGTACATATTCTGCTGCAGCCCTGAGTGCTGAACCCCATCACGGCAGGGCTCAGTTCATCGAAGTGGCATTCATCTCATCTGTCTCTAGCTGTCTAAAATTAAAGCATCTGGGCCAGAAAGTGCTTCAGTCTAGCTATTCCATGTGCTTATTTTGGGGTGGATAAGTCATGCTCAGATGAAGTGTGTCTGCATTGGCTGCAGGGTACATAGAGAACTAGTTTGGATGCTGTGTCTGAGTTCAGCCCTGGAGCAGCCCCACAGTCCGGGAGAGCTCGCAGCCTCATGGTGTCATTTAAGACAGCAGTTGTGTTGATAAAGTTTCTACTCAGAAGAGCACTTGGGAACCTCCTTTTCCCCCTGAGCAGGCATGTTTTCCTGGAATCAGGCCTCCAGCTCTTAGCAGATGTCCCCTTTTGGCTCCAGCTGTGTCAGCTAGGATGTCAGTACCCGTCAGTGCTTTTCAGAGCCAGTGACGATCCCACAGAGATCTGACAGCAGGGCAGTCTGTGGGAAGCTGAATCTATCCATTTCTTGTAAGCAATTTGCAGCTTTTGGGTTAATCTGTCTTGATGGATTGTACCCAAAGCAAAGCCAGCAGCACTTGCACAAATGCTCCCACCAGCAGAGTGATGGCTGCAACCACTGGACAATAACTCCAGTGGCACTGCAGCGTGCAAAGGGAATTTCTTCCTGCAGTTCCAACCCAGGAGACAGGGACTCTCAGCCTGGGCTCCATCCCCTGGGCTGGGCAGTTCTCTGGCTTGTGCCTCATCTCCAGCCTGCAGTGATGTTCAAGCCCTGCTGTCTCTCAGCTGTGCACGTGTGATAGAGCGCTGACCTTGACACGTTGTGCCAAGCTGGGGAACGTGAACCATGAGGGAATGTGGTGTGCTCTGGGGGCAGGTGTAATGGATAGCAAGGAGCACTTCAGACAGGGCAGCACTGAGAAGGACAGTGTCTCTCAGAGGCAGTGAGCACATGCAAAAAGCAAAGAGGTGGTTGTACCAGGGGAATTTGTGACTAAAAATGAGTTTGCTGTAGGTGTTAGCAGATGATTTCTGTGCTTGCATATATTCCTGCAGAGCCATTCTGTTTTCTCAGCCTTTACAGTCACAGATGTGGTGAGGCTATAAACATGGTAATCTTGCTGCTTCTTAATTCAGAATTTGGACTCTTCCTCACTCCATTAAATCTCACATTTAACTTTATTTTGAAGAGTTTTAGTCATAGGAACGGTGTTGGGGACAGAAATGGTACATTTAGTTCTGCTGAATGGATAGAGTATTAGATTGACAGTCTCTGTCAGTGTTTAATTGCAGATTAATGGGAGGTAATATGTCATTATGGCAGCTCAGTAGCACAAGTGTTGGAGCTGCACACAAAGTCCAGGCCTTTTTTTCTTGTTAGAGGAGGCTACTCTGACCCGCCTTGCAAAATTTCCTCTCTGTTCTCTTGTGGCAGAGAATAGGAATATTTACAGTTCAGGTACTTAATGACCCCAGGAATATGATGCAAGAGCAAAGGTGTAATTTAAAGAGATGGGGAAGAACTGGTACAATATAGGAATAACATAATTCCAACAATATGCTACAAGGAATGAAGTATCTATGAAAAGCTTTATGCTGTGAAATGAGCAGCTTTCTGCACAACATCTGCCAGCAGATACAAAGGTATTATTTGTTTCCAAAATGAGTAGATCTATTCAGCTTTACTAACCACACTGTGAAGTCAAGGGAGGGACTAAACTCATGGGGTGGAAAATGAGAGCATTCCATAAATGGGTTATTGAAGTAAAGTTCCCAGTTATTGCCTAGTTGAGCCTCTGTCAGCCAGTACTCTAATACTTCATGTCTTGCAGCAGATGTCTTATGCTGAGCAGGTTGATTTGAAGCTATTCTTACTGAGGACCACCTTGAGACATTTACTTCCCTAAAAAGTACTTTACATTATGAGCAGCCCTCCCTATGTCTGCAGAAAAAAATAATGCTATTTGGGAATGGAATAGATTGTGTTTTGGCCCTAGGGAAGGAGCTGAATAACGTGTTAGAAAGGACTTAATCAATTTAAGATGTAATAGATCTCCTTCAATTTGTCTCTCCTTGTAAGATAGCCTGTCAGTGTTGCTGTGCAGGTACCAGGCACCTCCTCAAGAGTCACTTTTTCTCTAAATCCACAACTGACCGTCCTGCTTGTGCAGACTGTGCAGTGTGGAGTGTCATATAAGATAGATTGGAATTTTTTTTTTTCCTGTCTGACTGGAGTCACATGAAGGAAATGTTCACCATCCCAGAATGAAAGATATGGCTTTGAAACATCTGTGGCAAGCACAGGACTGCTGCTTCTGTTATAGATTTCAAGGCAGCAGTTGTAATGCTAGTTAAAGGAGAAGAGGGAGCCTGCAGGTGAGGAGTTGTAGATGTGTGTGACAGATCTGCTGGGAATTTTATCTTGTGCTGTATGAAGTATGGCTACCACCGTGTTTGCTTTTGATGCACCATTTGTTTATGCTCTGACCCTGGCATTTTACCTATTTAACTGTTTTGTGTGTCCAAGTCGTTCTCTGCTGCTGTGAAATTGGGAACTGGCAGAGCTTAGCAAAACTTTACTTGGAAGACAGCAAGTCTATTACTGAAGCTGCTGACCCAGATGGGCCAGGAAACAACATGTTTCTGTATGGAAACAACATGTGTCTTAATAACCTGAAGTAGTTTGGCCTTGAAAGTCCTTGCATGTGAGAGTGTTTTGGACTTGTGAAGTTCTATGTGTTCCTGTGCAAAAAACAACCCTGCCATGCCCAAACTTCTGTGTCAGAGTAGCAGCCCAGGGAGAGCATTGCTGCTGCAGCTGCCATTGCTCCCAGTTCCTTACAGATAAGAGAGCATGCAGCAGCTAAATTTGGGCAGTGGGGTAGCCAGGCTCTTCCTCCTCTCCCTGTTGGGCTGTGTGCCTAAATCACATCTGGGGAGAGAATCATGAGCAAGGCACCGGGGCTGAATGCAGTGCCCCCATCTGGGAGCAGAGGTGCCCCCTGCAGGCTCTGGGTGTGCTCCTTTGGGTCTAGCTGAGCTGGAAAGGAGCTGACTGTGCACAGCCACTGGCAAAGGTTGCTGCCTCCCTGGCCTGTGGACACAGCAGTGTGTGTGAGTACATCCCCTATCTCCTCCAGGCCTAGCTCAGGTCAGTGACTGGTGCTGTTTTATACTAGTACTGATAACTTATTTTTCCTAAGTGTGAGTGTGTGGTTTTGACAAAAAGCAGCTCTTCAGGCAACACTGTGGGGAAACACCCAGGAAGGAGTTGCAGTGAGTAGTTGAAAGGTGCGAAACTCTTTTAAAGGTACACAAGGATCTAGGAAAAGAAAGTCTCTGATTGTCTCAGATTAGTAACTCTCTGCCCTTTGCTCAGGACTTATTTGACAGCAATGGGTGAACAAAATATTAGTGCATTTCTGGTTTGCCAGTAGAAAAAGAATTCTTAGATGTAATAAATGCATGTGGCTAATACCACAGAATGACCAGGCTGCTTCAGAAGAGTGGTAAGATCCTGATAATGCTGTTGTTTAAAAGGACTGAGACGCTATCTCACGTCTGGAACTGAGGAAAGTATTTATCATTAGTACCATGCTGCCAGATTTAGTAGTGTGAAAATAATGCAAACAGTCATCTGTAATGCAAATGTTGATGTCTGATTAATAGACAAAATAACACAAGCAATTAATCCACAAGGGAGTAGATCATTATAAATGTAAATTAGATCATCAAAGGGTAAGCCACACAGAAATAAAACTACCCCATAACATGATTAATTATTGAAATTCCAGTAAAAAATGCATCTTTAACAATAGAGTCCTTGGAAGTCATGTCATGTGGTTCATCAAGATTCTGGACAGGGTTATTTTACAATACAAAAATTGATTAGCTTCATTACAAATATGATGGGGACATTTATTCCATCCTAGATAGCATTCTGTTTTAGTAACAGAGCACAACCTTAGCACTGAACTGACTCATTTCTGATTTGTGCACACCCAGTTTTTGCTGTAGAACAGTTTGCTTGGGTAGCTCAAGAGATACCTGCTTGCATTCTTTCTCAGGGAGAAGCATAGCCTTTACATAAATAAGTACGTTGGTACCTGCATATGATCTTAATCACCTCCAGATAAAATATTAGAGGAAGGGCTGTCTTTCTGGTCAGGTCATAGAGATTTCTTAAAAATTAGTTTCTCTTTTTGCCTCTCAGAAAATTTTTCAGGTGACCTTGGGCAGATCACTTTATTTTTGCTGTGCTTTTTCTCTACCTTGGTTTTGAATGTTTCAGGTAATGATGTATAACATGAAATTATTTAAATGATCTTCATTTCAAGTAATGCTAGGAATCTACCTTTGTAAAGTCTTGGTCACTTTTTAAAAGCTCAGTTAAAGATGTTTTTCTTTTCTAGCAAAGCAGGGCTTGCTGCGCTAAAAATGCTGTTAAATGTTCAAGTGACTTCTACTTTGAAGATACACAGTATTTAAGCACTGTTTGTAACATTAAGGGCTACAATTGTAATCTGCATCTTTCCTGAGGTTAAATTTTACATTTTCCTATTATTAGAGACCTACTTAGAAACTTGGCAGTTTTCCCCCACTTTCTATTCAAACTAGACTCAGTGTGCTTTACCACAGCAGTTTAAATGCTTTTTGCTTGGCATCATGGTGGTGTGCTGAGCACCCTGCAGAACTGGCCTTGTGAGACACCTTGCTTTTTCTGCAAGGCCAGTTGGAGTTTGATACCTAAATTGACCAGACAGAAACTTTCTAACACAGTTTTGAGTGTTAGAAAACAGAGCATTGTCACTCAGACAATCCCTCCTCTAATTAATTGAATGCCCTGAGTGTTGGCTAAGCAGAGATTTTATCATGTACATTGGTTACATATTCACTAGCTATCCCAGCTTACTTAATGTATATAGATTACTTTATTTTACATAGTCATACCTTAGAGTAAAGATAAAAGTAAAATGTTGTTTTGTTTTACTGTCCTTATGAAGTCCCCCTTTTCTTGAGACAAAGTTCCTTGTGGGAACTAGTCTCTTAATATCTATTTTTCATTTTACAGCATAATGTATTACTACAAGCAAGCTGAAACACACATAGCAATTATTGTGGTGACAGTTATAAACAGATGTTTTAACCAAGTCCAGCTGGGTAACCATGAAATAAGTTTGGTCCGGATTTCTTCAGATCCTCAGGAGGTGTCTTCTGGAGCTGTGCGTTGTAAAATCTGAGTTAGTTTCCAAATTTCTTGGATATCCATAGATGTTTTACCACTTCAATAGCAAAACAAGACTTAAGCATCTTGGGTTTTTTGATTACCTGAGGGAATTTGGCCCTTGTTGTTCTGGCATAATCTACCTGTGATTTTGCTCTGCCCAATTTCAGTGCAGTTAAAGTTGTCAGTAGGAGCTGGGAAGGTCCCCTCTGTTTTGCCTGGAGCAGAGAAGTTCTCCGGTCTTTTAAGCAGACCCAGTCTCCTGGCTGGAACTCGTGCACTGGTGTGTCCAGTCCCGTCAGTCTGGAGATCACCAGTGCTCACTGCCAATCCCATGAAGTTTTATGAAGAGAAATGAGATAATTATTCAAGCTGACCCACTCCTTTTAGCTGTGTGTCTCCTGAAATGTGTGGTACATGATAGAGTTGACCATATATCAACTCATAGGGGCTTATTTTCCTGGTGTCCTACAGCTGAATTCTAATTTGTAGTACAGCAACAGGTAAGGCTTGGACTCCTGTCCTGGAGGTTTCCTGACATATTTTACTCAATTACAATTTGTGTAATTCATTCAATCTACTTTGCCTCTAGCTTGGGGCCTGTAAGGCGTGTGAAGATCCCAAGTTATTCTTTCCAAGGCTTTCCTAACCTACTGTACCACTTCTGCATTGAAGTGGGATCTACTGACTGATGACATTCCCAAAGGTACCCTGAATCTAGTTATTATTTGATTCAACAGTATTTTAGTCACTTCCCTAGCCTGGTTGGTGTGACAAGGAAAGGCTTCTGGCCACCCAGAAAATTATTCGCTAGAGCTAGGAGGTGTTAACACCCCCCTTTTCTGGGTAACTCAGTGACATTAATCTGCCAGTATTCACCTGGAACATTTCCAGATTTCATGGCTCCTAGCACTACTTTTTTAGAGTTGTTTCTTTTATAAACTATACATTTGTTGGATTCTTGATTGTACAATCTGAGCCATTTTAAACCCAATTATAGATGTCTGCAAATGTTTCAAAAGTTTTCCAGTACTCTAATGAGTGCCTTTGTTTTCACAATCCACTATTTCACACAAGATTGGTTCTGGGACTGTTATTTGCCTGCTTGGAGTAACTGCCCAGCCTTGTGGATCAAATTTTAGTTCTAAGGTTTCAATTAATTGCCAGTCCCTAGCACTATACTCTAATTTTTCTACTGGGAGAGGTATCTCTAGCAGGGGTATTAATGATATGTTTTCTAAAGTGCCTTTTTCTGCAGCCTCTCTGGCAGCCTTATCAGCAAAATGATTCCCCAGGTCCAGTTTGGTCTTTCCTGCTTGGTGTGCACTGCAGTGCATAACAGCAACCTCCTCTGGTTCCTGGATACTTCTGAGTAAATCTGAGATTTGTTTTCCGTTTTTGATTGATGTTCCTTGAGATGTCAAAAGGCCTCTTTCTTTCCAGATGGCCCTGGGTACATGCACACTCCAAAATTCCTGTATTTTGAATCAGTCCAAATGTTAACTCATTTTCCTGTACTCAGTTCCAAAGCTCGAGTGAGTGCCATTACACATTGGAGGGAGTGCCCCTGATTCGATTACCTTGTGGTGTGTGGTCACTGTATATCCAGATAGTCATTTCCCATTTTGGACAAAGCTGCTCCCATCAGTTAACATCTCTCAATCAGGACTTGCTGAGGGTCTGTCTCCCAAGTTGGGTTTGCTGGAATACACTTCTGTAGGTTGTAAGCAAACAAAGCAAAACACAGTCATACTCTGGGGTTCCTTCTACCTATTGGGCAGATAAGAACACAGCGGGGTTAATGATAGAAGTTGTTTTGATTGTCACATTGTCTTGCTGCAGCAAGACTACCTGGTACTTCAGCATCTGGCTGGGAGAGAGCCAGTGCCCCCCTTTTTGCTTGAGTAGGGACTGTACCACATGTGACACAAAAATGACAATCCCAAATGATAATCCCAAAGTCAGTTTTTAAGCTTCCTGGATCAAAGAACTGGAGCTGCTACTGCCCTCAGACAACTAGACCAGCCCAGGGCTGACATTTAGTTGCTTTGTAAAGCAGGCAACAGCCCTCCTCTGCTCCCCAAGGAACTGCAGCAGCACTCACTTACTCAGTGCTGTGTAATGTCTTTCATATGTAAATAGTTCAAACAGGCACATGGAGCCCCTCAAAGCAGGGCCTGCATAAGGGCTTGCTTGAGCTGTAAAAAGGCAGCCCATGAATCATCAGTGCAGAGTATAACATCCTTCTGAGCTGTCTTCAAGAACTCATATAGTGGCTTTACTAGCAGCCCACAATTGCTAATCCACAGGAGACACCATCCCACCATCCCAAGCAATGCCCGTAACTCTCTTACCGTTTGTGCCAGTGGGTGTTGGTAAATTGCTGCTCTTCATTCCTGTCTCAGCCTCCCTTGTCCTTGGAGAATTTATAATCCCAAGTGGGTTACTACGGTCTGGAATATTTCTGCCTTGTCTTTGAGTCCTCTGTATCCAGTTAGTCCCAGAAAATTCAGCCAGGCCGTAGTCTGGTCCGAGTATTGCTGTTTAGTTCCAGTGGCTATCAGAATGTCATCTGCACACTGTAACGAGACTCCAGTAGGGTTCTGATTCTTCCATTCCTCCAGTTCTTTTGCCCATTGATTTCCAAATGTGGTGGGGCTGTTTCTCTGTTTGGATTTTCCCATTTAAAAGCAAATAGATCTTCACTCTCAGTACTCAAAGGGGTGCAGAAAAAGGCATTTTTCAAATCTAATAGTGTAAACCATTTTAATTTTCCACTAGAAGTTGCTAGTAAGGTATAAGGATTTGCTGCTTCTGGGTGTATATTTTCTACTACCTTTTTTATGACTCTAAGGTCCTCTACCAGCTGGTAAGCCTTTCCTTCAGTTTGCATTTTTAACTGGCAGAATAGGGGTATGAAATTTGGATTCACATTCGTTCAATAGGCCATATTTTATACATTTTTCCACAAGGGGTTATAACCCCTTATGACTTTCTGTTTTCAAAGGGTATTGCTTTTGCCTTACTGGTGCTGTTCTAGGTTTCAATTTAATTCTTACAGGCTTGGATCACCAAGGCACCTCTCCAGCCCAGACTATCAGGATCACTGCATCCTCAAGTGATACTGGCAGATGTATCGTGTCCAGCTTCAGAGGCTGTAATGCAAAAATAGAGGCTTCCACATAATTAGGTTCTGGAATAATAACCAGTATTTTGCCATTTTAAAGTTTGATTTCAGCATTTAGTTTTTCCAAAAATTCTCTCTCAAGAGGAGGCTTTGGCAAATTGTGTAGATGCAAAAACTGGTTAGTTGTCCACTATTTTCCTAATTTAAAATGAATGGGTTGAAAAATGGCTGAGTTTGTAATTCCCTGTTGCACCAACAATTGTTAGAGAATCATTACTCAAGTTTCCTCTTACTGTATTTAGCATTATGTTACTAGCTCTTGTGTCTACTAAAAATCCAACCTCTTAATTTTGCTCCTTGTTCCCCAGCTTAGCTGTAATCAGAGGTTCTGCCAGGGAAGAATCCTCCAGTCTCCCTCAGTCATCGCCAGTGACAGTCACAAGTTGGCCACGTCCTCGTCCCCTTCCTGTCCCTGGGGGCACCATTCCTCTAGAAATTCCTTCATTAACTCCAACTACTTTTTGTTTAGTTATTTCTTGCTGGTTTTCTCTGTTCTGAAAAACTCCCCAAGCAACATCTAACAGCTTCCCTAAATCATACTGGTCTTGTCCCTGAGCCTGTTGTAATTTCTTTCTAATATCATCTGAGGATTGCCTCACAAGTATGGGGGCTAATTGAGTTTTTCCTTCCTCTGTATCAGGATCAATATTAATATGTTTTTTAGCTGTTTCTTTCAGGCAATTTAAAAATTCACTAGGTGATTCCTTACCATCCTGCTTAATTTCAAGTAATTTTGACATATTGATAGCCTTTGGTATGGCATTTCTAATTCCATGTAGTATTCATTGTTGATATCTATTTAATCTCTCTCTAAACATGGGCACATTAGAGTTCCACTTGGGATCCTCAGTGGGAAAATTAATGTCCAGTGTACCTGACGAGTTACCTGTCAAAATCTGCTCTTCCACAAACCTCCTACTGGTTTTAACAACCATCTCTCTTTCTGTACTGTCAAACAACATTTCTAATACAGCATCTATATCCTTCCAGTCCGGATCCTGAAGTTTTATCATAATTTCAAATGCTTTTGCCATTTTGTCTGGATCATCTCGATAGGTGCCAGCCATCAACTTCCAATTATTAAGGTCTGTTACTGAAAATTGAACTACTTCTGTTATTGGACCATCCATACCAGCTGCCTGCTGGAAGGCAGCTGCTCTCACATCTCTGTGTTTAGCTTTAGCTGTGTCTGCAGACTAAAACCCTCTGTTCCATGATATGTCCTCTCTATCTCTTCTGTGTCCTTTGCTCCTTGATACGTCCTCCCTGCACTCTCCATGTTCTCATCTAGACCTGATAAATCCACCTCTTTATGTGCCAGTTCCCTCATAGTATCAGTCTCAGCAGCCTGGTTTTCTGTTCCCCAATCTAACCTGCAGTTAGGACTGACCATAACATTTAAATCAGCCTTCATACTGGGGAGATGTTTAGAACAAGTTTGTCCTGTGCTGCACATAGAACAACAGCATTTTAACCATTTTCCTTGATTCTTCCTTTCAAGAGCCAGCGCAAAAGGGTCTGAGGGGGCTGGATTCAAGCCACAATCTTTCTGCCATTCAGGATGATTCCATAAAGTGAAAAACATATCAGCATACATAACCTCATCCCATTTCTGTTCCCGTCTTAAAAACAACATTAACTTTAACAGTGTATTATGATTCAAGGTTCCATTTTGTGGCCACTTTTCTCCAGAGTCTAGTTGGTACAATGGCCACCGCTGATTGCAACACTTAATCAAATTCTCCCTGGTCGCTGGTCCCCCAGGGGGCCCTCCAATCTTTTTCCAATGTTGCAAAAGGCAACCAAGTGGGGATTTTTTCACAATGCCCCTTTTAGATTGTCCACTGCCCATCTCTGATTAGTACACCCAAAATGCTACAATACAGATATAAATGGAAATACAAAGCAATTATGGATTGATAAAACCAAGTAAAATAGCAAATTCTGGAATATCAAATATCCCACCCAATGCCCTGGAAGAGCCACACGTCTTATATGGGCAGGATTCCCGAAAGAATGCCTTATTATCAAATAGGCTCTTACCTGTGTCCCAGACTGGTCCGGGGATCTGTGGTCTTCTCCAGGAAAGTCCCGGTGCCGGTGTGAAGATCCAGAGATCCCTCGGATCCACGGGAGATCAGGCAGAGTTTTCCATTGGGAGTTGCCAAAAACGATACCGAAATCGGCCCGACAGACCCTTTCTAACACAGTTTTGGGTGTTAGAAAGCAGGCATTCCTCAGGACAGTGCTGGGCACTCAGAGGCTCCAGTGCGCCGGGCGTCGGGTAAGCAGAGCTTTTATTGTACACACTGATTAGACATTCATTAGCTCTCCCTGCTTACTTGGTGTGTAGGGATGACTTCATTTTACATAGTCACACCCCTTATCAGAAGTCCTTTTATGGTTTTTTGGGGTCTGCCCTGAATGTTGGATGTGCTTTGTAGGGGGCTGGCCCTCGACCCCCACTTTTGAGTGGCTGCAGTGTGATTGTTTTGCATAACTTCTACTGTGCCAGCCTTGCAGAGCTGCATCCTGCTTGTGTTTTGCATGGCTTCTGTTTTGTTGGCCTTATCTACTTCTCCAAGGCGTCCTTGTTCCCTTTATTTGATAAGAGTAAACTGTTGTTCTGTTCTGCTGTCCTTATCATTTTGATATCTGTTGCTGGAATGAGTATTTGAAAGAGTGTCAGAGAGAAGAAAAATGCAAGAAGCATCTCTGGTAGTGGCAGGCAGGCCTGTGAGCAGTCAGGACTAGTAGCAGGGGTCCAGAAAGGGCTGACAAGAAAGGTTTGTATGCGGGACAAGTTGACAAGAATGTTGAAGCTGAAATAGGATTTGAACAACTTTGTCTTGCTGTTCAGTTTCTTTTTTCTTTTTTTTTTTTTTTTTGTTTGAGGAAACAAGATTTTTAAAGTATTTTATTGTGAATAAATATTATCCAGGACATGCCATATCTTTCCTCACGTTCTCTTATCATAAGGAGGAGAACCCCAGTCTAAGTTAGCCTCTGGGTTACCAAGTAGCTCAGAAAAAGTTTTGTGTACTGCTCTCCTTAGACTTCTATATGCTGCTTTGTCTGTCCACATCTTTGTCTGACCTTCTGTATATTCCACCTAGGAGAGAGTCCCAAGTCCTGGTTATGTCAGAAAATCACATCACCCCTCTTGAGCTCCAGTTTTTCTCTTGCTTTGAGAAAGAGAAGCAAGAGAACCTTACTTTTCAATTCAGTTTTGCTACAGTCTTTTTTTTTTCCTGCTTTGAAAGGCAGGAGGTTGAAACTGTAAAAGATGGGCCCTCCTTGGAGCCTCTTGGCTGTTAACCAGCACTGAGTCTTGACTGGTCCCACACATGAATTGGTATCTTAACCATGATTTGAAATTGTGATCCAGAAAGTTTGCCTTCACTGCAAGCCACAGTCAGTAGTTTTTA
Source organism: Melospiza georgiana (assembly GCF_028018845.1). NCBI lineage: Eukaryota > Metazoa > Chordata > Aves > Passeriformes > Passerellidae > Melospiza > Melospiza georgiana. The sequence goes on from NC_080435.1 coordinate 13,452,489, forward strand.
TTGCTACTGAATATTCTTTTCAGCCCTGGCAAACTTAGCTTTTGCAAATAGCACTAGAGTGCTGACGCTTGTGATGCAAATTTCTGTAGCTGAGAAGGCCACCTGATGGTAAATGTTTCTGCTTCTTCCTTCAGTCAAATGGCTTTGAGGCATTTCTTAGAGGAACTTGTTTGGAATTTTGTATTAGGTACCTTTGTGCTTTTGAGGCTTCAACAGCTAGATTTAAATGCTGTAGAACATATACAGAGAACCCAGGGAATGAGAAACAAATACCTGCCAAGAAAAAGCACTTTTGCATTTTTATACTGTCATTATATTTTAAACCCCAACCCTTCTGGCCTGATTCCTGTGTGCAACTCTCCTGTACAGAAAAAAAAACTTGGCTTTGACTACCCTTTCATTTTTTGTTCCTGAGCCTCTGGTGGTACCAGCAAGTCACTTCTGTAAGCATCCAGGTTTAAATAGCAGCCTTTTTAGCCTGTAGTGGAAAGTGTCCCTCCTGGTCCTCTTCTGCCTAAGGAGGGTTAGTGCAGTGCCTTGCCCTGAGGAGCTGGGAACATAAATGGTAGAAAATGTATTTTCCTGAGTTCCCATAAGGCTGTACTGAGAACCCTGGAGGGAGAAAGGCATCTGAGAAGAAATAAATGTTGGTAAATGGTATTAAAAGCTGCTAGACAGGGAGACGAATGCAAGATACATAGGGCTGTTAAGTGAGGAAGACTGCAAACCTAATTTTTGCCAGTGGCATGACGAATGAAACAAGAAACGTGGCACTCAATAGGGTCGCCTGGCTCCTCATAAATTTTGAATTGTCTGCCTTTGCTTTTTTTTTAATATCCTGTAAAATGAAAAGCTGGGATCATTAAAAGATGTGCTGGTGAAGGTGATAGGAAGTGAGAGAAGAAATTTCCATATTCTGGCCTTAATTTCTCTGATTGTCAGTGATTTGTTAGTCAGTTATCTGGGAGTCAGATATATCTCTAGTTTTTTAAAGTGTAGATTATGTTGTTCAATTTATCTTGCCTGTATCTTTAGAACCACAGTTGGCATGACAATATTTTGGACTCATTCCAATGAAGAAAAAGATTTTAATTTTTCAGCACCCTCTGTGCAGAATGGCACTTAAGCTCCATATATTTCTATAATTTTAGTGGGAATGTAAAGAAGTTGCTGTTTAAAACAAACAGGCGAGGGCCTGCTAATTCCGAGAAATAATTTTAATTAAGAGGAGGAGGAAAAAAATAAGGAAAGGCAGCCCTTTGGTATTGGGCTGGGACTTTCATGTGTGGTACAAAATGACTGAGTGCTCCCAGAGAGCAAACACTCAGTGCTAATGAGAAATTACCAGTGAGCTGTGAGCAGCTGCTTTGCAGAGCAAGACCCATGAATTGGTCTTTTAAACTTTGTCAGTCCCTTCTCATTTCATCCTCAGCTGACTTGCAGCCCTCTAAAAAATGAGTTCTAGATGTATTTGCCATAGATTTGTCAGGTGCCTCAGGAGGCCCATAGCAGCTCTGCACATTGTGTGCTGTGATCCATCCCTGTGGGAGGGTGGTGGGAGCATCAGCATCACATGTGGATTTCTTCTGCTTGTAAATAGGTTAAGGCTGTGTCTTGTGATCTGATTATAAATTCTCTGGAGGTCAGCTGAGGATCTTGTTAAATATCTTGGCCTTTCCATGGGAACCTTCACATTTGAAGTGCATTTTTTTTGGACCAATCCTGTGTGATCCCTAAGAATGGCCATTCTCTTTGGTGGCACTCTGAATTCCAGCCAGATAAAGTCTCAGCTTTCCATTGCTTTCAGTGTTGTCTCTGTTCTGCACATGAGAACACATGAGGTATTTTTCAAGAGGGTGTTTTTAAACTGTGTCTGTCTCCATAAACTTTCCAGGCACAGTTGTCTTTACAAGGTGGGAGAAATGTATATTTAAAGGCATTATTTAAAATAATTCCCAGACAAAGTTCATTAACTTCAGTGAAGTGTCCTTAGACAGGTACCTGAAGTGTCTTAAATTCAAGAAAGACACATAGGCCAGCCTTCTTCCTCCTTGTGGATGCCATCCAGATGTGTGCTTGTTAAAATGCTGTATGAGCATGAGTACGCAGCTCTCAGTGCAGCGGGGTTCTCAGCCTGTCCCCTACAATGTACATATCAGTAGCAGTCACCTATTAATATTGGTGGGAATAGTGGGGAATAATTTACTGATTTCTGCACCAGTTAAACTCATTTAATGGAAGGGTGAGTGTTTCAAACCTGGATATGTCAACCCTCTGAGTTTCATTCCTCTGGCTCACAGCTTTTTGAAAACATAAGCTATGTACTGTCTAGAGAGTTTTCTGTTTAACTTTTCATAACTTTGTGATCAGGTGCCCTGCAATTCAGCAGGTAACTGGTCTGTGTCCAACCCAAAATATTTCAACAGGAGTGTGTACATGACCACCAGTTTGTACTAATAAAATAATTGCTTCCATTAAGCTGAATGTAATTAATGCAAATTAGATAGCAGAGAAAGGTAGGTGGGCAATTTAGCTGCTGTGGGTTTGTTACAGAATTTTGAATGATTTACTTTGTGGCAAAGAGGAAAGCATTGGAAATATTGCTACTGAACAGCCCAGCTGAAAAGGGATCATCTTGCAGAATGGATGGCTGCATGTTAGACTTGTGCTGGAAGCTTTTTATACTTCTCTAAGGTTGTATGACAGGTTATACAGGAGCTGGGAGGGAGGAGGCTTTTTTTTTCCTTCCTCCAGGAGCTTTTAAGGCTTAGAAAACTGAAATATACAGATAAGGTTGTGTACTTGCCTGAATGGCCCAGCAGTGTCCATGGCCCAAAAGGCAGTGATCCAGTGCTTGGAGATGGGGCAGGTCCAAGGCTGGGGCAGGGAGGCAGAGGGTCAGGCACAAGATTTTGTGAACAAGGCAAGGCCCAAGGGTTTGAGCTTCATTACAGCTCCATAGCCAATAAATGTGTTATTCCTGAGATGAGTATCTTCTCACTTACCAGGGCTTTGGTTGTTCTTGGCAGGGATTCTTTCCCCCCATTATTTTTTTCTAACACTGAAAATGCCAGCCTGAGACCAGAAAAACTTTATGGAAGTCAGGAAAATTATAAAACCTTTGTTTGAATTTACCTCAGTGTTTTGAGTGTTGTGTGTCTTTGCAGAAAAGAATGTGTTCATTTCTAGCATGGTAGTGGAAGAGCATTGAAAAAAGTGCTTTCAACCTTGGGTCAAAATTTTCTGTGTTTTAAATGCTTCTGTCTCGTCCCAGAGCAAAGAAAGCCCAACTGAAGCAGGCATAGCTGGGACAGGATGAAGTCTTGATCACCAGTCTTGCTGAGCAGAGCCCAGCCACAGGTGTCCCCAGGCACAAGCAGAAAGCATCAGAACTCTTCCATTTCAGTGCCTTGTTTGAGGAATTCCCTGAAAACTGCTGCCAGCAGCAGTGCTGGATATTGGGAGACTGACAATCAGTGAATTCCTGGTAATTTTGTCCTTGCCACTGCTGCTGTTAGGGATGAACCACAATAGTTCAGTTGTCAGTGGAAGCTAGGGAGGAGGGCAGGTGTGATCCTACACTAATTTTGTCCTTATTCTCACCTGCATAACTGTCCCTGCTCTCTGCAGTCATATGCTGGAGTACAGAATTTACTTTCCTTGTCCTGTTATTTTAAATGTCTCCTAAGAATCAGATAAGATCAAAGCCCCTCAAATGTGCTTTAGATAAATGGCTTGCTCTTTGTAAGCAAAAGCAAAAGATTGAATTGCCTTGACATTTTGTAATCTTTCTGATTTCACGTGCTGAAGTTGAAATGCATTGTGAAAGACCTTTGTCATTTTTCTGCAGTCTGCTGGGTCTCTGAGGACAGGAGAAATATCCTCACTTCCTTGCAGTCTCATTTCTGTATCTGGTCCTGCAACCTTCAGAAGCCTGATATAAGGTTTTGTTTTCCTCAGACTGTGCTGGCTTCTGGACAGTTTAGGCATACTTGCTGCTAAATTATATCTGATGAGAAAATATGAGAAGATCAGATAGGGATTTATTCTCTGGAATACCTCAGCTACATGAGTTGCTCTAGGGTGAAGCTGGGTGACTTCTCGTCAATCAGTACTGTCCTATTCTCCATGGTACTGATCTCTGTTTGAGCTGCTGGAATTTATTATTTGGGGAATGAGCTTTCCCAGCCTTGGCCTCTAATCTTATTTACTCGTGAACAATCTGTATACAGCATTGACACAAAAAAATTCTGTGCCAAGCTAATATGCAGTGCAAGGGATAACATATTTAGATGTCTGTGTTGGATTTGGGAGGCTGTGAAGCTCATCATTCCTGCCTTCTCTTATCAGATAGTTGACTGCAGCATTCTGCTACCGTGCAGCCTGTCAGGAGTAGAGTTATTTCTGTCAAGGGAAAGAAAGACAGACAATTCAGTCCTTTTCTCTTTCTGCTCTGTTGCTTCAGGAGATGCAGAGCAATGTGATCCCTGAGGATCTCTGCAAATAGTGAGATGAGGATATATAGAGAAGGCAAAAATCAGCTACAGGAGGCCATGCATTGAGAAATTCCAGATTCAATTGACTTTTGATATCCCAGGCTTTAAATTGCCTTTTGGTAGTAGGCATTATAGATGATGCTGTCTTAAGGCAGCAGACAGCACCATCAGGGCTCTTCCACGGACACGGCAGGGTGGGGAGGGCTGTTGTCAATGAGCTGTCAAATTCTTACACCAAAATGACTCTTTTGATAGTCACTTTTTCCACATAAATGTCAGAATTAGTGATTCTTTATTGGTGGTAAAGCATTTTGTCAATCATTTCTCCCTTGAAATGAAAACAATGCAATTAATAATGCTGAAAAGAAATGTTTCACGAAGGATTGGAAGATGTACTGATTTTGAGTCCTGGTGAAAAATAGAGTCTTCAGTGTGCCACTGTTTTTGAAAAAATTGTTTTCTGACAAGGCTTCTTTTGGTAAGGAGTTTCACACATCAGGGGAGATGAAGAGGTAATGAGTGGCTGATGTGTCCAGTGGGTCTGTGTGGGTGATGTGATGTGATTCTCCTTGCTTAAAAACACACTCACAGGTGGGACCCAGCCACAAAGATTATGCTCATTAGAGCTCTCCAGCTGGAAGGGCAGGGACTGTGGCTCACACGTATTTTCTAATCTGCATTTGGAGGGTTCCCCACTCCTTTCAGCTGCCTGGCTGTCCTTGGCAGTTGAGTCAGACCTGCTCTTAATCCCAAATTTCAGCCAAGGCTGAACCCTGTGTACCAAGGCACGGAGGTCTTGAGCTAGAGATGTCTTCCCTCCCAGGACACAGACTGCCCTGTTTGTGGCACTTAGGACATGATGAAAATATAATTTATTTAATCTAATCTGTTTAACATTGGCCATACAACCACTGACCTTCAGATATCTGGTTTATGTTTGTGATATTTTTTTCTTCCCCCTGAAAACTGAGCTCTTTGTATCAGTTGGAATGGCTGCAGAAGAGCAAGGAATGTGCCTTTTCATGAAGCTTGCAAAGTAATTATTTATGATACTAAGATGATTGGATATGTTTCAGTGTCAGCACTAGGTATGCATTTTTAAGAATGCTATTGAGACTTTCATACAAAAAATCCACTATATATGTTCCTAGGATATTATTTTATTTGATTAAAGAAAGTATTGACTGCAGTGCTTTTGAATCAACTCTCATTTAATCTTTCAAAACATCTACAGCACTTTCCTGCTTCCAGGACAGGCAGAATTTAAATGAACACCAAGCAAAGAAGGGGACAGGAATATTTTTTTGACATTAGACCTCTTTTGCTTTAACTGGGACTAGTTAGGCTGAATACACAATCACAAGCTCAGAAGTGTTGTGTTGCTTAATTTTTTTGTTGAAGGGAGCTTCTGTAGCAAGAGTTTGAAAAGTCACAGTGTGACTGATGTCAAGTAAGCCTGAAGTTGCACTGGCCTTAAACTTGTTCAGTGCAATAATGTGAACTGACCTCAGTGAAAAATCAACAGCCGCAGTCTTGGGCTAGCAGAGTTCTGGATTATGACAACAAAGAGACCTCGAGTTTTTATCCTTTGAGAGTTAAATGAAAAAGGTAAAAGAAGAAGTTTGTAATCAGTGTTTTGATGGGGTCAGTATGGTTTTAGACACTCTCAACAAAATGGATGCTGACATTCCTTGTTATCTAGTTTTCTGGCAGGCATGAAAAAATTAAGTTCATAAACCAAAAAGATTAATGAAAAAGGAAGAAATCTATTTTAGATTTTAATAATGGTTTCTATGCTATTAATTTTATTTATCATAATTTTATAATTAATTAAGTTTTAGATTTTAGTGTTTTTGCCCATAGATATGTTTCGTTAGGTGAGCAAAAGAGCTTCTCCTTGGCTTCAGGCAAAAGTTCAGAATTGATTTCTGGGCTATGTGTCTGGTCAGTTGTATTTTATATGTAGAACGCTGTGCTAAAATGAGGAAGGATTTACAGCAAAAGAGTTGAAGTCGTGCTGATCTCTAGGAGAGTTCATTAGGTCAAGCAAATTCTCTCTCTCTCTAATGCTATAAATCAAATTAGATCAAGTACACATACAAGCACTTTCTTGGCTTGGAAACAAAGCAGAAACATTGTAGAAAGAATTCACCTATAAGTTTACTCAAATTTTTGTTGGTTTTGTTGCTTTTGGATTTTGAAACTGGAAGAAATGTGGGATGTTCTTCTTTCTAATAAGCTGGAAACAAAAATAAAGACACATTTGTCCCAATGAGATCCTTTTTATTACATAGCACTCTCCCAAGATCATTTGCATTCATGCCTCACTTCTATGAAGTCCTCTCTTAAAAGCTGCTGGGAAATAGACTTTGGATGCATTTTCCCAGTTGTGAATAATCTATTCCTTTGGTATGGATGTGATTTGGATAAAAGACATTATGAGGGAGAGCAGATTTTGTACTTTGCATGGCATTTCAGGCTCCGTGCCTGACACAGTAATGCTGTTCTAGGCAGCAGAAGTGTTCACAAGTGGGTAGGGACACATTGATGCAATCAGTAGTTCATAGTCTCCTTTCCCAGCTAGACTTACTTCTTTCCTGAAAGATCTTCTAGTTCTGTACTTGAATTGTTTAATATATGCAATAGATTTTTTTTTTCCTTCTTGGTACATCTCCTGTACTGAATGTGTGCTTAAATGGGAAGGAATGGCCTTATTTCTTCTGTCTAATCTAATTAATCTGTTTCATTTATTCAGTAATTAGACCATGCATGTTTTTTTTTAAGTCATGAAGTAGAGGCTAGGAGTGCTGAACATCTCTGTTTGTTCCTGTGGAGTGAGTCTGGTTGAATAAAGGGCATCCTCCAGTGTCATCCTCTTCACTTGAAAAAGGTGTTTGAAGTTCACCTTTCTGGATAAGATTCAACCAAAAGCAGGGAAAGCTTGCTGGTAAAAGAAGCATCAAACGCCTTGCAGGCCTTTTGAAAGAGTTAGATCTCTCTGATCTCGCTGGTTTTAGTCAGGCTGTTTCCTTTCGGGAAAGGGAACAAAATCTTGTGATTTCAATAGGGATCAATGGGGCAATCTTTGCTCCATGTCCCTGCAGTTGATGGCATCCCATGCCTTTTGATGGCTTTCACTTTGGTGAAGATATTTTTTTTCAGTACCCATACGATGTCACTCATATCTTCCCCTCAAAGTCATATCTTCCTCCTTGATTTTTTCCCCTGCTTTTGCAACATCTTTGAGATTAGTTTGGTCCTTTGCACTGCACCTCATTTCCTCCCAGACCATTTTCTTGTAGTCACTAAATGTCCCAATTTTCTGTTTTTTTTTTTTTTTTTTTTTTTAAATTGCATTTCATTTGATCCTATCTCCTTTCCAGAGTCTTTGTAAGTCTTTGTTTTTTTGTTTCACAAGATTTTGTTTCCCTTTCCAAAAGGAAATGAAATTTCCTTTGTTAGGTCTTTAGGCATCTTGTCTTTAAGGATTAATCTGTACTCTTAATTGTCCATTCCTAGTGGTTTTTGTTTCTTCAAGTATACTAATTCTGTCTTAATAACTATGGAAGTCTCTGCATTGGCATAAAAACACTTGTTATTCTATTTATAACATTCTTTGCTTAAAAGCCTTGCCTTCAAAACCTTTCAGTCAGTCTTTAATTGGGGTGGCGGGGGATGAGAAGCACGAATAGAGCCACAGCACTTGGTAAATAATTTCTTCTCAAGTTCTCTGGGCTCCTGGAAGAAGGGAAGTGTCACCCTGTCACCTTTTTACTAAAATCTGCTGGTAGGAAGTTATTGGGGTGTTGATTCCCAAGCACTTTGCTTTGGAAGGGGGTCTAACATTTGCACTTGCCAAGTGTCCTGTGGGCTTTGATGAGACTTCATGTGCAGTGGGGAAGCAGTGTGCATTTGTATGTGAGTCTCATCATGATGGAAGTGAAGTGCCACAGAGATGAGTAATGGAGAACGGCTGAGATGAGAGAACTGGGACTATTCAGCTTTTAGAGGAGAAGACTCAGGGGGAATCTTATCAATATGTACAAATAGCTGAAGGGAGGGTACAAAGAAGATAGGAGTGAGGCTCTTTTCAGTGATGCCCAGTGACAGGAACAGAAGCACAGACTGAAACAGAGGAAGTTCTGTGTGAACATCAGGAAAATACTCTTGCTGTGAGGGTGACTGGCTGCTGGCACAGGCTGCCCAGAGAGGTTGTGCAGCCTTGTGGCTGGAGATCTTTAAAAGCTGTCTGATATAATTCTGGGCAACCTGCTCTGGAGTGCCCGTGCTTGAAGCAGACAGTTGGATCAGATGTCTTCCAGGGCTCCCTTCCTACCTCAACCAGCCTGAGATTCTGCGAAGTTAAGTTTTAATACAGGGCATCATGTGGGCAATGACCTGATCTGAGATGGAGGTTTAATTTACATCTGCCTTGTATTGTCCAGTGCTATGCACAGTTACTTCATTCTTTTGTACAGTATTGTCCCACTAATGATGCCTGTTGCTGTTCTACTAATGGGGTTCTTTTTTTTTTTTTTAATTTAATAAGTTTTATAAAATCTTTTCAATTTCTGTATCCATGAGATTTTCGGGTGAACTCTGCTTTGTTTTAAAGCTATAAATGAAAACATAGTTTCTGTGGTTATACAAAAAAAATCAGAAGTATAACTTCCTTTAAAACCAAGATAGTATGCAGGACAGAGATGCTAATGCTCTGTGTTGTATGAAAATATTTTGATTTTAGAAAGCTAATTTAAAATTTTTCTTTTCAGTTTCTTGTATTTTGTTTTTCAATGAACTTCCCCACCTGCCCCCACCCCCAGTATTGGATTTATACATTATATATTCTGGATGTGTAGAATTTATGTACATGTTTTTTGAGTCTCAAGTCCATGAAGTGCTCATATCTGATCCAGTGTTTAATGGGATGAAGTGCTCATATCTCATCCAGTGTTTAATAGGATTCAGACTATGCAAAGAAGCTGATAATGCTGCCCTGTTCTAATGAAGTGCTTGAACAGGGCTAAGTGGAAACATGCTGTGTGTGATGTTCAGAAGTGCCCATGGGAGAAAGGAGCTTAAATCCTATTGAGAGTGAGGAACATCATCCCCCCAGCTTTAGAAAGAAAGTGATGTCTCCCCTTGCTCTGCTGCTGCTGCTATTGGTTGGTGTTGTCATTCTGGCAATTTCAGGAGCCAAGCTGAGGTTTCGTGCACCATCCTTTACAGTCCCACCTTGCCAGGATTTTCTCTATTAGGTTCCAATCCAGTGGGTTTAGCATAGTTAATGAGGGGGGTCTCTTTTGTCCTTCTCAAAGGCACGGTTAGAAAGAGGTTTTTTTCCTTGTGTTTTTTAAAAGATGTGCAGCTTCTGACACCCCGGCCTTGTTTTGCAGGTCCCCAGTGTGCTGGCTGCAGAGAGGCCGCCTTGTCAGCTGAGATCACATCAAGTGCTCTGAACTCCTGTTCCTCCATCAGGTACGTGAGCAGTTGTGATCTATTTATTGATTTGAAATAACTTTCTGAGTAGATAATTACATTTCAGCTGCAGGCCTCAGTGGATGGCTTTGTAGAGAACAGAAATGGCAATCTGCAGAAAGTAGTACAGTTAATATAATGGATCAGACTGGTACCAGGAGATGCTGCTTACTGCTAATGTGGGTTGTGATTCCTTCTTTCCCCTGGGATGTGGTGGCCTGGAAAGACATTGTACTGAGCCCTTTGTGTGAGGGGACTGAAGTGGGAATTGAATTATTAGCCCAGGATCCTCTCTGTTTTTCTTACTGGCAAATTAACTTCATATGATGTGGCTGTTGTTTACCTGAATTCTGAGAACAACTGTATTCCTTCATACTCAGATCACTATTTTTCTTGTTTGATTTATGACAAATGCTGATATATTATGAGAATTCACTGTTCGAGAAAAAAAATTTGAAATAATAAATAAAACCCGAAGTCATGCATGAAATCTGCCAATCTTCATTCTTTCCTCCAAATCTGAATTTTTTTGCACAGCATAGGTATTTTGAATAGGCAAAAAACCCAGGTCCAATCCTTGAAATCATGTTATGAAAACAGTGAAGGTGTAGAAGAACACACTGTGGGAAGGAAAGGAACAGATAAACAGATTATAAAAAGAGGTGCTGCAGCACCTGACAGAGTTGCTGCACCTATATAGTTGATCACCCAGCAACAAATGGCTGAGAGACTGAGATATATTTGGGATAATCTCACAGAGTGCAGCTCCTGAAGTAGACAGAAAGGAAGATGATGCATTGGTGTTTATGTTCAGTCCCTTTGAAAGCCCTGTAGGGAAAAATATTTCTGAATCTTCTGGAAGACTAAAGCTGGAAATAAAACACTGTAATAACTTCCAAGTGGATATATCTGAAGTGGTGAAGCTTTTCAATACAGGCTCAGTATTTTCCCTTTATTTTATTTAAATACTTCCTATTTTGGATTCCTTTAAACGGTTACAGGTGACAGAGTGACCAGTCCCAACCTGAGGAAAGTCAGATTTTGTCAGAAATCCAGAAAGAAAAATAATTTCTGGCTTTCAGTTTAAAAGAAAGTACATGTGATAGCAAATAGCAAGTCCTCACTGTTTGCAAGTCACTGAAGACACTCAGAGAAACAATCACCATGACATGGTGTCCCTTTTCACTGGGAATTGCAGGTGTTTATTTAAGTCCATGTAGGTTTGTGGACTTCTGCAGCACAGGTAAATTGAGGATTTGATCAAGGGCCATAGTGTGAAGTGGAATTGCAGTCCATTGATGTTAATTGGTATCAACTTTTGACTTGATTAATCTCACACCCGAAAAAGGGTGGTGGCTCTTAGGAAGTTTTGCATTGCTTGCTTTTCAGTAATTTTTCTCCTCCTATTCCTATGTCTCTAGGTCTTGAATTGCTTTTGTTTTATAGTGTTTGGGGTTTGTTTGTTTCTTTATTTTGGTTGTGTGGGTTTCCTCCCCACTTTTTTTAAATGTATTTTCTTTGTTTCTGATGTGTATCTTTGAAACTATAACTTCCATGTTAAATTACTAGTGGAATTAAGATCTGTTCTATATTGTTAACCTTACCCTGTGTCAATCAAATTGAATGAATAAAATCTCAGTGATTTATGCTAGAAAATAACTCTTTTTGTTACTTTTTCTCCCTTCATTTTGTCTGTGAAAACTAAAGAACCTGTTGTTACATGGGCCCCTCAAAAGGGCCTTTCTGTCTATGTAGGTTTTGCAATTAAATGGAGCAGGTAGTGTAGTTGTTGGTAGTGTGGCCATAATTTTCCCACTTATATAGTCTTTAATTGGACTAGGGTTTTTTCTTTTATTTACTGAATTACTGTGTCAAACCTTGAACAACTTTGCTTTCAACTCTCAAACTGAATTACAGATTTAGGCCAAGGAGATGCAGCAAGCATAAACCTTCAGCAGTTGGACTGACCCAATTTTATGCATTGTTAGTGATTTTGTTGATATTGTATTGTTATATATTTAACTCTGCAGAGCTTCCAGGCAAGGTTTGAAGAAGAGTGGGAGGCTTTGTTTTCTTTTTTACTGTAAATATTCACACAGGATGACTGTATGATTTGGAGGATACAACTCTTAAGACCATGTTTACTTGCTCATCCTTACAGCATTGTGCACAGCACTACTGAATAAAGTGTGCAGGGAAAAAAAATTTCTATTGCTCTGCAGAAATTTCTTAGATTGAGTCTTTAAGGGGGTCTTTACAGACCTCTTTCTGTGTAGGGCTTTTTGGGCAAACGTGGTGAATGAGTGCTGGGGGCATCTGTTTGGGCTGACAGTGAATGGGTTTGATTATACATATAGTAAGTGTTTGTATTTCATACAAAAGAAATGTGAGTCTCCCAGGTAGCATTTCACCATGGAAATCAGGTAGTGTGAATTGTTATCTCAATGTGCTGTCACTGGGAGGTGAGATTTAACCAGAATAGTCACTTCTGCTGTGCAGACAAGGAGATGACCTTGTGGAGAAGTGGCACACTGTGGTGCTCCTTTCCTGACACAAAGAGGGGGAAAGGCTGCCTGTGTCAGTGTAGTACTTGCACACAGACAAGGAGTCTAGACCAGAAGCTGTCAGGTTGTAGATTCTGAGGGATTTAAAAGGATCTTTGTGCCATGAAGAGGCTTTCTACCTGCTTGCCTGATGTTAGGAATGGAGTTGTTGTGGAGAGGAATAATGCTTCGCTTTCCCTGCCAGCGTTTGTTTTTCTTTAGCTCTTCCTGCTTCTCGTCTCACTGCTGACAAGGAGGCTGGTTTGCCATACTAAACACCTTAGGGCTGACAGGATGGAGAAAACCTACAGGCTCCTTTGACAGCAGTAATCAATAAGAAGTGAAAAAAATCTCACTCTGAGAAGCCCTTTTCCAGCTCTAAATGGCAATGGAAGTCCTGAAGGTGAAACTCTGATTTTTAGCCCAAATTGCGAATGCAAAGGACCAGGAATCTGGAACCAGGGAAAATATTTGCAAATCAAGAGTTTCTTGCTGCTTATCTATGTGCACTTCAACCAAGGGGAGAGCTGCATTGTGTGAGACAAATGCCTCAAAAATGCCTTCCTGAGCCCATGAGCTGGGGCTTTGCTTATTGCATCCCCCAGCACTTAGACTCATAGAATTGTTAAGTTGGAAAAGACTTTTATGATCATGTATCAACCATTACCCTAGCACCACCATGTTCACCACAAAACCATGTCACTTGGGGTGCCTCATCCACACATTTTTGAGACTTCCAGGGATGATGATTGCAGCACTTTACTAGGCAGCCTATTCCAATGCCTGACCACCCTTTAAGTGAAGAAGTTTTTCCTACTATCTAATCTAAACCTGTCCTGGTGCAACTTTAGGCCATTTTCTCTCATCCTGTCACTTGTTACCCACCACTCACCACCACCTCTGGGCCCAGCCATACGGTCAGTTTTGTACCCAGTGAGCAATGCACCCACCCAAAGCCATGAGCAGCCAGCTTCTCCAGGACAGTGCCATGGGAAACAGTGTCAAAGGCTTTACTAAACTCCGTGTAGACACATCCACAGCCTTTCCATCATCCACTAATCACATCACCTTGTCTTAGAACATCAGGTTGGTCAAGCAGCCTAGCAGCTGCTTTTCAGAAACCCATCCTGGCTGGGCCTGATCCCCTGGTTGTCCACTATGTGTCACATGCTGGCACTCAAGACAATCTACTCCATGACCTTCCCTGGCACCCAGGTCAGGATGACAGGTCTGTCCTTCCCAGATCATCCTTCCAACCCTTCTCTATCTGGGCATTCCAGTTGCTGACTGCAGCCAGCTGGGAGCCCCCTGGTTCACCAGGACAGCTGACAAATGGTTGGAAGTGGCTTGGCAAACTCTTCCAGCAGCTCCCTCAGTGTCCTTGGGTGGATCCTATCAGGGCCCATAGCCTTGTGTATGTCTAGGTGTGTAGCAGGTCACTGATCTGTTCTCCTGAATTATGAGGGCTTCATTCTGCTCCCCATCTCTGCCTTCCAGCTCAGAGGGCTGGGTACCCTGAGGATAACTGGTATTATGAGAGGCTTGCTGCAAGGGCTTTCATTGTCATACTGCAAACTTCTCCAAAGTTTCCACTTGCCTTATGAGAGATGGTGAATTTCTCCAATTCTCTTCAGAGCCATTGGAAAATGAGGAAAACTTAATCAGAACTCGGCAGAAGGAAGGATCAGAATTAGATTTTTAACCTAACAGGTCTGGTTTATTTTTAAATATAAGTAAGTCATTTCTATGGAAGAAAAAAAGTTTTTTTCTTTCCAAATAGATTTAATTGTGAGCAAGTCACATTGAAAGTGTCAATAACAACTAGTAATTACAAATGGGGATAGAAAGAAATTCCCAGAGCACCTGGTTAATCAAAAAAAAGAGGCTGAAGAGTGTGGTATTTTTCATGCTGTATTATAGTGATAATGGAAAGTCATTCAGAGAGCACAATAGGAAAAGTTAGGTTTAGCTGATATATTCCAGTTTTATGACACTGAGTAATTGTTAATACGGACTCTTACTGTCGTCTTTGTTTTGCAGGAAGCAATGCAAGCAAATAAATATGTCTGGATCCCATATTGCTGTTTTACTCACAACTTGAGCTGCTTATTTGCTTGATATGGAGTTTTTATTCCCTTTATGTTAGTTGTGCAGCTAGGGAATTTGGTGGTAATAAAAACAGAGCTCTTGCAGCACACTCTGTGCTGATACATCTCAATGTTTTGAGGAGCATGCGATAATCTCACACTGCAGATATGGGACAGGGAAAGCAGTTTGCCCCCATGGTCACTTGGCTGGTAGGAGAGCTGGGATAAGGATCCCTGGCCTTGAGTCTCTCAGCACAGGGCTTCCTCTGTCTGGCCATGCAGCCTCTGCTTTGGTTTTTTCATAGAACTGGTAGTGGTATCATTCCTCCTAAGGGTGTGGGGAAGGTTTTAGATATTAAGCAGGTATCTTCCTGTCAGCACTAAATTAATTTTAAAGGGGAGATACAAAAATAGCACATCCTTTTGTGTTAGATATCATATGTCCTCTGGAATCATCTTTGCCAAATGCTATTAATGGCTACTCAAGAGATTCATTCTATTATCTTGACTAGCTTATTTCTAAAGTAGTTTGACATTTTATTTGTCTGGCTTATCTGTTGTTGTAGAGAGATATTGGTTTATTACCCTTTAGAAGGCTGAAATGTTAACCAGGAAATATGGGAGCTCCTTTCATTACTTTTTTACTATGAAATACGATCTCTCAGACTGGAGTGTCAGCTCTGCAGTAAAGGAGAATTCTGGCCTTGCGCTCAAGATTTGACTACAAACAGTATCCCAGACCCTCAGTGGGAAGCTACTTCCCACAGAAGATGTGGGAATTCTTCAATCCTACGAAGCAATTTTAAGCCCTGCACACCTTACCTCTCAAATGGGAGATGGAGGTTGAGCTTTTTCTTCCTCTGGCCCTGCCAAGGTCCCAGTGTCTGCAGTCAGGGTAAACAAGCACTGCAGGAAGGGAGCTGGAGTGAAGCTGGGTACCTGCTCCCAGAGCAGACCTAGCTGTGTACAGTAGGACAGATGTAATTTAAAATATTCACTGGTGTTGCTGCTGGATGTGTACTGTTGGCAGTGTGAACTATAATGGTATTGTAATACGTTAACAAAAACCCCTTTTACCTGGAGGAATTAGAGCCATTTCATATGGTCTTCTTTTAAACTGGACTTCTTTCTTCCTCAGCTAATCCAGACACTCTTGACAGCAGCTGAAAGCTCTTAAATTTAATGGCTTTGGGTGATTTTGTGTGGCTTTTCTGGTGTCCAGTCCTCTCTGCTTCACGATTTCCTGATTCCATCTTCATGTGTGCACACTCCATTCGGGAATGCAAGACAAATATTTGATTTTTTTATGATCTTTGGGAGACTCTGTGAATAGGAGGGATTTATTGAGTGGCTAGGAGAAAGCTTGGAGTCTGATAAGCAGGGAAAACTGCTTGAGATGGATTTGAAGTCTTGTGTGTGTGAGAGCACTATTTTACTTTGCATTACCTTTTTGAGTCAGAGAAGATGAAAAGCATCTGGTTAATAGAAGCCTGGATGAAGACGTGCTGCTACACTTGTTTTTGGAATCTGGTAAGTCCTGGGCTTGGCACATAAAAAATCTGTCCTTTCATGAAGGAGCTTTCCTCATATTAGAGAAAACTGTAAGGTAAATGAAACAAGTAAGTACAGCAGGCATGTGTTATTAAGCAAGTTTTGTGTCAGTGGGTGAATACCCACATTTTTAAAAAGAGTCTAAAACTAGAGCCTGCAAAAGTAAATTGCTTTGTCTGAACAATACTTCTAAGAGAGCTTTTGCTTTTTGAGGATAAAATAATAGAAAACTTTAGGCCTTCTTATAGTAAAGATAATTGCACTCTTGCTTATTTTAATTACACTGTTTTGAGTAGGTCACCCACATGCTTAAACTTATGCAAAATTTAGGAGAGCTTGGCAACCTGGCATATGGGCAGATTCAGGGGACTTTCTTTTACAGTGCCTGTGTTGCTCCAGCATTTTAGCATGGAATGCCTGCAGTCAGAGAGAACATCTACTTGTACTTGTTTTTTTAATCTAGATTGGTGTTAGCACTTCTTTTCTGGGTCAACTGATTTCATTACAGACATGTTCTTTGCAGTCAGCTGTCTTGTAGCAGCAGTGATAAAAAGATAAAATCAGGCTTCTGAAAGCAATGGTGACAAGATTGGCTCAGAGTGGGTCAAGAGACTAAAAACAGGAACAACTTCATGTGGTCAGAGATGGTACTGAATATTTGCTTTTTGATTTAGAGTGTATTTAATGGCTACAGAAGAATGACTAAAAGTTACCAACTCAGTTCCTGATTTTTTGAATGTGTGGCTCTGTTTTCCAGGTGTTTAGGATGCTGTATGTCCCTTTGGTACTGAAAAAGTCTGACCTTCGGTGTCATCTCATGAGCAGCAGAGCTCCAAGCACATTTCTAGCAGCTCTTCCCCTCTTCAGCTGCTTAAGTGGTGCACCAGAGCTCCTCTGAAAATTTGAGTAAAGGGCTCTTTTGAAAATATTTGGTTGCAAAGATACAATGTGGAGAGTACTAAAAGGAGCACTTGGGTCTGAGCTGGGTTTGTAGTCACTAATACACGGAGTAGTGTAGCTACAAGCTGGTCTTTAAACTCCTTGGATACCCCTGTAGGGGGATAGAATATAAGAGCATAGAGATACTGCAGAAAGTAATCTTACCCCTAAGGAGTTGCAGCTGGGGGAATTATCAAAGATTAGGAACAGGCCCGACTTTGACAGGGCACAGCTGTAAGCAATGAGAAGAAGAGTGCTATAAAAGAGTGGGGTGGCCCCTTGAGAAGGGAACTGGAGTCAGTGGCTGCTTTGTGAAGAAGAAAGAGTCAGTGCTCTGAGGAGGTGACCATGAGAAACACCAAGAAGGTATGGAACTTTTGTGATAAGGAGATGACAGTGTGGAACCCCTACGATGAGTTGACAACAACCCCCCAGAAAAAAGGTCATAAAGGTGATGCTAGTGGGTATAAAAGATTTGGAAACTGCTAGGATTTCTGACATAATGGTTTTTCCAGCATTGCAAGTGTTACCAAAGGGAGTTTAGTGGGATTGTACGGTACACAGAACGTCTGTTTCAGAAAAAAAATCTCTTACCTCTGCTTTTTACACATCTTGTGTGTCTTCTGTGGTGAATTGTGCCACATTACCAGTGTTACCACTGCTATTTTTTTTTTCTGCTGAACTCCTCACGAATGGATGTGTAGCAAGAGGTGACAGAATGCTTTGGATAAGCATTTGTTTGCCCTCTGGAGCTCTGCCAGTGTAACCTGGGGAAATTACCATAGTGGGAGGTCTTTCCTGGAGTTCAGGAAAAGGGAAGGAAAAAAAGCTCTCTGCTCTGAACAGAGAAATTTGCACAAAGCACTCTATGGTGGAAACAGACCAGGTGGAAAAACAAATAATGCAAGGTGGTTAGCAGTGCAACTAATTCTTCCTTTCTTTACTATGAAGCCCGTCTTCTTTAAAAGAAAATGGCAGTTATTGGCAGTTTGAACTTCTTAGTGGGGTTTAAATTGATTTATAAGCATGAGATGTGATGTTTTCCTTCTGTTATAATAGCAGATAAGCTCTTCTCCCCCTCAGTTTGAGCAGGACTTCACCAGGCACAGAGAAGAGGAAGCGAGATAGTGAGGAGGCAGAACCTCTCTTTTTATTCCTTGGCTGTTGGGTGTAGTCTCACAGTGAGGGATAGGAGCCACATGAAAGCCCTGATCCACTGTCTTTTCAATTCAAAGACTTTCATCTATTTAAAGAGATTTGAAACAAACTTCAATCCTGTCTCCTTCAGTTAAGCCCAGGTCAACTTGGAAAAAAGAGATTGATATTATCCTGGAACACAGCCTCTCTTCTGCTTGCTTGGTGTTGAGTCCACTGTGTTACAGCTTTGAACATTAACTCCTTCCTGGTGTCATGAGAGATCTCCCACTGGTTTCAACCCACAGATTATTTTGGCTGATTGCTGGAGGTGGAAGTGCTGTACTCTATACCCCTGCCTATCTCTATCCCCATTTCTCCTCAATGCAGTGGATATTTTTTCCTTTTCTGGTTTCTTCTTTAAGATCACACAGGTTGTAGTGGAAGTAACCTAAGCAGCCAGTAAAGACTTGAAGTTGAAACAAAATGAACAAAGCTTTAGGGAAAGTGAATTGGATTGGAAAGTTTTCACTGTGTGATCAGCTAAATCCTAAGGTCTGTCTGTTCCTGAACTTTTCCTCAAATAAGCTACTTTAAATTAATTCTATAGGTATAATCTCCTATGAGGACATTTGTTCTGGGGTAAGGGTGTCTATGTAGAAATTCAACTCTTTAAATCACTTGAAAGTATTCTGCAGTAACTGCTTTGTTTAATTTCTAAGCATATCATAACCTACAGCAATTACAGCTGGTATTCTGTACCTCACTGCTTGCCTAAAGTAGCCCAGACTGTGCCCAGTAATAAGTCAAGTTCAGAGTTTTGGCCTTTCATTTTATTTTATTTAAACTAGCAGAAGCAAACAGTCTTCTCGATGCTCCGTCTAAAAACATGTTACCCCAGATTGAAACTGCACAGTGTGTCTGTGTGCTGACTCCACAAACCTCCCACCCTTTGCCACTATCTCTTTCATAACTCTGGAGTTTAAATGTGGAAACATCTCTAAGTCAGACAAGGATATTTGGCTCAGAAAATGAGAGGAGGAGGTCAGTGCATGCCATGAAGTGATACATGAGGGGATGAGATGTGTCTAATGGAAAAGTCTAGAAAAAGGCAAGGTAAGACTACTGAAGGAGAGAAAATTAGAAGTAAAGGGAGTGGAAACAGGGAGAGGCTGTAAGGTTCTGATGAAATGAAAATGAGTAGTTGTTAATATGCAGGAATTGCTCTGTGACTTTGGATAGGCTGGGCTCCCTGCTTCCCTGGCTGTCCTGCCATGCTGTCCCTGTTCACTTCAGCAAGAACTTGGCCTTCATCACTCAGAGGTTGCCATCTGTCACAGTCACCCAGTGGCCTGTGAATTATTTGTGCTTGTCTAGAGGCACGAGCTGAATGTGTGAGCTCTGCTGTCACTCCAGGATTGATGCTCAGCTCAGCTGGAGGCCAAATGGTAGAGTCTCAGCCCCCAAAAAAGCCCCAAAGCAGCTCTCCCCAAGGCTCCCAAAGGAGGAGTGCAGGCCTCAACTGTGCTGTAGCCAAGGCTAAGGGCAGAGTAACAACATTTAAAACTGAAAAAAATATAAATGCTGTTCACCTCTGTGGACCTTACAGTTTCATTATTGTTTGGATGAAGTTCACAAAAATTTGGTGTGATAACTCTGCTATTTCCAGTATGTTTAAAACTATCTGCAAACATGTGAGTTCATCCTCACCTTTCATTCATGCTAAGGGGGAAGTGTGATACATATATTAGACTACAGCACTGACCAAAATAACCCCAGAACTTTGCACCCTGATGGATGTGATGGTCTGTTTCAATGCCACTGTCTTCCTGCAGTGAGTGTTTAGACACAAATACATCCCCAAAATCAACAAAGAGTTACAGTCTGTGAACTGCAGAGGGTTAGATTCAAAACTGGGGAAGTTAGCCTGTCTTCAATAAAGTTTCATTTATTTATGTTTACATTATTTTATCAGCATGATTCCACCGCTCTAGTTTAGAGTGTGACATTGGGAGTAACTGAGTCAGCTTAAGTGAATTGGAATTGGACTCTGCTGTGAGGACACCAGAGCTGGGAGGGAGAGTTAGCTCTCTTAAATCAGCGTACAGTCAGTAAAAATAATTATGTGGAACTACAGCCTTAATAGAGTGCTGCAGTTTTATACCAGCTCCTGATATGGCTGCTAAGTTGTAGCTAAAGTTTAATTTAAACGCCACCCCCTGCTCTTCATGCTGTCTGTCCTAATTATGAAAGCTGCTCTCATCTTATCATGGCCCTAAGAGTTAACAGTATGAGGACACTAAAGGTAGGCTAGGAGTGAGTCATCTACTCCATATCATGAATTTAAACTAGGTATGCCAGTGGAATTATTAAAGAAATTTGGTGTTCTGGAAGTACTTTTCAGAGTCCAAGTGCATGTTACACTCCTATTAATTTAATAATTTAAGCTTGCCTTTTCTGAAAGTGTGTTGATGCTGTTTGTAGGAGTTTTGGAAGATGCAAAGTCTGTTTACAGCCTCAGTCTCATCATGTCTTTCTGTTGTTACAGAGCTGTTAGAAATTTTGTTTGAGGTTAAATCTATGCAATTCTTCCTTATCAACTGAATAATGCTTCTAATGTATTGAGAGCGGGTGGTTTTTTTTGTTAATTTTGCCAAAAACTGTATCTGTTGCTTTATAGTTTAATAGAAACCTTCTGAAGGACTGAAGAGAGCTTCACAGTATTGTTTAAAATTTTCATAATGTGCAGGTGGAACGTACTTGGGTTGTCCTGGCTTTTGGAATTTAGGCAGCCCTTTAGTTAGTATTTCTGGACATGTCTGTGGCACAGATTTAGATTTCTTTGCCATTTTGAATTTCTTTCTTTTTACTTCACCAGGTACTAAATCTAATAAGGGCAGACAAGTCACTATAAAATTGAAGCAGAGACAGGAAATAGGCATTTGTCATATGGATGAATTTCAACAAGCTTGATTTCATATTGCCTTTTGAAAAGCAGCCTGATATGATAAATGACAGCAAATGAAATTCTGTTTAACAGTTACTGACCTCTTTTTTTTTTGGTAGTATTCCTGCAGATGTTGCAGTATTCAAGCCTAAATATAGAAAATAGGCTGCAAGGATGTTATGAAGCTTTCCATAGGTATAAAGAGTGTTCTCCAAAGTGCTTTGAGTAATAGTCTTGCTAAGTATGAATAATTTTGCTATTGTCTAGTTCTTACAAATGTGAAGGAATAGGAAAATGGAGATTCTCCTGACAGATGTTAGCCATGCCCCTTGATGTACATCTGGGAAGCCCTTGGACTTAACTTGCAATATCCTCACATGCATTAACATGCACTGGTTGATCAGTGCTTCTCTGCCCCTTGCCTTGGCAAACACCTGACTGATAATGTTAATTGTCTGATCACAATGGGAAATCTCTTTCATTTTAGAAGTATTTATTGCCAAGGTCAACATGAGCTGACATGCCAGCCAAGCCCGAGGAGGGCAGTAGATCTTGGGAATGACAGAAGAGGATGGCCAGATTCTTTATCAGGGAGTCTTTAATTTCAGATATCCCTGCTAATAAGCATCTCTTGGCATGGGAGAGCTCTCTTACAGTGTCTGGGTTACAGAGGATAAAGCATGTATAGGAGGGTATAGTTTTTCTCCTCTTACCTAATGCATGTGGGCAAAGAAATCAGCAAAGCCCATGGAGCTGCCACCTCCTGCTGAACCGCCTCCTTTAAAATCTTGGGGGCACATCATGAGATGCACATTAGCAGAAATACATTTAGTTGTACAAGGACACAGAAAAAACATGCTCATGAAGACCAGTCCTTCTGAACAGAGCCAAGTCCAAGCATTCTCTCTGTCTCCTTGTTCTGTGGGAAATCTGTGACAGCGCTAATTGCAACAAAAGCAAATTTTTAACCAATTTGATATCACATCTAGAAAAAATGTCAAGTTACTTTACAGTCTTACTTGTAGTCAAGCAAACATTGAGCAGAAATTTGTAGAAGACATCTTATTCTCTTCATAATGTATTTGTATTTATCATGTGTATATACACTGATCTCTATTCCTGTAGAAATGCAGACTGTGGAAACACAATGTTTGTTTTTAGAATCCTTGAGTGCAGTGGTCCTTCATACCCCTAATAGTTTCTGGATGTATTATTTCTTTTTTATTTTTTTCCATTCTCTTTTGTGCCTCTAAGAAAGAGGAGCAAAGGCCAACTTTGGCAGCAGCCGCTTTCCTTTTGAGAACCTCTGTTCTTTGCTGTGTCAGATGGTGTTAGATGGTGTTAGAGAATAGTTTCTAAACCAGATTAATTGAGTTCAAACAAAGTTTCCAAGCTTTGCAGAAGCTGTCAATTTGCGTTTTTATTTTTATTTCCTTTTTTGACACAATCTAGTGTCAAAAAGAGTTCAAAATCCAATATGACAGCATGATGAGAAGGTGTTGTGCCTTCTTTCCAATTTAGAAGAATTGCCTTCCAAGTGAGAAGATCTCCAGCATCTCCTAGTGCTGTGAAGAATGCAGCAAGTACAAAGATGCTCTGCAATAAATTTCTCCAGGAGGGCTGGTGAAGCTTGAATTTGGACATGGCTGAGCCAGTTGAGACCCTCCCCAATATGAAATACCTCATAAGCTGCAACTTTGAGGAGCAAGTATTCTGCTGTTGTATCTAATTTGCTGACAAGAAAACTATGTTTGCAGATTTTTTATGACTTCTTGCATTAGGTTTCCTTGCAAATCCTTGTCTCCTATCCAGTATTAGCTTCCTCTTGGGAAAGCCCTGAGAATGAAAGGAAATAGAATTCCAGATAATATATTCTGGCTGATTAATTCTCTATCTTGGACAGAGTTGCAGAGCTGCTGTATTCTGTTACAGTATTTATTCCTACCTGTTGTTTGGAGTGGCGTTTGCTTCCCTCCCAGGGTGAATCTCCTGTTCATCCCTGTCCACCTACAGTTGTTGGTGTGATGAGCCATTTGGGCATAGTCAGGTTCCCTGAAGCAGTAAATGAATAGCTTCCTACAGGTTTTGTCAGTCTCTTGAGTACCCTTCACAAACTAACTGCTCACTTAAGGTAGTGTTGCTCAGTCTGTAGACAATTTGAAATTCCTTTGGCTTCATATCTGGGTTTCAGTGAAGCTGTGTGTGCAATATCTTAACTTTAAACTGTTGTTTAAACTTGTACTTCCCTAACAGGGCACTGAACTAGGTACTTAACTTTATGAATGTGCTTGTAGGCTTGAATGCCTACAAAGTACCAGCAGGTGCCAGCTCTTGCATTTGCCCTGCTCAGTATTGTGGATGGTGCAGAACCTGCTGTGAAAATCTTAAATCTTTGGCTTGCCAACAGAAATGTCATGCAGTTAACTCACTGCCTGGTCTCTGCTATGCTTCATCTACTTTTCAGATTTCATTTGAGATTTGGTAATACCAGGTCTGCAAGTGGCAATGACAGCCCCAGGTGTTTGTAGGCATGTGGCCAGAAGTGTGTGTTTAAATGCATGGATGTCTGTGTGCACACTGAATGCTTATGCAATTCCATTGCATTCTGAGTGACCACCATCACTGCCAGTGGGCTGCCAGGGTTTTATCTCATTGCTTTGACTCTCAAGGTGCCCTAAGTGAAGAAGGAATGACAGCACTTCGGCTGGGAAGGCACACATTCTAGAGATTGCTCAGGAGGGAAGCGCTTGACTTGGCAAGTTCAATTTTGAAAGCAATTTTTTCCAGGGTACTGAAAGATAACAGGGGAGGAATCCTGCCCAGGGAACAAGACACAAAATTTACCAACTGTCAGACAAGTGGTATTGACTTTGAACAAAATGAACACCACACTCTCTGAGGCTTGAGGTGTCAGTGAAGCCCAAAAATCATATACACATATTTGAATGATGCAGACGAGTAGCCTTTGTATGGCAAGGTTGCTTTTATCTCCTAATGTAAAATAATAGCATCTATAAAGGTGACTTTGCTACAGGGAGGACTTCCATGCAATCTAGATGTTGAAACAAATATCTTGAAGATGTGTAGAATAATGAATTTTAATTGATTGCAGTCCTCATTCCATGGGAAAACTTCTTTCTATATTTTATAGCATGTTTCACTTCAAATACTGATCCAGTTTGAAGGGGTTTCCAATAAAATAAAAAGTGATGAGTGTTGAGAAAGATATAATGAGTAATAGATAAGCTATTCTGTCTTTTAGCCTTCATGTAGTGCTTTGAGGATTAGAATTAAAAACCACAAATTCGGAAAGGTTTATTAAGTTGTTGAGCTAGAACAGGCAGAAATGGTGGTCAAAGTTTACAAACATGATATCAGGGGGATCTTTTATTATTTTGTTTTAGAAGCCTCAGGTGTCCTGCTGCTGTGTTAGATCTGTGTCAGTTTGATTAAGCTGACAGGTTTATACTTCCCAGCTTGGAAGCTGGGTCTGTGCTGTTTGTGCCAGTTAGAGGATTGTGCAGGAGCTGCCAGGCAGGTGCTTTGCGGGGCCACGAGAGGTGAGAGCTGCAGGGGACAGCACACTGCAGGTAAGGAAAGCTGCAGAATGGTCCCTTTCTCTCTCTGCCCCCTCTGTCCATGGGACCTGTTGCTCTCACTTTGGCCCAGTGATGCTGCTCCCAGCATGTGCCAGGCCTGGGAGTGAACATTATTTATTGTGTTAAGTCAAACCATGAGCTGAAGCTGAGTGAACAGTCACAATCTGCCTAAAGAAATTGATGTAAGTGTGGTAATTCTGCCTGTGATGTTCCTTGAAGATCAGATTTCTCCAACAAAATGAGAGGTTTACCTACAAACCCCCAGATTTGTCACTGCCTAGCTCCACCAAGGACAGTGACATTGGTGTTTCCTGGGGATATCCCCACGTGTAGGAGAGCAATGGAACCTGGAAGGGGCTGTAGTCAGGTGGGGGTTGGCCTCTTTTCCAGGCAACCAGTGACCAGATGAGAGGGAATGGCCTCAAGCTGTGCCAGGGCAGCTTCAGGTGGGACATCAGGGAGGATTTACTCACTGAGGGGGTGGCCAGGTGTGGGCATGGGCTCCCCAGGGAGGTGATGGAGTCACCATTCCTGTAGGTGCTCAAGGAATGGCTGGAGGCAATGCCACAGTGCTGTGGTTTAGTTGACATAGAACCATAGAGTATTCAACCTAGAAACATAGAATGTTGTGGAATTGAGATAGACTTTAAAGATCATCTGGTCCCAACCCCCTGTCATGGACAGGAACATGTCCCTCTAGATTGAGTTGCTCAAGGCCTTTTCCAGCCTGGCTTTGAAGACTTCCAGGGCTGGGGCATCTATAAGCTCCCTAATCAACCTGGTCCAGTGTCTCACCACCCTCATGGCAAAAAAAATTCTTCTAATACCTAACCTAAATTTTCTCTTTCAATTTCAAAATTATTTTGTAATTACTCCTTGTCCTGTTACCACAGTTCCTGCTGAAGTGTCTCTCTCTGCCTGTTATTAGGGACAGGTTGCATTTGATGATCTTGGAGGTTTTTTTCGATCTTAATGATTCTATCTTTCATGATTTTATATTACAATAAAGCTTTAAAAATTACAAATAATGCTTTAAAAATTACATTTTACAAGGTTAGGTTTTAATTACAAAGTCAAAACAAAGCTGACAAATCCAAGGGGAAAAAAATGCATTGTTCAGTGGAAATTTAGATTATACTTTGATTTTGATACATTCCTCTGTTTCCAGCAGGAAAAATCCTCCCACTCACTATGGAGGAAGGTGATTTTCAAGCCTTGTCTTGCAAGTTGGAAGTTTAAATGCAGCATCACTGTGGGTGCAGGTGGCACTGAGAAAGTGAAATGACATAAAATATGCATATAAAAGACCCTTTGTGAAGTAGAACTAGGTAAAAAGTGAGACTCTAATCCTGTATGCTGCCACTTAGATCTTCCTTCTGATAGGGATTGCACCCTAGCAAATTCAGTGTTGAGATCAGATTATGATCTATGGGATTTAATTTGTTTTACTATTTCAATCTACAAAAAGGGCAGGAGGGAAAACCTGGGGGTCTACAGACCTGTTAGTCTAACCTTCTTCTGGAAGAAAAGTTAGTTACTTAGTTAGGGTTAGTTAGTCTAGGGAGAAAATTATACTGGGTGGTATTGAAAGGCACTTAAAGAATAATGCAGTCATCAGGTACAGTGAACATGGTTTCACAAGGAAAAGTCCTGTTTAAGTCATTTGATCTCTTTGTATGGTAAGGTCACGTGCCTAATGGATGAAGCAAAGGCAGGGGCTGTGTAATTTTTCTGGATTTTAGTAAGACATTTGATACTGATTCCTTCCCAGGATCCTTCTGGACAAGCTGACCAGCTGTGGGATGAGGGGTTTGTGTTGTGCTGGGTGAAGAACTGGCTGAAGGGCAGAGCTCAGGGAGTTGTAGTGAATGGGGCTTCACCTGGCTGGCAGCCATTCAGCAGCATTCCTCAGGGTTCTGCTCTAGGCTTGTTCAGTTTATTTATTCTGATCTGAATGCAGGATTTGACTGTACCATTAGCAAATTCACTGGCAGTACCGCAGTGGGAGGTGCTGTTAGCTCTCTGGAGGGACAGGAGGCCTTGCAAGAGGGATACACATAGATTGGAGCATTGGACTGCCATTAAGGGGATGAAATTTGGCAAGTTGAAGTTTAGCTGAGTGCTGCACCTGGGATTGAGGAATGCTGGACACAAATACAAATTGGGAGAGGAGTGGTGGGAGAGCAGCAGGGATCTGGGGGTGCTGGTTGGCAGCAGCTCAGCAGAAGTCAGCAGTGTGCCCTGACAGCCCAGAGGTCAAATTCCATCCTGAGGTGCATCAAACACAGCAAACTCAGCCCATCAAAAAGGGTGATCATCCCTCTATGTTCAGTGTTGGGGCTGCCTCACCCTGAGTACAGCATGCAGTTCTGGGCCCCTCAGTTTAAGAAGCATCGAGATGATACATAACCTGGTAAAAGGGCTGGAAGGAATGTTCTGTGAGGAGCAGCTGAGGACTTGGTGTTTTTCTCTAGTTTGGAGAAAAGGAGGCTGGAGAGGCAGCCCCGTTGCTCTCTGCAGCTTCCTGAGAAGGGGAAGTGGAGAGGGAGGTGCTGATCCCTTCTCCCTCGTATCCAGTGACAGGATGCATGGCAGTAGTTCAAAGCTACACCAGAGGAGGCCTAGACTGGACATTTCTTTACTGGGAGGATGGTCAAACTGCAGCAGGCTTCTAGAAAAGAGGTCAGTGCCCCACAACTGCCAGTGTGTAGCAGGTGTTTGGACAATGCCTTTAGCAGCATGCTTTGACTTGGTCAGCCCTGAGCTGGTCAGGCCCTTGGATGGGATGGTTGCTGTAGCTCCTTTCCAACTCAGCTAGTCTGTTCTATATCCTTTGGATGTTTCTCTCTGCTCTTACAGGCAGTATCAGAAGCAGGTAAATCTGAGAGGTGCTTGTTTCTCAGTGCTGACAAGAACACTGGGAATAGAGTGGGAAAGCATGGGCTGGACATCAGAAATTAGATGACAGGTGACTCACCCTGCTTGGGTTTTGAAACTGTTAAGATGATCAGAAATGGGGAGATACATGTGGCTTTGGATTGGACTTTTGCTTGTGGACCACAAAGTCTTTTCTTTTTTTGTTAAATGGATGTGGTTAGTATGTGACAACTGTGACATTGTTTTGTGAAATATAGCCTTTAGACTTCTTTCTGAAGGGATTAAAAAAAAAAAGTCTTGATTTATGGGGAAAAAAGTTTTAAGCTGTAGGTTACACTAGGAATGAAAATGTCAGGCTCTGTGTGTGTAATACATAACACTGTGCTGTGTTTTCACTATATTTAATTGTTATGGGAAAATACCAGGACTTTGGCTCTTCTGATTGCTCATTTTGAATGCAGCTTTTCTCGAGGTAGAGACAGTTTCCTATTCCTAAGGAGCAAAGTGCAGCCATCTGAACAATTGCAACCTTTGGCCTTCCTCCACAGAAGTCAGCAGGATTTGGTCATCTCTTAGGGGAGAATGATAAAACCTTTAGAACATGTAAAAAAAGGGCATTTTCAGCAGAAACTTTTTTTTTTTTTTTTTTGCATCAGCTATCCTGAGCTATCTGCTGGAAAGCTCTTGTTTGTAAGGGATGTCTTTAATTTTCATCCAAAATATATTTATGTCCTACCCAAATATTTTGTCCTTCTGCTTTTACTTTTGAAAAAAAAATCATAAGATTGAAAGCTTTGAACACAGAGACAACTGCAAGAATATTTTACTGAGGAAGGATAACTGTGATACTCCTAAGTGACTTGCATGGATGACTTTTGCAGAACATATCTTCACTCTTCAGCCCCTTCTTACATTGTGGCTGAGGGAAATACTGCTGAATAGCTTTATTCTTTTTTTGCCCATTGTCTTGCTTTTAGCTGCAATGGTTACTTTTCCTCATGGCACCTGGCACAGTGCTGTGTTTTGGGTTTAGTATGAGAAGAATGGTGACAGCAACAACTAAAATATCAGTGTTATGTAGTGCTTACTCTAAATTAAGGACTTTTCAGTTTCCCCCACTCTGCCAGTGAGGAGGTGCACAAGAAACTGGGAAGGAGCATGGCCAGGACAGCTGATCCAAACTGGCCAGAGGGATGTTCCATACCACAGGGTGTCAGGCTCAGGATACAGACTGGGGGGAGCTGGCCTGGAGCCAGTGAACACTGCTGAGGGATGGGCTGGGCATCAGTCAGTGGGGGGATGATGTGCTGTGCATCACTTGTGTTTTATGGGGCTTTTAATTCCTCTTCTTTTCTCTCCATTACAATTATTATTATTGCTATTATTATTGGCATTAGTATGATTATAATATTTTGCTTTGTTTCAGTGATGGAAATGTTCTTCTCTCAACTCAGAGGTTTTATTTATTTAATATTTTAGCTTCTCTTCCCAATTCCATCTGGGTAGTGGGGGTGGGTGGGTGTGACAGGCAGCTGTGGGGTACATGGTTGCCAGCTGGGGTTAAACCATGGCACCTGTGCATTGACAGATGATGAACAACCCAAAATTTGTTTTCCTGGGAAGAAGTCTCCCTGTTCTTCAGCAAGGACTGAGGGGGCTTATGTGAATCATGTCATTACAAGAACTTGCATTAGGCTAATAGAAGATCATGGAATTGGCTTAACACTTCAGCAGTTTTATTACTGGAATTGCAGAGCTGAATGCTCAACAGAGGGATGAGATCATCCTGGTCTTGCATTCTGCCTCAGCATCCACTCAGAGATGGCAGAGCATTGTCAAGAGCAGGGGAAACTGCAAATGGATGTGCCAGAATATCATCATAGCCAAAACATGGTGCCTGTGTAGGAACAGGCAAATTACAAAAATACCACCAGTAAGTAATAGTGGAGTGATTTTTTGGAGTCACTTCTGACTTTCCTCTGCTGACCTCATGGAAGTTAAACCCATTATTGGGTGGCAAGTTCCATCCAGCTGATTACTAACATTGCTGCTTTAATTTGTGGCATTCCCTGGTAGTCTTACATGGCTCTATAACTGCAGTAGGATGTCTGGTCCAGCTGTTCAATATTTTTGTATTAGCTAGTGTACACAGTGTTACCCTTAATCTGATTCATTCAGTTTTCTGTTTTTAATTTTGGTGTGAAACCACTGAAACACAGGTTCAGTTCTGCTTGTTTGTTAAACCTGGTTGTGACACAGGAGCTGAGTTCTAATGAGCAACTTGGCTGAGATAATTTGCAGGCACCTTTCACAGGAGTAAAATATTGGTTGGAAAGAAAATTTCAGTCTCAGGCTGCCATGGGTCAGTCATTGTAAAGACAGTTTAAAAATAATGAAAATATTCTCACTGGAAAAAAGTTTTGAATGAGGTATATGAATTATAAATGTTAGTGATGGATTTCCAAAGTCACAATTAGATTTATGAAGATAGTTCAGTATGTAAAGGTGCAGGTAGATGTTTTATGGAAA
The DNA here is from genome assembly GCF_028018845.1 of Melospiza georgiana. NCBI lineage: Eukaryota > Metazoa > Chordata > Aves > Passeriformes > Passerellidae > Melospiza > Melospiza georgiana. The sequence goes on from NC_080435.1 coordinate 13,482,669, forward strand.
TAACAAACTTAAATGTCATTGAGGGCTTCAAAGATGAGATTTTTTTTTTTTGAGCTATTTTGGCACTTTGCCTGAATCTTTTAATGAGACCCAGCTTGCTAAGGGAAAAGGAAAGAAGCACTTTGGAAAGTTGAACTCTGCAAAGTGTTTGAAACTGTTCTTGAAGAATGGAGAGATCTCTTACTGCTGTACTTGTTTCTAAAAATTGTACATTTAAGGCACTTCTGTAAAAGGCAAAGGGACAGTTGTATCCTGTTAGAATTGCAGGAGCAGGTTTAAGACCAGTGGGAAAACTTGCTTTGAGATAGTGATAAGATCGGCCAAGCTGGGAAATAGATGAGATTTCTTTATTCCTTTGCCTAAAACAAATGTTTGGATTTATTATCATTTTATTGATTAAGCTGAAAGATTGGAGACTTTTCCCTTTTGTAATTTCAACTCAAACTATGCAGTGCAGCCTCTGAATAGGAAGTAGAATAACAGAAAAGAGATTTTAAAATAATTGCCAGATAGCTCTATATGCGCACTAAAACCAGAAATAAAGGAGATTTTATAGTTTCACAGTAGCATCAAGCAATGAAAATCAATACATGTGAACCAGGTTTATAGTATTAAAACCCATCAGCTCATGGTTGGAAGTAAAACAGGTGCAATGTTCACAGTAAGGAAAGCAGATGGAAAAAAATGAGTGGATTAATGGGAATATTTTAAATATTTGTGTGTGTCCATGATCCTTTGTCACAAGAGAGAATCCATTAAATTAAGCCTAATATGTTCACCAAAGTCCAATTATGTATGTTACACAGTGGGAATGTGTGCTAGATTGACCCTGGCCAGCAGCTGAACCCCCACTGGCAATTGCTCACTGCCTGCAGCCCCCCTCCAGTGGGATGGGGGATTGAATTGGGAGGGCAAAAGAGAGAAAAGATTATTTTGAGTGAAGCAAAGCTTTGGGTGCGAGCAGAGACTCCAGGAGCTCCTTCCCATCAGTGGGCAGATATTTACTCTCTCCCTGTAGGCAGGCAGAATGCTTGCTTGGGAAGGCAAATGCTGTCACGGCAAACAGCTCTCCTTCTTCCCCCATTCCTGAGCTTTTATTGCTGACCACAACAGCACCGTGGGCTGTGGGATATCCCTTGGTCACTTGGGGTCATCTCTCCTGGCTGTGTCCCCTCCTGACTTTCTGCCAGTGCTCAGGGTGAATGTTGCCATTCAGGAGTGATTTTGCCTGGTTTTCCTCCACTGTTGATGCTGCTGGAATTGCTGTGCCTAGTGGCGACTAGAAGAAGGTGCTGCTGGTGACTGCAAGTGCTGGAAGTTTCTGCAGCACCTTGGCATTTTTCACTTGGCCATTTTGCCAGAATTCACCATTTTCTTGAATCAACTGCATTCCATAATAAGTCCATCAAGACATATATCTCTCTGGTCACAAGTTGGAGTTGTGTTGCCATTTTCCACTGCTGGAGAGGCTTGTTTTTTGTTGCTAATTTATTTTTACTGACTGAAGTTCTGGAGTTTTGTTAGAAATCAGTTCCCAGGGTGAACTTTGCTTGCATGGAATGGCATCTTCATCTCTTCAGCTGTGACCAAGGCTCTCTGTCTGACTTTCAGTTGAACTCATTTCAATTGCACTTAAGGGTTCTAAATCCTCATCTTCTTTGTTGCCTTCATTTGGACATGATGAATTCCACATATGTGTGAATCTCGTGTTTTGGAATAGCATAATTTTTGGAGTTGCAAAGTTGCTTTGTCTTTCCAGTGGTGGTTGCTGCTTAAACCAGAGCTGGACACTCAGCGGGCTGGGTGGTTTTGTTTCCAATGCCCAGGCCGTGGTTTCAGCCAAAGTGCATAAATTTGGGCTTTTGAATCAGTTTTGCAGATGTGCAGGAGGCGGACCGGTGAGTTACATGTTGACATTGCATTTAATTGAGGCACTTGCTAATTTTTCCCAGCCCTAATGGTTGCTTTGGTTCTAAGTCTTTATATTTTTTTTTTAAATTTGAAATTAGTGACTCTGTTATATATCTCTCTTTTAACTTGAGTGGACATCTATGTCTACCTTTAGTTTATTTCTTCCTGAAAATTCTTATTTTAGAATGATAAAAGCATATAATAAGGAGTGATTATTTGTAACTGGTACAGAGTATCTCTGAGACTACCACAAATATGGAGATCTTGAGAGTTGAGAACTATTTTATACTATAAACCTACTAATATCTTATCCCTGCCCACACTTTTAATGGAGGCAATCTGTTTTTAAAGTTTTAGAGATGTGTTTAAAGTTGCTATTTCAGTCTACATTTTCATATTTTCCTTTGCCTGAAGCAGCTGATATCCCCTGAATCCTGAACAGGCTATTTGTGTGTGAAGAAGCATTATGGCTCTGCCTGTGTAAACAGAATTTGAGTTGCTTCTGAATGCCCAAGCAGTGCCAGAGTTAGGTAAATAAACTAAGTACATTAATTGCTCCTACATCCCTTGAGTGCTTCCACTTTGTAGGTTTTACAGTAATGTTAATGTATTGTAATCCATTATTATTTGCAAAATTAAAATTTTCTTTCTTTGCCTGCATCTGCCACTGTTAATTCAGAAGCTCTAATAAATGCATTAAAAGAGGGAAGTAATAAGCAAAAGAAAGCCCCTCTGGGAATGTATAATTTTACTCTTTATGCTGTGTTGGAAGAAAATAAGCAGTGTAAACATGCAAAGTTAGCACACTGCTAAAGTGAGACTACAAAGGAAAGTTGTAAACCCTTCTGTGGCTGTTGCACTTGCATTTGTTATAAAAATAGGATGAGACTCAGTAAGAGCAGTGATGTGCTGAAAGCAGGTGTCAGACTTGCATGGAAGGATGGGCCTGTAGAGATAGAAGCTGTGAGCAGTGCCATGCATTGGGATGGGAAGCTACCCATTGGGGCACTCTGGATCTGTCATTTTGTCAGGGAAAACAAACCATCAGAAAGCTGGGATTCATAAAGGAAAGAGGGAAAATCACAGAAGGCCCTGTATGTGGACGCAGCGTATCAGTAAGAATAAAGGTGGCTGAATGGGGAGATGGAGCTTGGCAGAGTGAACTGTTTTGATTTGAAAACAATTGCCTTACTGCCTTTTGGGAGCTTGCTGATACTGAACATGCATTTCTCCTATTAATTTGAAGTGCCAGAGGGCAGCAGGAGATGTCAGATGTGGATGTTTTGTTTAGCCATTGTATGTCTTCAAAAGTGAGCATGAGAGAGCCCATGCTCAGCCCAGGCTGAGCAGCTGGGATAAGTCAGAGATTCAGGCAGACTAAAGGAAGAAATTAGGATTGGAGCAAGATGGTGGAAAAGAAAGTGAACAGGGAGTGGATGTTTTGGGAAGCCCTTAAATTGGAAGGGTTATTTGCAAGGCTGGGCTCAGGCAGAAATAGGAAAGGCTGAGCAGCATGGAGAAGAATAAACATTTATGTGTGGCAGAAGAAGCAAATTGTTTCCAGAAGGAATGAAGCACTTGTGCTGTATCCTGCAGGGGCTCCCATGGAGCTTCAGGGGAGATGCTGGGCTCAGCACCTCCCTGCAGGTGCCACACCTGGGGGCTGTGACCTCCTCCTCAGCCTGGCTTGCAGCAGGCAGGGCTCACAGGGGTTCTGCTGTCCCCTCTGCCCGGGGAGCAGCTGCAGGAGCACTTGCAGGCAGCAGTGCCAAGGCACAGGCTCTGCAGGGCAGCTCAATAGCAACCCTGGGGATAGGAAGTGAGCCTTTCCCAGCGGGTAGGATGTGACAAATGCCCTGTTGTTTCAATGAGATAATCTTCTCCCATTAGTCTAATCACTGTAATTAGTCAAGCTGTCCTCCCTGGTGATGTCCCCTGGGATGTGTATTTCGAAATTTCCCTCCTGTTAGTGCCTGGAGGGTGCTGGATTTGGGAGTGAAGAAGAGCAGCACTGTTGTTATCCAACCCAATAAGAGACATCTGAGCCAAAGGGGCAGTTTCAGAGTATGACTTTGAATAATCACAGAAAAGGGATGTCATGTGATGATTTTTGGCAAAAATGTGGGTGAATGTTAGGAAAGGAACAAGCTTAGTGTGCTGAATGGGATGTGTGTATTTGTACAGGGGCAAGGAAGCCTCTGTTGGGATATTTGTCTCGTGGTTTCTACCCTAAGCATACATTCTGGTGGAATACTGTCAGTCTACTGCTGTTAGGGTACTTCCAATCCAGAAACAGGCATGTTCAGTAATATAGTTTTTATGCAGGCATAAAGCAATTGCAGTAAAATAAAGGAGGTTCTTTGATTTCATGAGGCTTAAAAATGTGTATGGTCCACAAGGCCACACAAATCCCTCTTGATTTTCTAATGTGCAGCAGCATTGGGATTTGCAGAATAAATGGAGCTAATCATTTCTAGGAGCTGGTCTGATCCATTGCTTGAGAAGCTGAGAGCTCAGGCTTGTTCCCTTGAGTCATTTGTAACTCCTTTCTTCTGTCTTAAAATGTTAATATGCAGAGCTGTGGAACTTCATGGCTTTTGTAAAGCTTTGAGAATTGCTGCAGTGAAAGATTGTCCTCCATAAAGTATACAGTGTTATTCCTAGACTCCTGTGGGGTAGAGTACCCTCCTTTTGTGTGTATTGGACTGAAGGGCTGAATAGCAATAGTTGAGGCTTTGAATATTTGCAATGAATTATGGAAGAAGAATGGAAAAATAGATAACTTTCCATTAATGTAGGTAAGAAACAGATATGCATATAAGTGAACATAAATGTGTATTTTCCAGGCTTTCAGGGAATATAAAATTAGCTATTAAAGTAGAACAAAACAGCTTTAGCATTTAGTAGAGCTTCTGCGTAGGAATAGGATAAATATCAGACTGTAAGTAACTGCAAAGCCCCCCCAAAAAGCAGGGCTATAGAAATACACACGTGCCTTTCCACTCATGCCCCACGTTCATTAAAAAGCCAAATGCTGTGAATCTGCTATCAGCAACATCTGTTTCCTGAGTTCTGTTTAGGAGATGCTGATCTACATTTAGTTATGCTATTGTCTCACATCCAGAAACATCACATTTTGGCTCCTTTGAAGAGTGTACCAGCAATGCTTCTTGTTCCAGAGAGGTGCCTCATCATTCTGTAGCTTCTCTGCCCCTCCCACTGGCTTGTACATAATGATACAAAATGTTTCTTCCAAGTTCAACAACTACGCTGGTTTATGTGCAACTGAAAATTTTAGTGGGCAGAGGAAGTGCTTTTAAACTGAAGCTCTGATTTTTAAAAGCAGCTGCAAAAATGTCTCCCAATGATTTCTTAGTTTAGTCAGGAAAAAAGAAATATATTCTCATCCTTTTAGTGTGTTATAAAAGTTTATACTAACATAATTCTAATGCAATCAGTAACAATGCAGAGCTGTAAAATAAGTATAACACGATGGAAACAACCATAATGGTCTTACTTACCAACTCAGAGCTAAACTTTCAGTGTGAGCATGAAGTTTGGTATTTTTGGTCCATCAATAACAGTATTTTGTATTTAAAACTTTTAACATTAGAGTACCATAAAATCCCTGTGACTCCTTTGCATATCATTAGCATTGTGGAGAGCTACTGCTGGTGTCTGGCTGATGGATTAGACACTTTCAGATCATCATTACATCTCTGCCGTCGCTGGTGCTCTGTATCTGTGAGAGTAATTCTGGCAATAAGCATTAAGTGATATCATCGCTCTTCCAGATAGTCTCTGGAGAAGCCACGCAGTGATCTCATGTCTAAGCAGTCCTTTAATCCCAGATGTATCTTTTAATGTCCTGATTTACATGTGTTTCTGCAGTAGTGTGAGGAATCACATTCTACACCAAAGCTAAATGGGGTTTTTTCTCGGGCTGTCAATTTTTCAAATTCGGCAGTAGAAGTCCATACTTTTCAAGAAAAATTGCATTTTTTAGATTAAAGTCTGTGTAACCACATACATATCATACACAAGTATGTTAGAATTAGCTTTTGTAATTTGGCTGGTTTTCTCATACCTATGTCCCAGCCGGCTTAGATGAGATTGTCAGGAAGGTTTCTTGGATTGAGTTTTGTTGTGATTTGTTTACTTGCTTGTTTATTAGAACTTTTCTATGCCAGTAGCAGCCTTAATTCAGTTGCATTTCAATTGCCAGAAACACTTTTCTTGGAGTAATTGACTTTTTTCAACTCAGCACACTAATATAAATTATACCAACAAAAGACAATGTCATTGCTATAGGCTGTGCCTACGATAGCATTGACTGCTTCAGTTGTGCCAAGATGGGTTGTACTTGCATAATGATACCAGCAAACCATTTCTGAAGCAGACCTTGCCTGAGGCACATGCTTAACTTTACATAATGCAAATAATTCCACTGATTTCTGAAATTATTTATAAGACAAAATCTTGGCCCCCTCATTCCACAGACTTCAGTGGAGCTAAAAGCCACCCACAGGGCATAAAACATTTTCAAATTCTGGACTAGAGCTGATAGAATCCCTGGGGCTGCAACAGAATTGATCTTTTGATATTGAAGAAGAGGTGAGAGTTGTGGATAAACCGTGGAAAACTTAAGAACTGTAGATGTAACTTATTATTCATTTGAAAGAGAGAAGGGAATGAGCAGAGGCTTGCATAAAAGTAATAACATTGCCAAAGGGATGGTCTAGGAAAATGGCCTTTAAAGCAGTATTTTGGATAAATAACTGTGGAACAAGATTGAATCTGTCAAGAGAGTTTTATCTCTGCAGATGACAGGATGCTATGGATGGCCTATTAGCGACACTATGAGGAAACCATCTGCCAGGCTAAGGTAGAGCTTAGATACAGCATTCAAAAATCAAGAGCAAGCTCCAAGATGGAGATGAAATTCAAGTTATGGGCTGATGCAATAAGAAGATTGTTATTGTTCAGAAGTCATAAGGAAAGGAGATAATGGGCAGGAGAGTCTTTGGAAGAAAATTAAGATATCTGCTTTAGTAATGATGAGTTTGTGGTAATTGCTAAACACACACATAAAAATATGAGAAAAGAAGCTGAGATTTCCATTTGAACAGACGGTGTGGTGTTTTGGAAGTCATCAGGCAAGCTGAAATTGTGTTTGCAAATGAGAAGAAATGTGGAAGGGAAAGAGAAGGAACAGAAAGGACAGAGGCTAGTGAAACAACAAAAGGAAACTGAGGTGTGAAGCACAAGGAGAGTCCAGCAGAAGACACACTGAGGTAGCACTGAGGGAACCAGGAGGAGGATGCAGAGAATGCTATCTCTGAAGACGTGGAAAGAAGCAAAACAGCAGGAGCCTGAGCAAAACTACTGAAGTGCCTAAGTGGCTGTGGAGTTACTGTTAAAAGTATTTCCCATTGACTGTAAGAGCATAAAGCAGATGTTTATAGACTGGCTTTTTTGGAAATGAATTCTAAATTATTACTGTGGTCATCTCAGAGTGGCTGATGTGTTTTGGCATGGGTTTTTCAACATGGGAGGGACCAAAGCAGATTTGAAGTTTGTTTGTATTGTGAAGGGAAGGGTACAAGGAGAGAAAGTTGCAAGGGAGATCTGAGATCAAGGAGATCTCCTTCATAAACTGAGTTGGTTACAGCAGGAGACCTTTTTCGTGCAATCATCAATGAATGATCCCTTGAGCAAGAAAATTAATGACCTGAACTGTGACTGAGACAGTCACATTGGACCAGTCATGTAACTCTGTGGCCTACAATGTACATTTAAGAATTTGTCCCTTTAAGTTTGACTACTTTTTGTGATTTGTTTGAGTCAATGTATGTCCAACTCTGGGTGCATTTGGAAATGTTTATTCTGCTATTTGGAAGGCATGATGGACATGTACATGTAACCCTGAGAGCTAAAGCAGGGTGAGAGCAGTGTCTTCCTGATGTCATGCATCAAATATTGCATGGGACGGACTGAGCTGCTGCAAATGCCTCATGAAGCTCTTAACCATGCAGGAATTATTCCATGCTTTTCTGGCATGAGGCATGTGTTCGTGCCTTAGCTGAGAATGCCTGTCCTGTGCCCCAGGAGACACAGGGCCCTGGTTTTCCTCAGCCAGTCTTGCACTCCCTTCTGCGCTGTCACTGGTACAAGTTAGTTAACTTATTTTGCTGCTATGGTCCTTCTTTTAAAAGTACTTTTTGAATAGATTTAACTAAGATTTTCATCACCTCTTAATACAGTCAGCTGGCTGTGTTCAGATGGGCCAGCTGAGGTATTGCATTGATACAGACAGGGACAGAGGCTTGCTGAATGATGGTATAATGTGAGTGGATTCAGCTAATTAGCACCTGTGTTTCTGTTCCTTTTTGCTTTGTCCAAGTGAATGCTGTAATGTGCTGTCCCTGGGGACAAGTAGATAGCAAGTGTTTCCTGTTCACAAACGCCTCTGGAAATGCAGTGACAGCGTTCAGCTCTTGCTGAGCTGCTCAGCACCTGTGAGCAGGAGTGGGACTCTTGTGTGTGCTTCGAGTGCAGTGTGCTCTGGGTAGCAGAAACCCTTATCTTGCACTTCCATATTGCTGCATGGAACAAAGGCCAGTGTAAAAACAAACCCACCCCATCCCTCCGTGGGTATTTTGTTTTGCTTGTCTCTTCATGAGCACTAATTTGCAGTGAGACAACCCAGGGCTGACAAAAGAGAGCTTTGATGCTTTCTGCTAGCTTAGAGTGACTAGGAGAGACTTCTTGACACACTTCCCATCACTGTCCAGACCTTTTCTAAGTTTTATCTTCTCTGGCTGCAGAGTTTGTGAGGTGCAAATCGCCTCTGCTGAAAATGTCCTACGGTTTCCATAGGATGAAATCACTCACTGCAGGTTAGACTAAGACTCCTGATTTACAGAACTGTCACTGTATTCAGGTGGCTTTAGACAACTTTGAATTCTAAAAGCTGTGGCAAATACCAGGATGGGCAAAGAGGCCAGCCTGGGCACTCACCTGCCCTGTGTTGGGGTTTGCTGCCCTCCCTGTTGTGTCATTGGGACTGTAAATGGGGCTGCACCATGAAACCTGAGCATCAGAATGATGGAGAGTAAAAAATGTGGCAGAAAATGAAAGTATCTTTTGATCTTTAAGTGACCAGTTCATCATGTGGTCCCACAAAACATTCACATGTGTGTAGTTAAGGTGCTAAATTGCAGCACAGGGAAGTTAATGAAGGAGCAGGGGCTTAGAGTGCCCTTACACACAGCAGAACAACTGACAGATCAATTTCCTACAGTGCTGTTTAATTCCTCTAGGGGGTTTCTGCCAGCATCCAAAAGCTTGTAAACCACCTAATTCAGGAGTCACTTTAATACAAATACTGAAGGATGCATTTAAAACCTAATCCCTGTACCTCTCTTGTACTGTGGCTTGAAACCCAAACTATTTTTGTAACATTACAAGGTGTGAGGATCAGTAAATGAGATCTTTGAAAAAATCCCAACCACCCCACAGAATCCCTTGGGACCACACTTCTCTATATGTGGGTGAAGCTGCAGAAGTTGACAATGTCTGTATAAATTCATGGAGGGAAATGCTCTGGAGAAATTATTTTTCCATATGAGGTGAAATCAGTCCCCCAGAAACCATGCATTTGGTGTGGTTGTGACTTCTCCTTATTCTGAATGCTGGCAGTCTCTTGGGACTGAAGTGTACTGTTTGTTCACCCATTTAGTATCAAGATGTGCATCACATTGATGGTTTTCAGAATGAGGGGAAGCATGGGAAAGGCAAAGAAAATGTTTTCCTTGTAGGTGTCCCTGTGGAAAAAAAGCCATTATGTCTTTGTTCTTCTCCTGTACTTTCCACAGGCATCTTGTTTACACAGTATTTCTCAAAACATTTCTAGGTCAAATCAATCTTTTTTGTACCAGCTTTGACCTCACTCTTATTTATTTATGTGACCAGCTGTTCTCAAGATAAGTGATACAAAAGAGGTAAGGAAAGGAGAGAAAGGGCAAAGGGAGGGAGCAACAACTTCTTCTGCCTCTGTGAAATATATATGCAGCAAATAACCTGAAGGATTGTTTTTATTTCTCCCATTAACAAGCTGCTACCAGAGATGAGGTTAGCTGACATGAATAGTCACTTGTGACCACAAGTAGCAGCATTTATCTCCTTCCTAAGGTAGGGACTGCAAGGTCCATAGCTGTGCAGGGTCCTGAAGATGCTCACTGTGGGGCACAGCCATTATATTCTTGCCACTGGAAATCTATGAGATTATCTTGATGCTCTTCAAAAGTTCCTTCTTAAATGTTCCTCAGATGACATTGTCATCAGACACATCATGCTTCCAGTTAAAGGAACGTGCTTGGAGTGCATGGTCTCTCCTCCACATTGCAGAACCAGGTTCCTCCTCAAGGGTTGGTGACAATGATAATTCTTAAGATTAGTGTCCGCCACTTAGGGTGGTTGCCTTAGTAAGTAAGGAGAGTGAGCATCACTAGACATGCACAAGAGCCCAGGCGCCTTCACAAAGTGCCAGTTACTCTTTGTGCATGGTGAAAGTGACCTCCAGAGAACAATGTGCTGCCAAAGATAATTTCTGGTATCCAAGATATCCTACCCTATTCACAAAGTTTAAGAAAAAGAAGTAGGATTATCCCAATTTTACAGATTAGATTGGAAGCAGACAAAGTGTTAGTTAAATGTGTCAGAGCCAGAATTTGAGTCATAATCATCTGAATCTCAGACTGGTGCTTTAGTCTCTAAAAAGGACTGATGTTCTGGAGAGGAAAAGCTTGCAGCAGTCAAAGTTGCAGCTTTGGGGAAGTGACTGGCCAGAAAAATGAGTGTTAGCCAAATGTTTTTCATTTTCGTGTTTGCGTGAGAGAAGCTGTGCATGCTAATTTGGTAAAAATTCAACTTCATCATTTAATTAAAAGTTGTTGTTATCTCAAAACTTTGCAGCACTCCCACATTTCTCCTGACAGCTTGGGCTGTGTGGCACAGACAAGCTAGGAGAGTTTAAATGTCAAAATATGCTTTACATTCTTGTGTGTGTATATATAAAGTGCATTATTGAGTAAAATAAAACTATGCAGTGTGACAGATTACGTTTCTCTAATTGTCATCATTCTTTACATGAATTTGTGACTGTCAAGAGAAATTTGCACTTCTGGAAGCATGGGGAACTTAGGAATCATTTATGCTGAAAATAAGGCCAGGCCTTGCCCTGTGTAGCTCTTTCTTGAACATTGCTGGAGGTGGCTGAGCTGATTTTTGAATACATTTGGTTTTAAATGCTTTCCCTTGCTTCGCTAATTACAAACCGGGCTGTATTTCATGCAGAACTCTGACCATTTTTCTCTATTATCAATGATTTTTACTGTTTGTGGGAATAAAGAAGTGGGAAGCTTGTATGCTGAGGGAGCTGGTTCTTCCTGTGGTCCTGCTGGATGGCCCCTGCTGCTGTGATGTTTGTGAATCAAGGAGCTGGGGCACCCCCTTGAGTTAAAGAAGGTTTGAGTTCTCTTTTTGGAAGTGGATGTGAAGTTAGCAGTAGCCTGGAACTGGGAATCTGTTAGCTAAGTTTTGCTTAAGCTGGAGAACCTGGACCAGCTTAGCAGAAGTTAAAGAAGCACTGGATTCTCCTGGAGCATTGTTGCTGGTGCACAAGGGGCTGACATGACCCAGCACTTGCAGCCCAGAAAGCCAACAGTGTTCTGGACTGCTTTGAAAGTGTGACCAGCAGATCCAGGGAGGGGATGCTGCCCCCCTGCTCTGCTCTGCTGAGAGCCCATGTGGAGCACTGCATACAGCTCCGGGTCCAGCACGGGAAGGACACGGACCTGTTGGAGCAGATCCAGATGGGGCCACCAAGATGATTAGAGGGATGGAGCACCTCTCAAACAAGGAAAGACTGAGAGAATTGGGATTGTTCAGCCTGGAAAAGAGAAGGGTGGATCTAGTTGTGGCCTTCCAGGACCTGTAGGGAGCCCACAAGAAAGATGTAGAGGGACTATTTACAAGAGCATGTAGTGACAGGACAAGGGGGAATGGCTTCAAACTAAGAGAGAGTGGATTTAGATTAGCTAGGAAGAAGTTCTTTGCTTTGAGTGAGAGTGATGAGGCACAGGAACAGATTGTCCAGAGAAGCTGTAGATGCCCCATCCCTGTCAGTGTTCAAGGCCAGATTGGATGGAGCTCTGAGCAACCTGGTCTGGTGAACAGTGTCCCCATTTGTGCAGGGGGCTGGAACTAGGTGATCTTTAATGTCTCCTCCAATCCAAACCATTCTATGAATCTATGATTATTGCATTAGGTGTGTGTTAGGCAGGCTGAAGTGGTGTATGCACATCACCCATGGATACACTATTATGAGGTTGCTACAAGGAGCCACTGAAGAGCATGAGAAAGGGAATGAAGTAATTAAGAGAGGCAGATTGAAACAAAGATGACTCGCCTGATACCTTAACCCTAAATGTCACCAATAATTTCTAGCTAGGCAGAAATCAACAACTACTGTTCCAGCTGGCTTTCCTATTTCCTCTAAAAATATTTAATTTTGAGTTTTGTTTACTATGCAGGAGCAGTTTTTTGTGTGTTGCATCGATCTAAAGCCATATATTGTCACTTAAGTGGACAGTATCCCCATCAGGAATACTGGAGGTGCCAACCTTGACACTTAAGTGTCTACTATAATTAACAAGCTCAGACCCTAGAGACCTTAAAACTGTGTGCTCTGGTTGCCAGCTGGATCTCTGGGTTGAGAGACATTGTTCAAATGGCCAGTTGCCTGTAGGAAATTAGAGACAGGCAGCAACAGGGGCTTCAGCAGCACCTCAAGTTCCACACAGACACCTAGTCTTTTTTTGTAGCACATGTATGCGTGAGTCAGGGATTGCTGTGTTGGTTTCCCCAGATTCCTTTACCTGGTTAGATACTCTGTTCCTTTGAGAGAAAATCTGGTGTAGAATGCCACAGGCAGAATGCCCTTTCCTTGTCCTGCCCTTCTGGATGCAGATGGATGCCCTCTGTACCCTTGCAGCAGCAGCAGCCAGACAAACCAGTACATCACACCACTTTGCTTCAGCCTAAAATGAAAGAGAGCCTACTTCTGATTAAAATTCAGCCAGAGGCTCTAATGCTGTAGTATTAATAGTGGTCCTGGCCTTGACAAAAATAGCTGTTAAATGGGGAGTAAAAAGCTTTCTATGTTTGCCAGAGTTATAATGGAAATGGTGGGGCTGTCATAAATACGATGTTCCTAGTTAAAATTATTATGGCTTAACAATTTTCCGATGCATTCCATTGGGTTATTTCCAGCACATTCAGATCTCGGAGTTGTAAAAGCTTAATAGAAGATCTTGACAGTGAGTCTTGATCAGTGCCAGAGGAAAAGTAGGCAGTGTTTATGAAATACGCTCACATTCTTTACTCACCACCTTGATGTTGCTGCTGTGCTCATTTGTTGTCATCTTTATATGTGTCAAACTCTCTCAGGAAACACTTGAACCAGTTTATGGCTGTGGGTTGCTGAATTCAGTTGCTGGTGTGGTGCACACTGTATGAGCCTAACAATGCTCATGGCCTTTAAATTCACAGGTTGACTCCTCCTTATCCTTGGTGTTCCACAGAAGTGGCTGGAGCTGGGCCAATCTACAATTCCTGAAGTCTGAGCATAATGATGCATCATTGATGCAAGTTACTACTTCTAAGAAAAATTAGTGTTTAGAAGGAATCAAGCATGCGTGGGTTAATGCTGAGCTATGAAGCATGACCAGGAAGCTGCATTTTACAGATCTTTGTAGATGCCAAGGAACTCAGGGAAAATTCAAATACCAGCCTTTGTGATAATGGTAGAACAATAGTAGCTGAAAAAATGTACAAAATATTTTATTCCAAGCAGTAAAGTGAAATACTGTTCATTTATGATCCACACAGTAGGGACGTGCATTTGCTGCTCTGTAGCTCCAGTTTGTAGCAGGAACTTGAACACTGGATGGCTCCAGCTTTCATTAATTGTTAATTCTGTTTCTTGTTTCTCCAGAACAGAGGCTGAAGACTCCTCAATATTTTTTCACTGATTCCTAGGGGGCTTTGTAAGTGGAAGGAGACCCATGTTTGGAAGTTCTTCTGCTGATGTGCAGGAATATTACTTTCTTCTCGTTTTTGTGAATTCTGAAGTAAAGGGAAAAGAACTATTAATTTATCCTGAGGCCCAGAGCAGCACAAACCCTAGCATGGCATTATGATCGTTGTAACTGTAGAGAGCATGTTGCTGAGTATGGAGGACACCCCAGAAATACTGGACTGCTAATACTTGATTGAGGTTGCTTGTTTATCTCATACTAAAGAGACCAGCTAGGTCTAGAGGAGCATTCCCAATTTCAATTAGCCAGTGTACCAGGAAACACCCTTCTGTTTATCTCTGGGTATCTCAGCTGACAAAAGAATGCAGCACAGCCATATCAGACAGCAATAGAGAGCTCCCTGAATTCTCACCTCTTGTTTTGCAGGGTTGTGTATGAGATGAGGCTACTCAGTTGCTTAGTTAAATATATCCTGAAGTGCCTTTCTGAATCCATAGCCTTCTGTGTAGATTACTTTTATGAAGAAATAATAATAATAATAGTCCTAATAAAATATTTCTGCACTACTGTAAAAATAATGTATTTTTGCAGAGAAGGTGTATGACTGCATAAGCAAAAGAAATTGGATGTGTGTTTTATTGCTTATAGTCAGTGGCTTTTCCAAAGCTTATAAGCAAGCTTGGTATATAATGCCTTTGGGATCCCTACGTAGGCAATAGTGTTTGCTACTAACACCTTGTCTTTGTATTTTGGTAGCACTGGTGGTCTAAAGATTTACAGGCAGGGCTGTTATGTTTTACCAATCAACAGATACACCTACAGAAACTCTTTGAGAAGGAGTAAACTCGAGGGGAAAAAAAAAAAAAAAAGCAGTGGAGAGTAATTATGATATGAGTATTTTGAGAAATGATGTCCTGAGAACACTTTGGTGCAGTGGGTAAACAGCTGGGAGACAAGAGCATGAATGTACCTACATGTCAGAATAAGCAGCATTTAAACTGCTGTTCTGCTGGTGGTTGTAGTGTGTCTAGGTGAGGCTGTCATGCCCTGTGACTGTGTGAGCTGTGGGCAGTGTCAACAACCATCAGCTATTCCTTTCAATACTTGCCTCTCCTACCAACTGCTCTTTTCCAGGTAGCAGCTGCCTGTTTGATCACCTGAGCTGGCTGCTGCTGACTCTGCCTTGGATCCCACCCCTGGGTGATCAGACTTCTGCTGGATGCTGGATGTGCCTCTCAGATTTCTTTCTTGGCTAGTAAGGTTGCACTGTGTGCTGCTGAGGGAGTGGCAGGATCCAACCTATCCTCTGAGACAGGTGCCCTTTCCAGATTTGATCTATCACATAAAAGATAACCTGCTGTGATTAATCAAGGCTCGGCTGTCTCCTTTGATCAGAGCTTCAGTTATTGATCCTGTGTCTACACTGCACATAAATCATTCAGCTTTCACAGAAGAGGAGCATCGTGCACCAGTCTGGTGCTCTTTGGGCAGAATGGAGGGTGTTGGCTCTCCTGGTTTTTAGCAGTATAGCTGAGAACCCACAAAAAAGCAGAAGCTGTGAGCTAACACAGCAACAGCTGTCTTCAGTCTTGGAGCCTGCTCTGAAAAATACAGGGCTAACTGGATGCTGCTGTTCTTGCTGTGCATGCTGGATATAGTTAGGACTCCCAGGTGTGTGGCAGCCTTGGGTAAATATAAAATATTCTGCTGGATTTACCTGGGGAACAGTTGAAGCATGGAAGTGCTGCACTGAATCAATGGCTGATACTCACAAATTCAAAAAATGTGTTGCTTTCTTAGTATTCCTCTCTGGAAAGCCTGGAAGTGCCGAAAAGTATTTTTGCATAGCTATTACTATTTCTAAAAGAGGACTTTATCGTAAGGAAGGCACCTGCTATAAGTCTCACAAGCTAAATAACATTTTAATATCCACTGTTGAAAATTGAATTACCTGAGGAAGAAGAGGGTTTTTAAAATTCATTTTCTGTTGAATGATGTGTGTGTGATTCCATTTAGAGAAGCTTGAAAGCAGAAAATTTGTGTTACTGTCTTGTTATGATTATATTTGGTCCTGCATTTCCTCCCAATTTGTGTTCTAAGAAGCTGAGAAGAATTATGAATGGGGTAACACAGGAGAATATTACATTGTTCAGTAGGTGCTATGACACTTCTTATTTGTGTATGTATTTTTACAGAGTTTGCTGACATTTTAGCTCCTGATCTGGGAACATGAAATAAAAAGAGGGGATTGGAAAAGAAATTATAAAGATGGGAAAAAAACCAAGGTGTGATCTAAGAAAGAATTTGAGGAGACTATCTACAAGAACTTCTGAAGTAAACACTTGATTTGATACATTTCACATTATCTGACAAATAGCATACCAAAAAAAAAGAAGCCAAAATTAAAGGTAAATACAGGGGAGGTGGGCTGCAGTACTGAATTTAAAAGGTTGGCAATTTCTGTTGTTGGTTTGACATTTGATTGTTGCAGGGGATTTGGTGTTTCTGTTGCAAGTAGAGTTCAGCTTTCCTGTGAACAGCATATACAACACCATGACATGTCCTCCAGCTTCATTGATGGACAGTGTTTTGTACCCAAAATGAGGGCCTTTAATATTACAAGCACCTACAGTTTCAATAGCTGTAGCTCTTTTTGGCAGAACATTCAGATGCAGATTAAATAGCTGTGTTGTGAGGTCTTGAGTTCACACAGGAAGGCAGTTGTGAGGCAGAGCAACACTAGCACAGCATCATTTTTCAGCAGTAGCTCAGAGCAAATGTTTAGGAAATAGCAGAAGAAATAAGACATACAGGAATAATTGAGTGTTCTGACTGCTTAGAAGCCAACAAGCAAAATAACTGCGTTAGTGCAAGCCCAAAGCAGAGGCTCAGAGATACTGCTTTCAGTTCCCCCCTTTGGAACAGGATTAAGCACAAATATCACACTTGGAGCTGTTCCACATGAGCAGTCTGGATTTGAATCAGTGCAGGGGATCAGTTTGGGGCCTCTGGCTCCCAAGTGGGGCTGATCCTGTGAGCATCCCTCTGAGGTGGGTAAGGCTTCTGTCCTAGGCATGAGGCTGCACTGACATGAACACAAATTAAGCCTTAAGTTAGCAACTGTCCTGTGCTGTGATTGCAAGGCTGGTTCACAGTGGCTGCATGGGTTTTGTCCTTCTCATGCCTCTGCATTTTGGATGAATAGCAATAATAACTATTTCGGATTATTAGCTCTCGAGGCTGCTCAAGAAGAGGAAAGAAATGGATGTTTGTGGGTGCCTTTTTGAGTTTGGTTTCTGTCTGCATGTGAGTGCAAAAGGTTTCTCAGGCATTTAGCTTGGGATGTAAACTAGAAATACATCTCCTCTTTAGGAAGCTCTCCCTTTGCCCTCCTTCTCCTGCACTCACACCAGAGCAGTGCTGCAAAGTGGCAGCAGCAATTTCAGCTGTCAGGTCATTGCTCTCACTTTCTGTTCAAGCAGGATCCACAGCCTGGCTGTACTTCTTGAAGAGTAACAGAAAGACCTGAAGATGCCAATGAGTTTCTGCATTATAACTGCTATTTAAAATAATTTGATGTTCTCCCTGAAAATTGAAACTATAAAGTTGATGAATTGGTTTCAGATTCTTTTTTTCTGTTGGTCTTCAGTTGCATGGACTGTTTAACACCAGTGATGGATAGTTTCATTACAGTTCTTGTCCTATAAGCATATAGGATCCTTATGAAAGAATGATTTAGAATTTCTTCATGATGCTTGAAAATGTCATAAAAGATGCCTTGCATGGTGCTAATCCTCAAAAGTGAGATGAGTAGGATGGAAGAACAAAAACTTTAAAACCTGTTGGAATTTGGCACTCTAAATCGTTACCTTTTAAATCTATTTCCTCTCCATCCTTCTTTTTCATATATTAAAGCCTCTCTGGTAATTGTGATGGAGACTGCTACAATACTTTTTGTGATTTATTTTTTGATACTGAAAAATTGTTTCTGTGCTTCATGTAGGGTTTTTTCCTTTTTCTATTTGACCATTGAATCCAAGCCAGGCATAAGATTGAGTACAGAAGGGAAAAGCTTGTCTTTCTAAGTGGCAAACATTTAAATAACTATTTTAAACTCTTCATTTAGAAACAAACCAGCAAATGTTGAGGCCCTCACAGATGGCCTCATATTGCTACTCCCTGTTTTAGGCACTCCTCTGGCCATCCCTCCACATTGCTGTATGAACCAGTGAGTTCAGCTGGGAGAATGGTGAATAATTTCCTGTCTGGTGTTAGCAGTCTCCAAAACAGCCAGATTAAAAATGCATGGAGGTTATCTTGACTCTTCACCCTCTGGTTTTCAAAAAGCTTGAAATTTGCTGAATAAGGTATTAAAAGCAGAAGCTATTATCAGACAGTCTTGGGTTTGTACTAGTGTATGGTTTTTCCTTCCTTTTGAATTCTATTTGGTAGTATGAAAGGAGAACTTTAAATATTCTGCAGAAAAGGAATGGATTTTATACCAGTCTTTTTCACTTTCTCTTATTTGTGAGAGCCAATAACTTGAGGCACTGTCCTTGAACTGCTAGTAATTTAACAGGTAGGAAATATGTACTTCCTAATTCCTAGGTGAAAAGTGATAAAAACTGTGAAGTTACTTGCACAGGGGTTTTGTTAGCTAGACTTATTCTCTCCTGGCTTTTTGTAGCTGATAGAGTTTCTGGCGCTCACTGCAAATGAAAGGGACTTCTGGAGAGTCAGCTCATTGCAGAAATAGCAGCAGGCTGTTCGCTGAGAATAATCTCTCACAGAGACATTAATTCACAGCAACAGTGTTTCTTCTGCTTTATTTTCCCCAGAGCTGTGTTAAAGTGGCTCAGCCTTCTGGATGTTACAAGCTTGTATTGCTCCTTTAACCTTCTCTGAGCTTTAGGTTGTTGGTGTCAGATCTGGCCCACTTTAGGATGTGTTTCATGTTCTTTTACACACTCCAATTGTAGCTTTCTTCTTACCCAAGTGGTGTCCTTCATTTCTGTTTTCCTTGCACTCTCCACCTACACTTTCTCAATAGTCTCTCTGTAAGTATGAAACAGCAAAGGGTGGATTCCCAGTACCAAGGTCTCGCTTTAAAAGGAACAGATCCTTCAGGGTTGCAGAACCAGTCTGCATGATGCTGGAGGTATCACATCACTCAGCTATGAGTGATGTGAAATAATCCTGGAGTTATTCCATTATTTTTTCCTAAATAGAAGATCTCCAAAATGCCAACTGCCCCAGCTTTGAGTGTATCTAGTAACAAAATTTGTCTGTCAGTTATATGTAGCATTAAGGTTACTCTAAGTATTTGTGTGAACTGTAGCTTCCATTGCAGCTGCCTTTTGAAGGGACCTTACAGAGGGGTTGCTGCCCCAAAACTGATTAGGAAGCTTGGTTGATTATGGCATTTGCTGCTTGTTGGGGACCGTAACTATCTTCCTATGACCTTGGCAGTCTCACCCTTTGCACAATATTTTTTATATTGTCCTTGAAACTGCAGATGGCAGTGACCATTTTCTGTGATGTGATGCTGTTGATTCTTATCTCAACTTTTATGTGCTTCCACAGGTCAAGTACTATTAATTGCTGTCAGTAGGTCTTTCAGTTTTGCCTTGTTCCTCTTGTGTTTCAACCACATATTTCTGAGAGATGCCTACAGTTACTTTTTATTGTCTAAAGCAAAATATGAGCAAGTGAGTGAGTCTGCTGATTCTCAGGTATTTGAATCTCTTATGTATGTCCAGCTATGCACCTGTGGACTGTTTGCTGCTTAAGTGATTATATAATATGTTGATAATAGTTGATTATGTAAAAAAGAATTAGTTGTTTTTTATTGTTATTTATACTTCCAATATTTTTTATTTCTGAAGTACACTTGTAGAATCCTGTAGGCTCAAGACAGCAGAGTTGGGAAGTTTCAGGTGGTCAGCATTCTCTGTAAAATCTTGAAAAGTTAGTTCAGGTGTGTCTGCCTTTGATTTATTGCTAATTTTTTTATGTAAGATAATTCCATATTTTGGAATGCTATATATAAAAAACTATTTTAGTCTGTTTTGTGAATTTTTTGGGATTGCCTAACCTTGTGATTTTTCTTCAAGCCCATTGTGATTTTGTTTGACACGTAATGATTTTTATGTGTCTCTGCAGCCTGTCAGCTGAAGATGCGAGCACGTATTTGTTAAATGCAGGCTGGGGTTGGTGGTGCACAAGACAAACCATATAGACAGTCATTGCTCTGAGCTAATCTTATCTCCCAGAGCAAAGCATTTCTGAGGAATTTCTAATTTTGACAACTGGGATCAAATGTCTGACTTCTGAGGGCTGACAATAATGCCAGGGGCTGCGCTGCTTTGTCCTGTTGGTAGCAACTGTGCAGCTAAAAACCCCCCTAAATGCCAGGGAACCATGCATCTTAGCTGGTCAGGTTCAGGGTGGGTGTGTGTGCAGGGTAAGGCATCAGCTTCAGCAGTCTCCATGGGGCAGAAATGCTGTGGCTGCTCAGGGGTAAAAATAGTCCTGGGTTTTCAATGGCTGCATTCCACGGCTGGAGCCTGAACCCATGAATCAGGGCTGAGCCCTCGCTGTGAGCGAGAGCAACTGCGGAGCGGCGCAGACACCCCGAGGGGAGCAGCTGGCCGAGATGAGCCCGAGCCCAGCTCCGCTGATACTCTGGGAAGGACCTGTGCTGCTTTTACACTCCCAGCCAGGTATTGTACATTCACATTTTGATTTCCAGTAGGAGCGTACTTACTTGAGTGTGAATAATTAAAGATCTACTGAGCCGTGCAAAATTTGCCGCTCAACCAAAGGCGGCTTCTAAAAAGTGTCTGTTCTGTGTGAGTTCAGCTTCACAGAGACTTGTAGCTTCACACCTTACAAGCTTCCAGAGACCTGGGATGATATATTGTGACTGGAAATGCATGCTGCTCATTCTCACCTGAACACTGTTTTGTGTGAGTGTTTGTCCTTGATTTTTCATGGCAGTTTTTTTTCAGAAATTTTCCAGCCTGGAAATTCCTGGGAATTTAAATATGTAAATAGTAGTCCTTTGAAACCCTTCTGTGAGAGTGCTTTTTAAAACTGTATGTAAAACATGGCTGCTTAACTCATAGACCTCTTTAAAGCTTCATGAGATCTGTGCAGGTTTAAATTGCCTTTTGAAAGAATTCAAATGATTGTTCTCAGCTGTTTAAAACGTGGCATAATTTCATGAGAGGAAATTTTGTATTTACAGTCAGGACTTTGGGTTGAAAGTGTTACTTTAAAACTACCAAACTTTTTGTGACCAACTTTAGCTCTGAATGGGGTAAACAAAACTCTGTTGTTTTGGGGTTTTTTTTTGTCCCTGAGACATTTAAAATATGTTTTGCTCCAGGCTATCGCTAGTAGGACCTTGAGAAATAGATGTTCCTGCAGATTTTGGCGTGCCCTGTGAGTTGAGTAACTGCGTGATCCTCCTTCCGGAGCGAGTTGCTAGATTTGTGCTGCTGGAAGGTCAGCCTGTGTGCAGATTGTTCCATTAGTGCCTGGGGCAAAGTGATGCGAATCCACACGTGGGAACCTCGGCACAGCGAGGCCACAGTGCTCAAGTGCATTCCTCTGGTCACTTTCTGGGCCCTGGGGTGCAGGCACGCACACTTGTCTGACCCTCTGTGTTCCTGCTCTTGCTACCCCTGCGTGCCTGGAGCGGTGGCGGGCACTGCCTCCTGCTCTGCTGGCACTTTGCATGTGACACGGGCACCTGCAGCTGTGCTGTGCCCCCGTGCTGCTGGGTGGGCTCCTGTTGGCATAGCGTGGAGCTGGGGGTGGAGGGTCTTGCTTTAGCAATCCAATGCCACAGCTACTGGCAACTCGTTTTCTTCATTTCTGGTGTGGTGGCACAGCTTACTTCCCTGAGCATTGCGGATATTCAGAGCAGAGGATACTGTTTTCTCGTGCACTCCCACATTGCGAGGCTGATCTGTAACATAACCAAAGTGAATTTGGCAAATCTCACTTGGAATAACAGCTTTGGAAAGTGAGAAGCATATTGCTCTAAGATGGGGAGTAAAACTCAGGAAGTCAAAGTAGCTCCATGCTGTAAGCTAAGTTAGTGAGGTGTTATAGGATGATTAGCAAACATAAGGAGTTTAAAAATCTATCTTGTTTTATTTTCCTTGACACGTCTTAGTGTGGAAAGCACTGGGCTTGGGTGCTGGACCTAGATTCTGTTGCAGACTTGCTGATGGAATTCAGTCAGCTAATCTTCTTGCTTTTCAGTTCCCAGTTTTTATAATGAGGATGAATTTATAACAGAGATACCATAGGAATAAAATTCATTTATCACAAATGTAAATGCTAATGCCATCTTTGTCCCTTTAGAGCTGCCCAAATGAATGGCCAGTGCACCACTTTTGGGAGGTCCCTTCCACTTCTGAAACAGTTGTGTGTTTTTGTCAAAAAAGCTCTTTTGAAGAGGGTGAATATGGATGTGGATGGTTCAAATTACGTTCCAAGAGTTGTATAAAGTCTGAGGACAAGACCAAATGCTTTAGTCCTGGCTACCCGTGTTCTGTGTGCTGGCCTCACTGAATGCTCCCCTTTTGGGAGGTTCAGCAAGAGTTACAAATACGTGGCAGGGCCTAGGTTAGCCATCAGCATTGCACAAATATAGGTAAATGGGTATTTTAAAGAAGTGACATGGCAAAACTGTTGGTATAATTGTACCAATAGCAGAGCTGCCTAAAATAACAGAACATGAGAAAGTGTTTGCTAACTACAGCACTTTATTTAATGCTATTTTTACCTACTGTGGTTATAGCAATGAGAAGTATCTCAAATATTCAGTCAGTGGTCCCAGATATTATGTGCTCTTTGTGTTAGGAATTACAACACTTCCAACTATTTGCCAGAGTTGTTAGATAAGGTGAATAACTGAAGATTTGGATGTTTGCCCAAGCTGTCTGCGTTTAATTATTCTGTGAAACCTCATTAGAGATGGGCTGCACCTGTGATATTAAGAAGGACCTATTTTGAAGGTAGTTCAAACCTTGATTCATAGCTCAATTTAAAAAATACCCTTTTAGAATTTGAAGGTTTTTTCATCCTCCTGTACTTTATTACAGCTACTGTTCAGTCTTGATCTGATTTTCTGAGGGGATAGGAAAGACTGATGATGCATTTGGTAACCAAAATGTTGTTGACAAACTGGAGATACAGCCTGAAATAAGTGGATAAATGTAATATATTTCACTTCAAAAATAATCAACTGCACAAATACAAATAGGTCTACAAAGAGAAGATCTGGAGTCTATTGTGGTCCACAAGGTGAAATTATGTCCCAAGTGCTGTGTTGCTTCAAAAGGCAAAGCCATCTTGCAATGTAAAACCAAAATATACCACTTATGAAACCTGTAAAATGATCTATCTCCTTTACACTAAGTACAGTCTCAGCTGGAGTATAGTTCAGATTTTGGGAGCTACAGTTGAAAGATGGGGATCAACTGGACAGTTTGATCTGAGTGCAGTGGGAACAATCGAGGTCAAAATAAAATCTCAGGCAAAGATTTTGTGAATTGGAGTTCTTTTTGTTAAAAAGAGATGGGTAAAGACATTTAGCAACATTTTGCAAATGTGTAAATACCTGCTGGAAAGAGGCAGGGAATAGCTCTTCTCTGTAGGTGTAGGGTAAGAAGTAATAGGCTTCAGTCACAGAAGGTTCAGCTTTGTTAAATGATGAGGTGTTTGTCTGGGGGGACATAGGCACGAGCTGTTGTGCTGTCATCCCTGTGGTCTTTCCAAGTCTCTCCCAGTTCTATGATTGTATAATCCTGCATGATTACATGCTTTGAGTTGGAAACTAATGTCCTTAATCCTCTGCAGCAGACACTGAGCTCAGTGTCTCGCAGGGAACCTGTTCCTGCAACTGTGGCTGATGCTGCTGCAGATAGGAGTGGCTGGGCAGAGGGAAGGGTTGGGTGCACGTGTAGCCCTTTGGCAGTCAGTCAGCATGGAGATGGGAGTCAGGAATGTTTGGTTGCCTCAATTTCTCACAGTACAAAAGCTGTAGGACAACCCCTCAGACTGCCAGGTGGTAAATGTAGAACAGATAAGGACATTTTTCTACAGTGTTTGATTAACCTGAGGAACTTACTGCTCTTGGATGTGTTGGGTTCCAAAAGCAATTAGACAATATTATGCCAGCATATCTGTAAAAAGCATTTAAACATAAATATACCAGTTGTAGCTCGAGAATTTCTTAAGACATGTTGCTGGAGGCTGGATACCATGGAGGCTATTTCTAAGTTTGTGCCCTGCTCTTATACTCTTGGCACTTGCAAGTGGTGTCTGTCAGAGTTTGAAGGGGAGACCTGGGTCCAAAATTTCAGTGAAGGTTTTCTCTTTCTCCAGTCTGTAGTGCACAGCCTGTGGTGGCCTCCACATGCCTGATGATCAGCACATTTAAAATAGCCTTTTGCCTGTCAAGGTCTGAGAAGAGCCCTGACTGGGACGACTTCTGTTTCCATCTGAGAATTATTCTGTCAGCACTCCCACTTCAGTCTGAGAAGTGCAGTGGAGCAGCTGAGATGGAATGAGAAGAGGCAGCAAAAATTCATTCCCACTCACTGGGCATTCTCATGTCTTTGCTGGGAATTGCAGGACATTTGCTTCCTAGATTTTTTCCAGCCAGAACTGTGCTCTGAAGTATCAAGTCTTTGCTTGTATGGATAACTTAGGAAGCCCCATCATGAGAGGTATTTCTGAGTACAAAGCTTGACATGGCTTACAGGAGGAACTGCAAATAGTCATGAGGCATGTGAGCAAGGTCAGATAAAAACTACATAAATGCTATGTGTCTAATCTTTTTCACTTGCAAAATTGCCCTGTCTTTAGTAGGATGATACCATGAATGATCCTTAAATAATTTCACTGAATCATTAGGGTTGGAAGGGATCTCTGGAGATCACCCAGTCCAGCCCCCTGCCATGGCAGTGTCCCCCAGGGCAGCTGACACAGGCACTTTCCAGGTGGGTTTTGAATATCTCCATAGAGGGAGTCTGCACAATTGCCATGGGCATCCTGTTCCAGTGCTCTGCCACACTGAGTGCAAAGATGTTCTTCCTCATGTTGAGGTGAAACTTCTCATGTCTTAGTTTATGGCCATTGCTCCTTATCCTGTTGCTGGGCAGCACCCAAAAGAGTCTGGCACCATCCACTTGGCACCCCCCTTTGACATATTTATATGCATTAATGAGGTCTCCTGCCAATCTTTTCTCCAAACAGGCCCAGCTCCCTTTTCTCACAAGAGAGGTATTTCAGACCCCCAATTTCTGTAGCTGTTGTGCTACCATTCTGTTAGGGTGATGTGTAGTGAGGGCATGGCTCTGTGGGATTGATATGCCAGGAGGTGGCACACGAGCAGCAGGCCCTTGGTGCTTCTCTGCCTTTCCTCTGTCAATGCTAAAGCCACTGTGTTGACAGGAATAAACAATGAATTTACCTGTGGGGCAAAGAATTCAAAGTGTTGACTGAAGAATATTGAGTAATGTAGCAGAAGCTGTCTGATAAAAGAATGCAAGGGCAGAAAAGGCTGTAATGAGAGCTAAGCCCCTCTGGTCATGTTCAGCTTGTTGCAGAAGTGGGACTGATGGGTCAATGTGCTGGAGCATACTGCTAGAGAGTATTCCTGTGTGCAGATTGATAACAACAAGGAAATCAGGCAGGATAATGTCCACATAAATAAGCAGTCCTTAGACCAACAAAATTAGTCTTCTAGACTGTCTTCTAGAGCACAATGCCTTAGTAAATGCGCAAAAAAGACTGGTGTTGAGATTTGGAAAGGTGTTTTGCTACCTCACTCTTTTATTAGGAAACTAAAAATACCTTTACAGGTCTGGAACAAGGCTATAGGAGGTAAGAGTTCTTGGAAGGCTGGCTGCATTGCAGGGCAGTTGTACTTGGCCTGGAGTAATGGTTGAAAATCATTATTTCAAGTAGTAAAATTGTATACTTGACAAATCCTCAAAACATTTTTAATGCCGAGGTATCATCGCAATCCTGTGCTCTGTTTTGCTAATGCCAAAGACAAAGCAAAAACATCCCAAGTATCTCTTGCAGATACCCATAATCTACAGACCCTGAAAAAAGATTCCTCAAATAAGGGAGGGAGGGAGGGAGGGAGGGCTTTGACATTTCTTCAGCATATTTCACTGCAGCTGGGTCCCAAATAATTTTCAAAGTATTTTGAAATAAAAAACTGTAACATTTTCAAAAGGGCTGTACTTTTTAGGCATGACAAAAATTACCAAAGCATTGACTCAGCAAATCTGGATATTGTCTAATACTGCACAGAGCAGAAGGCTCTCATTTAGTGGTTGAGTTCTTTCATACTTCATAAAGAAATTTTAAATCCTATTTAATATAAGCAGGAATGTCCTTATGAGCCCCATAGAAGCCCAATTCTAGTGTACATCCTGCAGAAGATTTGGAAGGAAAGGCCCTTGAATGTGATCAAGCAGTGTAACTATAGCCAAAACTGATGAAGCCAGAAGAGAAATTTTTATCCTTTGCAGAACTCAGAGCAGCCTGTGAACTAATTTAAATTAATGTTTTGGAATTAGTAACTGTAATGGATCTCATCACAGACTAATCGACTCAACAAACCTGAACAGCTCAACCTCCTGTAGAAGACCTGGCTCTCCTTGCCCTGTTCCTGTCCTTAGCAATAGATATCCATTTTGGACCATCCCTACCAGAATGATGATGCCTGGAACAAAAAGTGCCAGATGATGAAAAATCTGTGATATTAAAAATCACTGTTTTGTCTTGATAGCAGCTTTGCACTTGCTTTGTGTATTTTTACCTGACTTTTTATGGTGTTCTCATGGGCCCACCTTAAAAAAAAAATCACCCTAATGATTAACAATAGTAGTAGTAGTAATAATAATAATAATAATAATAATAATAATAATAATAATAATAATAATAATAATAGCATTTTTGTTCAGCCCATTTAGGTTCCTTTGCATTGCTTGTGGAAGTGACCAATATGCTCTCAGGGTTTGCATTATAAATTGTTAGATCCACCTTATAATGAATATTCGAGGATCTGTTCTAATGTAGTTATTTCTGAAGTCCAAATTGGAATGGGAGATGTTTCTGTTGGATCTCATACTTGGTGCACATTAATTCCTTCTGAATTCTCATCTGCTTTGCTGAAAAGGAATTTGCTGAATTAGCCTTCCTGACACTCAACTAATAACATGAATGTGTATGTGTTTCCATTAGAAAAGGCTGGTAGCCACAGAGCAGAACTCAGCTGTAAGGATATTCACATTCTTACTATGAACTACGTCAGGTTGTGTTTGTTTTGCTGTTAGTTTTTTTCCCCCTGGAGCTGTATTTAATTATGTTTTAAATGCACAAAATTTCCACTCATAATAGAGCACAGCTTCTCTCAGTGGAACATAAAGAAATTCTTACTTAATGTTTTTGTTTTACTGCTAGGATTTCTGCAAAGTTTGTTTGAAGTTGTTTGTCCCCCAGAGCTATTACATTGGTGCCTTTGCCAAAGCTAAAATCATTGATCAGATGAGAGGAAAAATACATATTGGTACAGTGATGTATGTGCAGTGCTATCATCTGCTTCATGAAGAAATGCCTTTTAGTTCATCCTGTACATCTGTATCCTTAGCAGCAGGTGCCACTGCCAGACAATTCTTCAAAGTTAATGTGATTGCTGGGAAATGCTAAAACCTTTCTTTTTTATTGCTGTGGGAGGTGATGTCAAGAGCTGTGTTCTCTGTGGGAGGGAGAAGAGGCTATGCTGACACACAAGCTGGAAAGGTGGACTTCTCAACTCTACTTTGAGGTGTATTTAGAGTAAGAAAACAGGAGTGTCCTGTGGTGGGGAGTGAATGTGGGACACCTTGTCTCAGCAGGAGATGGGAGCACAAGTTCAGCATGAAGGGGACCATCTGGCAGGTGATGCAGAATACACCTACAGGAAGGACAGGGCTGAGAAGTGAATAGGGATTTTTTCCAGTTGAAATGCTGCCAACTTAGTCATGCCATGAGCAGAGGCTGGACATTTGCATCCTTCCCTTGGCAGGCAGCTTTATAAGCAGTGCACGCTGCGGCACAGATTGTGCTGGGCAGCTGTACCAACCCACCCCACCAAGTTTTTGACTTTCCTACCTGTAACTGCTGGTGCCTACTAACTGGTAAGCAGCAAGATGTGCTGAGATTTGGCCTGTCTAAACTTCTGCCCCACTCTGACAAGCCTAGTCTGGAGACCAGGGGGAATTGCGAGTTTGTGTATGTGTAGCTGGGAGGAAGGAGCCAGGTTTGGGAGGAGGGAGTCTGGAGCTGTACTAAGCAAACTCCAGGAGCACATGTGCCGGTGCTAAAATGACAGATGACTCAGAAAGGGTGCTCTGTGACACAAGAGGATGGAAACATTGGCACAGAGCTAATCTACAGGAAAAGAAAATGGTACAACACAGACAATAATAGAGTTAATGACAAATTGCTAGGAATAGATATGATCAGCAGGCATGGAAATGAGGAATGACCAAGCATGTATGAATGTGGGCATGCAATACACAGCCAATCCCTTTGATCAGAAGTGTACAATGCTGAAAACCAGGAGAGATCCTAATGCTGAGGAGGACACGAGTTTAGGAGCTGGGAGGCTGTATCCTTCCCTCTCCCCATGCAGCCACACACCCTAAGCATCTGTGTGATGTAAAGGACAGCTGAGGTGCCTTTTCCTTAAATCCACTCTTTTATGCACAGAAAACAACAGCAGTGAAACATCTGAGAAGCTGAGCATGAACTAACACAGGTGGTGGCAGAGTAGCAATGCTTGGTAGCTCAGAGGATGCCACACAGAGAGCAATTCAAACTGAATAGTAGGACAAAAGTGACCACGGAATGGTCTCTTGGGGGATCTCTTTGGAGATCTCAGAAGCATTCATGAGACAAAAAGCTCAGGTGTGTTTACAGTGATACAAGTTAATCCCCAGGACTTGTAGTATGATGGGATTAATAAACCACATGATTAATAGATTGGGCTGGAAAATGTGTGAACAGTATCATCTTGCAATTCTGACACACTCTCTGTGCAAGGCCACAGCTGAGTGAGGAAACAAACTAGTCTCAGGGCATCAGATTTAAATCCTATAACTCATTTTAGTTGCTGTTAATAACCAAACTTTTTCAGAATTCTATGGTAATGCCAGTGCAATGTTCTTTCCTGTGTCCTTTGTATAGCCTTTCGTGGTCCTATTTGAAATTGGGAAGTGTGTGTAATAACTATGGAAATTGTTCAGTTTATTGATTTTTCTTTTCGTACCCTAAAAGTGAAAGGGCTATCAAGACACTAACTTGGATTTATGAAACAAAGATTTGAATTCTAATTTGTTCAATATTTTAGAAAAGTCGTATTCTCCTTTTTGTGGCCAATTCCTGGCTGTGTTTGAAGCACGGAATCCCCTGTAAAATAAACCTTGACTTCCTCATTGCTTTGTGATTTTAAGTAGATTTGAGGTGCTTAATAGTGTTTGTTATTTTGTCAGGTGTAAGTTTTGTTTTATGAAATGGCCTATAGCTGGGATCTTTTGTTTTACATAAAGAACATGAGTGAGAGAAGACCTTTTTTTTCTTGAGAAGGATCAAGAAGTGACAAATCACCATTTGCTGAAAGTGGAACATTATTTATGAAGGCTGCTTAGGGCTTCAAGCGTTGGTCTTATGTTGAGTAGCATTTGTTTGTGCATGTATATACCATTTCTCCACCAAGTTCTATTAATGACTGGATTGAACTTAAAAAAGATCAATGTCTTAATACCTTTCCACAAGTATCAAATGTTAGGGGTGTCTCATTAAGGCAAGTAAGCATTCTTAATGGTAAATTCATCTGCAAGGTAGGACAGGTTTTATCCATCCACTGGTGGAATCTGACCTTTAAAGAAGTTAATCTTTTCAAGTGTTATGTATGCCACAAATTATTGATGAGATTCTCATTGAGTTTCAGTTTTTTTCCTACATTAGATTGCATGTGAATACTGACAGAGTTTGGAGAGCTTTCTTTTCCTTCTAAATGGATTCTTATGGCCAAATAATGTAGCACAAACAATTTGGAATGCAGGAAGCAAAGTAGGGGTAGGAGATGTAAATTCAGTTCCCTGGCATGATTGAAATAAACAACTGAAGCACCAGAAGCCCCGTAATCTCGTTCACATGAGCATATGTTTGGCAGGATTCAGCGTGGTGGGTTTGCAGTCTCTGCTTATCACA
The DNA here is from genome assembly GCF_028018845.1 of Melospiza georgiana. NCBI lineage: Eukaryota > Metazoa > Chordata > Aves > Passeriformes > Passerellidae > Melospiza > Melospiza georgiana. The sequence continues at coordinate 13,512,974 of NC_080435.1, forward strand.
GAACCAGGACTGTATGCATCACTGCCACATGCTTCTCTTCTCCTTCATCCCAGGGGAACTAATCTTGTCAGGAAAATAAAGTGGGAGGAGGAAATGTATCATTCCAACACAGGCTGGATACAATTCTTTTGCTCCCTGTTAGCGGAGGCTGGGCGATGCCTTATATCTTACAGACAGCCTATTGCAGATTGGAGTTTCAGTGTCTGGCCTGACTTTTAGTGGAGATTTTTTTTTATGTGCATGAATTATAAAGCTATTTTCTTCAACAGACTCAGAGACTAAAAAGTTGGGTACTACTGCGTGTCTTGTTTGTGTGGCCTATATAAGTGGCTCATTAACTGTCTTACTGTAATTTCTGTTTTATCATAAGAACAAGACAGACATGTTGGCACCAGAGTCTTCCTATAAGATTTACTTTAAATTTATTTTAAGATCCCTAAAAGTACTATTAGCTTTGGAAGCATTTCTCTTTTTCTGCAAGGGAAGAAAATCTCCTTTTTATTAAAGTTCCAACCCTGGTGGTAATATGATGAATATTAATATAAATAGGTTGTCAGTTGTCATATAAAATAGTCTATCCTGTTAACATCCTTGGAGTGAATGTTCAGTCCTTACTATCTGAGCTGTAAAAAACCAGGAATTCCCATGAAGTGTCACAGTAATTTTGATGCAGAAGTTTTCCACATAGGATAACCTGCAGAGAGTCTGACATGTGAGCAGCTCTGAGAATGCTGAGGTGCTCTAAATGCAGGATGGACAAACAGAATGAATTTTAATTTATGAAGGAAACTTCACAAATTGCAGTTAGGGGCTGAGTTGCACAGAAATTGTGGGTAGAAAATCAGCATAACAAAATACAGTGGGAGGCCTTCTGGAAGGGGAAAGTAGTATTTATTTCAAAAAATATTCCAATAAGCTGATTTTACCTGCTGATGCTAATTTTGTTATAGATTTTGTTCATCTGCATGCTTGTACAGACATACCCATGTCCCCAAAGCTCTAGGAGAGGGGATTTGGCAAGGATCAGATGTATGTGATGCAGAGGACTAAGGATGCCAGATGCTAAGTTTCTGGGGTTCTTCCTGATGTAACAAGTATGTTTTTGGAGAGATCTTTTGTGCCCTTTGGAATTCAGCAGCAGTTGCAGGGCTGTGCTTTCCTGCAGATCCTTGCTTACACCATCTTCCATAACTCCTAGGTTATCACCCATTCCTTGTTTTCCTCATGGGCTAAGGAAGTTAGGAACAGTAGATGTGACAGTGCCACGGCTTGGGTGTGGTCTCACGAGCAATATAGGCCTTTTTTAACACCCTGTCCTTCTGCTTCTTCTGGTGCTTGCAGCTGCATATTTCAGTTCAGACTGCATTTATGCCAGTACTCATATTTCTGTAACAAATCTTTCCAGGTGGAATTCTTAAGGGCATCCATTGTTGTTGAAACTCTTTTTTTCATTAAAGTTAGCAGTAAAGTTTTTGTGGATGTCAAAGAGAGACAGTGATTTCTGTCAGTGCTCAGTACTTTGAAAAATAAAATCCTTAGTAATGCAGTTGTATAATACCACCTCTCCCTAAGTGGAGTGGCCATCCCCAGTGTCAAGTTTGGACTAGATAGACTATTGTTATGACCCTGGTGTAGTTCTAAAAATGCATCTTGCATGAGCACAGAGAAGCTGTTGGGCTTTTGCCTGAAACTAAAAATATGTTCTTGTGTGACAGTTTCCATGTGGGACCTGCTTTAAAGTTTTTGTCATGTGAGAACAACTTTCTTTCTTCAGGCTTAGCAGAAAGATTTGGACCTTCAGAAAAGTGAACTTTTCTTTGTGGTTACTGTGCTGTCAGGGCCCTGCACCAAACTGTTTATTCATCCACAGTGTTGTGCATGATTGCTGCCTCTTGTAGGTTTTGTACCTCTTGTCTAAGCCCCTGGAGGTGACCTTGGGTTTCTGAGGATCCAGAGAGCAGCTGGAGGAGAGAGTGCTTCTCAGGACAGCCATGCCAACAAGAGCTACTCAAGGAGAAGTCTGTTTTTCCAGGAAATAATCCAGTGATTCTCTCGTGCCTATGGAGAAGAGGCACTGACCTTGGGGTTATGGGAGATTTTCTCCTCTCTTCCTGCAATTTAGTGTCTCTTGTGATGAATTAGCATTATGAATAGTAAGTTTATCTGCACAATACAGTTAGCAGTCTTCTGGGGAGAGTACCTGGTGTTTGTATTGCATTGCTACTCCAGCTTTGGCACAGCATATGTGAGTTTCATGCACTGATGACTTTTGTCACAAGAGTACCAGGTAGAGGAAGCTGTCAAATGGGTCTACCTGCAGTGATTTGAATGCTTGATTAAAACTTGTTTTGATTCCCCATCTGAACTATCAGCAAAGAGTCCAAAACACTCCAGTGGAATGAGACAAATGGAAATGGGAAGGGAGAAGTGGGGAATGAGGGTAGGACCAGAAAGCAGCTGCTAAAACATTCTGCACCCACTTACAAGTACAATTTAAAATTTGATATAATTTCCAAGCTAAAAACTCTCAACTTAAGCTACGTGCTGTGGGTGGGTATAAAGAATACTGCCTTTTAATAGTTGGCAGTGGGGTTTGCCAGAGAAGAGGATGTAGGAAGCAAGTTGGTTTTGCATGCAAACCAAGGGTTGATGAGGTCTCTGTAGCACAGCTACCATGGACAGGATTAAAGGAACATTAAGGGAGATAACAACTTTCATCTGAGTCCTGTGCTAGACTACCTGATTTGGAGGAACAGGAGTATGATTCTCTTTTCCTCACAAGCTGAAGAAAGTGCCAAAGCTTTTGGAAAAACAAGGGGGAAAGAAGCCAGAAATGTTAGGAGTGTTAGGGGAAGACTTTCTGCTCTTTTGCACAACATCCTTCAATATATAACCCAACCTGGAGAGAAATGTATTTGGTACTCAAGTGTCAGCTCTCTGGGAAGCAGCAAGTTCCCTAAGTAGTGAAGAATAATTTGGGCCTTAGCCTGTGGAAGCATGGGTGTGAGGACTCTGGCAAGTTCTAGTGTGTCACTCTACCATCAGAGCCCACAGAGCAGGTATCAACGAGCTCTTGAGTGAAATTTCAAGCACTGTTTGTTATGTACTTGCAAATCTCTGGCTTTTTCACCCTCCTGCACCCTCTCCAGATGTTTTCCTCAGTGCAGCACCAAAGGAAAACACCATTAGAATATCACCCAGCAGTATTTGAATAAACAACTTGGGGGTGGTGAACAGCACTGAAATCTTATGACATAGCTAGCAGTGAGCCTGGAGCACAATGGCCAAACCATTGTGGTGTCAGCTCTTGAGGAGTCCTGGGAGCAATCCTGGTCCTTGTACTTCATCAAGTCTCGTATGGAATCTGACCCAGCTTGCTCTGCCCTGTTTGCATGAACTGGAAGATCCCAGTCAGCAATACCAAGGAGTTCTGGTTTCCTTGGGAGCTTCCTGCTCCTTGTTTACAGCACGGGATGGTGCTTGGAGCAGCAGGGCAGGGAGAGCGTGGGATCAGGCCAGCCGGTGCCTTGTTGCCGGCACTCATGACTGAGAGCTGAGGGCAGAGACAAGCCAAAAAGCTATTTTCTTAGCTCCTGCTGTGCCCCTTCTGCATCCTACTCCGTGTCCATCAAGTGGTGAAGGTAGCAGATGGGCTGGCCCAAGGTGACACACGCTTACCTGCCGGGAAGAGAGAGCAGCTCCTGTAGCATGTCCCCGGTGTAAGTGCTGCTGCTGGCAGGCAGGCAGCCCTGTTGCTTGGCAGCAGGCCTCAGAGAGAAGATTACTTTGTCCTTGTTCTTAGTCAAGTTTGCCAGGTTCCCTTCTGATTGCCAGGCTGGTAATGCATGGGGGAGATAACCCTGGTTCAATGAGCAGCAATTCAGTCTGTCATCAAACAGAAAATACTTGGGCAGAATCAACAGAGCCGTGTGCTAAGCTAATTCGGTATCAGCCTTGTGGGTGTGGTTCTTTGGTACAAGTATTTTTGTGTTTGTCTTTCTACAGAAAGGACTGAAATCTCCCTCTGTCCCTCATGGGCCTGTTCACAAATTGCACAGTCCCTCTTTGTTCTCTTTACCTGCCAACTAAGCTGCTGCCTCTTGTCTCTCTCCAGCAGCAGCAGGTTTGTTCCCTTTTCCCCAGAACTCCCATCCCCAGTTCTGCAGACCAGGAGAACTTGTTTCTGCTCTCACTCTCTGTGGCTTACTGAATTGCCTGGATACTTCAGGTAGTCCTGCCAATCTGGTCCTGTCCCTCCCAACCTCTCACCTCCCCCCGCAGAAGGAAACGTGTCTTTTTGTTTTTTGGCCATCCTAAGATAGCTTCCAAAGTTTTCTCCATAGTTTCAATTTAATAAACTAGTTAGCTCGTTTGATGTTATGAAGAAGTCACTCTCCCCTCGCCCTCTCCTGTAGGTACAAAACAGCAGATGAAGGGATGAGACTGGATGTGGAGGAATGTGAAGGGTTCTGATGGCTGCATGGGGTGTGATGGACAGCAGCAGGGTTCAACAAGCAGAGGGGTTTATAGTAGCACAGCTGCTGCCTGCATCTTCCTGACACTCAGGCCTGGGTGAAAATCTCTCTGTGCACTCCAGAGTCTCTCTGTTGCTGAACTTTGGGAGGGCATCATGTTCAGGGACACTTTATTTATGTGCACATACCAGGCATATGGAGGACATGAAATTGCTAATTGATCAAAGCAGATCTTGCTCCTGTACTTCTTCATGCTTTGGCTGCCTAATAGTAGGGCTTTCTTTTATTGCTGTTGTGTTTCCCTATACCAGTTTGTGGCTGAGCTATGATTTCCTTGTCTCTATGGGAGAAGAAGCCTCAGATGCACAAGAGCCAAGATTTTCACTCAAAAATGTCATGTAGGAGACACTAACCCAAGAACAGAGCAAGGGTGATAGGCAGTCACAATTCTCCTTGTTAAAATCTACTTTGGCAAATAAATTTCTAATTTGGCAGAAAACCAAATGTGTAAAAGCAGCCAGATTTCTTGTATAAGGCACTGGGTCCATTTGGCATGATGTAATGTACAACAGTAATGGTGACTGCTCAGAGCTGTGCTGGCTGGCCTATCCAGTGTGCTATTCTGATTCACTGCAGCAGGCACTGAGATAGTTTTAATGCTGTCCATTTGGTCAGGGTCTGCCTAAAATATCCCAGACCACTGGGGTTCTTAGCATTGAAAAATCAGGCATTTTCACCTTTGTGAAAGACAGTTTGCTTTCTCCTTTTGTAGCCTGCTGCTCTCTGCTCTCCCATACAGCCACTGCTTACTTGCTGTCTGTGTTCAGCTCATCCAGGGTGACATTGTCCAATTGTTTTGACAATGACCTTAATCTATTTGTGCAGTTCAAAGCAAAGGCTGTGTGGCCAGAGATGGAAATGCATGGGCTTAGGCAGCTTGTAATGAAATAGAGTCTTCAGCTGCTTTGAAGCCACTGCAAATCAGTTGTTGGATTTCATGTGTCTTCGAGGATGTGAAATGAATTTAGTGGCTTCCAGCTGGTTGTAGGGAATCAGGTGTTCAGCTCATGAAATGCTCCAATATAATCAGGCTTTGTGTATGGCAGCTTTAGCAGGTATGCCAGTGGCTATATCAAACTGGTTGAAGCTTACTCTCCTGACAGGGATTTTTATAAACTAAGTTGTAGGCAATTTAACAGACAGATCATTGAGTAGGAGCTTCCTTCTGTGGTTGCCTGTACTTGCTCATGTTGTAGACACAGAGGAATGCAGGACTTTGAGTAAATGGTGCTCCACTGCTGAGTTAGGTGGCAGGATCAATAATTTCCTGCTAGCTGGGATCTCTTGGCACTGCTGGGGTGAGGGAACTGCCTCAGTACATTGTTAAATCAAAGTCAGGCTATCACTATATTGCCTTTCAAGAGCAATAGATTCAAAGCAGCTGCACAGAGGAGCAAGATAGAAAGTTGCCTAAGAGAAACCAAACTGTTTCTGAAGAATTTGAAAACACTTGATTTTCCCTTGCCAAGGAATGGGAGCATGTTGTCTGGAGTCAGCACCTTCCCAGTAAAATTTGTTTCCCCTGGGAACACTGGCATGGGGGAAATGGCTGCAAATCCTCTCTTGATGCCACACAGAGAAATGTGTGTTGTGAGCAAAGCACACTGCCTATGTTATGTGGATTTTTAGATCAATAGTGGCTCTAACATGTAGCCAGATGCATTATACTTTGGAACATGCTTTTGTGCAGATCCCAGAAGTTTCTTTGGCCTTTTAATGGGAGTAGTTATGCACCAAGTATTAGCACCAGACTGCTCTTGTCATAGGCAGCACATGCACAGTTTTGCACCCTTGCCTGGCAGATCTGCTTCTTTACTTAGTGGCAGAAGTGAGAAATAGCACCATATTAATTTGCTTTTGTCTTTTTGGGCATGAATTCTGTGTGACTCTAAACTAATATGTAGCTCAGCATCTATTTCCAGAAGTCATACATTTCCCTTGATTTGCATTCCTTAATCAGTGAGGATGCAGTAGATGCATAGGCTATGAACAAGGAGGTCTTTATTGCAATCACTGCAAGTTCAGCTTTCACTGCAATTATAAGATGAGTTTACAGGTGTGTTAAAACGCCTCTGACTTGTTACACTGACAGTCTTTGCTTAGGCTGTTTTCTGTTATTCTCTGCTTGTAAAAGCATTTCCTGCTAGCCACAAGAAACATAGATATATAAATTCCTCTCCTTCTCCTTCCATTGCTGAGAGTCCAAGCCAAATGAAGAGAGATATTTAAGTTCTGTTTACAGATTAATGTGAATTGAGCATTGTGTGGCAGAAGCTGTTCCTGTCTTACACAAACCCCACTAAAAATAAGGAGTTGTTTATCTGCTGTGGAGCTTTTCAGTATCAGTGTAGAGGACAGAGCCCAGTCATATGGGAGATATCAGTATGCATTGGATGAAATATAAATGCAACTTTAGCCAGCTGAAAAGGTAAGCCGATGCTGAACTGTCTTCAGTCTGGGTCCTTTGTGGATCGAGACTAATAACAGAAATATGAACAATAAAATGTGTGTTGATCTAATGAATAAGAAATGCTGCTGGGATACAGGGACTCATTCCATTCATATCTTTCTCACTGCTCTGCTGAGTAATCTTTCCTGATTTGTGCTTCAGTGCCTTTATCTGTCAGATGGCAATAATAGTAATAAACTCTGTTTTAAAGCTTGTTGGGCTATACCAATGAAGGGCATACAGAGGATCTGGACACACACTTTGGGGTTTTTTTTCTTTGCCGCAGGCCAGGAGTGAGGGAGGGGAAGGCATAGTTTCTACCTAAAAATGAGCATCAAGGACTTGAAATGCCTTCTAAAGCATTTTCGAGCTGCCCTGTCCATGACACTTTTTGGAGGACTTGAGGTCAAAAAGTATGGCACTTTGTATTGTGCTACTGTGATATTTCTCCAGAAGATTTCTATGCTTTGTAAGCCTCTGTCATTGTGATTTGGTCAATTGTATCTGATGGCCATTCCTTGTGTTTTGAATCACTTTATTCTCATCAAGTGGAAGAGGTGAATATGTGACGAAATGTTCTCTTTCTTCCATTTCTTGTGGCGACTGTGTCTCATCCTTTACAGATGCTTTGGGAGTGAAAATGACTGAAAAACACTGTGATAATTGTATTTTCTTTTCCTCTATGACTCTGTCTGATCTATGGTAGTATTCTCTGCTATTTTTAAGTTATAATTTTGCAGAGCTATCAGTGCACAATACTTCTTACTTTGTCAGTTTTGTGCTTTATATACCCGGTCAACTAAAGTACATCAATTTTTAATCTGACCAATATCCTTTGGGCCTTATCCTGCATTCAGTGTGTTTGGCTTTTCTACCATATATCTAATTTTTTAGCTTAACCATATATATAGCCTGTGCCTCTATGGCTGTACTCTCTATGTCCCTTCTGTGACAAGCCACTTATAATTTGTAACCAAGTTTCTAATAATTTTTATAAAAAGTCTCTCTATGCTTTTTCACTGCTGGTTAGGCCTGCCAAAGTATCCCTTGCTGTCAGGTGACTTGCTCTCGGTAAAAATATACTCCTCATTTAGTGTTTGGAGTGCAGTCTGGGACAGAGTAGGCTCATCTTCCATCTCTCAGGCAGCCCGTTGTCTTTTCACACTCTTCTTCCAAAATGCTGTGATTCTGGTGGTGTTTTAACTCCTCAATGTGCAGCTTGTTTGAGAACAATGTTGTTCTCTCAGAGTGCAGCTTGTTTGAGTTCTCTTACCGTGTTATACAGCCCCAACTTCCCTGTAGATCATGGAATTGGAGAAAAAATAATGTTGGAAAAGACATGTAAAGGTCAGCTGGTCTCATCCCTTGTGCTAAGGACCAAATTTGAGGTTATATTGAGTTGATCATTCAGAACTTTTCTAATCTTAAAATTTGTCTTCATCTCCAGAGGTGGAGATTCCCCATCTCTCAGAGACCCCACTCCAATGTTGAACTCCCTCCCAGTTATTGCTCCTTTCCCCCTCTCCCTGATACCTAGTGAGAATTTCAATTATTACAAGTTACTGCAATTGCCTCTCCCCATTACTGTGCAGCTCTGGAGAGACTCTTTATGTAGTTGAAGCCCAAAATACCATTCCTTAACCCTATGTGCTGACTGCTCAAGCCCAATTCTCAGCCTTTCATTTATGACATGCTTGTTTCTTAGTCATCCTGGTGCCCCTCTGTTAGTCCCACTCCAGGAGCCCTGAAGTGATCCCACAATCTGCAGGCGCAGTCTCGGAAGTGCTGAGTGGAGCATGTTAATCTCTTCCATTGATCTCCTGGCTTCCTTTCTCTTCATACAGCCCAGTACACAGCTGATCTGCACTCTTCAAGGCAACTGCTGAGTTATTTTTAATGTGGTAGCCACCAGGACCCCAGGTTCTTCTCCACAAAGCCGTGGAAAAGAATTTACTGTGGTAAATGATACAGAATTAAATAAGAGAGTATTATACGTTCATTGTCTTTAACTGTATTTTGTATCCTTTGTTTCCAAGGGATCAATGTTAATTTTCTATGTAATTTTTTTTCAGTACTGTTTTACACCTTCATTTTTAACCCAAGGCTTAGTAAATACTTTTAATATCCAGCACAGTTGTTATTCTCTTATGAAATATTTTAGAGCCATTATTTTCCAGGCAATAGTATTTGTTTTACAAAGCACAGTATCAGGACATACCTAATAAATGCTTCTCAGTGTTTGGAGTCCAGTGTGAGACAACGTAGCAGGGCTTGTTCAGATTATGTCAAAATGTCCTGAAGACACATCATTGGGTTTTACTCAGGTTTTATTGGAGTGTTTTTTCCCCCATTTTGTTATTGCTGCAGAAAAAAAATGGAACTAAATGAATCAGCTGCATTTTGATATAACTTGTGCTTCATTTCTGTGTTTATTTCCTAAATTCTAATGTGCTTATTTCTGTGCAAGTCCCTTGAAATCCGTTAGCAAGAAGGAAAGAACACAGCTGGAGTTTTGGGGCTCCCACAGTAAATTTACAGACTTTGGGGAGTGAGATACTCTTTCTAGCAAATTGAATCTGTTTGATTTGAAATTCCGTGAAGAGCATCCGCAAGAGAATACCATGGAGCTGCTTTAGAAGCCTCTCCCTGTGTTCCTTGTAGAGATGTAAAGCTTGGAAATCTTCAGGTATCCCCGTGCTGGGAGGAAGGCAGCAATCCAGAATCTTTGAGTAGAAAATGCTGTTTTCCAGATTTCCTTAGAGGATGTTATTCTTCTTTACCACTGGTGTATTTCCTGGAGTCTATTTTCTAAGTGTCAAAATGAAGGTAAGCTGCTATTTGTATTTGAAGTGACAGCCCTTCCTTTCCTATCATCCCTTGCATCTTGGCATTTCCCATATCAAAACTCAAATATCTTTCTAGTATTGTGCTAATGATCATGGGCTCCACTTGACCAGAATGTGATGATTGAGTTGATTTCCCCTCTGGAAGCAAGGCACCTTACCAGCTACTAGATCAAACAGAATTCTTCCCTTACCCCATCCAAAAAGCAATTAAGTGTAAACATGGCAAAGGGTGACAAAATTAAAATCTGTCATGCATACAGGTGCTAAGCTCGTGCAAAGTCAAAAAGGCAGCCCTGTTGCTGTCTCTGTTGCCAGGCCCATGTTGTCAGCAGCTATTTCTGTGAGTTCCACCATGGAAATGCAGAATCACCTCCTTCAGGAAGTCAGTGATCCCTTCAGGGTATGTATTCCCAATCTGTATTGTTAATTGTTGGTCTGTTCTGGTACATGGCTTAGTCGTTAAGGTGGAAGTGAAACATAACTTTGAAACATCATCAGACACAATCTGTGTGACAGCCTGTCACTTAAAGGTAATAGTAAAGGAAGAGCAATTCACAGCAGAATATCAAGGAACTCTAACCTGGCTTTTGTCAGTTCCAGTTCCTAATAACTTCTTCAAATCCTTAGTGGATGGATAAGGGGTGTATTGGAAGTAAGGCAGTCATTCCATCGTGCTTGGAAATCCACTGGTTTGGGGGAAAATGGGCAAACCAACTCAAAAATTACCTGTCACTGTTGATGCTGATGGAGCTGCAGCCCTGTACTGTGCCCAGGGCTGGGTGATGCCTGTGCTGCTCCCTGTGACAGCAGCGCTGGGTTTTGTGAGCCAGCACACCCAGGGATGGGACCTTGGCTGCTGGGTACTGTGGCAGGAGGACACCGGGGTTCTGCAGCCTGTTAATGGGATCCTCAAAGGAAAACCCTTCAGAAAGAGCTTTGTGGGATTGTCAGTAATACTGACAGGTGCCAGCAGAGGGCATTTGGAAACTTGGCTTTTCTCTCATTTATCTTCCGACAGAGTAGGGCCCCTGAGCAATTCCTGTGTGAGGCTGATGGTGCCTTCTCTGATGGTACAGACCTATGGTGACGGCAAAACTTCGGGGTTTACTGTTTGTTTTGGTTTGGGTTTAGTTAACATACGGAATATCAGCAATAAAATATGTATTTCAGAAAAATGTCTAAGTCAGAAGAAAGTATTGAACCAAAAAGCCAGGAAACTCCCACTTTTGTCAGAAGGGAGTATTTGGGTGTGAGGTGGATAAAAGGCCAAGAGAAAGGAAGTGAAGAAACAGCATATTATCTGTTTCTCCCCCCCCCCCATATTTGTTATTTGTAAATTAACAATCTAAACTAGAACCTCATTGCTTGATCTGAATTATCACATTTAGATAGTAATTACAGCTCTTCTGCCCTAAATCACCATCATAAGGTGATGACTTTAGACCAATATTCTGTCTTGAGTACCAAGAAAATTGCATGTGCAGATATAATAAAGACCAAATAGTGACTCTTTGTGTTCATGACCAAAAATCCAGTTGCATTTCTATTGATTAGGGCTTTTGTTACTTGCAGTGGGTGGGGTATGTGACATGGTGCAGTGCACAAAACTCTCTTGCAGCAACAGATTTGGAAAGAGCTGTTGTTGAAGCCCAGATCAATGAGTAAAAGTACAAAGACATTTAAGCATAAGATCATTTAATAAAAATGCTTTTCTGTTCTCATGCTTTGATCAAGTAATTCCCTTCCATCAGCTTTGATTCAGGCTCTGTCAGCCTCTTTCCTTGAAGAGACTTTTATGGGACTTTTTAAAAAGACTTTCTTACGTGGGGTGTGCTGGTGAAACCAACTGAAGTGCATTTCTCACCCTAGCAATATGATAAAAGGCTCTAGGACTGTGAGGCTATGAAGGCTTTGGAAAAAAATTAATAAAAACTGGGAAGAAGTGTATTTTCAGCTGTATAAAGATACATTAAGTGGACTTGTGTGTGGTTCCTTTATTTGCTACTGTGCAGGCTGAAATATTATTGACATGAAATTTAATATAAGGGATGGCTTTACTCCATATACTAAGCAACTACATTTGGAGATAATTTCCTCTAAATATAATTTGTTTAAAGGTATGATTTATGCTGCAAATAGGATTTATGAAGCATGTCTTGAAAAAGTGATTTGAACAAGATCTTTCTGTGAGCCAAAAAGATGCTTTTTTTATAATATAAGTGTCAGTAGCAAAGAGGGAGTAAAAGGAGCAGCTGGAGGGCACATTTATTGATATTTACTTCATATATACTTTACTTGCTGTAACATCCACTGCCAAAATCCACCTGACATGTCCTTGTGTTTTGTTGCACCCCTGTGGCAGAGCTATCCTTTGGCCTTTGAAAAATGCTAGCTTGTTAGTGACTATTGGTTTGTACTGCAGTACTTGCCTACACTGCATTGTCCTTCCACTTGCACCTTTTATAAAATAATTCTTTGACTTCATCTGAAATAGCATGCCGAGCCCCTAAACTTGATTTTTAACATTTGGGTGGTTGGCTTCAAAGGTGTTTGTCTGCACCTTTTCAACATACGTATCTATTAGCTATAAAGAGTGAACCCTTCCCTTGCGGACAGTTGTCATTGTGGCTGAACAACAACTTGTTCCCTTCTTGCAAACACTTGAATATGTGAGAGAGGGGCTGTCAAGAGAGCAAAGGCAGAGCAGGGCTTGGGGTAGACTCTCTGCAGTTTGCTCATACCTTGGACAAGTGGCTCCAGTGCTGTGGTTTTGCACCAGCATGATAGGAATGCAGTAGCTGCCACTCTGGAAAAGCTGTATATTTTGGAAATGTGAAGCTGTTCTGTACTGCTTGCCCAAATCCAACAAAATTCTTGGCTTTGACTGTGTGGCTAGCAGCTTCTTTTGGTATGTGATTTTTTTAAGCACAGCTAAAGTACTCTATGTGATGACAGCATGTCTCACTCCTTTTCACTATCACCACCTGTCCATACTGTGTTTTCTCATTTCTGTGGTGTTTTCTCTCACTTTTCTACTGAGTGCTATCTGTTAGTGAACTACTTCAGGACAATGCCAAGATAATAACAATGTGGGAGACCTCCATTTTCAGACCTGTCTCACAGGAATCAAATCAACACATGGGTTGTAATACTTGTTCAGGTTGAAGTGAGTTTTCATCCAGATGGGGTAATGATGGAGCCCAGAGTAAGAAACACTGGAGTGACTAACTGTATGTAATTGCTCTTCTAGTAAAAGCAGAAAACACTTCAGTGAAGACTAGTAGTTGTTACAGTGGTAATTAACAGTAAAGTTAGAAAAGCTTTTTCTTGGTACCCATTAACACCATTAGAAAGCATCTTAGCATACATTATGTGTTAACGAGTTCGTGTTCGTGTCCCTGTGCTCGTAACCATATGTCAGGTGTGTGCTGGGTGCCTCCTCTGTGCCATTATCCTCATGCTGTTCTTGCTACTGTCATACAGCATCTGCAGTAGTGGTGCACTGCTACCTAGAAACCTCAGGAAGCTGGTGAGAGATAGTACAAACAACAAAGGGCTGGAGAGCAGAACTGGAGCACAGGGATTGAATGGTGTACCCAGCACTGGAGGATTGTGTAAGAAATGGAATGGCTGAAATAGCTTCACTGTGAAAGCCTCTGTAATTTTTAAGGACAAAGTATTAGTCCTTTTTGTTATTTCATGTGCAAGGTGGACTGACCCCAAACTTTCCCTTGCTTATTTTCTCAAAAGGTCAGATCTAATCCTCTGGTTCAGCACATTGGGAGGCACATTAAGGTTTTTGAACACCAGAGGATCAGTATGGAAGGGCAGCTGTCAGTAAAGTAGCTGTGGATGTCTGATATTTAGCTCTTTCACATCTATAGGGAGATGACTTTGTTATTCTCTAAATGAAAAAGTTTCTCTAAGGTTTGCCTATGTGCCCTTCACTCTCTTAGGCAGATCTCCTGCTGACTTCAGTGTGTGCTAGACTGGCCCACACAGGGAGAAGGAAAAGAACATTCACATTTTGGAATAAGCACTAGCTGAGCTGATAAATCCCAGTAGCTTTCTCATTTCCATGGCTGTGTTGGTCCTTACCCTAGGAAGCTATTCTTCTCCTCTTACCTCTTTCAGGGAAATTTCCATGCAGTATTGCACAGTGCCACTATCCTGGGCAGTCTTCATTCAGATCATGTACCTTCTAAAACACTGAAAAACATAAAACAGAGCTTTGATTAAACAGCCTGATATGGAATAAACTGTGATATTCAGCAGCAATGGGAAGCTATAACAAAACATATACTTGGCAGCAGTGCTGTGCTACCCTTTTGCCTGGAAGGAAAATTAGATCTAAAAGACAGATTCTCAGATGGAGCTGGCTCTGGTATGAGGATTGTCAGGTAGCAGATAACAGTGGGAAATGACTTCTGGCTCTTCCTGGCTGCTTGCCTTGAGAGGGAGAGGGGATGGCTGTGCTCCCAGATGGAGGAGCGAGGGGGAATCCAACACTGTGACATGTGAGGGTCCCCCATAGATGCTGAGGCCGGGCTGGCAGCTGCTTCTGCAGCGAGGGTGGTGACAGCTTGGGGGAGAGCATCTCACCTGTGCCCCAGCAATATCAGCTCTGTGAGCTGAGCCTTGGCACACAGAGCTCAACTGAAATGGGTAAACAGAGCCCATGCTCAAACAAAGGGAGAATTCTAAGCAAATCCTAGGCCATGGCTCAGAAATGCTGCTGCAGGTATTTCTTACTGCATTAACAGGAATGAAAAAGGCAGCATGTCCACGGGAGAGAAATACTTAAGCAGTGGTGCTTACCTGAGTGGAAGCCTCTGCAATTTTAAGACGGTTGGCTGGGTTCTCAATTGGTGTAAACATCCAGTGCTTTTGATTTACTTGTAGTTAAGTTGTTTTGCAGTGTCTGAAAATCTTGCTTACACATCTGAATCATGATTGAAGAGCTTGGGCCACTGAGGGATTCGTATTGAAATTCCAAGTTTAATTAGCATATGGTGTTAAAAGCAGATGTAGTTTAAGTGAACAGTGCTTCAATGCTCTTATCTAGAGAGATGTTTGATCTTAATTCTAAAGAAGAAAAATGAGCTGGCAAGTCGCTGCTCAACTCTGACAAAGTCCAACCCCAAAATAAGTTTTAAAATAAATATAAAAACCTTTAAATTAACCCTTCCTCAGTGAAGTTCTTAAGAATCTAGCTTTTTATGAAAGTGTATACACTATGACACATGCTTGTTCAAATGTATTCATTATAAGTGTACATCCAGAACCAACCTGAAACCTTTGAAAGGTCCAGGGAGTAAGCCAGTCAGGGAAAAGAAACTGCCAACCAGTGTATTGTGGAAGAATAGCAAATTGTGAAGCAAATATTTGAAACAATGTTTTTTTGTGACTAAAATATGTTTCTACCCTACTTGTGACAGGTATATTTTCACATGTATAGAAGGAAAACAGGCACCTAGCTTCCATTGAAACCCATCTTCCCTATTTATTTAATACATTCCTCAATTATTTTTTCATTAAAACTGAGTCATCTCATAGATAATCTGTAAATGGTAGCATAAGACTTTTAGTCACCACAGCATGTGTAGTAATTGGCTGCACTGAAAATCTGCCTTGTAAATACAAGCTTGTAGTTGATTTGTTGTGTAATGAATTGTTTTTTGCCTGCAATGCCAAAAGCTGTTGCCATGAACACTACAAAGTGATGATTTGCTTGCTGTCAAGTCACTCTGGGTATTTACTATTCTGAAATCCTTGTCTCCCTATCCCTCTCCTTTGCACACAAAGTGAGAAATCTGAGAAATGGGAGCACTGTTTTCTTACCCCAAAGAGGGGAGAGCCATGTGAGTGAAACTGATTTCCACAGGCAGCCATCAGAGGAATACAAATGGGGTGCAGCAGCTCAAGCCCTTGGCAAAACTCTTCAGTGATGGAGGAACAGCAGCCTTCGGGGTTGTTTGGAGTGGAAACATGGGGGGGTTTAGAGGCAGTCCACTTTTGGATCTAGCTGGTGTCAAAAGTGCTGGGCCTGCTGACTTCTGTGGAGGGACTGACCCGCCTGTGACCTCTGATGTGGTTTGCCAGAGAATGTCTCTTCCCGCTCCAGTGAGAGCAGGCGGTGGTTCTGGTCTCTTTCTGCTTCATGGGGGTCATCTGGAGTCTGGAGCAGACCCAAATCCTCCTGTGGTCCTGCCCTCTTGGAAGGGGATGATGTCCTGATGATGGATGTGAGGTACAGATGCAATTAAATAGGTCCTTTCCCCCCAGAGTCTTTTCTTTCCTTTTCAGTCACAGTTGTGAAGCCTGTATGGTTTTCTTGTTGGTCCTGCGGTTTCATGACAGCTCAGAATGTTATGACAATAGCGATGCCTGTTCCAGAGTTTCCCCCTTGTAAGATCCTTATTTAAAATCCTGTCCATCATGCAATCTATTTAGCTAATTGTCAGAGCTTGTCATGCCATGTAATTAAGTTTTGGACAGCATTCAGATGCCTCTTCAGGAGTGTGTAAGGGTGTGTATGGAACTGCATCTTTTCTTCCTTGTTACCACAAAAAATGAGTCACACTTCTAGCTAGCTCAGACAGAGCTGCAGACATCATCACAATAGGCTGGGTGGAGGATTTAAGATTAGGAGCTTCTGTAACCTGATCCCACAGAAAAGCCCTAGCCAGCCTTGCTATTGGTGCAGGGATTTGTTCACAACTGGCTGGGGATGACCAAGGGGATTCTCTTAATCTCATCAACCTGCTGTTAGGAGCTTGCTTATTATAGCCTAATAACTCTGTCCTAGAAGCACAGGCAGCCCTCAAATTAAGATCTCTGTGTTGGCTAGGAAGGATAAGGCTTCAGCATCATGGATTTGAGAGAGCCTTGCTGTTTGCTACTTCTGATGCACACACACAGTTCAGGTAATCAAACTCCTTCTCAAATGTTCATGCACTGCACAGACCAGCCTGTCTCTGCCTCTGACTGACTGAGGTGGGAATAAACCCCAGAGCTTCATTGATTTGCAAAAAAAAAAAAAAAAAAGAAGAAAAAAGTGTGTGCATACACAGGTATATATTTTTTTTCTGGGAAAAATGCCAACACGCTGCTTCAAATTTTGAGGCATTGCCATCCTGGGTACACTCTATAGAATTTTGGGGTTGTTTTGTTTTTAAAGCCATGTTATAGAAATTAATGTCACCATGAAAAGTGTTTTTGTTTTTTGTTTGGATTGTAATAACAAAAAATAATCTTTGAGGTCCTTTGAATGCTCAAACATTATTGCAGCATCTGCGCTGTCCTGATTCATCCTAAGATTTTCAATAGCAGCCTAGTAGAAGTAGAATAAAGCATGGCCCTCACTGGAACCTCTCTTCTGTCAGAACTCAGCATGGTCAAAAAAATAAACTTAAATCATGGAAAGCTGTTGAAGCTAATTCCTTTGTGCTGCTGTCAGACTGGGAGGAAACAGTCCTATAACATACACAAAAAAATCTTCATCTGCTTTTATGGTACTTCAAGAAGCATAGACAAGCAGTGATTCAGGACTGAAATGTGTCTGTTAGAGGGATACAAGCTCCATCGACAAAGTCCTTGTGTGGATGATTAAAATGAGATTAAAGCATGCCAGAAGCAGGTTCCCTGGCCAGCCATTTCTGTTTGTTGTGTACATCTCTTATTAAATGGTGGGTTTGTGCCTATAATTGTGTGCCTTTCTCTGCAGCCCCTTTCAGGACTGAGGAGACCAGGGTGAGATGGCTGCTGGGTTACATACTCTGCCCATCATTTCTGGGAACCAGAGCTGCTGGTCTTGGAATTTCATTCTCTTTGTCTGTAGGAAGTGATCTCCTTTCTCTTGATTGCTCTCCAGCAACCTCTGATTGATCACATCTCAGATATACCCAGGGATTTTTGCAGTTGTCTCTTCTGCTTTTGATTTAAGAGAGCACTTGTAAGTGCAGTTCATCTTCCTAGGTGCTAAGTAAAAAGGGGAGACAGAAGCAGGCTGTGCCCTGAAAAGTGAAAAATTTGAATAGGGAAGGCAGAGGAAGAAAAATGCTTTTCTTGTTGCTAAAAGCTTGGGGCCATGGAGAGATTTACAGCTATGCTCTGCAGTTAGATGTGGAGTCTGGCAGAGGGCTGGCTGAATTTCTTCAGTAGCTCCCATTGATCTGAGGCTCCAGGTCTATCTACCAGCCAGAGCCTGTTGTTGTTCCCAACAGGCAGTGCTCTACCCCTTCCTCACTGCTTGGTGCCTTTCAGTGGCTCCAGCCCCACATAGATCACTTTCCAGCCACATTCCCCTGCCATTTGTGCTTCTCTGGGATTTCTTAGGAGCTTGGGATATCATGGCCTCACATACTATTTTAGGTGTCATTTGGTAAGAACTGAAACAGATCATAAGTTTTGATGCAAAATAGCATCAGAGCATTGATAGGTGGGGCCAGATGATCTTGACATAATCCCTTTGACAGGGTGGGTAAATCCCACCTGGTGCTTGGCAGGAGCTGAGGAAAGCCTGCAGCTTGGCATTTCCCTGCTGGGGAGAGCAGCCATAAGGGAACATTGCCAGGCTGTGCTCAAACCAGTGATCTTATTATTGAGAACCACTGGGAGTCCAGGAAGAAAAGAGGATGCTTTTGAAGTCAGGTCTGTCTGTTTATGAGCTTCACTAAGCAGCAGAGACCAGACTGTCCCGAGGGCCAGAGAAAGGGGAACCTCTTGTGTAGTTCCTCTGATCTCTAGGTTTTGTTATGTGGATTTTGTGATCTGTAGTTTAGGATTAAAAAGACCAAAGACCATTTAAGTATGGATTTCATTCTACTGATTGTGTCATCGTCCACAGATGTGGAGCCAGCCAGAGTGTATCAGACCCTTCATCAACTAATTAACTTCAGTTGTCAAGCTGCAATCAGTGAACTGCTCTCATACTAAAATAATAATGATAAATTCCTCTCATCTGAAGCTGTCAGCTTCCAGCTGCAACTGGCTTGAGTTTGCGGGGTCTGTAACTTACTCCATGAAGAAAAATCAGATTTGCACCTCTGTCTTGCCAAAGCTTGGCTTGGTTCCCTTTCTAGCAGAGTTTGCTGTTGGAGCAGCACCTGAGGCCAGGCCAGGATTATGCTGGGCTCATAGCATGACTGAAGCTGCCATCAGACTGCCACATGCAGCACTGAGAGTCATTTTAAAGGGACATTTTCTAGCTTCAATTGCTTATTGAGAAACTGATTTGATTTCTTTTTGGGTTGCATTTAAAAAAATCTGTAAGGGTTATGTTTCTCTTGAAATTCTTCCTGTTGTTGTTTTTTTTAGGCGAGAGAGGTGATACATATTTCACTGTAGGGCAGGGTCTGAGAGCTGTCTGAAGGAAAAGGTGTCCAGGATGCCTTTGGGACTGCTTGTCTGCCCCACAGAGCTGGCAGGCCAGCAGGGAGCCCTTGCAGGCTCTGCTGGGGATGTCAGCCCTTCTTTCCTCCCAGTTTATGGAGCTTTAGTGCCCTGTCACAACTGTCCTGTCATACTTGTCACACCTATCCTGTCTTAAACAGACCAAGAAAGAAATCCCATTCCACAGTGGTAGAAGGAGTCTTGGATTCAATCCTCCTGCCTCTATCTTGCATAAAAAATTGAATTCCACCTCCTCTGAGTATGACCACTCATAGAAATGAATTTTTTTTTAATTGACTGACCACATAGGAGTTCCAAAATGGAAGGAAACAAAAATTACTTGTTTGGTTTATCCAAAATGACTTGGACCAAGGAATTTGTGTAGCCTTCTAAGAAACAATAACTAGCTTCTATTGCAATGAATTTCTTTGCACAGTTTAAACATCACAAATAGAAATTAAAAGTATAGTTTACCCTACAGCATAGGTTTGGGTGACAGTTATAAAAGGCTATAAAGCATCTTAATTAAAGTTTTATAGGCTCATAATCATGTGTTATTTGAGATAAATATCATTAGCAATACCAGAGCTATGCAGAAGCTTAACATGCTTTAGATATCTAGAAATACGTGTAAAATAAATATTTTTCTAAGGAGGTCTTCTTTCCCCATCAAATAAGAGATCCTGTTTAAAGGCAGGAATGCAGAATACAGAAATCAGGAGGCCTGTTTTTTTCTTAGTGCATTCCCTGTCATTTCTAAAAAATATCATGGAACAGATATCCTTTTTCTGTGAAAAAGCTCCTTTTTAGATGGCTTCTTGGTGATTTGATGCAGAATAATTTTTTAGTGTACAAATCTGCCTTCATAAACATCCTCATAAATATAACACAGCAAACAAACTGCTTGGAGGTCAGACTGCAGAAGAGGTTGACCTTGCATTTTTTGCAGTTTAGAGTATGCTAGAGCTTAGATTTATTTAGCATGATTAAATTTTGCAAAGGTCCTGTGACGAGTGTTTCTTACAGAGTAGGAATGTCTGAAAGCCTACTACAGACTAATAGAAAACACTGAGCACAAATGCTCAGGTGCAATTTAGGCACAAATTTGGTGTTGATTAAGTGCAGAATCTCAGACAGTATGCAAAATAGGTGATGACTTCAAAGACTAAACAGATACTTTGGTAGTACCTTTGCAATGAGCATCTTAATTCAGGCACCAATTATATTTCATTCTGTATCATTAAAACTCTAAGTTATATCCTTATTTCTGTCCAAACAAAGCCTCCATGATGAAAGTTTAATAGCATTAAGCACCTTAATAACTAGGGATGAGTTTCTCTTTTTTTTTTTTTTTTTTAAGACATCTTGAGTTTGCTGGACTAGAGCTTCTGCATTATGTTATGGTAACTGAATTTAGGTGTGTTTTGCAGAAAGGATATGACACACGTTCTGCTGTAAAATACAGGTGCCTCTTCATTTTGTGTAAATATACCCTTAGGAACATGAGTTTACCTACAGATTTTGACAGTGACATATAAAAAGAGTTGAATTGTGGTGATGTGAAGAAGTAAATACAAATATATGCTTTCTAGTGCAGGGGATACTTTTTAGTCCAAAAGAAACTTTTTATTTCAAATATTAGCACTAATGTACTCACTAATATGCCTATTAGGACGGTAAATCCTAGGCTATTGTTTTAAATTGTTTATTTCTGTGTTTGTTCAAATATGTATTTAAATGTGTGCCTGCTGCTAGCAGTCCTCAAGTCATTTTGACTGTTCACTGTTATGAATACTCAGAATAGCAAATCAAAAAGCCAAAGTTTGTGCTCCTGCCCAGAATTATTTATTTATTTATTTTAATATCAGAAGCTCCTTTATTTTTGCTTGAATGGTTACAGAGATGGCAAGGATAAGAGATCTGCTGCTGTTTACTTTTACTATGTGGGATGATACAATTCTGGTGATTCCATACAGTATTAAGAAAAGAAACGATAGCTGTTAATCTTATATGTAAGGAGATATATGGCCACTTGCATTTTCTTTGTACAAGTTCATTACATTTTAATCTCAAGATATAATTATCACATAGTAGTTTTCTGTATTATTCCCTTTCAAATTCTCTTTTAATTTGTTGGAGGCTCTTTTGTATTTCAGTTTTTAAATTTTAAGCTCTCTCCAGCACACCTTTGGATTTTGGAAGGGGAGCCTAAGGGAGCTGTGAGCAAGCTGGGGACCTTTGGCTATGAAGAGATGGATGCAGGTGCAGCAGCAGAGATCACTTCTCTGGCTGGCCCTGGGGTCTTGGTGTTCTCGCTCACATCTGCTGACTGAGTTGTTGGTAGAAGAACTCCTCACCCCATTTCAAACCCTGTTCTGTTGGCTGAAGGCACCTCCCAGCCAGCAGATCTGTGGCTCAGCAGCCTCAAAGGTGTGTGCTCGGGGGGAAATTCCTTCTACTACAGCAGCACATGCAGAGTCCAGCTTGTTCTGAAGCCTTTGAAACACTGCATTTCTCCTCATGTCCAGTCACACCCATGAAAGCATTTAATGTATGCTTACTATTTTAGTCCATGAATATCTCAAAGCGGTGAAAACGGTGGTTGAGTACTCAGTTGAAACGGGCTCTCCGTGACCTGATTCTTCAATGTGCTCAGCGCTCGCTCGGGTGCCTGCGAGGTCAGTGAGCGCTTCTGGGCCTTCACTGCTTTGGGAGTGGAGCTG
Source organism: Melospiza georgiana (assembly GCF_028018845.1). NCBI lineage: Eukaryota > Metazoa > Chordata > Aves > Passeriformes > Passerellidae > Melospiza > Melospiza georgiana. The sequence goes on from NC_080435.1 coordinate 13,534,920, forward strand.
AAATATGGTGATGTGAACTTTGCTTCCTGCTCATGTGCGTGCAAAACCTTAGTCCTGTTTTTAAGAATGCAAGACAAGAAGAGAGTCCATTTTGAGTCTCCAGGGAAAAAATCCATAAAGATGTTAAAAGGCAGACACTAGTTAGTGAACATTATTGAATCCTTGAGTTTTTCTAAGTCATTATATTGTTTTCTCTGCTTCTGCTTTCACAATAACTTTATCCTTTCATTGGAACTGTGCAGTTGAAAGATTTTCATGCCTGATTATACTTGACAGAAAGATCCTGAGTACCACATGTGTGTTTGAAATGGTGTTTCTTTGAACGTCAGCTGATCTCTCAGGTTAGAGCAAGTAACCTGATTTTAAGAAAACTAGCACATAAATTGAATCTGTGCTGCTAGGACCTGCTGACACCACAAAGATAGGTCTTGACCAAAGTTTTATTTGGGCTACAACTCTTCTTGTATGGCATGTCAGATGGGTTCTTTATTTCTGCTCTTTCATTCTTTATTGCTGAGGACATTAGTAGGGAAGCAGGCTTTCTGCTTCTTCAAGACTTTGCAGACTGGCACTGCTTGTCTTTTATCTGCAGCAATAATCCTCTCTGTGTAGGTATCAAACGTGCAGAATTTCCTGGGGAAACAAGGAATCTCCTTTAAAAATTTTGGTATTGGACAAAAGAAATCATTAGAAAAGAACAGGATGACAAAAGCCCAGAAAGCACAAATGGCGAGAGAGCTCTGTGGTGCACAGGGTTTTGGGGGCTGATACCAGATAATTTTTAAGAGATTTTATATGTTTAGTCTGGCTTGGCACCAGCTATTCTGCATGTATGTACACTCTCAGCACTTTTGAACACACAGATGCTCCAGTATGGGTGCAGGAAATGCCCTCAGCCTGAGTTGTTCATGTAGGAATAGCAGTGAGTCTGAATCCACAGGCAGAGGTGATGGCAGCAGTTATGCAGATGAGAGCACGTAAAAAGGAATGAGGTTTCTGCAAAGTTACTTGTGCACAGGCTTAAATAAAGAGCATTGCAAATCACACCTAAGAATATTTTCTCTGTGTCTATGATTATGTTATTTCCATAGCAACTAATTATGCCATAAACCAAAGATCATGACTTCAGGTGACATGTGAGCAGAAGGAGATGAGCTATTAAGTATTGAAGATTTTTTTTTAATGCAAATTTCCTTATTTATAAAGAAAAAAAAGAGAAAATGAAAGAAACCAAACAAACAGCAAACCAACCAACCCTGAAGTCTGCCATAAAAGTGAAATTGCTTGTTCCTAGAATGTGTATTCAAAGTTTTGTTGGAGACATCAGTAAGTATTTCAAGTAGTTGTAGGTACAACTGTGAATATCAACAGATTTTTGTATTATCTGAGGAAATCTCTGGAATATCTGACTGTATTCTCCTGCCCATGCAATCCAGGGCTCAACCCTTTCCAGCAGCTAACCTTTTACAGATACAGAAATTGCTAATGGATGAGCAGGGACCCTGGAAATAAAAGGGAAGGTCTGGGTTCTTAGGTGTGTGATAAGTTTGAGATTGCAGTGAAGCATACTGTCTTCTGCTTCACTTATTAAAAACATTCCTATTTCTTTTGAAAACAAAAGATTCTAGAGATTTCCTCAGCTTACAGCCCCATGGTCCTACTCCTTGAGCTGAAGGACTTGCAGCCCAGAGTAGAACTGATATTGCTTGATTTGCCTGTTCCTTAGGGGACTGCTTTAACAGGTCTGGTGTTTGGTTTGGGAGCTGGCTTTATGGCTCCCCTCCTGACCCACTTGCACCTTGCTTAAAGTCTTTGGCAACATGTGCAGACTCATTACACCATGTGAAGTTTTAGGAGAGAGCAGGATTGAGGGAGGATACCTGTTGATTGCTGCTTGAATTGACCTGGAATGTTTCCAGAGATGGGGCATCTACAACTTCTTTGGGCAGCTTCCTCCAGTATTTCATCATCTCACCGTAAAACAATTTTCCTTATGTATGTAGTCCGAATCTATTCTCTTTTAGTTTAAAAACATTACCCCTTACCCCATGGCTCCAGGTCCTATTAAAAAGCCTGTCCCCATCTTTCTTTAAGCCCCATTTAGGTACTGAAAGGCTGCACTGAGGTCTCCCTGGAGCCTCTTCTTCTCCAGGCTGAACAACTTGAACTCTTTCAGTCTTTCCCGTTAGGGAGGGTGTTCCAGCCCTCTGATTGCTTTTGTGGCCCTCCTGCAGACCCATTCCCAACAGGTCCATGTCTTCCTTGAACTGAGGACTCCAGAGCTGGATCTACTATTCCACATGGGCTCTCGTCGGAGCAGAGGGGCAGAATCACCCCCCTCAACCTGCTGGCCATGCTGGCCAGTACCCCCAAGTCCCTCTGGGCAGGGCTGCTCTCAATCCCTCCATCCCCCAGCCTGGGCTGATACTGGAGGTTGCCCCACACCAGGGTGCAGCACCTGCACTTGGCCTGGTTGAACCTCATCAGGTTTCCATGGGCCCACTTTCAGAGCTTGTCCAGATCCCTGTGCAGGGCATCCCATCCCTCAGGTGTGGTGACTGCACCACTCAGCTTACTGGCATCTGCAAACCTGGTGAGGGTGTGCTGGATCCCACTCTGTCACTTAGAGACACTAAACAGTCCTGGGCACGGTTGAGCAGAGACTGAAAACCTGTGGCAGCATGAGGCTGACAGGTTAAAATCATATCCTCACTCTCTTTGCTTTGCTTTTAGTCATTTATAGTCATGCAAAATGAATATACAAAAGCAAACAAACCAGAGATTCCATCACAAGGCTTTTTTCCCTCCTAGCTGAAACAGCCAGCTTGGCCCTGAACTTTGGTTCACCCTCCAGTCAGAAGAGATGTTTCTCTTAGAGTTTTGGAAGCGGTACAATTTTTATAAAACCTGCATCACTGAATCAAATTAACCAAACAGTAGCTGCAAAGAGTGCACTGGGTGAGCAAACAAGGGATTTCTCTCCAGGCATGTTGCTGAAGGAAAAGACAAGCAGGGCCAGACAGGTTTGATTAACACTTTTCTGTGGTGATCTCTGTATGAAAATGAAATTAAAAACTTGAGCATTTGGAGTGTATTCACCAATTGATCACCCTTAGCTGATTTCAGTGCTGTGGTGTGAAGCAAAGCTAATAACTCACAAGATGCCACTCTTGTAGTAATGTTTGATCTTAGTCATGTTGTTCACTGAAGCTGCTGGGACTGATGTCACCTGTCACATGCATGCCTTTGCACACTCCTCTGTTGCAGAATGGGAGCAGTTGTCACATCCATACCCTGTTTTATTTAGTGTATTTCACTAATACCTTCTAGCAGGGTTCTTAAATTTTTTATTTTGTGGGTCACTTAACAAAGTCTACTGAGGTTAATTCAAAGTGAGTTGTTTCATTAGGAGGATGGAGCAGGTATGCAGAATTTTGAAGACAGTGACAAGAGGCATTAATAGGGGAAAACCAGTGCAACCACTAAAGGATTTATGAGACTAAATTAATGAAGAAGTGAATTAGTGCTGCATTTTGTGTGAGCTGAAGGCACTGATGTCTTGTGGTCATGAGTGTTAAATCATGGTGGAAGAAGAGAAAGCAGTATTCAAAATAATAAGGGAGATGATGTGGGGTCTGTGGTGGCTGCAGCTCAGGGTGAGGTGCAGAGTGTGGGCTGGGTGTCTTCAGGTGAAAGCTGGGGCTGCTCAGAGAAAGGGTGTGAGGATTAACACAGTTAAGAGATCTGCCTCTGATGCCCAAGCCTTTTACAGTTTATTGCCTGGAGTTCACCTGGTGTCATTAGAGTGAGACTGCTGCCTCTTCTCTTTCAGGGCCAGGGTTTTGGCAGGAGTCAGTGAAGGGTTACCAGCACTCCACTCAAAGTGGCAGGGACAGAGTTGTTATAACCTAAATGGTAGCGTGCCACCAGAATCAATACAAATTGAACCTCTGCTGGCGAGACTGCACAGTGCTTGCTTTCTTGTGTAGAGGAATCAATATGAATTGGCCACAGGATGGGAATATAGAGATGCAGCTGGGGAGAGAAAAAATAGATGTTAAGCAGAGGTGAACAGAGGTCACTAGGTCCACACTGTGGTTTTAGGCTCAGTCATTAACAAAAAGTTTTGTGAAAGCTCTAATTTGCCTGTCCTTTGGGTCACCCTTTAGACACAATGCCCCAGTGATGCAGTGCTTCCAAAGTTTATTCTTCTTGGTTCACACATCACTTTATTGTTAAAGAGCTAAAATGTTAGCATGGGTCCCAGCATGCCCTTTCCATTCACTTCACACCAGAGATGGGCAAGAGTAGAGTTCACCAGCCCTTCTCCTTTTGTTGATTTCCCCAGTCCCCATGCAGGACATCACTCCCTCATGTGAGCATGTCATCCAGTCTGCAGTTAGCCTGTTGGTGCAACACTGCTTTCTTAAGGGTTTCCCATTTAGGCTAGAGATTCTAACTGGGTTTCCTGGTGTGGAAGATTTAATAAAAGAATGATTGTAATGCCTATTTACTAAATGACTCTGTTTCTAATTAGCAGTTGTTATTGTCATGAGAAAGAACAGCAACTGTTTGAGAACTACATTTTACACTTAAGTGCCTTAAAAAAGTTGTCATTTCCATGAGGTGTGCTACAAGATGATGGTAAAAAGAGGCTGGAGAATAAGTACCCTTTATTGTAAGGGTTATGCAGGACCTCAGCCTTCCTCAAACATTTTCTGCATCTGTCTGAAATACATACACTGTGTGTTGATGTTTATTACTTTTTATTTAAAACAAACATTTAGAAATTCTTCCTTCTACCTTAGATCCTGGCTTTATGAATTATTCCACTGTATTAAGGACTTAATTCTCTTAAGAATTGATGATTTCTCGCCTTCAGGAAAGGGGAAAGCAAGTGATTTCTAACCCTTTTCTTATCCAGATAGTAATGAGCTGCCTTTGGGCTTCAGTTGTCTAGTTTACGGTAAATATGCCAAATTCTCCTCTGTTAAATGCAGTACCATGGCCACCCTTGTTAAATCACAGTTATCTGACTTGTCACTGCTTCAGCATAATTTGTGTGCTGAGCTGTACCCAGTTTTTCTTTCACCATTTAATATGGTGCTCTGTGCACAGGCATTTTTACACACTGACAGAAAACACAGAAAATATTTGAATCACTTTTGGGTTTCTGTTACTAAACTGTCTAGTTGTAATACAGGTGAGGAGAAAGGGTGGAGGCAGAAGTGTTTGGTAGCACAGGAAAAAATTAACAGTATATTGGGAACTCTGAGAACAGATCTGCTTCCATTGGACCATCTTTATTTGCTATGGAAGGAAGATTCCTTTAAGGGGTGCAGGAAAGGGAGGGGAGTAGAAAACTAATTTTGGAGGTAGCGAAATCAAAAACTGGAAAGTTGTAACTCATCAAAGTTACTGAGCCAGATGGTGCAGGAGTTATTACCCTTGTTTTGTGCTTAGGTTCTTTCTTTCTAAAGCTTGCACCAGGTATGGTCAGTGTATTTATAGTTTGTGGAGGAAATGAAGAGAAATAATTAGACTCTAAGTTTGCAGTTTGTAAATTAACAGAATTAGAGGGTGGTTTGCAGGGGCAAACTGCTTAGGCTATGTGCAAAACCAGCTCATTTTACTTTTACTAATTTGTTCTTTAATTAATTGGTGCCCATGTCTCTTGATTTATGCTGAGACTGGCAAGATGCTTCAGGAAGGAAATCTGTTTTCATCTTGATTAATTCTCTGCTGGGCAGGCGTTTTAAAAAATGTTAGCCAGCCATCTTCTGATGTAGTTTCAGTAGGTTGCAGTCAAAATCAAAGGGCAGACAGAGAGGAGGCAGACAGATAAGGAGGTGACACATGCAGAGACAAGTGAATTACTTGCACAGGGAGTTTGGGGCAAAGATGGTAAATGAGTCTTGCATCCTGACTATTAATACTGTAATTGCCACAGTTTCAGTAAGATATTTCCTTCCCGAAAAAGTTGTGTGTGGCACATTTTCAACTCTTTTATGCCTGTGGGAGCTGTCAGATTTTAGGGAAGTGCTCCCCGGCGTACGGAGCTTGATGCCGATCAGTGCGTTCCGACAGGGGACAAATGACCTGGCCATACGCGGTGCTGAGTGATGATTCCGTGGCACGGAGCGAATTAGGAGCATCCCGGTGATGGATCTGCAGCGGAACAAACGAGCCTTCCGGCAAGGGGAGCACGGTGTGTCCTGACCCCGCTCCCCGCGGAGCATCCCCAGCGCTTTTGCGTACGAATCCTCCACTGCACGCACTTACTCCGTTCCTTTCGGCAGCGCCGCCTGTGCAGCGGGCAGCCCCGCAAAGCCGCCTGGCCCAGGTCGGGGCTCCGCGCCGCGCTCAGGGTTTGGGGGCGGGGGAGCGGCGGCCCGGGCGGGGCTGTGAGGGCGGGCCGTGGGCCGGGGCCGGGCCGGGCCGGGCCGGGGGGCGGGCAGCGCCATTGGCGCGGCGCTCGGAGGAGGGGCGGCCGCGCCGGGAATGGAGCGCCGGGGCCGGCGTTCCACAGGCGGCCGCCGCGGGAGCGGGATGCGGGGATGCGCCCAGTGAGCCCGGCGGCGCGGGGCGCAGCGATGCGGGAAAGCGCCTCGGCAGCGGCTCGCCTGTCGGATAATCCCTGCCCCTGCCTGCCGGCCGCGGGTCTCGGCAGCGGCGCTCTGTGTGCGTGTGGCATGCGGAGCCGGGGTTTTGTACGGCATTTGCGAGCGGAGCGAGGTCACGGTTCCTTTTTTTAAAATTCTTTGCTCTGGGTACAGTAGATCTCTGTCTGATTTTTCCTTCCCTGGTAGCGGGGTGGCCCGGGAGGGACGATCGTGACAGTGACGGGAATGTTTACTTGTGCAGAAGTCTTTCTCATGTGGAAGCACGCTGCTCCCTAACTTCTGGCTAAGCAGACTTCAGTTCACCAACTTTGCTGCCGCACAGCACGCGTAACTCCTTGGCAGGATGGCAGAGGAAAGAACAGCTGGTGCAAAGCAATAGGGGATTCTTAGCGAGGAGAAGGAAGGAAGGAAGATCACCAACCTTTCACCCACGGCTGTCAGAGCAGCAGGAACGGGACAGCTGAGGCCACCATGCGCAGGTCCAGCACCGATGAGTCCACCTATCACAGGAGCCCTTCCCTGGACAGCAAGGATTACAGTTTCCCAAATGGCGCCTTCCGTCGATACAGCAGCATGTATGGTGGCCAGTTTGGGGCTGCCAGCAACTCTTTTTTTGGATTTCATACCAACCCTGGCCCGAAGGCCACCAAGGCTAAGTACACGACCCCCAAGGGAAACAAGTACGTTGTCTTTTACCTGGATCTCTCATTTATTTTTCTCCTAGAACTGAAGAGGTGCAGCATGGCTCACAACTGCCTGCAGTGTATCAAGTACCTAATGTTTGTTTTCAACCTTCTCTTCTGGGTGAGTACACGTTTGGAACCGTGAAACGATTTTTGTGTCTGTTTACTGAGATGGAAGGTGAACTTGTTGCTACTTTTAAACTTAGGAGTTGAACAAAGTGGTGCTTAGGCTACTGCTTTTGTGGCCTCATTAATTTGTGTAGGTAGTCTACAGAGGGTTTTCTTCATCCTCTCATTTCCTGGCCTCCAGCTGCATTTCAAAACTATGGTAGAAGACAAAAGAGTTGTGTTTATAGAGGTCAGTTGCATGAATGCCTTCATCACTTTGTTCTCCTGAGAGCTGTATACTTGGTCGTGCCCTGATCTTTCATTGTTATGTGTTTGCTTCAAAAGTTATGCATAGTCCTAGAGAAATCACTGAGGCCATTCGTGGTTGTGAGGTTCAGCACGTGCTTACATCTGTTGCTTTATTGCAGATGGTATGATGCATACTTGGTACATCAGCACATTAAAGCCTGTATCAGGAATTTCTAGGTAATCATTCTCTGTTGCTGTCAGTGGTGGGTCCTGGCATTGCCATTCCCTGTTGAAGATGTGGGTGGAGAGAGACCAGAGCGCTCCTGTCTGCTTCTGGGGCTGCTACTCTGTGCCAGGAGCTTATGAAATCACTGTGAGGCGTGCGTGTGTCATCATCTTTTTAATAAATTAGGTAGCTGGGCACTTCACTCCCTTGTAATGGAGTGTAGGCTGCAGCTGAGACTAAAGAAGCGAGTGGGGGGGACCCACGTCACAAATGCTGTTAGTCCTGTGAAAAAGGGAGTAGCATGTTTGCTGGGGCAGGACAGGATTTCTAGTTCAGTTTCTTGTCCAGAATCATACGTGGGAAGGTCTGTTACACGATCCTCAGGAGGTGCCTTTAGAGGGCTTGTTCCTCCCAGGTGGCTTATGAACATGCTGAGGGAAATGAGGAGTATTGTGAGGTGGCATCCCTCCTGTCGTGGCCTTAAGGAGGGGCTGTGTGTTGGCAGCTGGATGTTACTGTGCCCTGTTACCGATTGTCTGTGCTCCCTGACTTGTTGGAGGTGCTTGGAGGGCTGTGAGATGGAGAGAGCTGTTCTCTAGTGTGCGCTGCTGTACAGCTGTTCAGAGCCAGGCATGCTGCAGTGCATCAGAAAACACAAAGTGCAGGCAACTCCTGCTGACCTGAGCCATACCAAGAGTCAGGATGTGACAAACTATTGCAAGTCCCCTGAATTGGCACAGCACTAACCAGAGCTGTGAAACACAAGGAAGCTGCTCTCTTTGCATCCTAGGTAAATTGGTAGAAAGAGTGTTGTTAAGGCTGCATTCTGTCTTTCAAGGCTAATTCTGGTTGCTTCTGCTTCCCTAAAAATCATCTAATATTTATTGCAGCTTACTCCAGAGCTTTCTGAAAAAGGCAAACACTATCTTTCTTGCCTTTAAGTTTTGTGCCTCTACTGACTGTCTCTGGTCGAGATTATAGATAGCACTGACAGTTAGTTGAAGTGTGAGCTAGAGAAAAGAAGTAGGGTGCTGGCATTAATAGCTCTTTTCAGGGCTGTGCACAGCACTGCCTCAAAGGGTACAGGCATTCTGATTTCTCTGGCAATATTAATCTTCCACTGAAACATATCCATGTGATGAGAAGAGGTACTGCTGCAAGTAATGTGTGTGTGTGTTTACAATGGCAAGGTTGCACATAATGATATATCTTTGGCATGCTTTTCAATAGGAACACCTTAATATTTTGGGAGAGAAAGAGAGGTTTCTGTCTCCCTCCTAAAACCATCAGAGCTACTGTAAGCTATGCTTGGAGGCAGAGAAAAGGCAGGGGTCCCACAAAGAGAATGCCTGTGTGGCTGCTGGGCTCTAGGTGAGCTGAAGCACACGAGCAGGGCAGAGGGTGGTGTCACACACTGACTGCAGCACGGGCTCTGGTTTGTTTCCCTTTCACATGCTACCTGCACAGCAGGAGTGATGGATGATCATCATGTCCAAATGAGGTTTGCACAGCATGGAGTTGTAATAGATGCAGCTCTTTGCCTTCTTACAGTGAAGAAAGTAACTGAAAAGAGATGATTTTTAAAGGTACTGGCTAGCTTCTCCTTAGTAAAAGGAGAAAAAAATTCCATTTCTAGTGATCAGAAATCTTAGAATGATTACAGGTTGACGATGCTGTTGTTTTGTTTTTCATGTTGATTTTAGTTATCTGTCATGTTTTACTTTGTGAAATTAAAGGAAAGCATCTCTGCAGGAAGATAGACTTCCTCTTTGCATACATGCTCAAGGAAGTTTTGCTGGCTCCCCCTTTCCTCTCTACCCTTCTCTAGGTAGTTGGTTAGTAACAGGCAATAGTTTAGGTAGGAAGAGGAATTTATTTTTCATGTATTTGAGAGCAGTCATTGCATTAAATGAATTAAGTGCCTATTATAGCCTGTTCCTGCTCTTGATTCTGTTTTGAGAAAATGCTTTGATTTCTGTCAGAAATCATATTTTCATTTTTTTTCTTCCTGTTCCTATTCATTAACTCCAGTACATTTTGTGCATCCCTACAGCCTATTTCCCAGTACTTTTAGCTGTCTTTTCCACAATGTGGAAGAAAACAGTCCTCAGCCCTGTGCAACTCCAGTGGGATTTGTGCTGCCTTTCTGAGGAAAAGATCCTTTCCTTACAATACTGGTGAATTTATAGGAAGGAAATTCTCTGAGACCTTGATTTTAAATGTTCTTGGCAGGCTTTGTTGGATTAGGTGTTGTGCTCATGCTGTAAAATTTTTTAAAGCTGTCATATAACTGAAAACAGAGCAAATTTCTCCTCCCCTTTCTGATGGTTAAAGGGAGCACAAAGCTCCTTCACAAGTGTCAGAGGCTGAAGTACCTTGTCAGTGTTGATGCTGAATCAGTCCATTGGTACAGCAGACTAGCAGCTATTATTGTAGAGAAAAGAATTGGATACTCCTAAAATAGCTCATTTCTCCATGAGGAGCCCTGTGCAAATTGCTCTTGGTGCATCTGCAGCTACTCTGGGGTATTAAGGTCCTGAAGCATGGGCAAAACAATATTAGAGAGCAGCACTGCTTCTCTAATGGGAATTTCCATCAGAGGCCATTCCCTGGAACAGTGCCAGATGCAGATGAGCCATCATTGTATCACTGCACTCAGTGGTTTGTAAGCTCCCAAAATAACTTTTGTCACCTGATACAGAATACTTGCCTGGCTTCATTCATTTTTATTGACTTAGATTTTCATTTGTTGAATTGCTGAACCCTTGAGACTGAAGATCACCTCAGATGATCGCAGAGCAGAATATTTTTATTTTATAATGAAATATTTTTATTTCTCTGTGACATACCCAGGGAAGAACATTTGTTTTCCACATTCTCCTCCAGACATGCATCATTTCTTCACAGTCAGTAAAACAAACTTTTCCTGTGCTTTTAATCCAAGGCTCTGGTGCCTTCTCTCTTTTTTCTTTTTCTTTTTTTTTTGTGAAAAAGATGAGATATATCCTAAAGGCTGAGAGAGTTCTGTAGAAAGAAAAGCATCATTCCCTTAATCCCCTTGACTTATGCAGCATCCCTACTTGTTTCAACTTCTAGCCCCCAAACCTTCAAGACTCAAAAAAGGAAATTTGCTAACTATAGTTCTGTTGCCAGTGGCTTGTGCTTTCCTTAGATCCTGTACTAGGGAAAACCACCTAGAAAGGTAGCAGTTTGCCCTTCAAATAACTGAATAGCTATAGCTGACTCTTCAGGTAATGCTTTAACCAATAGAGAAATTCAACAGCAAGATACTGTTGTTAGAAATCTAGTTATAAAGAGGAGATGGCAACAAAAAGAAAGGAGGCAGAGAAGTTTATTATTTATCAAACTTACCATTAGTTATTTCTGTGCATGTGTCTCCTTTCCATTATGTAAAAACATACTACATTTATGCATTATGTATTATGTATACATGTATTTATGTATTATGTAAAACATACTACATTTGTATGCACTACAAAGCAGTCAAAGCTCTCAAAAAGTTTTGTGAAATCTCTAATTTCATTGGGTAGCCTCCCAATGATGCAGGGGAATAGTGTCTGCTCTCTTGAAAACTTGGAAGTTGCCATCTGTGGCTGAAATGAGCGAGTGGAGCTCTGCTTTCCACCTTCCTGGATGAAGAGTTGAGGCAAGGCACTTTTCCATCTTTTGCCATTTGCTCCATATTAAAATTCCCAACTGATACAGCCCTGGAAATGCTTTATCTTGGCTTGTAAGACACAAAGTGCAAATCTGAAATGTATGGAAACACAGAGCCAAGGAAGTGGCAGGTAGCACTAGTGCATGCACCTGGATCTGTGTGGGGAAAACCCCAAGAACCTGTTTAATCTGATTCTAGGGTCCAGCTCTGGGTCTCTTCCTCTGTCTTTGTTGCTGCCGATAGTTTGTGGACCACAGTTTGAGAAGCTCTGCACCAATGAGTACTCCTGGCCTGGTGCACGGGTGATACTGCCAACATTACTCACATTTAATTAGAAGGAGAGGAAGTAATGAAAATGAGAAATCCCTCATTGCTGGCATCATTTTACTTCCTTGCACTCCAGCAGCACAGGTTGTCTTGTAAGAACTATGCAAATGTTTATAATATGTGGAAGACTGACTGCGCAGGACAGCTGGGGAAGGGAACAGCTTGGTCTGAAAATGCACCATGGGGCACTGGATTGTGTTCAAGTGATCCTGGCCAAATTTGGCCAGAGGGTAAAGCTAGAGGGGTGTCTCTTCATCTCGCTGTACCTTGTTGGGAGACCATCTGACATTGTTAGCTTAAGAGCTGTTGGCTGGAAGGTGGAGAATTCTGTAGGAGAAGCAGCTGATTTCATTGACGTGAATTCCTTTTCCTTCATCTGCATCCTCCATCAGTCAGCTGAATGAGATTGATGGTTAAAACAACCAGAAGCTCTACGGATTGTTAGTGGCTGAGGACAGCAATCATTTTGTGGTTATACTTGGCTGCAGTCTTAAGTTAGTGGAAAAAGAATTACCAATAGAGCAGTAAGCCATTTTGAAAGCAGGTCCCCCATTTCATCATCATTATGTGCAGATATTCTTCTCTGATGGGCAAAGGCTGCAGCTCATCCCATGGAGCTGAGCTCACCAGTTGCAGCTGCTGGGTGCCCTTCTGCCCACCTCAGTCACATCCCCACCAGCTGGCTGCTGCTCTGAGAAGAAAGTTTGATTAGAAGTAAGTCACACTGTGTTTTCAGATGTGTGAAAGGTGCCTGATTAATCAGCAAAGCAGGCTTTGCTCCTGTGCAATTAAAACATGGGAAGTTTACCCCAGAAATTCATTTTCTCTAGCTGCCTCTGAGTTTCTGATTCTCTTTTGTAACTTGCCCCTTCCAGAAACTGCTCAGTCTGATTGACATCTTTCTGAGGTTTCTCTGAGGATGTATTTTTGAGGAGCATTGCCTTTAAAGAAAGGAGAGTCATTTGATGTGGGAATTACAGACTTTTAAAAATGGCATTTCCATGAGAAGCAGAACTATTGAGGGCTGATCTCAAGTGTGAGAGAGAGATGATTGTATTACCTGATGTCTGATTTATACAGGCACCAATTAGAGCTTTTTCCACAGCGGCACCATTCATACTGTCCCTCTGCTGTGTGGCTCCTGATGTCTAATAGGGACCAAGGATCATGCTGGAGTCATATCTCCTGGTGAAGGCATTGCTAAGAGCTACATTTGCTATCTAAATGCATACCTTCTGAAAACTTCTAGGAAGTTAATGACTTTAGAAGAATGCATATTTGTCAGATCAAGCTAACAGTGGGAAATGGGCTCATGAGTTTTTCATGGGATACTCAGCCAACACAGTTCTTTTTCATAATCTTCTTTTCCTTAGGAAACCAGGTTCAGAAGGCTGTTAATAGAGGAAAAAAGTTACTTTAAAATTGACCATATAATAGATACCATTTTCAAATTACCTGCTGCTTCTATGGCTCAAGACAAGAGCAGTTTCATAGCATTAGGTGTGTTTGCTATCACATTGATAAGCAGTGAGTTGGCCCCACAGGATATGGCCATGTTGCAGGAGTGGACAAACTGGCCTCTTTAAAGCAGTGAGGCAAAAGGCTGCAGACATAATTCCCTCTTCTGGACAATGACAGCTACTAAATCTATTGCAGCCAATACTTTGACCTATACAGAGAAAGAAAAAAGGCAGGTGAGATCATTTTTGTTCCTTCTTTTTTTGGCTTGAAGACTTTTGAGGGCTAGCCAGTTCTTTCTTACATAGGATTTCTCATTGCTGGGGCTATGATCAAATAACTGCAACAACATATGCTGTCACCTCATAGTTCCTCATAGTTCATTCTGCCTGTTGTTACATCCCTTTCACCCTATTTGGGTCTTTATTTCAGAAGAAAAACCCCCATACTTTTTGGCCAGGGTGTTGTTTGCAACTCTGTATCCACAGGGTATACAGGAGGATGAAATACCACTCTCATTTTGTCTCCTGACACAATTTTTAAATCATTATAGCTGTTATTACTACAGTATGATTTATTTACTTAGAATATAACTTTTGGCTAAGGTTACAAATCTGTACAAGTTTGAATAATATACAGTATCTATATAAAATGTATAAAGACACTTGTTTCTGTTATTTTTAGTGTAAACTGAGCACCGTGGGGTCAGAAATGAAATGTGGTGTTGAGTGGAATGAATTCTGCATATTCATGAAGATTGGAGACAGTAAATTGTGTTCTTAGTACTGTCCTGTAATTGTTTCTCTGGGAAATGTTAAGCCATCATGAGATGCAACAGAAGTAAATGAAATTGAAATTGCAGCCTGTAATTAGGCTGTCATACTGAAACACATCTTAAGTCTGTCTTCAGTATTAAAACCTCTTCTCCAAAAACCCCTTCCTGCCTGTGTCAAGTGTGAATGCCTGCAGAGCCTTATAACATCCTTCAGCTGAGGCTTGTTCTAAAGATGAACATTGAACATTTCAAATAGTGCTTTGAATGAGCTAAAAGGTTTGATATAAAATGACAAAGGACCAGAATGACTTGGTCTTTTAAGTTTTTATACACAGACCTTCAAAATTTTTGGATGTTTGGTTTTTTTTGGGGTTTGTTGGTTGGTTGGTTAGTTGTGGGGTTTTTTTTCCCCCTGCTTGCTTTTCCAGATTGCTCACATAGCACTTTTTACTCTTTCCTTGGCCATAGCAAATTTATTTGTTCTCGGGTACTTTAAATAGAGTGCAGCTGCAGCAGGTATTAATCTGTGTCATCTTAATGTTGGAGTCTTTCTGATCTGTGTGATTTTGAGTGAGTCTCACACAATCACAGACAGACACACAATTATACACTAGATAGCAGCCAACAGCTGCTGTGGCAGAATTAGATAGTAGCTCCAACTTATTTTAGACTTTCTCCTTCCTTCTTCAATTGCCAGTTGTTTCATCCTTGCTGTCTTACACAACATTTAGAAGGGAGAGCACAGAGAAAATGCTATATTCCCAGTAAATGCATTCATTCACTACTCTACGAGCACCAAGACCGAGTTCCTCTTTGTGCTGCTGCACTTGGAAGGGCTCAATGGCTTCCTCCCTCCATAGGAGGCAGTTCTGGGCTTCAGAAGTTCTAAGAGATTTTTTCCCCTGCTGTGGTGTGCTCTCCCATTAGTGGTACTTGCAATTTCCAGTCTTGTCACAGGTCCTGGGACATGCTGGAAGTCACCTGTAGCACTGGCAAGGTGCACATCTCCTTGGCAAGCATTTGGTTTTGTTGAACATTTGCATTCTTCCCTAGGTCATCTTGCTCTAGAGCATTTCTGTGACATTGCTGACATTCTCTACTCCCTCAGTATTCACCACTGGCTGTTTTAAGGTGTATACTGGGGCAGATGGACTTATGGCTCTTCTGTAAAACATAAAACAGAGCTCCAGTTTGTTGTGAATTGCTGAAGCATTCAAATAATTTCTTGGTTTTCCTTCAGTAACAATTTTTTCATATCCTCTTTTCCCCAGTAGAAGCCAGAACTTCAAATGTGGATATTTGTGGCCAGTTTATTACGTTGCTTTTGTCCTAAAGTCCCCTACAAAATTAAACTTCAGTTGTATGCTTTCCACCACATTGCTCCTGACAAGTTTGTAAATGTTTGTAAATAGACTGCCTTCATATTGGCCAGCTGAACATTTGTACTCTTGTTTTGTAAGTCACATTAATCCAACGTTGTAGGACAAATTGGTTATTTATGTCTCAATAAATCTTTTCACTAATTCATCTGTAGCAGCCTGGGAAGGAGCTGAGGGTGACATATTCAATACCATTTTCTTGAACAAAATAACTGGAACTCTGGATGTTAATTGAGTTCCACTGCCACTTGCAGTCTGTTATAAGTTCCAATCATTGAAGGCCAGAGTTTTAACATATCTACCATCTGCTTTATACTTATTAATGCAGAATACTTGGTAGTTTTACAATGACTTTGTAAACTAAAATAAAGAAGACAGGAGTGGTCAATATGTCCTATATACATTTGCTGCCACTTCCAAAAAATACACTGAAGCATCTTTGGCATGAAAAAGCAGACATTATTTCATTGTTTATTCATGGGTCATTTCAGGACCTCCTACACAAGACATTTTCACTTTTGCAGTGAGTTAGTACTTCCCTGGTGTTTGCAAGCCCCAGAGTGTATAGTAATAAAAGTCTGGTGTGAAAAAGGAGAGATCCTGAGAGCTTTATGGCTCCTCTTTCAATGCAAAGAAAACCAATTTGAGTGTGCATTAGTCCATTAATCTCAATCACATGTATTATAACCAGCAAGAGCTTGTTTTCAGGTTTTCGTGGCTCCCTGTCCTTTGCCAGTGATGGGATTCAGTTTGTGCCATGGAGAATGAGTTGCCTGTGTCTTATGCTGCTTTGGTGCCCCTGAGGGATGTGCTGAGGGATCTCCACGTGCCTCTTAGTTGGGGAGTTAGAGCTCTGTGTCACAGTTGGAGCGTGCAGCTCCGCTGCTTCTCTTCAGTCTGGCTTTTCCTGGGGCTCCTTACTGGGGAAAGCTGAACCTAGAGGTAAACATGATCACAGTGGTTTTGGTAGCCAAACTGGGGAGTGTCTTTAACATTTCCAGCAAAACTCTTTCCTCCCTTTTCCATGTCAGCACTGTTGCATTCTGAAAAGCTGTAACAACATGGCAGCAAACAATAGGTGTTTCAGGGGGATCATAGGGCAGATAAAATTCCTGCTCCAGTGCCACAGGGAGGTCTCAGATTCAACTCAGAGGCAAAGAAGCAGTGTATTAAGTTAGGATCTATTTATATGAACATGCATCATTGAAACCCTGTGTGTAATTTATGATTGCTTCCATTTTTATTATTTGGGTAAATTTGCAGGACCTGAAACATTTTTACCGTACTCTCACCAGTCAGTCTCCTTGATTATGCTCTTGTGTGTTAATTACAACACTTATCCCTTCTCTCGCTCCAATTTCCCTTTGTAAGTATGTTTTAGGTAGATAATTCTTGGAGAAACATTGACTAACAGTCACTGAGAAAAACATCCTGTACCTAAGGAGAGCATGTGTCTCTACTTATGATATTGGTAAGTTTTAATCCTGAAAAAACACAGACTGGACAGTCCCATGGTGTTTTCCACTGCTGACACTAAAGGGATGTTTCAGTACTCCAGTAAAGCCTTAGATGAAATTCTTGCATTTTTAAAGTACTGAATTTCTTTCTGTCTTCATTTCTCAGCAAATACTCAGTAGGATTTCAAGATTAAGGCTCTGGTCTTTCATCAAACACAGGTTTTGTTTTCCTTTGATTTCTTACCTACTGGTACCTATCTCTTAGGTTCTACTTGCTCTACCCAGAAGTCATTATTTTCAGGCTGGAGCTTGGAAATATTTCAGTCTTTGTCACCGCAGTTGAAATTTCTCTCTCTAGAACAATATCCAACCTACTCAGTTCCTAGCTTAGTATTTTTAGCACAAGCTGCTGACAGTTACATGTTGGCTTCGCTGCCATGGCAGTGTGGATTTCCCTGTGCATGTATTGGGAGCACTCCCTTTGCAGCCAAATCCGTTTTAGTAACTCCCCAATTCTGATGTGAAATTATGAAAACAGCAGAAGGCCCTTCATTATAGATCTCACCCCACCTACCTGGAGGAGTATATATGTCTGTCTGTATGTAGTACTTTGTTGTCCCCTGGATTTGGCACTTGTACCCTATTTTCCATGAGCTCCAAATATAACTGGCCAACTAAGAAGTACAAAATTCTCTGGCATATTCCTCTTCAGCTGGTTGTACTTTTTCATGTCACTCTATTTCTTTCTGAAAGAATATGATTTTAACTCCATGAGACTTTTACAACTTCTGCATACATTGCCACTTTTAAAATTTCCTACAGGGTTTAGCTTTGATCCAAGCTTCATTTGTATTATGAAATTGTTTGTGACACTGCAAGCACACCATGACATTGCTCTGTTCATGGCATGCTTTTGTCCAGGAAACATTCAAATGATGATATTGCAGCTCCCTGGCATAGACATAAAATGAAAAGTTACTAAGCATAAGAAAGAAAATGCAAGTTGAAAGCAATAAGGGGTGTCATACTGTAAACCATTTGGTGCAGCATGTGCACTTGTCCTCATCACGTGGCTGAGCAGCTGCACAAATGCTCCGTATTGCTGGTGAGATCTGAGCCAGGCCTTCATGCTTCAGAGTCACATTTGATGCCATCAGTACCTGTTTTTGTATTGCTTGCCTTTGCTTATTGTCTGTAAGTTAATCGTCTTTGTGCATCATCTCGTTTTGTCACAACTGGCAGTGCTTTGTTAATTTTTTTATTTCAGTCACGTGTTGAGCTTTTGGGATCTTTCCCCTTCTTTTACTGTGACAATAAAAGTGGAAAGGTTCTGTGGTCACACAATGTCAGTGGGCTGGGAGCTCTGTAAGATTCACACAGTCTTGGCACATGCTTTGCTGTCTGCTGGTATAACAGGAGCTGTTAGCTTGCACAGCAAGTTACAGGCTTAAGTTCCCAGTATGCCCAGTAAAACAGACATCTTTTTCTCGTCACAGACATCATTAGCAGTTATGGATTGTTTCAGTTGCTCAACAGAGTTGTCAAATCTTGCTCTTGTTTACCAAACAGGTCCATTTTCCCCAAGTATTAGTCCAGTTTAACTTGTATTCGACTATGTGATGGGTTTCTCACAGATGCAGGGCTGCACACAATAGTTTTAGTTGGAATTTTGGTTTTGTCTCTGCAGCTTCACCTGCTTTGTTATGTTTCTGAATTAGGCTCTTGCCCCTGTTGCCAAATGCTTTATCCTTTCTTTCTAAGCAGTATTTGTAAAGTGGGGAAGCTGCAGGGGCACAGCTGGTTCCCCTACAGCTGTGCTGTGTTAATTAGCTCCAAACCTTTAAGCCTCAGCTACCCATGGACTCTACTGCAAGGTTTACGCGGCCTGTGCTGCCGAGGACGAGGCAGGCGGTGCCCGAGGGTCGGGTGGAGCCGCAGAGCACACGGAGCTGTCCAGCCTGGGGCTCCTGAACCCGGCGCTGTGCGGTTCCTCCTGCAGGAGGAGGTGGGCAGCAGGCATGGCCGTGCCAGCACTGCAAAAGGGAGGATTGCAGTGTTGGGCTTTCGGGCTGGAGACACCTCCTTGTGCCAGGTCACAGTTGTGCCTCTGCACAGGGAATGGGCAGGAGGAGAGGGAGCAGAGCTCTCTGTGGGGTTGCAGTTACAGCATCAAGCACAGCCTTTCTTGGTGCTGCTGTTACCGATGGCCTTTGCATGTGGGGGTTTGACTGATTTACCAAGCATGGTTTGGCAATCATTCTGCACCACAAACACAGTCCTCTTCTTTTTAAACAAAACTAGGGGGAGATGTTGTGGTGTGCTGTAATGTCCCATTTTAGACTTCCAGGTCACTTCCCCAGGTGTGCCTATACCTCTCTCCCTTCCCCCTTGCCCCCATGCTGAGTGAGTACTGTCAATCAAGCTTAACATTCCAGCAAGGCGTCGTGTGGTTGGTCAAGTTCAAAGGATGCCCCTATGCCCAGAGGTCATTGGCCTATCTGGGTGTCATCCTCCCCTGAGACCTGCCCCTCTCACCTGGTTGGTGGCTCACCTGTACCACCCCCTGTCAATGAGCTTAAAAGGTGAATGAGACCATGCGGTCCTCGTTCTGTTGGAGCAGTTGCTCACATTCAGACCTCTGTAACCATGGAATAAACCTCTGGACAATAAACCCTCCAGCAGAATCCATCCTTTTTCTCTTCACCATCGCCTGAAGCTATTCCTCCTGAGGTAAACGGGGTTCCTAACAAGCCTGGACTTGTTCAGTGCCCAGCTGCAACCACCAGCAAGCCAAGGTGTCTCTGGGGTGATACACCGCAGTTGCTGCCTTTGGCCTGGCAGAGAGGGTCAGACTGGCCCAGGCACAATCTAACTGGTAATATTGGGAGCCGTATTCCAATAGGGGTTTGGTGGGAATGGTGAGGGGGGCACTGGTATATGCCAGCATCGTGGAATGAGGCTCTTCTCCAGTACATGAAGAGGTGGGTTTCATCAGGAAAAGCTGAGCTTTATGTGAAGGGACAGTAAGAAGATTTTACAAGTTTATCAAAGTCCTGGACACATTTTCTGAGATCTCCAGAGCCTTCCAGAAGGTTTGAAGAAGCTTTGTTGACAATTCAATGCTATTGCTGATTTTGTCCTCACCTGGACAAGCAGATGCTTAAAAGAAACCCATAAAGAGCTGCAGGAAACAACAGCTGGATGTTCTCAGACAAACATACATGTGCCTCAGACATACCCTTGCTTTGTGTGAAATGTAGAATCACTTGTTTTATCCGAACCCTTTCATCACTACTTGCATGTGTGTGTGCATGTGTTTGAGAGAGTGAGATAACTGAGTTTTTGTGAGTGGGTGTTCAGTTTTGGCTAACAAGATGCTGTTTCCCTTAGAATTTGGAATAACAAGTGACAGCAGTGGAACTTAGAGAACCCTCAGGTTAGGAAGTTGTAATGATTACACCAAAATAGTAGGTGTATGTATTGGGACAGGTGTATTTTGTTCTAGGGGGAAAAATGCACATTAATTTATATCAATATTTAGGGATATTAAGAGAATATAATATAAATTTTCATTAAATACATAGTACAAGTTAAGAGATGAGAGGCATTGTGTATATATAAGAGGGGTATAATATAAAGTAATTACTTTACCAAGATCCACAGATAATGGAATAGGAAGTCTCAGTAGACTTTTTTGGTAGGTTACATTTTAGGGAAGGAATTCACAAACCAGGCTATTTACTTACTGTTACCTTTTTGAAACTCTTTTTGATAAAATAAAAGATTATCACTAACATTACTGGGGAAGTCTCAAAAGATTTTAAACAAAAAATTTCCCTTTCTATCCAAATAAAAACAATACCTGAGGCATGAAAAGAAATGCTTTTGTTCTCGGAAAACCACTTGAGCAATATCATCAAAGAAAATCCTTGCTTCTGTATAACTGCTCTAAGATCAGTACAGTGAGCTCAGTGTAGGCCTCTACAAAGCCACCATCACCATCTTTGTGCTGCAGGACCCAGTGCTCATCTCCATCACTGGAGTCATTTTGCTCCTTTCAGACAGCATAACTGCAGGTCATCGACTGTACAATTCTGTTGTCTAATTCAGACACTGCTTTTACAACTTCGAAGGAGATTAAATAAAACCCAGTAAAATTTTAGACTGCTTTGTTTGCAGGGTTTTCTTAATTTACTTTTCTGCTTAAAATCAAATGCATTATTTAAAAATAATTCTTATATATAAATTGGGAAAAGGTTCAGGAGAGCAGAACTTTTAGTCTGTTGGAAAACAATATCTCCTTACAAAAGCAATTATCTAACAGCAGCCATTCCAGGCTATTAGGTGGTTAATAGCTGTGCCAGAAGAGAAAAAGATTGTCAGATGTTCCAGCTGGAAGTGAAGGCATTTCAGAAGAGTTGTGCTTTGGGTCTGTGCTATTTAGAGTGTAAGTTGTATACATACAGTAGGAGGAAGGCAAAAATAGAATGATTGAAGAGCCTGTGTGTTTCTTTAACTTCTTCAAGCTGTTGTCACTTTTTGGTCATTAATTATTTTATAATTTCTGTGACTGGGGATGACTGAGTCATCCACACTGGGGAGATTTTATGATAGTGACAATTTTGAGACTTGTGTCTTCAAAAGGACTAATAAGAATTAAATATCCGTGTCCTGTTGAATTTCTATTACAGCTGGATGAGGTTTGAGTCCTTTGAAGTTTTATTTCAAGGCTCTCTCCTTTGCCTGCAGAAGACAGGAGAAGCTTTGCCCTTGAACAACGCAACTGTGACATGAATTCGAGAAAGTGGGTCCTCACCTTTCTTGTTTCAGACTCATGTGATTCTCTTAGCAAATGTCAAGCCTGAGCAGAAGTGTTAACCAGGCTTGGCTTGTCTGTGGTGTCATATAATCCAGGATTTATGTGAAAGGCAGAAGGCTGAAGCAGTTTCAGTGGTCTTGGATGCTCTGCTTCTAATTGTCTGCTTAAATCCCTTTTTTCAAGTGAGAAAAGTCCTGAGAATGGCACAGCAAGACTGAGTTTTCTTGTAACACTGTGATAACCTTTTGTCAGATTGCATTTAATTTTCACCTCCTACCTCTGTGCCTACTGCTGCACCTCATACTGGGTTTGTTTTTATGAAGACTACAAAATAGGCTCGGCTTTAAAAACAGCTGTAGAGGGCTTGGATAATTTTAGGGACTTTTGTAATCTGAGAAGAATATATCTACAATCTTACAAATTACCTACAAAGAAAAACTGCTCCTGCCCTGTTTCTGTGGTGCTGCTGGGCTAGCAGGCATCTTCTTATCCCTCCACAAATCTCTGCTTTGGAACTTGCCCTATCTGACCTCTGTTTTTGCTCTTTTGCCTCTGTTGGAGATTTACTCTGTCTCTGCAGGCACACACTGGTGGGTTTGTTCTTTAGATGACTATTGCATGAATATTGTTGTGTAGACAATGTTGACAGGGATATTCTGGGATTATTTTCTCTTACTTCATTCATATAGACTGCACTTTCCTGAGTTTTGAGAAGAAGCACCTTGGATCATTGGAACTGGAGCACCTGTGTCTCCCTAACAAGATTTTGTCACCAATATTAATGAGCTGTCTCCTAAGTTGTCTGCTCTGCTCTGGTTATTTGTCCTTAATTGTTAGGTGCTCTCTTCTGGGAAGCTGAAACTTGCTGTCTGCTTCTTTTGAAAATACTATTAATTGAGCAGGAAGTTTTATTACTAGCTTGAGCTTTATAGTTGCCCTTGACACTCAGAAGGTTTGTGCAGTGATCTAGATAGTGTTTATACATGGCAGTCTTTTTAATTACCTTTGATCCTAAGTTCTTAACTGTTCCTTTTAATCTGCTACCTGTAAGCCTGACGGAAGGATCATACAACAGGGAGAGTTTAATTCTGCTATCAGGCAGAGCTGAATAAGCTATTACAAATATTTGCTCATGAGTTGGTTGACCAGGTTCATAAAATGTGAAAGCAGCTCTACAGAAACAATGTAAAATGTAACATGAATTTGGAAACCTCTGCACTTACTGTGTTTAAGAGGAGCACATGCCTGTTAAAGAGCATAGCAGATTTACAGGGACAGAGGCAGCAGCACTGTTGTATTTTGAGTGAGTCTCTAACAGATTCTTAGTTTTGATATCTTGGCAACATTAGATATAAACAGAATAGAAGGTGCTTTTTATTTTTCTGCAAGTCAAAGTGGTTGGTGATGTGCCCAGGGCAGCCTCCATTCTGCCTCCTATGGGATTTGTGTACTTTTTAGCAACTATGGATCATTCGGCTGAGAAATTATTTGTCTTTGAAGGGTTACACATGCCAGTTCCTATGGAGTATTCTTCCCACTTCTTGTAGTGGTGTCCTATCTGATGGAGGGGCTATGGACTGTGATACCAGACCACACTCCTGTAGTTGCACATATGATGCTACTTTGATTATTGAGAAATTATGTCACCAGCCAGGGCTGTTGGAGCCATCACTCATTGTCTGAGGAAACTTGTGAGTAGCAGGAAGATCTCAAACATGTCGAGGAAGTGAGGAAGGACAGGAGTGCTGATGCCCTGATTTGGAATTTGCATGTATCATTCACACTTTAAAAGTGTAACTTTGATTTGTGTGTCTTACAAAGCACCCTTCTTATTTGTCATTTTCAAACCTTTAATCAGCAATACTTAGCATAGTTTTTCCTGCACTGTGATTTCCTCTCAGCACATCACTGAGGAGAAGCAGTGCCACTCTTGTAATCTGCTTACTGCTCTGAACTGCCTTGATTCTGTGACTCCTACCCAGCAGTTCCTCTAGTGATTCCAGCTTCTCCTTATATTCTTAAGGGAAGAGATCCTAAAGAAGGTTTGCTACTGATTCTGCCTTTGCAAAAGTGGCCACTCATCTGAATGTCTCCCTTCTCTTTGTTGCAGGAATTGAGCTAAACATTTCCTTTGGATGATTTTATTGCAGCTGATTTTTAGTATTGTTATTGTGATTGTTCTGAATCTACATCAGCTATACCCTCAACCTATTCCCTTTTATTTTTGTGGCATTGATTTTTCATCACACAGGCATTACTACATTTGATTGGACAAGCATTGTCTTAGCTGAACCCTGTGTCAGACACCTTGGAAGAAGGTGCAGAAAACCTAAAATGGGCAATTATTCCAGATTGTTGATGGATATCTTAACTGGGAAGGTTAAGAACATGAATATAAAGCCCATAATGGTGTTTCAATTCTCTTGAAACCAGTGTGACTAATTCCACAGTTTCCTGTAAGATCTGGGTTTCACTGGCATTTTCTGCTTGCTCTGTAGGTTAAGATAGTAATTTTCCTCAAAGATATGTACTGCTACAGCTCTAGTTTTAAAGATATAGTTTCCTCTGATCACTCAGTATTGTCTTTGTAGGTTACAGGGATCTTTCAGTAGAGTAACCTCTCCAGTGGTTATGCCCTTATCCATCCTTCCTGAATGGCACATCCCATTGATTTTTGTCACTCTGCCATGCTCAGGAAGTGACTCTTATCAAAGCCCTCCATTACTGGCAGTTGTTCTGATTCATCTGTTTTAGCACTGGAGCTTCTCATATTGATGAACAGGCCTGTATTGCTTCTGGTTTTGGGCCTGGAAACTTTTTAGCCCCTCCCCATTTCTCCCTTTTTTCCTTAATATTTTTAAATTCAAGACCTCTAATACCCTGAAAGTACGCAAGATGTACCTCTTCTGTTTTGGCCTCTTTTTCCTGTAGTTTAGTGGTGGATATTCTGTCCTTGTCTTCAGTTATATCTTGATTATTTACTTAGAATTCTAGAAATTGTCTTTTCTTTAACATTGCATGGTAGGTGTTTTGACAGAGAATGCTCTACTCATCCAAAATCTTACCAACTCAACCCTTAAAAGTGGGCCTGTGCTAGGGAGAGTTTTATCAACCCCCTAGGAGAGCCTGTTTTTCTGATTTACACAGGAACTAGTGACTTATCTGAGAGAGGCATCCTTCAGTTGTTTTAATCAATTGCTACATTTCTCACCTTCAGACTAATTGGACCTGATATGACATAAAGCCCATGTGTCTGGAACCTAAATCCAGCATGCACAGGAGAGGTGGGCTGGGGAGGATTGTCCACAGTGGATCTGATTACCACATGCTTTTTGTCTGCATCAGGACTCCTGGTTTTATCACAGAGGTTATGATCAATATGTTGTAGTTCCTTATGTGGAAGAGAACAAGTCCATGCTGGCATTTTTCCATGCAGTCTTTTATTGTCAGACTTTCCCTGTTATCATCTGATATGGTTTCACTAAATGCACTCAGTTGTAGAGAAATATGCTGGGTATTAAGATGTGTTTAAGCAATGGTGAATGTGCAGAATCCAAAGACAGTTCCTTATGTTTCCCTCTTCCTTTCTCACATCTCTGCTTTCATTAAGTGTATCATTGATGGGTGTCTCTGCAGTAAATAGCAATTAGGCACATTCATCTGGTAAGGCAGTGAGCTCCTGATTATGCAAAATGCTGCAAGTCTGTGAAATTCCAGGTCGTGCAAGGACTGCCAGGCGGGCAGAGCAGCCCATTTTGTAAGGATGCTTCCATAGTGCTGCTTGCTGCCTGGCTGGGGGGGAGGATGCTTTTCTTTGGCAGCTGCCAGTCCTCCTTATATTTCAGTCTATAATGAAACTGCATGTCTGAGTGCACTAGAATGTTACAGGTTGTCCAGAATTCTGCAGTATGTGCAACCCCAGGTGGCAGAGCTGCGTGTAGCCACAACAGGCTGGGTAAAAGAGAAGCCTCAGACTCCTCCTTTCTTGCTGCTCTTTCATGCAAGTGATACCAGCTTGTAGGAAACCTAGGTGTTGTCTTCAGCTGTTCCTTTTATCTGTGTTTCCATTACACTGAGTCTGTGTCACCCAACAGACTAAAAACAGTTTTATTATTGGATGTAGTTGGAGGAAAAAAATGAACGATAAATTGCATAGCCAAAAATTAGTCTGTGAGGAGTTTGGGATTTTTTTTCCTAGTTTTTTATAGCAAACTTTATCAACCACTCTAATAAAGGCATTTTTTTTTCTTACATTCTTGCCCCAGTTGCCTCCTTGTATTATCGTGACTGTTTTAACCGTTTTATTATAGTTATACTGCTGCTTCTGAATAGATAGATAAATTGATGCAGAAGTTGCTCTGCAACATATTTTTCCTAAACTGAACATCTCACCCCAGGGACTCATCCAGTTTTCCAGAAACATGTTTGTCAGGGTCCTGGATAAGCAATCTCATTTTCTCTAGATTATACTGCGTAAAAGATAACATAAGAAAAACTCTGCAGATGCTTTCTGCATTAAATAAAGAGCTTTCTCTATGAATTTAAATCTCCTACAGCTTATTTTCTGTGATTCAATAGTGAGTTATATTTGGTTTATATTTTGTAGTTAGAGTGCAGAACAGATGGCAAACCCTTTAAAGTGAAGTGTATTGAATAACCCCCAGTGCCTGGTGCCTAACTGGAATTCAGAGAAAAGTTGCATTCTCTCTCTTTTTCTGACCTTTCTCCCAGAGCTTTATGTGAAAACAGTGTTAATAGAAACATTTACCAAATCTCACTTCATAGCAGCAACGTGCCTGCTGCTGCTTAGGCCAGTGAATTTAATCCGCTTTAGAATAGCTGGGAGGGAAGTCATGAAACATCAATACCATGAGCAGAGGCATCCTTATGAGGCAGACACTATGAACTGTCCACTTGGGCAGCTGAGAGACAAACACTTCATCAGAACTGAAGGCTTTGGCAAAAATACAGGATGATCTTGGAACACTGCAAAGATGCTTAAGTGATGGACTTTCAGGAAAAGAATCACCTTGATTGTTGGTGAATTTCTGTATTTGATACAGCTTGACTACTTCAGTATCCTTTTATCTTCCAACTGCATACAGAGTTTTCCATTCTTTCTGTGGTGCTGTGTTTGTTCCATGGAGTATGTGCAGGCAGGACTCTGGTTCAGCTGTAGGTAAGTGTGCACTTTCCCCTGCTGCAGCAAACTGTTATGCAACTTCTATTTATGAAATATTTGCTTTTACTTCTCCTACAGAGAAAGTGTATCAGGTCTGGTAGGGTATTGGGTGCTGTCACACCTTGGTGCTGCTTTTTGGAAGTGATGCCAGATGGTCACATTTCAGAGATATCGGCACTTTCCATTTCAGAGCAAGCAGGGACAAAGGAATGGGAGATTGAAAAAAGTGTGAAATAGAGTTCTTTGGTGTTGACTTCCTGAGATCTCTTTCCCTTATCACCCATTTAGAAGAGAATTTATCTGATGTTGGCTGTAGGTCTAGACAAGTGTAGGCAGTACCTGGCAGAGAGGAATTACTACCAGAGATGCTCCTGCATTCACAGTTTACCTATGGGATAAAATAAAGGCCAATTCAAACCTCTCCTTTCTCTGCCCCTTTGAATTCTTTTTTTTTTTTCTTTCCCTCTCATCCTGACATTGATCTGATGGTTTCACCACCATCCATCTATTCATTCTCCTGCATACACTTGGTCTCTTTTTTAGCAGCAGTTGTGGTCTCTGAAGTCTGCATAGTATCATAATCAGAATTCAGAACAACCAAGTGTTATTCTGTACTTCCCTGCTCCCTTTCAATCTGCTACTTCTCCTTCATTAATTTCTTTTTCCTTTTCTTATGCCAGTCTTTCTTTTGCATCCATCTTCCCATTTGGTATCTAAGCTGGTTCTGCGTTGAGTTGGGAGTTGGACCTGGTGACAGTCTGTGTCACTCTGCTCACTTAAAGCATCCTTTCAATTGCAGAGTCCACCACCAGCATTGCTAAACGTAATTCTTTTATGGGGAAATAAAAGAATAGACTTTTCATGTCACTGTACACTGGTCCTGTTAAAAGACAAAACTCCCCAAAGTTGGTGGCATTTTGTATTAAGAACAACAGTGTAGTTAAATGCTATACATCACTCTTGATATCCTAGTGGGTTTTGTATCAGCTGAGTGCTACTGATGGTCTCTGTCTACATTTATAATCCACGATGTATTTGTGTCTAGGTTTGGGAATGGTACTTCCAATTCAGTGCTCCCACTGAGACTCTCCCAAAACCTGGCACTGCTCTTTTGCTCTCCCCTTCCCTTTCCCCTTCCTGCTCCAAGGATGGAGTTGAGAATTGGAGGCACAAAAAGTGAAAATCACGAGTTGAAAGAAGAACAATTACTGGAAACAGCAGTGAGATAAGAAAAAGCCAGAGAGTCCCTTTCTCTGCCCTGGCAATGATGTAAGGTGGTATCAAATAGCACTAAGGCCCTGGCCCAAACTAGGACAATTTGAGGTGTCCTGCTAAGCTTCACTCATACTGAAAAATTAATATTTCTTGAGGTTTCTCTTGCTGAAAGCACACTGGCCTTATCACAGCAGATGAGTTGGCAAGTAGTAGCCATTTAAACCAAGGTCATTTTATTGTGGATTGAGATCTTGATTCAAAGATGCTAGGATGTGTGTTTGGAATTGAGCAGTGTCTGGCTTTCAGCAAAAGGATTTCTGTGGATAGATACCATGTTTCTTATTGGCATGGAATAATGCTGTGTTCAGTTTGTGGCCCTGTTGATTTTTGCAGTTTTGTCTCTAGTGTGGTTTACTAATCTAGGTGCAAAGGCATTAGAACCTGGTCTGACAAACAGCAGCAGTAGAGGCCTGCCTTCTTCTTCCAGCCCATCCTTGAGTTCAAGACTGATGCCACTTTCCTCTGAAAACAGAATATTTGCCATGTTTAAGATCACAGTTCTTCCAGACTCCTTGCTCAAACTGCCTGGGCTTGTTACCTTAAAAACCTAAACCACTGACTTAATACACACTAATAAGTGAAAAATGTATCTCTGAACACCCTTAGCCTTGGACAGGAAGCCATAAGGAACTTGTCACAGTAAGCAGGCATGGCTTGGGAAGTTGATGCTCCGTAATTCCATCCCATACAGCACTTCAGTAAAAGTGTCACCCTTGTGTGATTGTGCTCACAAATTGCACTGCTGCTGCCAGGCAAATACACTTTTTCCCAGCTGCCTTGTGCTGCTTTTTGTTTTTTTCTGTGATGGGATGGATTGGGCAGCAAAAGGAAAGGTTGTAGGTGCATCTCAGTCTGGCATTTGTGCAACATGTAAGAGCTGTGCTTTGCTAGCTCCTCTTTTACATAACAGAATCACAAATTCTCAGAGAAACTGGGGAAACAGAGGAGTGTTTCAATGATTAATTATCACTGCTGGGCACCAGGATGTCAGACTGCTCTGTAAAAGAGATTAAAAAAAAAGACGAAAAAAGAAAATGTTAAGGATCGTTTTCTGCTGGATGCCTACAGGAAAAAGTCAGCTTTTCAAAGTTGTTGAGGAATCAGAATACAAAATAGGTGTCTTCATGTCTATGTGTATCTTTAGGTGCATAATTTTTTTCAAATTACCAATCCTTTTTCACTCTTGAAAGTTGCTTATTATCCTGTAGTGATTACAGAATTAAGTAATACTTTTGACTTCAAAGACTTCTGTTCCTTTTTCATGATGAGGAATCAGCAATAAGGAAATCCCTGTTATTCAAGAAGTAGGCAAAAAATCCTCAGATCTGGACACAGACTGAGGAGCTGAATCCCTAGCAACATGCACAGCTGTAGTGATCTTCTTGAAAGCAGTGATACTCTGTTCCAAATTAGTTGTTCCCTCACATTTGGGGAAACAATACTATTTAAAGTGGTTTCATGTAGAGGCATACCACGTGTGTTTTCAGTGTGTGCATGTGAAAGTGTACATGACTAAGGAATGAAAATAGACTTGCATGCTCAAACCTTCTTCTTGTAACAGCACATTTTCTGCAGTATGAACTGGTTAAAGAGGTTGGAAAGCAGTTTTATTGATGTGTTCTATTTTTAGCAAGTAATCTGAACCAATTTATTCTTCTTGATAAAGTAGTGTGTAAAAAAGAGGAGAAGAGGCAGCCTAGGGGAATGTGAAGCATCTTACTAAGGATGTAATTTATTTATCTGGTGGTGTTTATTTTTGGTGGTGTTTCCATTGCCCTTCCTTCTCTTCATTTCATTAAATCCTTACTGCTAAATACTGCTGCTGTTCAGCATCCTGTTAGGATCAAAAGTATTGTAGGCTACAGGAGAGTGATTCCAACTGTAGCTTGAAAGTTTTCTGTGACACCATTCTGTACAGACTGCAGTTTTGGGAAGTTAATGTAACTTCCAGGACAGAAAATCTTCTGTAAAGGTGACAAGCTCTCAAATGACTCCTGAAGGTATTTAGGATGTATGATGCCTTCCAAGTACATAATTAACCAGTGAACAACTGCGGACTCCTTGGTATTTCCTGCCAGTTGGAAACTATTCAGGGATGAGAGCAAGAAAAATGCTTGTACTGCAGTTTTGAATGTACCTGGAAGGTGTGGGGCTGCTCAGCTCTCTAGAGAAAAGGCACTGTTCTCTGCTTCATTACATTCATTAAATTTTATTACAGACCTTAAGTGTCTGTAGGAATGCCAGGGAATCAATACGGCTCTGTTTCCTCTGCAAGAGTCATTTTCTGAGCTGTAGTGCACTCCACAGTACCACACACCTAGTCCCAAAAGGGTTAAGGGTACTTAATCCAGCAATTCTTTACCTTTGTTGCTGCCCACTAATCACGAAGGCCACGTTCACTCTCAGGTTAAAGACTGAGTTAAAAGATAATTTCTTTGGAAATCCAGCCATTGCAAAGAATCAATTTCGCCTGCCCTTCCAGAACCGTGGGCTTTGCCTTGGCAGGGGCATCCTTCAACCCTGGCAGAATCCCTTCTACCGGTCTTGCTCCCCTCCAGCCTCCACTGTGGCTGCAGAGCTCTTGGTGTGTGTGATGGATAGCGCTGCTCTCAGCCCAGGTTCCCTGCCTGTCTAATGAGCAGCCACTTAGTGCAGGTGACAGCGGCGGTCGATGGCTGACGCGCGGCCTCGCTGCTCCCCGGGTGACCACAGCTGCCCGTACAGGTGAGGAGAGCGAGTCCTTGCTCTGAAAGGGATTTGTGTTCATGTGGCAGAGAAGAATTCACTTAGGACAGGGTGCTCCTTGGGGTCAAATGATGGGACTGTGGGTCTGAGTGTCAGGAGGTAAAAGGGCTAAACTAATGAGACAGTGTAGATTTGAATGTGCAACCACCTAACATGTGAGACTCGATGTCTGTCCAGGTCTGTTTAGGAAATTGGTACAGAGGGATTGGAATCAGTTTTCTAGGCTCTAAGTATGTGAGGATGTGAGTCTGGATAAGGATTCTGGTGCAAGCACTGAAGTAAATTCAAGGGTTGTTTTCTTGGCACATCTGACATGGTGTCTGTGGGTGTGAACCTTGGAGAATACAACACTAGATGTTCCTGGCATTCCTATGAATTCAGGGTCTAGGTGGCTGTAATGATCCATTATGACCTCTACAAATAAATCTTCATGCTCACTGCTAGAACTGCTTGTGATACTGGTCAGCTACTGTATGAGGAAGGAGAGCTAGAAAGCAGGGTTCCTCTCAGATGGAATAGATTTTACTGATACTTTGATGCCATTGGATTATTTCCATCTGGTTGAATACTTGTTGTGGAGGAAAAAAATCTTTCAATCTTCACACAAAGATGCATTCATCACTGCTGCTTTTTTAGCTCGTACACTAATTCCCTTATTCCTCCAGACTGATCCTGTCATGTTGGATGTGCTTGGATTTTCTTTTCCCAATACATTTTCTCTCTAAGCTGTTTCCTCTCTACTTACCCTGCTGTAAAACTTTATTGTTCCCTTAGGTTGTGATTGACTGTCTTGCAGCAAGGTGATTTACAACACTTCACAATGAGCGTGTTATATAAAAATCAATTCTGTATTCTGTTCTGTGGTTTGGGTTGGGTGGGTTTTTTTGGTTTGGTTCCAACCTTCCATTCTTCCTTCACCCTTTAACCCGTTTTGTTGTACAAAAATAAAAATGAGTGTGAGTGCATATTATCCACTACAGATAAGTTCTTGTGCACTTTCTTGTGGACTCTAGCAAACTATTTCTTTGTTCTGTACAGTATGGATTGATTTTGTTCTTGTCTCCCAGATTTTTTACTTGACTTGGGGATCAATCTAATCTCTACCTTTTCTTGTACTCTGTTCATTTTTTCTTCAGTTCTTTGATTAGATCTGACTGGGGCATTGTTCTACAGTGGCACACTGTAATTTCATACTCTTTTGTTTTTGTTGGGTTTTTTTCCCTCCTGAAATACGGAATAATTTTCTGTGAGGTCTTTACAAGTGGCTGCCATGCTGTGAGCCAATAATTCAGCTGAAAATAAGAATGCCCCAGAGCTTCCCTAATGCATATTAATGCATATTTTACCCAACGCAAGGTCTCATGACATATCAAGAATTCACTAGAATGTCATCAACTTTACCTTAGATTTTTTTTTTGTTCTTGTTGGTTAGAGACATTGACATGTAAATATTTTCAAGTCCCTTGAAAGCACTTTTCCTCTGTGATATTACCAGAGAATGCACTTTGTGTTACTGTGCAGTAACTGGAAGTAGCTGGGACTGCTCTGCCAGATTGCACAGGCCCTTTAAAGACTGTGCTGAGTAGCTGAAATGCACAGGGTCTTATCCTTTACTCGGCTGTGCAGTTTCAGGAAATGGGGACGGTCACAATGACTGTATTTTACTTAATGCCCTGCATCATTCATTGCAGAGCTTTTGTGAGCAGCTCTCCAATAGCTTAGGGCAGCTAGAGCAGAAATGTATTTCCTCTTCCATTGGACATGCCTGGATTTCTGGTGGCAAAACAGCAGATAACAGTACAGGTCATTGTAGATTATCTTCCTATCTTCTTTCTTTTTTAGTTACATACAAAGCTTTGTCGAGAATGTGTTTGGGTTTGTTTGTATTGTGTTTAAATCAGTGGAGTTTTATTCTTGGTTGGTCCTCAAGGATCACTGTAATGATCCTGGTAATTAGGAATATTGAGATTGAAAAGCTAAGCCTCATCAAAAGCCAGTTAAAAGAATTGGAAAGAATCTGACTTAATTGGATTTACAGCAGGCCCTTCTCTAAAACTGCCTATCCACTAAATAAGAAGTGGTGGGGAATAGCACTTATGGGTTATTTTCTTCTTTTCTCTCTTCTTTTTTGTTCCGGCCAACCATTTGCAAGTGGTTACCTGTCCCAGCTGGGTGTTTTGTCACTGCCACTTCCTTTCAGTAAGATTTATAAACCACACACAGAATTGCAGGAGGGGTTCTGCTTTTCTTTTCCCTCCTGCTGAAACTCTGCAAGTAAAGATAATGTAAACCACTATGTTCCCCATCCTTTACATGGCCCTTTCAAAGTGCATAGTGAATACTTCAAAGACAATTGTTTTATTTCATTTAATGGATTTTTTCATGTATTCTAGAACTACTGGAACAACTACATTAAGGTTTTGATGCTGCAAATCAATTAAACTGGTTGCGTGGTTGCATCCTCCTGTGGAACCCATAACTGTCAGGGCTGGTGAGAGAGCATCTTCCCTTCCTGCAGGAAGGAAGGATTCTGTTTCTTGCACTGGAGTCTCAAGGAATTTATTTTGGGGCCCAGTGTTGCACCATTGAATTAAAGGACTTTTATTCAAATGCTTCAGTGGGTGTACCATTATGCATCACCTTTAGATTTTGTTTTCCTGCATTTTGGAAATCACACTTTCCAGTGCCTCCATTTTCACAATGTAGTCTCCTCCTAAATAATGAAAAAGGGCATGAGTGGGCATTTGGGGTACTTTACCAACTCTTTAAGACCTTATGATCACATTTTAAATGAGGCAGATTACATTTTAATACCAGGCATTTACTTGAGTAGGATTATTACAGGAGCAGGCTCATTTCATGGAGGTACACGTTTTGATGATTCCAGTGGGATGACATTTTTGTCTGCTGTGACAGTTTTGCTTACAAAATTGTATTCCTAATGTCTTTGTCATCAAAATTCAGCTAAGGAGTTGTCAGAAATTTGTAAGGCAGAAAGAAGATCCAGTTGCTCTGAGAGCACTATATTTAGCTGTGCATTAATGCATGTAATGAATGAAGACTTGTTTGTACCCATGAAGAAGCAGAGATGCTTCAGAGATGTGCATGGAGCAAGCATATGGAATTGCTTGTTGAAAGTTAAGTCCTGCTATTTTCAATAGCTCATGCAATAAATTACCTGACAGAATAAAGCAGATTTTTTTCAATCCTCCAAAAGCATGCTATGTATCTTTTTAGATATGAGAGTGGATAAACAGAGCTCTAAGTGAACATTTTCCACGCAAAACCAGAGACTGGGAAGTTTCTATTGCTGATAGCAAATTGACTCGTCTCATCAATATTTTTCTTCATCAGAGGGAAGACATATTTCCAATATTTTATGTTCTGGCCTTGTAGTGGATGTATATGCAGTCTCTGTGTGTTTGAATTGTCATCACTGGCTGGATCCTAGAGCACAGGAAACTGAAAAATCCTTGAATAAGAGTGAGCAGTACTTAACAACTAAAATATCAGTTTCTTATGAATATTATTCTCATCCTAAATCCAAAATACAGCGCTGTACCAACCACTATGAATAAAAGTAAATATATCCCAGTCAAAACAAGGACACAGCTGAATGAAAACAGAAGTCTCTAGAAACTGATCTATTAGGTTACCCAAGATCTGCTTCACCTTAGTGTCTGCAGAAAGAGCATCCCTAACAGAAATGGGGAAAATGCCTTCTAAGGTTTGGAATTAACAGCATTGATTTGCAGGAAGGAAGTGATGTTGATACTCAACCCAGGAAGGCACTGCCCAAGAGGAAGGTTGTACCAGGGCAGTGTAAAGCACTGTCCAGTACTTCAGAAAGAGGTAGGATGGCCAAGACTGTTTTCACATGAAGACAGCAAACCTCATCTAACTTCTTTAAGAAAGTAAATTATGTTCTTTTCAGAGACTTATTGGTGGAATCTAATTAAAGTACTGCAGAAGAGGAACTAAAATATTCCCCATAAGTGGATTTGTTTGCTGGCAATTTGATATAAAATCAGGGGACTAGGAACAGATGATTAGCCCTTTAATTTTTTATTATTATTTATTATTATTTTGTGTTTAGTTTTAAGAGATTAGGAACTACAAAATACATATTAAGACTTCTGGCATCATTAGCAATTTCTCCAGCTTTATTTTCCCTGTCACTCTGTAATGAGTAATGAACTAAGCTGGTACTAAAGGCAGCTTAACAAGCTATTGCTTTTTAAATTGCAAGTCTCCTGATATGTCCTTCTCCGTGTTATTAATTTTAAGTAACTCTTATTTTTGTTGCTGTATTTCTGTTCCTTGTGAGTTTTGCATAATGTTTGCATTCACATACCTTCAGTCCTCCCAGTAAAGATGCAGTGCTTAGATGCAGCTCTTCCTCACCAGCTGCCAAGACATAAGAGCAAAGGATGATCCTAGGCAATGAAAAGTCAGAAAAGCTGTGGTCAAAGTCAGAAACCTACTTTAGGGGCAAGAAGGTCTCAGAAGTTCACAACTACATTGAAGTTGCTGAAATTCCTGAAAGGCATTTCATGTCTATTAACATCATTTATAATTGAGCTGCTGAGAGTAGTGATGAGAGTGAGCCAGAAATTTATCTTCCTTGAAAGCGATCTCTGGCCACTTGGCTGTAAGGAGGATGAGGTTGAATCACTGGTCCTGTTCAACTCAAATGCTCAAAGAGAGCATTATTGATGAATTATGAAGATTATTGAGATCAAAAGACATTCTGGTATGTGAAGAATTTAATGTAGTTTAATCAAAGCGTGTGTGGTAAATGCAGGGCAGAATGATGAATGCAATATCACATGCTTGGCTTTGCCATTTCCCATAAAGTAAGAATAGATGATGTCCAACAAATGTAGAAGTTCATTTCTTCAATGACAAAGGAAAATACTTGGAAATTAACCTACTTGTCCTTGTTATCTTAATGAAGATAGAAAAACAATTTGTAAATATAAATTTTAGATCTTGTGTTTCTCTTCTTTTTCCAAAGACTTTGACATTGAGGTTAGTTGGGTTTCTTGAGTGTTCTTCAATTCCTGGACATAATTAAAATCATCTTAGTGTGTTAAGAATTAAAACTCTTATGGGTTTTGGAAGATGTTTTCTAAATTATATTATATCACTGAGTGTTTTACAATTTATATTGCCTTGTCTGAAGTGTTTGACCCTGTCAGAGATAAGAATAGGTGAATTGCTGGTCTAATTTGGAGATTCCATTTCTAAATACATAGTGAAGCTAGCAGTGAAAAAAAAGTGCCTTTCTATAAATACAGCTGAATTAAAGGTCAAGACTTTTAAAAACACAATTATTTTTGGATGCTTCTTTTTTGCTGTGCTTAACCCATGAACCTCCTTTGATGGTCACTAATGTCTCAAAAATAAGACACTTGTATCTTGAACATTGCATAAAGTTCTGGTGCCTCTCACCTCAAAAAACCCTCAAACAAAAAGGGTAAAATGTGCAGAGAAGGGATTCAGAGGATCAGAGACAGGGAATGAGTTCCTGATGCAGGGTAGTTAAGTCGACTGGATCTCTCCATTCTAAGGAACAGGTGACTTGAGGAGGGACTTGGCAGATTCTGTAAGCATAACATGGGGGCTTGATGGAAAAGGGTGATTGAGGAATGCTTTCTTGAAAAAGAAAGCCTGTGGATGTTGCTGTCACAGAACATACTGGGGGCAGCACAAGCTCAAAAACGAGAAAATCAGGACTAAACCCTATAAAAGTCTGTGAAATAAGAAGACATTTGGAATCAGGACATGCCCAAGAGCTGGAGTGTGAGGCAGGGCTCTGGGGAAGTGTCCCTGTGTGTTGCCTGTGTCCTTGCCTCTTCTCTTTCCTGTGGTGTGAGGTGTGGTTAGAGATTCACTGTTGCTCTTGATAGAAAATTGCTCTGACTTGCAGCCATTTCTGAGTAAAATATTGGCCTCCTACCTCTTTAGAAAAAGGCTGTGTGGAAACATCACTGTTTAGGCACAAAAAAATTGATGGTTTCAAATCCCTCTCTGAACTTCAGGACCTAAAATGCCAGCTTTTAGAACATTAATTGCAAAGAATATCACCTTGCTCTGTGCCTGACCTCAGGAATATGGCATAGCTTGTAGATTAAGGTTTTATTTGCTGCAGGAAGAAGGATTGAAATTTAGACATTATTTGCACAAAAGAGAATACATCATGCCAAGTGACAGTGTTAGGTGAGTGATGCCATCTTATTTCTTGTTATGAGTGTAAGTGTAATCCCATCTAAATACCGTTCTGCGGGATGGAGCTTAACGATTTCAGAGAGGAGTCATTACAGACAATCAAGTAAATAGAATGTATTTAGAAAGAAAAAAGCTTACCAGCTTGAAGAGTTATTTACCCAATGGCTTAGTGCATGTAGGCAGAGGAGTGGTTATTCTGTCAGGCTTCCCATGTACCTGTCAGAGTGTTTTCTGCTCTGCATTTTGCATATTTATACTGGATGATTGAAGACTTGTATGCTAGGAGCTGTTGCCAGCTGTGATCTGTGGTATGTGCTCTCTCATGGCAGGAATATCTTTTTAAATGGGAAAGCAACTCCCTTAAAATATGCAAGGCACAGACTTATCTTTCACACCTGTGGTGGATTGACCTTGGCTGCGTGCCAGGTGCCCACCAAACTGCTCTGTTGTTCCCCTCCACAGGTGGACAGGGGAGAGAAAATATAGTGAAAGGCTGGTGCATCAAGATAAGGACAGAGAGAGATCACTCACCAACTGCAGTCATTGACAAAACAGGCTAAACTTGGGGAAATTAGTTTCATTTACTGCTAATCAAATTAGAGTGAATAATGAGGAATAAACCCAAGTCTTTAAATCCCCTTTCCCCTTCTTCCTGAGCTTAACTTTATTCACAGTTTTCTCTCTCTCCTCCCTGCGTTGGCACAGGGAGACAGGCAGTGGGGGCTGTGGGCAGTTCTTCACACATTGTCTCTGCTGCTCCTTCCTCCTCAGGGAAGGGATTCTTCATACTCTTTCCCTGCTCCAGTGTGGGTCCCCCATGGGGTCACAAGTCCTGCCAGCAAACTTAGTCCAGTGTATGTTCCTCTCTCCACAAGACCACACGTCCTGCCAGCAGCCTGCTGAAGTGTGGGTTTTTCATAGGGTCACAGCCTCCTTCAGGCATCCACCTGCTCTGGCCTGGAGTCCTCCAGAGGCTGCAGGTGGATCTCTGCTCCTCCATGAGCTGCTGGGGCACAGCACCACAGGCACCACACTCTGCTCCTGTCCCTGGAGCATCTCTTCCCCTCCCTCTTCACTGACCTGGTGTCTGCAGGGCAGCTCTTCTCACATTCTCCCTCCCATTGCACAGGGTTTTGCCTCCTCTTCTTAAATCTGCTATCCCAAAGGGACTACCATCATCACTGATGGGCTCAGCCTTGTCCAGTGGTAGGTCCATCTTGGAGCTGGCTGGCATTGCCTCTAGGGGACATGGAGGAAGCTTCCAGCAGCTTCTCACAGAAGTCACCCCTGTAGCCCCCTGGCTACCAAAACCTTACCATACAAACTCAATACAAAACCTTTAGGCAAACATGAAAAGGGAGGGTGGGAATTGGAGAGGGGGTGTTACTTAAGCAGTTCTTGGCAGAGTTCCCAGGTCTGGTTTGCCCTCAGGCTAGCAGAGCTTTCCCTGTACAGCACCCAACACCCAAAATGCTTAGGAGGGTCAGTTGGCCAGCAGTGCCTGCTCAGGAGAAGCACCCTTGGACTGATGTCCTGCTCAAGGATTCCAATTCTCACCCAGCCCTGTGAGGTTAAATAACTTGCCTGAGTATCAAAAGGGAGCATGTTCCAAAGACAGCTTTTGTACAGGATTTGAGCACGATGAACAGGCAAGAGCTTGTTTCATGTTTGCTGTTGGATGTAAGCAAAGTAACCTCGGCATAGCAGAACTGCTGACATTGGAGGTCTGAGCACTGACATTGATCCCAAAGGCTCTAAGGAGTGCTTGGCCTGGCACCTCTCCTCACATCATTTTTCTTCACTTTCTTTAGGTCATTTGACAGGTTGATCTGAGTCACAGTCTCTGCTACAAAGAGCCTGAAGTGGTAGGAGGAGTTGTGTATCTGCACAGAGTGTTGTCAGCAGGGTTGTATTTACAGACCTGCATAAAAACTTCTCCATGTTCTTCCTGGGTACAGACACTCTCTTTGGTCTCAGGCTTTGCAGAGAACTTAAATCCATTCCCATGGAGAAAAATACACAAATGAGAAAAGCAGGAAAATATCTACTTATCCATAAGACAAACCAATGGAGGTCATTAGTAATAACAATTTAGCTTTGCTGTGGTGCTGGCAGAGGCAATCTCTTTATCTCCAACCTGGATCAGAGTGACTTCAGAGGCACAGGGCTGCACTGTGGGTGACAGTGACAGCAATCTGCTGCCTGGGCAGCCTGGTTGAAAAAGCAGCCTGAGAGGTGTACATGCTGTGTCCAGACTGGCTCTGGCCAGTTTTCCCACCTGCCATTGCTTCCTGTTATTGCAGGGTTGTGTTAATATTTGTATTTACTGACTTTCTGTCCAGATATTTAGCTACTGGTACAGAGTCCCTTCAGTGCTGCTCTTTCTGATGAGTTACTTGCTATATTTCAAAGACTTTTAGAGCCAGAGAATATATATTTTAAAGTGTGCTTTTGATCAGGGAAGCAACTAAGTAAAAATAACTGTATTCTGATTTCAGAATGGTTCCCTAGTGGATTTTGAAGACACTTGATTATTTTGACAAATAGGAATCTTTATGCTGCTTCTCCCTGCAGACCTTATAAAACTATGGAAGGGTGGCCTGCAGTCTTTTCTGCCTAAAGCATCTGATACTTTAACTCCTAGGCACAGTCCTGAATATGCAATTCAGAGTCTTTATTACCTGTGCTGCTGTTAGAGACAGGAGAAATGTAGCATGATTTTTCCAGTCTCAAAACAGTATTTCTGAACTGTCAGGGGAGGAAGAGCCCATCACTGAGTTGTAAACTGAGCAATAACAGAATGAGTGCGGGCTCTCTGCTGTCACTTCTCTGCAAGCTGACTGCTCTGGTGGTGGGCTCCTACTGACAGCAGAGCAGGAGGCTCTCTGCTGTGCTTTTTTTCACTCCTGCCACATACTGCTTAGGCATGCTGAGGCTTAGCTGCTGTGCTGCTGATTCGAGATGGAGCTGAAATGTAAAATCTCAATTTCGGCCTGGATTTCAAGCCACCTGAACTTGAGACTCCTTTGATATGAAGGGTTTTGTTTGAAATCCTAGCACAAGTGAGACACAGCTGTGATGTCCAAGGGCCTTCTCAGTCTGAGTCTTGGTGTGACCCTTCTGTCTCTCTGTGAGCAGAGAGGGACTTGTGTCTTTGTTGGCAGCAAACCTAAATCCAAGACTTCCTGAAACTATTAATAAGTGCTCATTTAATTTGTCTCTGGGACAAAGAAACTTGGGACTTTATTTCCCCTCTACTGTTTGAGCAGATTGTTTCTGAGACTTTTGCAGGAGCTGGGGGAAATGTGGGGATGTGAATCCTATATTGGATTGAGCCAACTCAACTGTAAGTGCAAACCAGGGCAAAATGCTGAGAAGTAGATGTGGAGAGGAACTGTTTGCTTTCATTTTACCTTCTGTGTTGCCCCTGAACTCTGAACTCAGAAGCTGGTTGACAGCTTGTTCATCAACATTTGGACATAACAGAGAGAGGATCCATGCCTCTTGGACCATCCAGACTCCTTAAAGGAGCGTTTCCCACAGCTGGTCAGAAATGGAGTTTTGTTCTCATGTGCAGCCTCAATATAGGCCAAATGAATTTTAATTTACATTTTCTGTCCTAGGGTTTTCTTTTGGAAAAGGTGTAGGCAAAGGGGGTTTTTGTTACACTAAATCTAAAAGCTTCCTTTTGTAACTTTTATGTAACTTTCATTTTGTGGCTTCATGCTGTGCTGTATTCAGATGCAAACCAGTAATGAACTCTCCTATACAATTTTGCCACCTTCCTCTAATAGATGGACACCACTGCCCAGGTTCTCTTGCATCTCTGTGGTTGTGAACAGAAATCCACTTCAGACCATTATAGAAACAGAAGGTCCATCAAGCTGAGATGTGTGCTTATTACTTAATGGGTATTTAGTTTTTGGGCACTCTGACTGTCCTGATCAGGGATTTGGAATCTTTCTCTGGGAGGAGCCTTCCAGGTCTCAGCATTTGCATGACACTTGGTTCCCTGAAGTAACTAGTGCTACTTTAGGGAAATGACTTCACTCATTTAAGGTGTATTCAGGGAGCAGACTTATGAAAGGGGAAAGATCAAAACAGAAGCTTCTGTTTTTCTAAAGGAGCCTCTGATTTGGGGTTTTTATTTTGCCATGATCATAACAGCCTATGCAACTGCTTCTCAGTGGTTCTTTAAATGTTAGGAACTGTTGGATTTTCAGAGAAATCAAAGAGAAGACAGATTTTCACTCATATCACTTAATAAATATTTGAAAGGTAGGGGAGAGGAAGAGTTTAAGGAAATGAAGATGACATTACAGATTTGATTCTTTCACTGCTATTCACTATTATATTTTTCCTTATAGAGTGCCCTTTTCAGTTTAGTACCACTTATTTCAAGGTGAAAGTTAATTTAACAGCAAAACAAAAATAATCTGAGATGCATTTGATGCCAGCTAATTAGTTTAGCTGAAAATCCCAGTCAGAGACCAAGACCTCCTCAGACCAGGGTTTCTATACCTTTAATAGAAAATCAGCCTTTAACTCAAAAGAGTTTGCAGTAAAAGTGTCAGAGGAAAGAAAACCAACAAAAATGACAGATGGAAGAGTGTGCAAAGAAACAGCAAGCTAATTAAGATTAGCATAATAAGCAATGCAATGAGGTTATTGTAATGCTCAGTAATTACAGACAAGTAAGAAACTGATGGGTGGTGAATTTCTTATTTTCTGCTTGAAAGTAATTGAATTCTTTCCTGCTGTTCTCTCTGTGTGCAGGAGTGTATTTTCAAAGCCCCTTCCTGCTTTTAGGTGTGGTAACTTCACTGCTACTTGAGCATGTTTCCTTGGGCTGCCAGATACCTGGAAGTTGTACCTAGAACCATGAGTGCTCTCAGTGTGTGGAAAGCATTTCCCAGTATGATTTCATACATCCTTTTGAGGCTTGTGTTTCAGCTTTTGCATATTTTGCCCACTTACAAGTCAGTGTTAGCGAAGATCTGAAGAACCTGTTACTATTGGGAGAGGAGTGAGGTACCTAGAGTGATGATGCAGAGATAAATGCTGCCTACTCTGAATGCAGCCCTCCTTTCATAGTTGCATTTGGTGGTGTGATCTGCCAGGGTAGTGTTCTGCTCAGGAGGCAGCAGGTCCAAGAAGGGAGGCCTGTCCAGTAAATGAGGCCAGGCTTGTGAGCGACTGCCATCAAAACATGCTCTTTACTCCACAGACAGGAGCACAGATGGCTCTGGAGTTTATGAAATCAGGTAATAGTCTCTCAATGAGAGAAGCACATTAAATGTGTCAATCAGCCACAGCTTGGAAAGCCCCCATTTGACTACTTGAATAATCAGAGCAGGTTCTCCCAGGGCTGACAAGCTGAAAATCTGTCATTGTTTTCTCTAGAGAGCATGAAGTACATGGTAGTAACAAACTAAGAGGGCATGTGTTTGGAAGAAAATGAAAGTACAGTGATAGTCCTTTCAGTATGTATGGCCCTGGGATGAATATCCTTATGTCTATATGCTCTGCTGTGGACCCAGCAAGCCTGACCCCTGATATTTGAAGTTCCTGCATTCAGGTTTTAAGTTGACCTTAGTTCCTTTGAAGTAAGATTGGCCTGCATTGGTTTAGTGTCTTCCTAGTCTCCATGGCTATGCAAACTGTGCAGTTTTTGGCTGTGTGCTGGAAGAGGTTTTTTTTTCCTTCTTCTTTTTTTTTAAATTTTTACCTGAGAGAGAGGGAAGGCTGATATCCTCTATTTTTGTTTGTATTCTTGTACATCTAGCTGAAAAGTCCCATCTCATTCTGTTGTTACATCAGAAACTTCCACAGTTGGAACCTCTGTCAGCTGCTAAGCTGCTCTTCACAAAAAGGAGCATTTTCTGAAGTTCAGCAAAGTTATAGATAGAACAGGAGTTTTCAAAGGAAGCCCCATTGTCTCCAAAGCAGGAGTAATTTTCTTTTCTCTGGCAGCAGACTGTGCCTTGGCTTCAGGTACCTGCCTGCCTGCCTACCAGCTCCCTGCAAGCCAGAGCTACATGAGAGACACAGCACACAAACTTCACAGGGCAGAGTCACTTGAGAATTTCCTGCTCCTGTAAAAATCACATCTGAAGTGTGCTAGAGGTTTTCTTTCTCACATTCTGCCATGTGAATGCCTATTTTATGTGGTTCTTTTTTTTTTTAGGACAGAGCTTGGGCTTGTTTAATTCATGGCATGAGTGTTGGGGTGCAGCGAAGGCACCCAAGTGCCTTCACACAGCAGATTGGGCAGGGCTCTGGCTGGGCAGGGTGCATCTCCTCCACCTTATCCCAGCAGGGCAAGCAGGGCCAGGCTGGGGAAGGTCATCAGGGTCAGCTGGGAGTCCCAAATCATTGGCCACATCCATGGTGATGAGAGCTGTTTGAAGCCCAGCTGACTTCAAACCTCCAGGTCAGGACCACATCCAGTGACTCTGGGCAGGTCCACAGTGGTGAGTGAGGCAGTTCTGAGGTCAGGAAGATAGGATGCAGAGCAAGGGCCGGGTCAGCATGGTCTGTTGTCTGGCACAGACAGGGCTGGAGCTGGAGACAGGCACATCCCCACAGCAGCTGAGGCAGCGACTGGAGGCTCAGGGCTGCGCCCCTTGGGCAGAGGGCTTGGGGGACGCCCTAGAGGAGTCAGGGTGACTCAGACCTTGGCCTAACATTGCAGCACTTTGTGTTGGAATAGCTCAGTTTCACACTTCCTGTGCTTCAGTGTCAGGAAGAAAAAATCAAAGCAAATTGCGGAGCCTTTGCAGATGGAACAAATGCTGAAATTGTCCAGGTGAGAGGCAAATGCCACTCTCATACTGGGGAGGGGATCATTCCTCTACACAGATTGCCAGCTGGCCACATCAGGGTGGTGGCAGAGCTCTGCTCTCTGAGATGGACCTCAAATTGTCAACTGGAAATTTATTTGAGGTACTTCTCCTTCCTTATGAAACAAACCTCCCAACAACAACCTTCCAATCTCTCTTCTTGCCACAGCTGGGATAGTGTGACTGACAGAGCTCTTTTTCAGCCAGTTGTGGTTTGAGTGTGGCTTTGAAGTGCCTTCATGTGCTGGCTACTGCAGCAGCAGCTAAAGTTGTTCCTCTGTTTCCATTCATCCTTCCTTCAGATGTAGGAATATTTATCTAGCAGCTGAAGCAGCATTTCTGTGGTTTGCTGCAGGGGAAGTAGGAAGTGTGTGTGTTTGTGCTGCCTTGTTGGGGATCCCTGGTAGCTTCATGTTGCTGTAGGTGTTGACTGTTTTGGCTGACTGAAGGCTGATGGCTTTAGCTTTACTTTTTTTTTTTTTAAGAACCATTCAATATCTTCTTGTTCAATCTCTTAAGAAAGAGAAAACGCACTCCACATGCATGATCTGTGGCAGGGAAAAATCAGCTATAAATTGCTTGA
Source organism: Melospiza georgiana (assembly GCF_028018845.1). Taxonomy (NCBI): domain Eukaryota; kingdom Metazoa; phylum Chordata; class Aves; order Passeriformes; family Passerellidae; genus Melospiza; species Melospiza georgiana. The sequence continues at coordinate 13,579,561 of NC_080435.1, forward strand.
TTTCCTTTCAGAGTAACTGCTTATGCATTATTTTTCAAAGAATTTTGCAGGGGCAAGGGCCATACCCACACTGTTTCTGTAGCACAGAGACACATATTGGCCTTCTTGCATTTTGTTATGCCTTGCTTGGGAGCTGTTTGCACAGATTTTACAAGCCCCAGGTGAAAGGAAGCAAACTATAGTCAGATAACCTTGAGACAGCTCCAACTTCCTTTTGTCTGTGCTGCCTAAAAGCCCAAGGCTGGGCTGCATTCACTACTCCTCATTTTGAAAACATTACTCTTTCAGGGTGCCCAACAAATCTCACTTGTCTTCAGCATTTTTTTCAGGTGAATCAAGAGGCAGGGGGCAAATAGAGGAGCTGAGGGGAAAGTGACAGCCTGTTGCCTGGGAGCTTCTGCTCTTCAGTGCCTTTGCTGGATCCATCCTCAGGGTTACCAAAGAAAATCACCTTTATTTTGTTTTTTTGAAAGAAAAGACTTGTCAGGTGGAAATGTGACCTAAACCAATAGCTCAGTCACATGATAGGCACTGCACAGCAGTTGGTGTGTCAGCTGTCTGAGCCCAGGGTCAGAAGCTGAAAATGGGAAGTAACTCTCCATCTGCCAAGAATTCAAGGAGGGAGGATCCCAAACATGACTGTTTGCTGATATCTACCGTAGAGGTGGAGAAGAAAACTGGGAAGGATCCATGGGTGTATCTGAAAGATGTTTTCTTGTGTTTTACAGAGTTTTCTTTTGTTAAAGTAATTGTGCAATGAGGTCTGCCTTGTGTTAGCTCTAACCTGATGATGAATAATGTTTGGTAATGCAGTCTTGTTACAGGTACAGTCACAGGTCAGGTTGCATTAGTCATAAGAATCTCCATTCCAAGCCTAATTTAGCTATTCATTGTGAATAAAGAGCTAAAAAAACCTCCATCCATAGCTACAATTTAAAATAAAAATGTCTGTTAAAGAGTAATGATGTTCAATAAGAACTGTACTTTCACCATCCCTGTTGCTTCAGGGTCTTGAAATCATGTTGGTTTAACTGAATAATGCTACTGTGGTCCAGTGTTTTAATCATCAGTCAGTGCTTTTAAATGTTTAACCCTTGCATGCCTGTTGGGCTTAAAAATTGCCCAGTTCAGGATGCCAGGCAAGCTCAGACCATCATGGGTAGAATATGTCTGTCTCTGGACACAAAGTGGAGTCAGCATGTTTTCACTTCATTGATTACCTCAGATAGGACTGAGTATCATAAAATGCAAAGGTTTATACAGTGATGTTCTTTCAGTTTCTGAACATGAGGTAATGTTAAAATATTTGCACAGAACGTGGTCTGAGTGATTTCAGAAGATGCTACTTGCTTTTGCAAAATGCAAGATACCCTTTCCTTGTGGAGAGCTACAGGGGTACAGAAATCTAATAGGCAGGTCTGATGTTTTTGAAAGGAAAACCAAGTTTATCCACAGAATACCACTGGGAAAGGTTCTTTATGCTTCAGAGGCATCCCAAACCACATATCAGATACTACCTGCTGTATTTGGCTTTTCCTGCTTTATAGCATCTGTCATTTGAACTGGATGCTGGATCTTTGGCTAGATTTATGGAAATATTTTTCTACCTTTTATACAGCAGCAACATTGCTTTCCCTTGTGAAAATAACTTTTCCTTCAAACATTTGCTCCTAAGAAGCGTGCTTGAGGCACTTAACACCTACCTCATATTTGGGAACGGCATTTACAATGTTCTGTTATTTTCTTTGGAGTGTGGAACCATTTTTCAAAAGGAAAAGGAGAAACTATAGGTGTGACCACTTCTACTTGCAATGCTGAGAGATGAGAAGTGTGTGCTTGTGTCTGATGGTATGGCAGAGGGAAGAGCTTCAGCCCAGAGGCATCTTGAGAAGCCAGAAGACAGTCCCAGGGGGAGGCCTTAACAAGAAATGCAAAATTCTGCTTTCTTGGGAGGTTAACTGTGGTACAGGCTGGGAACCAAGGTCAGAGTAGCTGTGCTGCTGTGAGGGCCTTGCAAGCTGTGAGGGATGTTAAGCTGAGTGTTGGCCAACGTGCGACCTAAATGTGAATAGGTGAACTAAATGCTGGGCTGTGTTTGAAGGACTGTGGCTGCCAGATTCAAGGGAAAATATCCCCCTCCATTTGAGACTGGTGAGGCTTTGCCTGGCATGCTGGGTCTAGTTTCGGGTCTCTCTTCAAAAAGAAGGATGTTAAGATACTGAAGCAAGATCCACAGAGACCTACTGGGATAGGGGCTGAGCATATGAATTGTGGGTAGAATTTGAGAGGAATGAGTTTGTGTACTCTGCTGAGGTCAAGCAGAGGACAAATCAAATAACAACCCACAACAACTTAAAGGCAATAAGAAAAATGCCAGAGCCAAACCCTTCCCAGTAATTGCAGGTGGTGGGTCAAGGGTGCAGTGGCCAGAAGTGGCAGCTTGGAAGCTTCAGCTACTTAAGATAAACTTTTTCATTTGTTTGGTTCTGGAGCTCTGTAATAGTTCTATAATAGCACCAAAGTGCAGTTTGTTACTGAGCTCTGGAGACCATGTATCTCCATTCTTGGACATTTTGAACACTGAGATAGACCAAGCCGTGGCGGAGCTGTTGGCAGTAGTCCTTGTTGGCACAGAGACGTGCAGAGTGCCAGCCAGCCCCTCTGCAGGCTGTGCAGCCCCCAGTTCCAGGAGAGCCCCCCAGTCTGAGAGCTGTGGTGCAGTGGGAGCAGCGTCACTGGTGTTGGGCCCAGAGCACTGAGCATCTCAGGGCGGGTCATGGATTCCATTGGTACAAGGGTGAAGGTTTCTGTTTATCTCTTGGCATTTTCCTTGGTGTTTTGACACGAGCCATGCTTGTTGCTGCCTCTGGATGAGACTTCATTAAAAAACACTCAGCTAAAAATAGAGTATACTGATCTAGAGATCCTTGATTCATCTGAGAGTGTGCCCTGCTTCCACTTATTGCCATTGGTTGTCCTTTTACTTTTAATTACATTTAGGCTTTAAATTTTTAAATATTTTTTCTCTCCCCTGCTCCCTTCCCCGAGAATTTCATGTCTGTACCAGGGGGCTGAGTTTCTTCTGTCTTTAAAAAGCACAAAGTTACTAGCTGATATATAGTGTTTTCCACTGGCTATGATATACTGTGGTTTCTGTTATTCAACCTCTAAAGTTTTCTGGACTTCAGTGCTTCTTGAAACTTCCAAGAGGGTGTCTGGTTCAGTGACAGAATTTAGAGAGTGCCTTGCTTTGCTTTAGTGAGTCTGTGCTCGAGTATTTAATGGTGCTTGTGACCAGCCATTTCAGCTGAAGCAAAAATCAGTTTTTCTGGTTATCCTGACTGGTTCTCAGTTGGTTAGATTACTAATGTACTGTGAGAAAAATTGTATCTTTAACAAAAATAAATAGGACCTTATTCTCTGCTTGGTTAAACTGCCACAGCATGGTTGATTTCAGTGAGGTCATGATGGTACAATTCACATCATCCTTTTAGATCTTTTTAGCTCTGTGTTGCATGTTGGATGGCATGGTGGGGAACAGATAAATATCTTTATTATTATGGAGCAGTTGCTAGAGTACATCAGATGGAACAATTTGCTACATTGTTATAAGTTGGATTAAAAATTGTTGAGAGAAATGCAGGTAAGTGCTAATAAGCAGGAACTTGGTATTACTTAGGTCTGTTGTTTTCTGTTAAGTTTCTTTATTTTCTTAATAAATAAATTGTATTATTTGAATTTCTGGAAGAGTATTATTTGTCAGTTCCATTAGGTATTTGGAAGAAGTGATAAGGAAAAGAGAAGTTCTGAGGTCCATTCAATAGTTAAGAAGATAAAGAAATATTTTAAAGAAACTTGGAAGGGTGAATAGGAGTAAGAACTAGAAAGAAATTAATCATGGCAGAATCCAAGTGAATATGTTTAATAAAATAATTTGTACTGATGCTTGAAGGAAATGAGTAATTTCACAAGTGGTAATCAGGATAAATCAGATGGTACATGTCTGCAGCATGGTATGGCAGTAGAAAGCACAAAGAACAGTGCAGGCAGATTTTGTTGAATAAATAATGATTATTTTGTTATTTATAATAACAAGTATATTAATTTTTTATTTATGATAATTGGTTTGTTGAATAAATACTAATAAATACTCCCACAATAAAGCGGTCAGGACTTCTCCTTTATCTGCCTTTCAAGTAAGATCTATCAAATCTGGTGCTGAACTCGCTGATACCACTGGGCTTTCATATGGGAGAGGAACTGGAGGGTCTGAATAAACATTTTAGTTGTGAGCAGCATTTTAAGAATCTGGTAGAATATGGTGAAGGAAAACAAGTATGGTAACATGAAGGGTAAAATTAGAGAAGAGGGAAAGAAATTTTTTAGGCATGAATGAATGAGTTTTAGAAAGAATGAGTTACTTGGGGAAAAAAAAATCTCCTTTTCATCTGCAAAAGTTTTGGTGGTGCCATCATGGTAAAATAAAAAAAAGCTGGATGACTGAGAAGTAAAGTGTATTTAACAGTTCTGCAGCACCTGGGAAGTCACTTAAGGTGAATTAAATGGCTTGTGCAAAGTGAGTTCAACGACAGAGTTCAAATTTAAGGCAGTAGTTAAGCCTCAGAGAAGAGTAAACAAATGTAAGATGTGTACCTTGCCATCTACACATAAGAATTAGTTCCAGATTGAGTCATTGTTTCTGACTTTTGACTTGAGGGCACTAGGTCTTGCCTTTCCATGAAGAGGCAAAAATAATTGCAGATCATTTTCTAGTCTGGAACGCTGTGACCTACCTTCTATAGATTTGGTAACTTAAAATAACTCCCAGCTCATTACATGCACTTTAGTGCTGTCCCAGTCTGAGAGCACTTCTTGGTCTCCACAAACTCCAAAGAGGTACTTGCTGCTGCATTGAAAACATCACATTGGCACTTGGCATTTATCCTGAGTTCTCATGAATTTTCACGCACTGAAAACTGTCTAGGAGATGTCAGTTTACTAAAAGTATAAATATTTTCTACTAAAACCAGATGATGTGTTACAGCTTTGCTTCACATGAAGTCTTCCTCTACATTCTTTACGTAGTGTGGTTCAGAATGACTTTGAAAGGGGATAAGTGAATTAACCACCTATTCGTCATGGTTTCTGCATCTAATCTTTCAGTTTATAATATTAATCGTTAAGTTTTTTGCACATACAGAAGGTTTGGAGTGCTACAGTTTTTTGCTCTGTCAGACAAAAAGTATATGTAAGAAACCTGAAGTTTAGAGTCATAATTGAGGCACTATATAAAAATTATTTTATTTCACGTGTTGCACTTCATTCTGCCTTATGCCTGAGAGATTTTTGTATTGCTATTTTTTATTTGTCCACCCAACTTTTCAAAAATTGTTTTGTCATTTCATTCAGCATTTGTCATTTTCAATTCAGCACATTTCATAATTTTTCCTATTTAGGGAGCCAGATCTGTGTCGAACTGACTTCTGTGTGAGGCACTGAATGACTCCAACAGAATCCAACTTAAAGAATGGAGGCAACCTCAGGGCCTCCATCAGCCCAAATGACATTCCCCTGTCAAAATAGTTGCAATGAAGCTGATTGCTTGAGGAAGAAGTGCTCTCAGCTGCCTTGGACTGCAGAACAGTGTAAGATAATCAGTTACAGAATTGCAACTGGATTCAGAAGGATGTCTGGTGATTGTATAGGTGAGCTGAAAGCAGGTCTTAGTAGAAGAGGTTATTCCTATGCTTGACCAGTCAAGTTTTAAGTATCTTCAAAGATGCAGCTCAGGCTCTCTGTGGGCCTCTTCCTGTGTTGACCACTGTACAACAAATTAATTTGTCTTTATTCTGTAAATACATGTCTGCAAAAGAATGATGCAGAGAAAAAGCTTGGTCTGAGGCATTTGAAAATCTAATGGAAACAGAATGACAGAAAGACTTTTTTTCTCTTATCATTCCCTGCTGTAAACCAGTTGTAACAAGCTGGCTATGAGGCAGTGGGAAATGTTACAATATTCACAGTGTCGTCACTAATTCATTGCTGCAAAATGGTCTTTTTGTTCCATCACCATTTATCTGGATGAAGGAGTTGAGAAAAGGTCTTGGGTGGTTTTTACAGTCAATATATTTTTCCTATCCATTCTACACAATCACATAGGGATTTAGAGAGGGCGAGAAAGCTCTTGCAGCTTATACCTGTTGAGAAAGAATCAGCAAAAGCTAAGTCTTCTCCACACTATGAGAACCTTCCCCATGATTATGGGCAAATCACTTGATTTTGATGTCTTTGCCTTTTCATGGATGTCACACTGCTTGGAGTTCATTTGAAGTAGTTGTTGTCGTCTTTATATCTACTGATGTAAAAATTAAACAGTGGACCATCCAATCTGATTGCCTGTGTATCCCATCTTGAAGAATTTCACCAAGGAGCTCATGCTTCTGTGAAGTGCCTGAGGCAACATGGTGAGAGGCCTTCTGGGTGTCCTACATTTGCAGTTCCTCAGTGGCCCACAGGAACAGGGGGTGCCTGATCTAATGCTCTCAGTCACTTGCATTTTTTTATTGTTCTTGTTCAGACATTTCAGCAACTTGCTTTCTCCTTTCTTTGCAGACTCTCAGGCAAATCCTGAAGTCTCTGGCTTTTGCTTCTATCTCTACTTTACATTAAATGGCCTTTCTTTTTTACACAACCTAAAAAAGATCTGCTTGCAAACCTGTTTAATTATATTATGTTAAGCCTGATTAACAGTATCTTTAGCTTGTGGAATTATTGGGGTTTTGGTCTCATGTACATGACTTCATTAGCATTCACCATTTTGTCTGAAAAGTGTTAAGCCTGCATTAATTATGGAGAAGGATCCAAGGTTGATTTTATGTGTGATTCTGTACAGCATAAAATGTTCCTGGTAAGATGGAGACTTAAAACCCACAGCCAGAGATGAGAGAGAGAAAAATTGAGGATGAACCTTATTAATACTGAAAAACAGCACTTAGGGGCCAGGTTTCCTGCTGGCTGATGGGAAGGGGGAAAGGAACTACATGAGTCAAAAAAATGAAAAATCTTTAATTAAAGCCAAATAACAAAAACAAACAAGCAAAAATTCTTGATCTATTATCTCTGATCTCTATATATGCTTCCTCTCTATTTTGTTTCTAGGATTTCCCTACTGCCCTAACTGTTCTGCAAGATTTCTTTTTTTCCTGAGATTTGCATTTAGAATTAAATTTTCCTTCCTTCTCCCATGTGCATGCAGGAAAGCAAACATTTTTATTGCTATAGCTGGTGATATCTGCTCATCACTAGGATGTGAAAGGCCTTCCATATTTGGTTTGCTATTTTTTGTTTCCCCTGCTACCTCTCCTCTGGGATTGTCAGATTTTCAGCTGCCAGAGTGAGCTGGTGGAAGAGAGTCTGCTTGAGGGAATTGTGACGTGGATTAGGATTGAATTCTGCATGCTAAAAACTATCCTGCAACCCTGGAAAAAATCACTCCAGGTAATTTCCAGTGCTGGAGTCCTTTCCCTTCTCTACTGCCAAGAGTAGCACTGGAGGAGATGGCATAGCCAATAAAACCAAATGTGTTCTCCAACTCAGAGAGGATTTTGAAATTTTATTTCTGTTCTGGAAAATAGCTGTGTAAAAGGTACATGCCTGTATTTCTTGGACTGTGTTGCTTGTGGCATCAGAATTTGAGGTGCTGAATACAAAGAGAAATTCTTTTCTTATACGTCTTAGGAGACTAATGTAGCAAAATGACAGTGTTGTTCTTGTGGAATTTTCTTGTAATACTTGCAGTATTAGCTATTTTTCATAAAGTCCCAACTTTTGCATGTTAATATTTCGGAATATTAGTTTTTATTTTTTTCTGTGAGCACATTTTAAACTTTGTTTTCAAGAGGAGAAGGTGTCACTCAAATGTCACACTTTCTAGAGTCTGTCAAAAGTTCTGGAATATTCAGACTCCCAACATTCCACAAAAGAAATGCATCCTGAATTTTAATCCAGTTTTAGGAGTTTGATTCCTGATTTCTCTATGTATAAGATAAAAAGTATTTAATTGAGTTGGATTTTATTCCTTTTGTATCTACGGCAGACTAGAAATCTAGTGAGCTGACTCAACCAAAGTCAGTTATAAATCAGAAGAGACTGTGGGAGGTGGTGAGGTTGCCCAAAGATCATTTCAGGTATGATGGGAAGTTGTCAGGGCTGTCTCGTTACCACTTTGGGTCAGCTACATGACTGATAATGTAAAGGATGATAGAAAGGTGCTGTATATTCTTAAACCTTCAAGGAGAAAATGTCCAATCTTCCAGAATCAATTACCAAATGCCCTCTTGATTAAGAGAAGTTGAGACAAGTGGGGGTAATGTTGTGTCACTTTTGTGACTTCGTATTTCTTGACACAGTAGCAGGATGACAAATCCCTGTGGTCAGTTCCATCTTAGCTGTAACCTGCTCCAGGCAGGGTGATGGTTGGAGTCAGGAGACAATAAATTCAAGAAAGCTCTTAGCTGACACTGAACTTTAATATGAGTAAATATTTTAAGCAGAGGACCTGGGTCTGAAGTGAAGTGATCATATGCTTTGCTATGTATTTTTACACACTGGTTTTATCCTTCTGTAGCCACCTTGCATAGAATAATATAATTCTTGGCCTGCTTATTTTCTTTTACTATGTGATCCCTGGCTTCGACTCAACTGTTTCAGAGATTTCTTTGATCTCCACTACAGCGGTTGGGATCCCTGAAAGTCATTAGGACAAATTCATCTCTTGGATTACCCACATGCCTTGTTGCTTCTGTCCTGCCTTGACTAACAAGTTTTGACAAGTAAATTATCAGATCAATAGCCCTTGTCAGACAAGGCTGATGGAGAAAACGGGAAGCAGCTTCAAAGCACAAATGGTTTATTGTCTCAAGAAACATAGCAGATCTTCAGGGATGTTGAACCCAATTATCCATATCCTCCTTGGATAATGCTAAGCTGTTTCAAGCTAATTACCCTGAGTTTACACCAATCTGGATATGAATTTCATCTGGTTCTAATGAACTTTTATTCTTTGCTGTGCTCATCTCAGCTGAAGTGAATTTCACTTTTGAGTTAATGTTGGTTTTGTTTTAATTACATTGCAGCAGCCTAATTGGATGGCTCGGGACTGGATGCTTAATAACTTGATATTGCATATTATTAGTGCTGTCATTTAATATTAGAGGATGAAAGAAAGTTATTACTAAGTACAGAGGTTTAGAAGCTTATTCTTCCAGGAGAAGCATCCTGGATTTTTCCACTACTTGATTTGCTCTCCTTTGACTTAGTGGCTGATAGAGCTCTTAGTAAGGTCTATAAAAAGATTCCCATTGATTTGAACGAAGCTTTTATAGATGCTGATTTAGGTCTCAATTTAGAAAAGTACTTTAGCAGGTGAATAAATAAGTTTTCCTATCAACAGAACTTGAGTACATGTTCAAAAAAAAGCACTGAAGCATGAATCAAGACTTAAAAGGGTAATTTATTCAGAAATGCTTACTTTTCAACTTACCAGAAGAAAATACTAAATCATTTTAAGGGCGGGCTAACCTTTCTCTTTTAATTTTTACCTTATAGTTATGACTGATTTATCTTTCATATTTTTGCTTTGAGAAATTAGGGAGAAACCTCAAAACTTATTTCCAGTCTGTCAGCTGCTTCATTCACTAACACCTTGTATTTTCCAAGTCCACTTCTGTTCTCCCTTACCTCTTTAATGTTGGTTGAGTGGCATTTGATCTATCTAAACTAAGTGGGAGTACTACTGCTTAATTCACTAATTAAGAGATTTGTACCCATCAGCTTCAGAGAGATGGCTCACGTTACACAGCTTGATGTGAGATCAGAATCAGGTCTTTGGGCTACTGGGCCTCCATTTGAGCTCAGTCTTGCATTTAGCAAAACCCTGGCAGTGAGGTTTACCTTTGAGAACTACCAGGGAAGTCAGTGGGACTGCTCATCTCCAACAAATTGAACATGCAGAGATGTTTTTAAATATGTGTTGTCTTTATAGAACAGGACTGTATTCAGTGCCTGATTTTTGTATCATCTAGATAATGTCATGTCTTGTAATGACATTCCAGTGTTTACTGCCTCTGGCAAAGCACATAATTATGTTCCTAACTGTTCCAGTTGCTACTTCAGCATCTCTGTGCAAAGTGCAGATGGTCTGAAGGGAAGGAAGCAAGTGAGAAGACGAAGAGTTGCACATTGCAATGCTCTCATCTTTGTTTCTTTAAATTTTATGTGGAACTTTCATGATTTAAATGGAAGTTCTTAAATTAAATCCTTTTTATTATTATAAAGTAGTTAGTTATTTTGTTTAAACTCACTTAGGTTTTGGAATGACTGCATTACTAGTAGTCATTAAGATATTGTTGGGAAAAAAAATGCAATAAAAAATTGCTCTATTGCATTGCTTTCTACTCTTCTCTTAGTCTAAGGTAATAAAACCTAATGGATCAGTTATGATTTTTGGGAGTCATTAGATCAGCACAGTGTAATTCATTTAGAGTTCTAGAAATAGACTGTATTTTGAAAAAAATCTATTCTCATCTTGAGGGAAAAAAGTAATGTTTTCAGTCATGTGAACTTTAATAACCTTTCTCCTAAATTCCCATCTGCAGATGAAAACTTACAATGCATATTGAAACATGAAGATACAGTTAAGTGTAATTTCAAGTCCTTCTATACTTCTCAACTTGATGGAGTTTACATTTTGCAAAGGCCAATCACAAGCTTGTGTTGCAGTTTCTTTAACTTAGGGTGATGAGCAAAGGCTCAGCTTATTTGGGGAGTCAAACATTCCAGTCTCTACCTAGAAAACAATGAGACTTTAAACAGAGATCTGAATGCTTTTGTTCTTATTTTGTTAGGTCTAGAGGTTTTTTTAGCTGTTTTTTGAAACCATCAGCTGTGAGTAATTTTTATTGTTAGCAGAAACTCTGCTGTTACCTGTGGTTCCAGAAGCTAGAACTGCAAGAGAAACACTAAACAGATTGCAGATAATAATCTGAGTTTTTCACAATCTAACTGCAGTTAATAATGCTGATAAGCTGCAAGTCTTACAAATTATTAGAAACAATGGAATATTTAGTTTTACACAGATAGTGCTGTGCCAGCCATACATCATCTTTTCACTGGAGTGAATTTATTACATATGGCTCTGTTGCTGTTATATTGTTTTCTGCTAGCCATGTCATCTGTACCTAAGAGGGAATCTGAACCTGTATTTCTAGACTTCCTTGAAGTTGTTGTTGTTTGGATGCAGTAACACAATAGGAATGTGAATAAAACATCATGCAGACCCCTGCATTTTCAAGTTTAGATGCAATTAGAATAAGAAAGATTTGCATGCAGTGCCCCAGAGCTGTGGCTGTATAGCAGACAGCTAGTTAAATGTTTTGAAAAAAAGAAATTTAAAAATCTCAGGGGCATAAGCTAACTAGTTTAAATGAGCTAAAATGTTGCACTGCAGAGTTATTTCAAATAGGAGGAAATAGGAAATGCAATAACACACCTTCAGAATGTTCTCTCTTAGAGATTCTTGGCAGGTAACACACTGAATAGAATGTAGATAAATCTGGTTTTAATAGTAATCAATCAATTATTGTGTGGGTGTGGAAAAAATTTGCTGTTTGGATCTCTGCGCTATGTACCTATTGCTCTTCTTCTGCAAAGTCCCATTTCAGTGGGAAGCCACCAGATCTGCACACAAATGTGTGTTGAAGTCACATCCAACATACAGCTCAACATACGGATGTACTGCAAACAGTGTTTTTTACCAGTGTCTCCTCGATTGTAGCTAATGTTGGAAAATCTTTGCTTTTTGAAATGGTCAAATTACTGAACATTACTCCCAGGCCTGTATGAGAGCAGTGTTTCTCTGTGAGCTGCTGTGGAAACACTGTTGTGCCAGGCAGAGGCTGTGTCCCACATGAGGTCTCAGGAGGGCCAACAAGTTGCCTCTGTGCCTTTTGACCCGAGTGTGCCAGCACTAGAAACATGCAGGTGGTAGAGACCTGAACACATTTCCCTGAATTGTCATTTTGTAGGTGAGGTCTTTGGTGAAGGCAGACTAAGAGCAAGCTTGGTTAGCATTCATATGTATGTAGCTATATGGCTGCTCAGCAAGGATGAAAGAGGAATTAGGTAGAATATAAATAATTAGGAAATTCTATATCAAACAAAGCACAGGAAATAAATAACAATCAAGTATTGAGACCTAGTTTTAATTTTCTCAGTCCCCAGGCCAGTTCTTTTTAACCACAAAATAATATTAATATCTGGTTTTTTTTACAAAACATCTAGTTTTTTACAAGATAGACTGTATTAGAAATTACTCTTGTATGGCACATTGTAGTGTGAGTAATAGTGAAGCCTCTAAGACCTTTTTTAATATGTCTTTCAAAACATAATGGGAGCAAGAGTAATTTTCTAAGAAATTGTATATTCACTGCTGTTACTTTACTTTTCTTTCAACTGTTATTACCACTGAATTGAGGGAGATTGAGCCTGTTCTCTACCTTTTTTTTCTTTTTACATTATAAAGCAGCAGTAGCTATAAAAGATGTGCACTAGTATGAAAAAACACCCAATGTTTAAAACAGCCAGCAAGGAATCATAAACTGGAATGCAAGTTTTGTATTTCTGAGAAAGCAGCTATTGTAAATTAAGTCCGGTTTATTTATGAGACTTATTAATTTGAAATATAGACCTGGTCAGTGTACTGTGGTTTTCACAGACGGCTACTCTCTTAAGAGACAGGGTAATTATGGTCATAAATATTGTGTGTAATCCTGATGGTTAGGAAGGGGAGGAAAGGTTAGAAAGGAAAGGCTGTGAAAGGATTTTGAGGGGGTGTGCTGTTGCCAGCCGGGGTTTAACACTCTGTTTGGAAACCTGATTACAGGTATGAATGCAAAAAAATCTGCATCACCAGCAATTCATAATTACAAGACTTCTTACTAAGTGTTTGGGGAAGAAAATGCTGTTTGAAATGGTCTGCCTCAAATGAAGGCAAGGTAAAATTATGGTGTTTTTCAGAGGTTCCCAGTGGAGATTGGCAGAGCCCTCATGGAAATCACCCAGCGGGAGCCTGAGGGGCGCTGTGGGCTCCATGAGGGGCCCCAGCAAGCGCTGGCCGAGGCCTGGTGCCCTGCAAATGTGATACAGTTTTATACAGCTTGCTGGTGCCCTGCAAATGTGATACAGTTTTAAGAGAAGCACACAAGTGTGTTCAGACCTGGCTGAAGGCAGCAAGGAGAATTAGTGAGCCCCTAATCCAATAACTTCAGTTCTGGTCCTACTGCTGCGCTTCTTGCCGGCTCTAAACAGGCCTCTCTCAATCTGTGTGCAAAACATGGAGGGAAGCTTTTGGAATAACTCCCTGCCACATGCTGTAGATGCCTTTCAGAACAAGCTGCTCACCTGCACACGAGGCATTTTGGTGGGCACCAGGAGGCCCTGATGGCCCTGCCAGCCCCCTGCTGCAGTGGGAGCACCACAAACCGGCTTTGCTGTGCTCAGTAAATGTCACACTCGAGAAACAGGTGAGAATGAAGCTTGGCAGGAGTTCCTGTCTGTGGGTGCATGTGTTTATTTGTACCCCTGAGCTGTGACCTTTCTGTGATCTCCAGGTATGGAGATAGCTCTTGTGTTCAGCTGTTGCCTCAGGTACCTGTCAGCAATCAGTGTCGCTGTTGCAGCATCAAAAGTGCTCATTGCTGAAAGCCTCCCTTTGTGGCTGTCATGTTGTTTACTCCTACTGCCTGCTACACAACAGCACAGATGTTTTCAGGAGATGCATTTTTCCAAGTGTTTGTCAGAAAAGACCATGTGCTGAGGAGGAGTGGGGGCTACAAATACATTAGAATAAGCCTATGCAGGAGAAAGGGCGTTGTAAAATAGGAGTCTTTGTATGAGAAAGTAGTCACACAGGAGATGCTGTAAATCTGACTTGTAAAAAAGGAAAAAAAAAAAGGGAAATTTTAGCAGCCCTTGAAGTTCTCTACAGTAATGCTGCCTCTTCCAGAGGGAGGTTGTTTTTTCCCTTGTTCTGCTGGCGGGGTGGCATTAGAATAGTTGGACCATGATGGTATGATGCTCCCCATGTGCTTTATCCTTGCATTAGTGCTGCTTTTGGATGGGCATTTATTTGGCACTAAGTAAATGCTCCTTACAGTATGATTTATTTACACAGCATGTTACTTAAAAACTACCAATTGACCTTCAGGGGATAGCAGAGACATGCTGCTGCTTTAGACTCAGGATTTGATTTGAACTGGTAACCTGCAGGTGAGTGGCTCCTGTGTTTATCAGCCTGTTTCATGCCTTTTTCCTGGCTTTTCAAAAACGTAGGGGAGAGTAAGAGCCACTGAGGGCTCTTGCTAGTTGACTACATCCAGTTTAGTTTGTTACTTCTCCAGTCCTCTCATGGCCCCTGTGATACCATTTCATGCCAGATGTTTTCTCTCAAAAGGAGCATTGGTCAGTGTGGCACAGGTATGTTGTGATACACGAGGAAATGGAGGTAGGGGAGCAGTACTGGTTATTGAGGTGCTTCCTGAGCAGAGCCTGTCAGCAGAACAGGCAGTGAGGAACCTGCTACACAGCCATTAAAATCCCAAAGGGGAAACAGCTCCAGTCAGAAGAAAAATCCTCCCTAACCTGCTGAGTGTGTGACGGGTCATTAATGGCACTGTCCCCCGATGATGCAAACGTGTACAAAAGTGCAAACTGCAGCACAGCAAATACTTCAGGGCATAATCTGATTAACAGCTGCGATCAAGCTGAGCTTTCTCACACAGGTTAGTATCACAAAGGGCTGTTTGACATAAGAGTGCAACAGTGGCTGACTCAGCACGCTGACACTGGTGTGGGCGGGATAGGGATGCAGGAATAAGGATGACTGAAGCTCACACAGCTGATGGATGGAGGCAGAAAGCTGGGTTAGTCGTTGTGGCAGTCATGATGGGGTGATCTTGTTGTCTTTTTGCTCTGGCAGTTATTATAGATGTTAGCAAGGGAATTCTTGGAAAGAGGAGATGGGTAGCAGATGCAAGGTCTGACTCATTCGCCTGAGCTTGCCTCGTGTTCTGCCAAATACACAAAACAATGACAAAATCTACTCAGCTTGCAAAGTTTGCCTATGTATTATACAGGTAGCACATCCACATGGAACTGAATGGGCTTGGAGTGCCCCTGTGATGATATTTGGGGAATGGACTCTGAGGCCATCAGTTACCTTTGCTCTTTTTCTCCTCCCTTTTAATCTCACCTACCTACCAAGGTGAGATTAAAATGCCACATCACTTCCAAAGCCACCCAGGACAGCAATTTCAAAGTGAGGCATGACTTCATGAGGATAGAGAGCTTTATACAACTTGGGACTAAACACTCCAAAACTGAAAGTTAGATGAGCGTCTAAATAGCAGCTGTCCAAGCTTCACTGAAGGCACTCACATTTCAGAAAACTGAGGCTTTATTAATGAAAAAAAATCATAGGAGAAGGGCAAACTACTGTCCTTACACACCACTTAGTTTTGCCTTTGAAATTAGAGGAGGGAATTAGCTGTGATTATAGCTGGGCAAAATTTGAAATTTCCATCACAGCGGGAATGCCTGCATTTCAATATTTGAGTTTGTTCAAGTTGGTACTAAAATGTGAAATAGGACATTTTAACATAGAGGGAATTCCAAAATTCTCGGTTTGATTTTTCTTTCATTAAAATGAAATACATCAGCACTTTTCAGGTTGAAAATGCTTAATTTCTATTATTGTTTAGCTCTTCAGTATTTCATTTTGAGCCTGTTTCGTACTTCAGCTACATACAAGATGAGGATTGTAGTTAAGACACATGATGTGTTTTCCATTCTCCCTTCTGGGTTGGCCTGCTTTTCTGGACTGCATCTCCAGGGATTATTCAAAATTATGCAGTTTCTATAATATATCATACAGATCCCTCAGAGGAAGATCTGCATTGCATTATAGGAAATATAATTTTCTGAGCCATTCAGTTTATGTTAGAAAATGTGGCCCCATACCTCAATTCACAAAAACCAACATGCTGTTAGGAAAATACAGTTTAGTAATTCCTTAATGCAAGTTCAAAGTAAGGGTTTTGGTTAGATCATACAAAAAATAAAGGTACAAACACCTTTTGAGGTAAGGAACTCTGAATGAAGTATTTTACCTGAAATTTCCTTTGATGGCAGTAGTAATGATGATTAATGGTTTTCAGTGGTAAATACTGGGTTTGCAAAGTTCCATATATGATTAGCAAGCTCTAGTATTCCTAAAATTCATATTTCTAGAAGTTTTGTTCACTGTCTGAATGAATAAACCCAGAGGTCTTCCCTGCTGATGACTGTAGAAATATACCAGTCAAATACTATGAAATTTTGCCATAGAGATTCTGTAAGTGCTTTTGTGCACTTTGCTATTGCCTTCCAAGATGTACAGGTCGCTAAGATTCAATACTGGTTCAGTTTACAACTGTCAAACATGGAAGACAAAATCTAAAATACCTGCAGCACACGGTGCAGGGATAGTGAGGGTAATGGTAACATGCACTGGTCAAGGTTTTAAAGTAGTGAGTGCCCATGAGATTGGTTGGGGAGAAGTGTGGAGAGAACAGTTGCCATCTGATTAATATCTGGTCATTATCTAGCTCATGTTAGCCTTGTTAAGCAGCTTATCTTAGGTATTAGTGTAGTCAACCCAGTGAATGCATAAAGAGAAGCATTTGGGGATGTCTTAAATTTTTTTTCACTTCTTTTCTTGGTTTTTTTTTTTGACTGTGAGTTGTCTTTAAACAAGGCACTGGCCGACAGACATGGAATGGTGGATAAAACAATCCTTAATTTTCAGAGTGTCATTGGGATGAGATTTCCTTTAACCAACCTGTGCAGTCCAGTATTCTTTGTTTCAAATTGTCTTTGTGTGTTGTGCTGACACCAGTTTTCAGATGAGATTAAAGAGGGCTTTAATTTGAAATGAAATGTGGTTATCACTGCCTGTGTTGGCAGAGGATTTCCTTCTCATTCAGTTTTTTCTGTCTTTTAAAAGCATAAGTCTGAGGAATTTATTTCCAGCACCATTATGTGGCAGATGTGCTTGTACTTGTACGTGGTAACTTTTCTGAAGGTTGTCCAAGGTCGCTGTTCTCACAAGGCAAACAAAAACCTACTTCCCTCTTTTTGCTTTGGGAAGGATGAGTGATGCTTTGCAAGCTTCCTTATGTTAGGATAATAATAGGAAACAATAGTCTGTTAATGCAGGCTTTGCCATATTGAATTAGCTCATTGCCTCCTGTGGTGTATTAGCACACCGCCTGCAACAGCGATGGAGCTGCTCAAGGTGACCCACAGCTCCTTCCAGTAATTTATCTAATCAACTGTGCAGTAATTTACTTAAGGTTGAAGAGGCAGAGGAGTTACTTCATGACCTTTGTATCTGTCAGTTCATACTCCAAAGTGTGATTTTTATTTTTTTTTTACTACCTGTTATATGTGAAGTTGCATAATGATAACACTGGGTCCTTCTTAAAATTAATTCCCTGCACCCATCCTTAACAAATTCTAGCGATTTTGTGTTCCATGAACTCCCTCTGTGTTGCCTTAAGAAGTCTGCCTTTGTATTGATTTTTAATTCACTGCCCTTTAGCTTTATTGATGAACCTAAATATTTCAAAATATAGAAATGCAGATTGTACCATCCAAGCATACATAAACCTTATGGCAGTGCCTGAGAGCACTCTTGTGTCAAATTTATTCAGACACAATAAACAAGTGTAACTCTCGTGACTACAAAGGCTGGGCCTGGCAATTGCTTTAAAGTAATCTAAATGCATGGAAATGTTCTGAATAAAAGCCCTATTTAACTATTTCTTCACCTTCAAATTAGCAAAGTAATAATTTCTAGACTTCATTTAGATCCTAGATATCACCAGGCATACAAGTGTCATTAATCAGCTAGTGTATCTACCTGGGCAAATTTTGAGGCTCAGTTTATTAAAATTAGGGCAGTTCATGGATGGAACAAAAAGTTGGTGTGATGATGAAATATAAATTAGAAATACAGACACAAAGGCAATGTTTTTATACTTAATGAAGTACTTTGTACTTAATAGCCCACTTCATTGTGTGTACTTACCAAATCTATGGTCTCTGCACATCTCAAGTTGCATCTGGCAGGAGTTCTGTGAGCACCCCCATCAGAGAAATCCAGCACCCCCATCAGAGAAATCCAGCACCACCCAATGCTGGTGGTGTCTCCCCCAAGGGCTCAGTGGCCACAGCTCCTGCCCAGGCTGCTGAAGTTTAATTCTCTTCCAAATCTCAAGGGCTTTGTGTGTGCCAGTCCCTGTGCAGTGGTGTGCTGTGTCTAGGGAGAAAGGGCTGTTAGAAACTCACCTTTAGGGTGCTGGTTGCTTCACTGCAACTTCAGGACTCTGACTCCTAATAAACTTTAAGCTGCACATAACATTTCTCATTGCTAAGGTTGCATCCATTCTCAGTGGCATCTAGTCCCATTGGGAGGTGGGTGGGTGTCATGGTGGGCATCAAATGGCAAGTGAACTCAGCAAGTGTCTAAGAACCAGTGGCCCTTAGGACTGTGTGTTAGATAACAGGATACATCATGTGTGCATGCTTGGAAAAAGTGTCTTCCTCACAATGCAGAGGACTAACTCTGTGTGTTTATCTGTTCTCTCCTCCCAAGCATAAAAACATGCTAATGAGACAAAATAGTCTAATTTGGATACAACACAAAATCCCTTGCAAGAAGTTACTGTCCCAGTACACTGCACCATCTGAGAAAAGAAAGAACTGGCTGCTAGCAATAGTTTCTCCTGTAAGGAGTCATATGCCCTAGCTGGAGGGGGCAAAGCAAAACTGCATGGATTCAGAGATCTGATGTTCCCTTAGAAGGACAGCTCTTAAAAGTTGTTGTTCAGTTCTTCAAAAGCACAGAGTCCCTTTCTGGTGCAGATCTGACAGGTCTGGTCCTCTATGGCCTGGCAGACAGGATATAGGTGGGATTTTGCCCCCTTAATCAGTTCAGGATAATAAAAATGATAGGCTAGTCTAGACAGAAACAGAAGTTAGCCAGTGAAGAGTAATCACTGCCCAAGCTTTTATGGAGCCATTCTACTTAATCAGAATGTTTTAAGAGTGTTATTGTGCCTCTTTAATCTCTCCTTGCCCCTCTGTCCAAAGGGGAATGGCTGTGGACCTGTGTGTAAATACAGATGATGGGGCCCTTAGAAAGAAGTGGTGGGAGAGGAGAGAGTGCACATCTTGGTTCTGTATTGCTGAAGAAAGCTGTCTCACTTGAGCCTTGGAGAGTGCTGTGTTAACCCCCGCTCCTGGCTTTTCATTACCTTTGTGCCCACAAATGTATTAAGTGCAAGTGAGAAACAAAGTTGGTAAGTGAAAGAATGCCTTTGTAACAAAGTGCATCTGTCTTCTGGCTGTATTTCCCACAACCTTGCTGCTCAAGTGTTTCATTAATATGAAAGCTTTTGCTTTATGATTTTTGAGAGGGTGCAGACAGCTGCCAAAACCACAAGGAACTGTGCCTGGGCAGTTGTGCTACGTATCTATTTCTGAGTTGCTCAGAGGCACCAGGCAGTCTCTGACATTGATGTAGAGTGGTGCATCCCTGAACACCTTCATTTTCACTTCAGACACGCTCCCACTCTCCCATTATGGCTGGCTCCAGCAGTTTTTGTTATGATCAGCATTAGCACCTCATTTCCTCCTGGCCTCTCCACCTCCCTTCAAGGCTCCATAAAATCCATCTCATGTCTGGTACCTGACAGATATTTCTGGGCACCTTGAAGCACTCTGTTGTGAGAGGAGGGCAAGGCTCAGGTGTGTCTGCCTCTGTAAACCAGATAAGGGCAGCATTAATTCAATTTAAAACCTGTGAATGTGGTATCCCTCTGTCCATCCCTCCAATTCTCTGTCTTCTTCAGTAATTTCTTCCTTTTCTATTATTGCTGATGGTGTTTACTTTGCTTATGGAGCCTCTTAAGAGGTTTCTTCTTTATCCAGCAGTCAGCAGGTGGCTCAGACTTTGCGGCAGAACTTTCTAGCATTTTTCCTGCACATCTATCTCAGCTTATTCCTTTCCTGCTGTTCCAAAAACCTCTGTATTATTATTGTAATTACTTATTTTTATGGTGTTAGTGCCTGGAGATGTGCAGATAGTGTCAAATCAGGCTACAAATGTTAGCAAATGTGGGCTTGTAGAGTAGGTGTTTATTTCTACCCAAACAGGCTTGCAAGCTGATATATATTAAGACTCATTTCCCAATATCTCAGCCTATGAAGTTGCTTTTTACTTAGGATGTGCTTCCTTTTGCTCACTGTAAGACCCGTCAGGAACAATAAGGGTCATATATTTGTGCCCTTAGTTATTTTCTTTCCAACATTACACAAGTGTAGATAGCAAGTAAAATTCCCATCAGTAGCTTTATCCTCTTGTGTCATATGCTGTTGATAAAGTTAATTTTCTGCTGAAACAAGACAGTATGCCTGGTCCAGAGATGAGACAGATATCAAAGCAAAGAGGGGAGAATGGTCAGGGAGCCTATGCCCTGTGATTTCAATTATGTGGTTCCCCCATATGGGAGAGGAGGTGGCAAATAGGCAGTAGAGGTAGCAGAAAGGAGTAGAGAGAAGGGAGCAAGCAGGCTGCCATGAAAGATGCAGTTACACAAGAAAATGCTGCCTGGACTTGTGCTTCTACTGTCAGCATGTTGACTTCACTGCTCTTCAGGGTAGTGACAGCTCATCCACTGCTCAGCACTGCTCAGCACGTGCTCCTGGCTAATGCTGCAGAGACCTCAGCTCTTCTGGGGAAAGTGCATTATTTCAGTACTCTAAGGGGGCAGGAAAGACCCCTCCAGACCCAGCCTCTGGTGAGAGGGACAGTTGATCTCTCAGATATCTTTCTTTACTGAGCTCTGACATGTGGGGAGGGCACTCTTTTTTTACCCCAGCTTCTTTCTGTTTGAGAGTACAGTAAACTCTTCCAATCCCATTAAGTCTTTGGGTACAAACTAGGTTTTTGTCTATTTTGTTGAACTGTTTTAGCAAGCAGATTTACATTTTGTGTTTCCAGTTCCAGAGGAAGAAGAGGAATAATCTTTTTACGAAATGGTGGGCCTGTATTAAAGATTTGAATGAGTTGCCATGTGCAGGTATCCTCTGGATTTCATAGTGGGAGAAGATTGAGGGGATTCTGTGATTATAAGTTAGATCTGAAAATGTGTAAATGCTGATTAAAGTATGATGAGAATGGCTTTCATCCATAGTCTGGATCACTCAAAGTGAGGATCCTCCAGCAGCCAGTCTAGAATAGTAAATCAAAGTATGTTTGGGGATTTGAAATTTGCTATTGTCAGCTGTTAGGTGTGTCTGGTCAAAAGTAAAATATGCCCATGGTCAAGAGACATGGTTTAGTGTAAAGAGAAGTGAGAAAATTTCCACCCTTCAGTTATCCTCGTATTTCAGCTGCCTTGTATGGGACACAATGTGGCTTTCTCGTAGGCTTTTGCTTTAGATGCAGCCTTATCAACTAATCTCATGAAAATGAAAAGTGTGCAGCTCTCACAAACATGAATAATGTTTGGACATTTGGTTCTCTTCATCCACCTTGGAAATCTCTGCTGATTGCGAAGGCTTTTTGCCAAGTCCTCACACTGTGCTGTGAAGGCTGTGAATTAATACCCCTTTTTTGGTTTTGGTTGGTGGTTTTATTTGTAGAGATTCAGATAATTGTGTATTGTGTGAGCTATATTTGCTGTAAACTGAACTTCAGAAGTAGGATAGCTTTTAGGGGAGCAGATTTGGTGCACGCCCTTCTATACATGACCTTTTAAAAAGCAACCAAGCGTCCAACCCACCCTTCTAGTGTCACACATGAATTATGAAGAATATATTTTTCAATTCTTTCATGCTGAAAACTCATTTGTCTTCTCCGTCCTTAATCAGACCTACAGAAAAAGAGATATAACTTAAGTAATTTACTTTGCAGAATGAGGCACTGGCAATTTACTTGATTAATGACATGCACTAGCTTTTCCTCTGAATTTGAAATCCCACAAAAATCATTTGACCTCTTTTTTACAATTAGCTTTATGGTGACAAAGGAAGCCAAGCCAAAAAAAATGTGTTCATGGTTTCTGAGAGTGCCAAGGGTTTCAAGGAAGCTTCCTGTTTCTGTCCAAAATAGCTGATGGGTCCTGTTGAGCCAGGCATATTTCTGCTCAGTGGTTGCCTTTCATATTGTGGTTTCTTTTAAGACTACAATAATCTTAGCCATTAAAAACCAAATTTGAGATGTTGTTTGAATTTGTCTTCATTTGTTAGGTCTGTGACAAAGCAATGCCTGAAAGAGCAGTATTTTATCTGTTACTAAGCTCCTATTTCAGTGTGCTGTTTTGTGCCAGAAACTTCATAATCTAATTAATTGAATACAAACAGAGCAAAAGTATTATTTTAAATTAATTAACGGGAAGCTTAAAATAAATGCAAATGAAAAATGCTCCAGGATATTTGGGCAGAGAGAGGTCTTGCTTGTAGAGGTTTTCAAGGATTCACAGTTAGTGGTTTGGACCAGCACTTTTGCTGCTGGGCTGAGATGCAGTACAGGACTGATGGTACCATGCTGTGTTCTGCTGTTTTCCTCACTTAAGGAATAAGCGGGTCCTGAATTGAAGGAGACTGCTCTAAAACAAAATAGCCTCAGTTTATGGAAACTGACATTGTGAAAACAATAAAGCTATCTCTGTTTTTACAGGAAACTTTGTTAGAGCCATTGTGCACCACAGCCAGAGAGGAAGATCTCTAAGTCCCGGTGCTTCTGGCCAGGGAAAGAAGTTTTCTGATTTTCTCCCTCAAATTCTGACTTACTTACCTGTATCTGCCCTAGGATTAACTCTGATTGTTTCTAGCATGCATGTTTCCCCCTTCGTATTTGTTCATTTTAGCATATGGGCTCTAAGTTAAGTAATTAAGTTAGAGGGCTTAAATTTCGTATTCGTTATCCCACATCTAATTGGGGCAGGTCAGGAGTTAAGATACTAGAACACTAGTTGTAGGAATTTAGTAGGTTTAGTTGTATTTAAATGGCTAGAGTATCTTCCAGCTTGGAAGTCTTTTGTGCTCTGCCTAATTTTTAGGTATCAATGAAAATTGCTAAGGAAACTCCTGTAAAAGTAGTAGTCAATAAGGGAGGACTTTTAAAACCAGGTAACTACATATTTCCCAAAAGTTCAACTGTGACTGAGGTTTGTTGGGTTGGATTTTTTGTGTCACTTATTTTAATGACAAAATCCTTTCTGTAAAGTAAGGAGAACTAAGTACCTCCGCTTGGACAATCAATAGGAAATCACATATCCCATCATCAAGTGCACAAGAGGCTGCTGTAGCTCAAATCCCTTTTATTTTCACCTTTAATGAGGTAGAAAGTTTTTCAGTTGATATATTGTGCCCTGGCCTTTTCCCTGTAATTCATCTGGGCTGCTGGGCCATGCCTTAATAAAAGTGTGGTATGAAAGGAGGGAGAGATCAAGGAGAGGACCAGTGAGTTTTGTCTAGGCTCGTCTTAGAGCTCTAGGTTTCCTCATTAGTTATTTCAAGGATCCTTCTGCTCTGAGCAGATTTGCTATCATAGTGTAAAACTGACCCAACTACAGTTTGATTTGACTTCTGAAATGTAGTTTTTCTTTTGCCAAAATTGCTGTACGTGCAGGGCAGTAGGTAGGGTCTTCTTGAGGACACAGTGAAGATCCTGGTCCTTTCTGATGGCCGCTGTTCATGGCAAAGGGCTGCTGTCTGACTGCTCTGGAAGCTCACTTCAGCTGTAGGGGAAGAAAGAGTCACAGGGTGTTTTCCATGCTTGTAGATAGCCAGATTTCAGGATAAAGCACTGCTTGCAGGAAAGGTGGTGTTTGTCCATGCTCCTTTAACCAGCTGCCTGATGGGACTGGCGGTGGGCAAGCTGCTTTACTGCCTTCCTCCCTAAGCTCAGGTGCCTCCATGGTTCCAGCTGTGATCTCAAGCTCCCTGGCTCAAACAATAATGGCTTCTGTTTCCAAATTTTTCCTGGTTAATGTTGTCTGTTGGGTGGCATCAAAAAGCAGAATCTTTCCTCTCCTTTAACAGCAAGAAATGTTCTTCCCAGGAGCTTAGCCAATAGTCAACTGTATGTGCATTTCCACTGGAAAAAAAAACCAAAACAAAACAAATCTTGCTTTAAAACCACAGGGTTTGGTAGGATGTTTGAAATGTTGATTCCATTTGAAATTCAAGTCAGCTGTATTTATATATGAGTGCAGAGACTAGGAAAGAGTGTAACTTAGGTACACTAGGTCTTTTCAAAGCTTGTTTGTAACTGAACCACTTTAATAATTTATATTCTTTTGAATATTATGTGCTCTGTTTGGGAGATCTTTGTTAAAGCATGCTTCTTTGAGCATAAAGGATACATAGGAACATGTATCCTGTTTCAAGATAAGCAATGCCTCTTTGTTTCAAGATAAGCAATGTCTACATTGTGAAATATTAGTCAGTATCTGTATAGATACATTCAAATGTTGACTTTTCAGTGTACTGCAGGTGTTTCCATGCACATGTGTAACCATAACAGTACTTAAAACGGTGCTTAAAAGAGTTGTCCTGAGACTGACTGTGGTGTGGAGGGGACTTCAAGCCTCTCTACAAGTTGGTGAATTGTTTTTTTCATTTTTTTTTAAGTAATGCATAAAAATCAATTTCAGAATGTGACATTGTTATTGTTTCACACCTTCTGCTCTTAAACCTTTCAGCAGCTGCATCTTTCACATTGGCTCTAGGTGTAAAAGCTGTAAATGCTCGTGTACATGTGGCTGGCATGCTTAAGGACTTGGGTGTCAGACATCAGCAGATGAGCTGGAGATAAGTCAGAGTAGCCAGTTTTCCCATTTAATAAATATTTGAGTAAAAAATCTGAGCCACATAATTTGCTGGATTAGTTTGCTTCTCTAGCTGGTTCATTTCTCACCCTTTGGACTGGAATGACACAATTTATTTTTGGTGAATATCCTCTGTCTCAGAAGAAAGGCAAACAGGATGCTTTCATGCTGTCATAAAACTGTGCATAAATATCATCAGTCTCATATCTGTTTATGTGCCAAAAAACCCCAAAGGAATCCTAATAAAACTGCAAAGTGCTTTAAAATTAGGAGACACTAGAACTGGAGTAACTTGACATTTTCTGTGTTAAATGACTTAGGGTAAAGATTTAGAAGTTACATCCTCTAATAGTGGCGATCCTGTTGTGTCTTACTGAGGAAGATGCTTCACATTCATCGATTTTCCACAAATTTTGTTAATGGAGTAACTGAAGTATCAGTAGCTTGGGGTTTTTAATGGAAATAGGAATAAGACACACATCTTTTAATATGTTGGAAAGCTGTTTGCTAACAGGAAGGATATTTCTGAAATGCTGATATTCAAATTTTAGATTCCATTCCAAGCTTTGGAGGTCTGCAGCTTTTTTTAGCACATATAAAAGTTTCCTCGTCTCATCTTCATAAATTTGGATTGGACTTCTCTGCTTTTTGTTCTGACCACCTTCCTCTGCCATTTTTCCCACCCAGCCAGAGCCTGAGGAGAAACAAGAAACTGTTTATGTGGTGTTGATGCTGAGGCTGAGAGAGAAATCTGCATTTGTAGGAAAACCTTGGCTGCCCTCACACAGCCCTGGCTGCAGCCTGCCCGGGGGAAATGGAGTTTTCAGCAAAGTCAGCTGCAGCAAACTTCAATAACTTTGCTAAGGAGCACTTGGCTCCAGCTTGTCTGATGGCTTGTGTGTTGTTATTCTTGCCAAGCTGCCCTTCCACACTGTATGTGTGGAGCTTCTTAAAGAAAATATTATTTTTCTTTGGTTTTTAAACATGAGCAAAACAGCATGAGTTTCTCTAATCTGCTCCTGGGAAATGGTTGAACTGTCAAGTCTGAAATTTTCCAAAACGGCGTAGCTAGAGGCATGCTCCTGGTGTGGCAGAGTCTCTGGGATTTTAAGGGTTTCTCCTTTGGTCCTAGGAACAGTCCTGTCCTGTACAGGGTACCCTTTAAAAACATCTCAGCATCAGCTTGCTGCTGCTGTCAGAAATCAACTTGTCAAGGCAAATTTTCTCAGTCAAAGTTGTTACTGATGCTGCTGTATGCCTTTCTAAATATGTACGCCTAAATGGCACATTGGCCTTTCACGGGAAACTATCATTTTGACCTTAATGGGTTCTTTATTCCCCAAGACATTTATTTTCCCAACAGAGCAGAGGTCTTGCAGAGGACATTAGCAATCAGTCGGAAATTAAAAAGTGGCTTCCTGACCAGAGTACACAATTCACAGTGAAATCAACAGATGTTATTGGATAAAGAATCTCCAAGTCAGAGAGGACAGTCATAACTATTTGGAAATAATTTCATGTTTCCATCATCCTTACATATATTTGTTCTACTTCCTGATTTCTCTATTGCAGTGTGTTTCTTTTGTAGATATTCTCCT